>NC_083423.1:5440985-6064110 GCF_020745735.1 Hemiscyllium ocellatum
AAACCCAATTGCTTTTCATCTCTTTGCTCATTAAGAATCTATCACAGTCATAAAAATACTCAGACTTTGCTTCCACTACCTTTTGAAGAGTAGTTCCAAAGGCACGGAACTCTCTGAAAAAAATTAGTTTAATCTTTGTCTCTTTACTCAGCAAGTCGTGAGTTCATGGAATGCCCTGCCAATAGCAGTGGTGGACTCTCCCTCTTTATGGGCATTTAAACGGGCATTGGATAGGCATATGGAGGATAGTGGGCTAGTGCAGGTTAGGTGGGCTTGGGTCGGCACAACATCGAGGGCCAAAGGGCCTGTACTGCGCTGTAATTTTCTATGTTCTAAATGGGCAACTCCCTATTTTCAGACGGTGACAACCTAGTTCTAAATCTCAAGGATAACCAGTTTCTCCACACCTACTCAGGAGCTTATTCTTCCAAGTTTCAAATATACAAACAGAGGCTAGCCAACTTTTCTCGAAGGAAACTTGCTCTTTCTACATATCAGTCTAGCAAAGCTTTTCCGAGCTGCTTACAACTTATTTACATTTTCCCAAAAAGAGATCCACACTGAACACTACTCCAGATGTGGTTTTATCAATGCCCTATATTACTGACACATAACATCCCTTCTTTATTTTCTAATTACTTGCTATACTGACACACAAACCTTTTGTAATACATGCAGTAGGAGACTCAGATCCTTCTGAGTGGCGTACAGTCTCACCATTTTGATAATGTTTCTTTTTATTCTTACATAGGAATATATTCACAGGAATATGCCACTTAACCTCTTGAGCTAGTTCCATAATTCAATGAGATCATGGCTGATCTTGTTAGTGTTAAATCTGAAACAACTAATCTAGCAAACAGTCATTTGTGGAAGAGAATTCCAAATCTCTCCCACCCTTTGTGTGTAGAATTCCTTCCTAACATCTCTCCTCAATGCTCTGGCCATAATTCTTAAACAACGTCCCCTAGATCTGGAATCCCCAACCAATGGAAATAGATAATCTTTTCTGTTAGCAACCTGAAGGCTTTGATCAGAACGCCCATTAACCTTATAAATTCAAGAGAAAACAGGCCTGATTTATATAATCTCTCTTCAAAGCTCTGACTCAAAAGAGTGGCATGGTGGGTCAGTGGTTAGCACTACTGCCTCACAGCGCCAGGGATCAGAGTTCAATTCCAGCCTTGGGCTACTGTCTGCGTGGAGTTGGCACATTCTCTCAAGTGTCTGCATTGGTTTCCCCTGGGTGCTCCAGTTTCCTCCCACAATCCAAAGATGTGCAAGTTAGGTGAATTGGCTATGCTAAATTGCACATAGTGTTCAGGGATAAATAGATTAGGTGCATTAGTTAGGGATAAATGTAGAGCAATAGGGTAGGGGAATGGATTTGGGTGGGTTACTCTTTGGAGGGTCAGTGCAGACACGTTGGGCCAAATGGTCTGTTTCCACACTGTAGGGATTCCATGATTAACCCCGAAAGCGCAGATATCATTCTTGTAAACCTATGTTATACTCCTTGGAAAGGACAATAAATACTTCCTAAGATGTGGTGCCCAGATTTGCTTACAGTACTCCAAGTAGGTTTAACCGGGATTTTATAAGGCTGGAGCATAACTTCTGTGTTCTTGTATTCCAGTCCTTCAGATATAAAGGCCAGCATTCTATTTATCTTCTTGATTTTTTTTTGCCCTTGTTCCTAGCATTTTAAAGGTCTATCCACCTGAACCCCCAAGTCATTTTGGGTATCCATTGTATTTAATTTCATACCATCTAGAAATCGATTTTTTTTTGGTCCAAATCGATAACCTCACATTTGCTAATGTTGAGCTCAACCTGCCAGTTTTGCTCCCTCACCTAGTCAATCAACATTTCTGCAATTTTATGCTATTGTGTGGTCAGCAATTTTGGACAGATGACTTTTGATGTCATTATCTAGTCTGTCTTAATTGACAATTTCACATGATACTCAATTTGCCAGATGTTTGTCCATTCGCTTAACTATCTAAATCCCGTTGTAGCCTCATGTCCTCTTCGCAATTTACTTTCTTTGTGTCGTCAGCAAATTTAGCAACCACAGCTTTAATTATTTCCTGTAGAACATTCATACAAATTGTAAAAGTTGAGGCTTCAGCACTGATTCCTGTGACACACCAATCATTACATTTTTCCAACCAGAAAGTGACCCATTTATGATATACTATGTTCTCAATTAACTATCAATCTTTTATCTGCCACTAAGTTACCTCATACACCATGAGCTTTTATCTTCCTCAATAACCTTCATAATTAAGAATTGAGCAGAAGGATTATGCTTAATGTAATCCATTGTTGTAACATGGAAGCAAATCACAAAGTTAGACACATCTTCAAATACTGAGCCATTTGCAGATATCATACATACATTGTTAGAGCTCTGTGATGTAATCTTCTTAATGATAACTGCAAAGGTAACCCAGTCTGTATCCTCCAGCTTTTCAAGTTTCGAACGCAATTGGGAGACCCGGATCAGCTTTCGGCCATGCATCTTTCTCTCCATCTCTGTCGATGAAACAATGGGGTTCCTGGTGAAAGAAGTAACATTACAACTTTATTTCACTGTTAGTGTTCAATTTACTGGAGTAAGTATATTAGTGAAAGTCACAGTGACAGAGACCAATTTGAATGTCTCAGAACATAGACATCTTGAAAGTCAGCAACAACTTTGAATTGTAACCAGTGCCCTGAAGGTTGCTTTAGTGATCCCGCAAACTAGGTGCCAAACCAATTTGTTGAATGAGATGCATATTAGAATATTTCAAGGTTGGACAGCATAAATGCAAGTTCACTCTTCTTGTGGATAGTGCTCCATCTAGTGAAAATGTGAAAGGCTGGAAAAAATTATTTAAACCAACAACAGAATTTTAACATAAATTTTGAGAAAGGGAACTAAATAAAACAGAAAATCCCTGGGAATCACTCAAAATAAAATATGCTGACTGAGTAGTTTCACGTTCAAGCAGATTTTGTTTCAGACGCCCAGTGATTACTAACCTTTTAGTTCCACAATTTCTGTTCAAACTGACAACCTTCCCAATTTTCTACCAAACTTTCACCGGACACAGCTTTGTGCCAATTATAAATTGCTAGTGCAAAGGAGGCCATTTGGTCCATTGGGTTGCATTGGCTCTCCAAATGAACACTACGACTCTTTGCTGCTTGCCAACCTGTTCCCAGGAACAATGAACATTGTTCCTCTTAAAATAATAATTTAATGCCTTTCTGAATGCATTGAATGAAGCTGCCTCCATCACAATTCCAGGCAGAGCACTCCACACCTGAATCACATGCTGGGTAAAAAAGTTATCTCACACATCACATTTGCTTCTTTTGTAAACTATATTAAGTTTGTGCCATCTCATTCTTGATTCTTTCACGATTGGGAACAGTCTCTCCCTACCAGCTCTGTCCTCATGATTTTGCATCAGTCAAATCTGCTCTTAGTTTTCTGCTCTTCAAGGAAAACTGTCACAATTTCAGCAATCTATTACTATAACTGATGGTTCTCATCCCTGGAACCATTCCCATGAAACTCTGCACTTTCTCATGTATTCACATCCCCCTTCCTCCAGTGTGATGCTCAGATCTGTGCACAATACTCCAGTTTAAGTCTAACTCCTATCTTATTCCTCGTTCATGGAATGATAGCACTGCTACCTAGTCCAGCATTTATCATCCACCCTCAAGAGATTAAGAGTCAACCACACTGCTGTGGATCTGAAATATAGGCAGGCCAAACTAGGTAAGGATGGTAGATCTCCTCCCTTAAATCAGATTTTTAATAACAATCGGCGATGGTTACATTGTTGCCATTCAGCTAGTTTATTATTAGATATTTTCAGTGAATTCAAATATCTGCTCTGCTGGGATTTCTCCAGAACTCTTATAATCAGCGCTACTAATAAAGTCTTGGATGCTATATGCTTTATTAACTGTTCTTGCCAGCTATCCTACAACCTTTTAATGACTTTTACACATATACATTCATGTCTCTCTGTTCCTGCACACCTTTCAGAGTTGTCTCTTTTACTTTGTACTTTCTAAGTTCTTTCTACTAAAATGTATCATTTCACAACTCTTCACATTGAACTTCACTTGCCATCTATCTTCCACATGAACAACTTGCCAATGGTCTTTTGAAATCGTACACTGTATTGCTCAAAGTTTACAACATTTCTCAGTTCTGTACTGTCAACAAACTTTGAAATTACCCCAGTACATCAATTTTCCATGGCTGACATTAAAAAGCTGTTTAAAATTAAAATCCATTCCATTTAATTCATACTGTGTATATTTTAATGCTCAAGTTATTGCTTGACCGTGCATGCAAACTCAACATTTGGATTCTTTCAACTTATCAAATTACAGCAGAGAAGTTCCACAATACTGATAACATTGGATATCTGCTTTGGAAAGTAATACTTTTTGCATATGAATCTCCTTTAAAAGAAAATGGTCTGTTTTTCAGAGATCTGTTAATAAACTCTGCCCTTAAATATGATAGCATGTTCTGTTAGGTGACTGACATTCATGCCACTCTCTTTATGGATCACAAAGAGGAATGCAGTCATCCACACTCAAACAATGAGATGCTACCAACAGGAATTTAACTCATTAAGTTTGCAGGGTAATCTGTCACAGCATGTAGAAATGTCTGAGCAAATCTCTCTAAATTAGTGAGTGCAGTCATCAACTGAAAGACCAAAATGTGGATTTTTAATATTCAGAGGCATTCAGGAGTAAACATCAATTACCCTCTACAAATAAAATTGAAAGAAAGAATTATTTTCATTTGCAAGCAAATATTTGCATTTTCAACATTGTACTGCACTTTACCTTTAAAAGGCACACAAACATAACAAAAATATTGGGAAATGCGTAAACAATTCAAGTTTATTTGTTATACTGTTTGGCTACCTCAAAAGACACAGAGGACACTGTCAAATATAACGAGGGAAGTGGAGTAATTTTTCAGCAAAAAACCCAAGTAAAGAAGCAATGACATTTAACATTCTAGAAAGAAACCACATTATTCAGAAACAATTACTGTACCTCAGCCTCAAGCCAGAGAATTTATCCACAGCTATGCCTGAATTTGTGGACTTTGAGGTTCCTGGCCTTTCGTAATCTTCTTCTGCTGCAGGAAATCCCTGATGCATGGTATTGGATTTGTTGCTGGTTTTGAGCGGCTGAAGTACCTGCCTACTTCCAGGCTGTGTTTGGATCGGATCTCTTATCTTTGTGACTGGTAGAAGAATATCATTAAATGCAACCTCCTGCTATTAAAATCATAAATCAATAGACACAACATATATTACTTTTGAAGTGTATTGCTTGAGATTCAAAGGCAACCACTCCTTCCACTGACAGAGATGGTTCAGCATCCCATCCAAATTAGGATTTCTTGTTGTAGAGGTTCCTCTTCTCCAGTGTATGCATCACTCTCACTGTCGTTTCAGAACTTTTCCACCTTTAAAAAGCTCTCTATCCACCTTCATCAAAGGAGTATCTTTGAACATGTACGTGCACTACAGTACTAAACATTATATACAGCATTAGAGAGATATAGCACAGAGACTTGTCCGCGCCAAGCATCCTAAATCTGACCGAGTCCCATTTGCCAGCATTTGGCCTATATCCCTTTAAACCTTTCCTATTCATGTACCCATCCAGATGCCTTTTAAATGTTGTAATTGTACCTGCCTCCACAACTTCCTCTGGCAGCTCATTGCAGACATGCACTACCCCCTTCTCACCTTAAACTTAAGCCCTCTAATTTTGGACTCTCCAAGCCTAGGACAACGATGTTTGCTATTCACCCGATCCACATTCCTCACTATTACATTCATCAGTATGATACTAAATCATATCCAAATAGAGAAATGCTGACCCTGTTTAGACTACTTACTAAATACGATTTGGTAAATAGTACAAATGAAAAATTACATAACATATATAGCACTTCACCAGAATACTAACACAATGATATAATTTCCATATAACAATGTCCATTATGTCCTGTAACATATAACAGATACCTATTTTAGAATCATTTAATTTAATTTTAACATTGCAATATATTTTATTAAATTAAGAAATAGGAGTATAAGAAACAGATTATCTGGAGAATAATTGACATCTTGCAGTTTTACATTGGTGCCCAAATTGATTCAGTTGTCCAACGTTTACTTCAAAGATTTCCATTTGGTGATTAACACACAAAGCATACCTGTAACTGCTGTCCCTGTTTGTCATCGTCTAATAGTTACATAGATAAGAATCAGAGACAGCAATCCACAGGAGGTGGATACCTGAGTTGCAGTTCAGGCTTTAAAAGAAAATTCTGTCAAGACTTCAATGGAAAGCTGATGAAATGTATAGGGAAATATTAACTTCACAAAAATAACTGAAAAACGTCATTGCTTTACAGATGTTTAAAATATATCCAAGTGGTCCAATGTGACAATTTTTTTAACAATAGAGTAAAATCTATCACTATTTCAACTATATATCAAATTTGAAATAGCTAAATTAGCAACTACCTAGCATCCTATAAAAAAAGATACAACTTGCATCGTTCAAAGATAATTATTCATATAACACAAGTAGATGCAGGCATCTTCAGACAATTCGTTTGTATAGCTCCAGGGGTAACAACCTGCAACAAGGTGAAAAAGCAGGGCCTCCATGAACTACTGTAGCAGATTGAAACTGTGCCGTTGGCATCATTTCATACCACACCCTAACAATCTAATCAATAGACACCCTGTCCTTGAGAGGAAAATAAAATCCAAAATACTTCATTTTTTAAGGCTTGAGCAAAGCAACTGCCTAGACAACTCTTCAGCATTTTTACTTTAATGCTATCCTGCCTCAGTTTGGGTTGTAAAGTATACAATACGTGCTCCATTAAGAATGAAGAAAATGTCAAATTGATAACTTTAGTCTGGTCAGCAATGGATTTTGTTCAAACATATGCAGGCTTCTGCTACTGAGTGCGTTAAAACAGGCAGTTTACAGAATAAAATGCTGGGTCTATTCAGTTTAGAAGTGCACACATTTTGGGCTGATTTGATAAAGAGTTAAATAAACGAACTGGAAGGTCTTGTTGTGCAATGGGTAATATGCCTGCCTCAGAACCAGAAGCTCGGAGTTTCAATCCCACCTTAGAACTTGATGGCCAAGAACCATGCATACATAACACAGACAAACAGGTCAAGCATCATCCTGCAAATCTTTCTAACACAAGGCAAGTGGCAAAAGTTGGAGATTCCTGGTCAGCAATGCAATGGAAGTACATTTGGAGTCTCCACCGTCATTATCCATTGTTACAAGATGCATGTTGTACTCAGGCTAACACACTACACTACTGCAAATGAATTCAAGTGTTGCTATTGCACAATCTCAATTTAATATCTGGGAATTACATTACTATCTTGGGGATAGATATAAAGCTTATCCAAGGAGTAGAGACTACACATTAGATTGTTCTTCCCTTCTCAGTGATTAATGAGCCTTGGAAGTGTATTATCAGCCTGCGCTATTATTCAGCAAACCCGTTCACAAAAAGTAAAAGAGAAAGAGATGGATCAACTTTACAATAGGTAAGTGTAGCACCACAATCTATATATAATCTATAATCTTCTTCACTAGTTTACCTATCAAAGAGGGTTGGACAGGCTTTTCCAGATTCTGCATCTCAAACAGGTCTTGGGTTTTTGGCAAATGCAAGGCTGCTGGTAGTTAGAGGTTTTCTAACCACATTGCCTCCCACATGACAGCAACATGAGGCAGGCCCTAATGGACCAGATAGTGTTTTGATGCTTGCAATTTTTGCATATTTGTATATAAATATAATTTCAATAAACAAGAAATTGGTGGATCAATTACCTGCTGTTGGATTTGTAGGTTCATGGGCGGTGCGAGACTTAGTTTTCAACAAGCCATTTTTAGGATTGGGAGTGGGCATACACAGAGCTTCCTGAAAAGATGTGCTTTCTTTTATACTCTGAGTAGTACATGCACCTTTACCTGTTGAAATGATAACAGTTAAAATAAAACAACTTTAAAATGAGTAAATAAAAGTCTATGATTGGAACAGTGAAAAAAGTAACAGGAATAGAGCCACTAAGAGAGCCTTTGGACCAGCATTCCTTAGCAGGAAAACTTCACAGTCAATTTAATGCACAAGTGCATCCTCTATTTTTGCGCAGTATCAGGATCCACTATATTGGTATGGTCAGTACATTCAATGATAAGCCCTGCTGTTACATGAATTGGTTCCGACTTGGATTAAAATTCTATCTAAATTACGAGGTCAAAGTTTGATTTCTGAAAAATGTCGATTTTCCTGCAACCTCCAAGTCACAGTGTAAATTAATCATGAATTTTATACCAACTTGTGCAAGTTGAAACTTCTAAATGCCTAACAGAACAAAGTGGCCATGCAAAAATGGAATTAAAACAGAGCAGTAAGTTTTGCTAACAGGCTTATGCTCCCACATGAAGATTGCAGTGTTCCAATCATGAATCTATCCAATTTATAATTTAAAGTACTGCAAAACGCCTCCAAATAGATAAATTTCAAGTCATATCTGCAAAGATGCCAGAGGAAAATTAAACTGCATCTATGGGCTGTATACCAATTTCCACAAACAGTAGTTTGGCAGCTGCTGATGTAATAAAGTAATATGAGGTATCGAGAAACTGAAAAGCTTTTGCACCGTTTCACTCAGTCAGGTTTCCTTTACAGGGACCACTCAATAAGCTCCTCAGCATGCCATCTTACACTTGCACATTACCTGGTGTTTTCAGCTTGTTTTCAGGTGAGGTTTTTGCAGATCGAACGACAGATTTTGGACCACCTGCAACCTTGGCAAATTCCCTCTGTAACTTTTCCATCTGTTCCTTCATCTGTTCCAGTTCAGCTTTGTTTAATAAAAAGGATACTTAAGGAGCCATCTCAAATGACATAAATATAAATTTTATTTGATTTGCAAAGAGTTTAGTATTTATGAATTCATCTTCTGTCTGTTCAATGCAAAGCAATCTCCATAAAACAGAAAACTTTCCCATGACAGCTTCTGATCAGTGATGGAAAATAAATGTAACTTCATGAGTTTTACTCAAGATGCATACACATGTTGAATACTTCGTTGCAATTATGCAAGAAAAAGTGTATTTGCTCCTGCTATTCATTCTTTTACAGCAGATACTACAGGATTTACTTGTCTTGCATATCAATATTCAGAATAATCATTGTATAAACAGGAATATCACAAGGAGTCTCATTTTGAAACATAGAAATTCATATTCCAATTATCTAAAACGACAATAAAACTGCAAAATATTGCTAGATTTCATGTGGCAGATACACTAAATATTTTTGTTTATCGCAGAGTCATAGAGGTGTACAGCATAGAAACAGACCCTTCAGTCCAACCCATTCATGCCAATGAGATATCCCAACCCAATCTAGTCTCACCTGCCAGCACCCCGCCCATATCCCTCCGAACCCTTCCTATTCATATACCCATCCAAATGCATCTTAAATGTTGCAATTGTACCATCCTCCACCACTTCCTCTGGCAGCTCATTCCATACACGTACCACCCTCTGTGTGAAACGGCTGCTCCGTAGGTTTCTTTTATATCTTTCCCCTCTCACCTAAACCTATGCCCTCTAGTTCTGAACTCCCGACCCCAGGGAAAAGACTTTGCCTATTTATCCTATCCATGCCCCTCATAATTTTGTAAACCTCTATAAGGTCCCCCCTCAGCCTCTGACACTCCAGGGAAAACAGCCCCAACATGTTCAGCCTCTCCCCATAGCTCAAATCCTCCAATCCTGGCAACATCCTTCCAAGTTTCACAACATCTTTCTGATCGGAAGGAGACCAGAATTGCACGCAATATTCCAACAGTGGCCTAACAAATGTCCTGTACAGCTGCAACATGATCTCCCAACTCCTGTACTCAATACTCTGACCAATAAAAGAAAGCATACCAAACGCCTTCTTCACTACCCTATCTACCTGCGACTCGACTTTCAAGGAGCTATGAACCTGCACTCCAAGGTCTCTTTGTTCAGCAACACTCCCTAGGACCTTACCATTAAGTGTATAAGTCCTGCTAAGATTTGCTTTCCCAAAATGCAGCACCTTGCATTTATCTGAATTAAACTCTATCTGCCACCTCTCAGCCCATCGGGTCAAGATCCTGTTGTAATCCGAGGTAACCCTCTTGTCTGTCCACTACACCTCTGATTTTAGTGTCATCTGCAAACTTACTAACTGTACCTCTTATGCTCGCATCCAAATCATTTATGTAAATGACAAAAAGTAGAGGATACAGCACCGATCCTTGTGGCACTCTACTGGTCACAGGCCTCCAGTCTGAAAAACAATCCTCCACCACCATCTTCTATCTTTGAGCCAGTTCCGTATCCATGTGGCTAGTTCTCCCTGTATTCCATGAGATCTAACCTTGCTAACCAATCTCCCATGGGAACCTTGTCAAACGCCTTACTGAAGTCCATATAGATCACATCTACCGCTCTGCACTCATCAATCCTCTTTGTTACTTCTTCAAACTCAATCGTTTGTGAGACAGGATTTCCCACGCCCAAAGCCGTGTTGACTATCCCTAATTAGTGCTTGCCTTTCCAAATACATGTACATTCCGTCCCTCAGGATTCCCTCCAACAACTTGCCCACCACTGAGGTCAGGCTTACCAGTCTATAGTTCCCTGGCTTATCCATAATCAGTCCTTGCCTTTCCAAATACATATACATCCTGTCCCTCAGGATTCCCTCCAACAACTTATCCACCACCAATGTCAGGCTCACTAGTCTATACTCCCCTGGCTTGTCCTTACCACACTTCTTAAACAGTGGCACCACGTTAGCCAACCTCCAGTCTTCCAGCTCCTCACCTGTGACTATCGATGATACAAATATCTCAGCAAGAGGCCCAGCAATCACTTCTCTAGCTTCCCACAGAGTTCTAGGGTTCCTGGGGATTTATCCATCCTTACTTGTTTCAAGACATCCAGCACTTCCTCCTCTGTAATATGGAGATTTTGCAAGATGCCACCATCTATTTCCCTACAATCTATATCTTCCATATCCTTTTCCACAGTAAATACTGATGCAAAATACTTGTTTAGTATCTCCCCCGTTTTCTGTGCTCCACACAAAAGCCGCCTTGCTGATCTTTGAGGGGGCCAATTCTCTCTCTAGTTACCCTTTTGTCCTCAATGTATTTGTAAAAACTCTTTGGATTCTCCTTAATTCTATTTGCCAAAGCTATCTCATGCCCCCTTTTTACCCTCCTGATTTCCCTCTTAAGTATACTCCTACTTTATTAACATCATCAAAACAGATTTCTATCCCTAAAGGACATTAGTGAACCAGATGGGATTTTATAACAATTGATAAAAGTTTCATGGTCACTAGTAGTTTTTAAATACAGGATTTTATTCATTGAACTTAAACGCCACCACCAGTAACGGTGGGGTTTGAACCGTTGTCCCCAGAGTATTAGACTGAGCCACTGGAGTACTTTCCCAGTGACATACTACAGTATTTCCCTGTATGGGGGAAATTATTAGTTTATCAATGTGTTTTGTTGCCAACAGAGAAAAAAAGTCACAGCTTATTGTACTGAACTTGCTTGATTTTCAGCTCATGCAGCACTAGTTAAATTATCAAATAGATCACAGGCCCCTGATTTTCCTATCCTGTTGTTCTTTCAAATGTCCTTCCTTAGCAGCAGTAATCCAATCTTGTCTTTTTTTGGATAGGCTGCAGTTAGAAAAACAAATATAGTAGTGTATTAATTGCAAAATACCTTCCAATTCAACTTTTGATTTTTCTGTCTTTTGATGAGAAATGAGGCATGGTTGGTCAGTTCTCTCCAATGCAATTGCTTCACTCTCCTCCTCTTCTTCCTCCATCATGTCTTCCACATCTCCAAAGAGAGCACTGATTTCCATAGCCTGACCATTGTCCTCATCATCTCCATCAAACAGCTCATCCCATTCATCAGCATTATCAAGCGATCTCTGCTCTACATTCTGTTCATCCTGAGAACATCCTGCAATTGTCGTTATTTGTTCCTCATTATCATCCAGAAGAGATGCCAGTAGAGCCAGATCTTCAGTACCTGTCACCAAGATACATACAAATCAAGAGTTGCAGCTTGGGTTCTAATTTCAAAACCAATCCAGCTTTAAGTATAACACAAAGCACCGTGGATGCTGGAAACCTGAAAGAAAAACAGAAATTGCTGGAAAAACTCTGAAGAAGGATCACTGGACTTTAAATGTTATCTCTGCTTTCTCTCACCACTGCTACCACTGCAGTTTCTCCAACCATTTCTGTTTTTGCTGCACCTTAACATATATTTTTCTAGCAAAACTTTGGAAATGCAATTTGTTTTTAAAAAGCACAGAATCATTTCAATGTTAGAATGCTATCAATTCGAATGCTCTTACCTTCCATATTATGACAATATTATGGCTGTGACTTCAGAAAATGCTGTCACACTGAAAATTGAAAACAAGTAACAAGAATGAAAACAACTTACTCTGAATAAATCATAAACACAATCCCAGAGCATTTTGTGGATTAACTAACAAACTACTGGATTTCCACTCTGCGGAATGATTTGAAGGTGTCTTGGTTCTGGATAGGAATAGGCTGCAGATTCACCCGGATTCAAGGCTCAGTTACACAGTAACTCTGTTCTAGTGCTGGGTCCATAAAGTGGAGGGCGATTTGGAACAAGAAAGTCTATGTCAGTCTCTCCCCCCCTGTCCCGGTGTGTGTGATTGTGTATAATAGGTATTAACTCTTCAACAATTACCTCAGTCTCTCACCCCTGTCCCGATGAATAAAAAACTCTATAATAATTACCTCACTGTCTCTCCCCTAATATATTATATACATATTAACTCTATAATAATTACCTCACTGTCTCTCCCCTAATATATTATATACATATTAACTCTATAATAATTACCTCAGGGTCTCTCCGCCGGTTTTCGCTCGTTTCCCTTTGGCGCCAAAACATTAAACAGCGTCACCCGATGATGTCATCACGCTCCACTCCAAGGTCCCGCCCACTGGTAGACTCGATCACCGAGGGAGCGGACCACCCGGGGACGGGATCACCGAGTGACTGGATCACTGAGGGAGCGGACCACCGAGGGAGTGAACCACCCAGGGACTGGATCACCGAGGGAGCAGACCACACGGGGACTGGATCACCGAGGAAGCGGACCACCTGGGGACTGGATCACCCAAGGACTGGATTACTGAGGAAGCAGACCATCCAGGGACTGGATCACTGAGGAAGCAGACCACCTGCATCTGGATCACCGGTGGACTGGATTGCCGAGGGAGCGGATCACCTGTGCGCTAGATCACCAAGACAGCAGATCACCTGAACACTGGATTGTTGAGGGAGCAGATTACTCAGAAACTGGAGACTCGATTGCTGAGAGAACAGATTGCCTGGGGATTGGATCACCCCAAGAACAGATCACTGGACGCAGGATGTCCAAAGGCTGGGTTATTTGATTGGTAGATCACCCAAGGCATGTGGATTGTCCAGGAATCACATTGACCAGGTGTGGATGACCAAGAGAGTAGATCAACTGGGGGCTGGAATGTAAAGAGTGTGGATCACAGGGGATTGGGTCACCCTTGAGATAGCATCACCCAATGGTGGTCAGAAGAATGGATCCCATGGAGACCAAAGAGCCACCAAGGACGTGGCTCACTTCGGGAGTTGATTACATGGAGTGTGGATAGTCTGGTGACAATCTCTTAGTGACCAGTTCATTTAGGGAGCAAATGATTGGTATACTGGATCACCAGGAGTATGTTTGACTCAGGGACTGGATCACTAGGGGAGTGGATCACATGGGCATTGGAACATCCAGACACTGGATCACCAGGAAAAGTTAACATCTGATCGCCTAGGCTCTCGATCCAGTGAAGATTGGGTCACAGAGAGGAGATCACCTCTAGAGTGGATTGCACTTTGAAAACTGATTGAAAACTATATCGCTTATACCAGAATTACATAATGGAACAGAGAGAAAGGATCATAAAGAATAGGTCACATTCAAATAGAGTGAACAGAGTTATTGATCCAGAAATTCCAATCAGGAACGCCGCCACCTGCAACTTCCCCTCCAAACCAGTGACTACCTCTATTTGGAAATATCAGGTCGAAATTCTACACCCTCCCTGATAGCATTGTGGGACAACCTATTGTAGCAGTTCAAGAATGCAGTTCACCCCCTTCTTCTCAAAGGGCAGATAGAGATGGGCAGTAGATGCTGGCCCAGCCAGTGCTGCCCACACCCCATGAATGAATTAAAAATTCAGAATTCCTATTATTGACCTTGATCAGATTTTTAAAGAAAGATACATTTTAGACTACTTCCAGTCTACAAATTCCTGGACAGGAAACTTCGGTTGCAAAACAGCGGAGATCTGTCCAGGAATGCTTGGGGAAAGTGAGGACTGTAGATGCTGGAGATCAGAGTTGATAGTGTGGTGTTGGAAGCTTGAAGCCAGCAGAGGATCATTATCAAAATCATGTTCAGTTTTCCGACATTGTGATCTGTGATTTAAATGTTCAGCAGCATAGCCAGTGCTGTGAATGGGTGAGTATATAAGCTAAAGGTATATAGCTTATACCTATATATAAGTATATAGAGAATGGGTACATGGGTCAGGATTGGCAGTGAGGAAGAAGAGTTCAGCAAGGTACCAGGGGTGGGAGGGTGGGTGTAAGAATGGGTAGAATTCCAGATTAGTGGCTGAAGGGTTAGGGTGAGTTGAATAGTTGGGTGAAAGAGTCTTGCAGGGAGTGGGACAGAGTTGGACTGAGGGGGTTCATGAGGCCAGGGTGGGGTTAGATGTAAGGTTTGATTTATCTCTGGAGATGAAGGACATCAAGAGATCAGGGAAAGTGGGACTGAGTTGGATTATCAGCCATGATTTAATCGCATAGCAGGCTGAATGGCCTGTTGTTTGTAATCACATGAAGTAGATCACAGAGATTAGGTCATAAGAGATGAGTTATCAGACAATTACAAGGAGTGGATCATAAATTGGATCATTCTAGGTCACAGACACTGGGCCATGCACTGATATGGACTGGATCAGAGACCAAATCACAAAGTGGATTGTAAAAAATCCCAGACTTGATCTTTTATAGTGGATAACAAGTGGAAGACACAGATCATGTAAAATGGGTCACACAAACAACATTGCACAGACCACAGAAATTGAATCATCAAATCACAGGCTTGCTATCACAACCTCTCTTTCACTCCTGTTAGCGGTTCTCTTCTTTACCCCCGCACTACCACCTAACTGCAGCAGTGCTTATTTTTTCCCCAGCACCCATGGTGTGTGTGTGCAGGTGATTGCCAGATTATATTTTTTTAAAAAAATGTTCTGACACTTTTTTTTAAACCCCTACACTAACTGCGGTAGTGCTTATATTTTCCCCAGCACCCATGTTGTGTGTGTGCAGGTGTGAGACACAGTGAGAGACACAAGGTGTACGAATCTTTATTCAATTTCCACCACCAGGAAGATAGGAAAACACCCGAGTGGCCAGTGACAAGCAGTACCCCTCTGTTAACGGTTTTCAGTTACAGCCATCGAACAGGGATAGGCTGCATGTACAATGCATTGCACTTGCCCCTGATGCATAAGCAAATACCTACATAACAAGTAGCAAGTGATCGCCATCTGAATAAAAAGACTTGAAATTGAGACAATGCCTTTCCTGGCCACAAGACCTTCCGAGAGGCTTTTGAAGTTTAGTCAGGAAACATGGTAGCTAATTTGCACAAAGGAAGTTCCAACAAATAATAACATGAGGAGGAGCAGATCATGTATTTTCTAAATGATCACTGAGTACTAAGGAGTCCTTTTTCGTTAAATTTCTAAATTTGCAGATAACACCATATGCTGTGTAGGACAGAAATACTGGATAGCCCGTTTGAGGGGGAGTGTAACAAATTACAGGATACTAACAAACTTGCAGAATATAATTGGAAAATTGGAATTTCAATGTCGATAAATTAAAAATGTTAGATTTTGGCAAGAAAAAATAAGCAGACTGGTTACTGCCAAGAGAACAAGAATTTGATTGGGGTTGATGGGCACAGGGACCTGGGAATACAAGTACACAAATCACAGTAAGTGGTGACACAGGATAACAGGTCATAGAGAAAAAAAATATCAAACCAAGCACCAAGGTTTACTTATAGGGGAAAGCAAAGCACCACAAATGCTGGAGAAACTCCGCAGGAAGCATCTGTAGAGAGAGAAACAGTTAAAGGACCAAGACCAATTACTACTCTTTGGAACCCTGGATTCTGGGATTTCAATACTATTCGTAAATATATGCAAACAGTGGAGGAGGACAAACGTGAAGGTGGGAAGTGGATGAACAGGCTGCCTCACATTTTTCTTGAGAACTCAAGTGTGATTCACTGGAGGTCTTTATGCATTCATAAACAGATGTGAAGAATCTGTTTTACCTTTTGGGGAAAAAACCTGGAGGTCAATAAATGAAATCAAAAAGGGAACCTAGAAGCAAAACCTTTACTCAGAGTAGTGAGAAGGTGAAACTAACTTCCACCAGCAGTAGTTTAGATTAGATTACTTACAGTGTGGAAACAGGCCCTTTGGCCCAACAAGTCCACACTGACCCGCCAAAGCGCACCCACCCAAACCCATTCTCCTACATTTACCCCTGCACCTAACACTACGGGCAATTTAGCATGGCCAGTTAGTTGAAGTGAATAGTATAGAATTAGATAAGTATGAAGGAGAAGGGAATGGAGAATGAATGTTTATGGAGTTTGTGAAGAAAGACCAGAGGAAGCTAGAATGGATGAACCAACCAGCATGGACTAGTTGGGCCAAAGTAGCTGGCTTTGTGTTGTCCTCTTAGTGAGCACTTTCGGGAGGCAACGGCCTACTGGTATCATTGTTGGACTTGTAATCCAGAAACCCAGATAACATCCTGAGGATATGGGCTCAAATCCTGCCAAGGTAGATCTGGAATTAAGTGTCACTTCACCCATCTATTGCACTCTTAGCTACCTTCTCCTCAGCCCCCCACCCCTCTCATTTGTCTCTCCACCCAGAGGCTCCCTGCCTCATTCCTGATGAAGGGCTTTTGTCTGAAATGTCGATTTTTCTGCTCCATGGATGCTTCCTGACCTGCTGTGCTTTTCCAGCACCACTCTAATCTTGACTCTGATCACCAGTATCTGCAGTCCTCACTTTCACCTGATGATGGCCACTGTCAATCGTCAGTAAAAAAAAATCTAGTTCATTGATGTGTTTTAAGGAAGGAAACTGCCATCCTTACCTGATCTACTCTACATATGACTGGAGACCTACAGCAATGTGGTTGACTCTTAATTGCCCTTTGGGCAATAAAATATTGGCCAAGCCAGCGACACTTCATCCCATGAATGAATATAAATTTTAAAATGAGCTTTTCACTTTTGCTTGATCCTTTCTCTTCTGTTTGTGCAGCCCAGATCAATGGCTTTTCAAACTTAAAAGTGAAACACTGGGGAAACGTTACCAAATAGATTCCTGCTGAACTCCTGAACTTGTACCTCTGCTAAAAGTCAGATAATAGTTGATGCTGTCAGCCATTAGATGGGTAACGTATATCTGTACATCTGGCCCAAGAATCCACATAATGGAAAAGAACAACCCACTGAGTTTTAGTGGGTTCTGACTTTCCACAAGAGTTCACGGATAATCGGGGTTTCATGGCACAATCACCAAATCCTGCACAGCCAAATCAATGCGAACAGTTTGTCATGTAGAGAGCTTGAAATGAACCTGGCTCACAGGACCAACCTTCACCTATAATAATGTTGATAGCAAGAATGCACAGATACTGATAACAATGTTATGAAGAATGCAGCAGGTTATCAGGAGGGCTAATCGAATGTTTACCCTTATTTCAATGGAGTTGGAGATAAGATTTACAAAGTCTGATTGCAACTGTACAACATCATCAATGAGATGACTTTTGGGGTACTGTGAACAGTTGTGGTTCCTTTGTTAAAGGAAAGATATTTCACTGGAGGCAGTTCCAAGGTTTATATGTGGAAGGATATTCTTATGAGCAAAGGCTAAACAGGGTTTGGGATTCTTCTCACCAGGAATCTCATGGAAACAGAGGATTCTTCAGGGGTGTGGCAGGGTAAATGTAGAGGGGATATTTCCCCACATTGGGAGAGTCTAAGATCAGGGGGCATTGTCTCTGAGTCAAGGGCACCAACTTAAGACAAATGAAGAGGAATTTCTTGTTTTGGATGATTGGGAGACTTTGGAACTCCTTGCTGAAGAGAGCTGTGGGGACAGAGTCCTTGTAAATATTTAAGGCTGAGATAGGTTCTTGATCAGAGGAATCATGGATTATGGGGTAATGCAGAAAAGTGGATGTGAGGAATACTGGTTCAGCCATGATCCTATTGAATAGCAGAGAAGTCTTGAGGGGGTCAAATGGCCTATTCCTGTACCTATTTGTTATGGTAATGTTAGCTACACGAACTGTTGGAAGAGAAATGGAAGAATATTAAAAGTGGGAGTGGGAGATGAATTGGACTGGGAAGTCTGGGACCAAACTGGCTTTGAAGAAACACTTCCTTTCCACCCAAGTTTAAAAAAAAATCATATTTGATCTATTCTTTCTTGGACCACAATTAATTTTTAACTTTTTAGCTGTAGGGAAGTGATAAAATGTTTGTTTTCTGAATAGGTTCAAGGGAGATATGCTGTATACATTCACTTACCATTGCAATTTTTTTGCTATTGCTGTTACTGAAAAGAGAATCACAATATTGGTCAAGTACAGCATTTTGAAATTCTTGATAATGGGCCCTGCAGTTCACATTTTCCAAGAACTTCAGAATCAATTATTATCAATGCTCTCTCTGCTCTTCTGCATCCTGTCTCTTCCTTGGTCAATCTACAAGGCTGAGTATAGTAGCATCAGAAGATATTTTGGTGTAATTTCCATCAAGCCCCCTGGGGTGACATAACATCCAGTAGAAAACCTATGTGACCTGAGAGCTGGTTCTTACCTTGATCATGTGTTCTAGTATAGTGAAGAAAGCCTATTTCACTTTAGGAATTATAAAGCAAGCCACAATCTGAATAGCCACAACAAATATTTATTTCAGTTCTCAAACCATCCTTTGACATTCAGTTATTTTGCAGATCAAAACTGCCTGCATTTATCAGATATAGTAAATAAAGTGCCTAATTATTATATTTTATTTACAAACAACTTAATCTTAGCATGAATCCAGCTTAATACAACAATTGAATTAGCCAGGTTAGCTTTCCTAAAATTATTTGCGTAAACAAAGAAAATCCAGACAAGACATTTTATTAATTACTATCTTTAAAACTCAATACAATCACCAAATGTAATATTCAGAAACTTAGTTTGCGTTTTGCACCTCATTTGATATACTACTTCGGCTACCTTGCTTTTTTTAACCTCCTACCTGACATCTCTGAAAATTATTTTTGATTAATGCTCCTAAGCTCTGAAAATAAACACTTAGCGAAGCCCAGAGTTAGTCATGGAATGATTTCCACCCCTGCTTTAACTTTGTTTTCCTCCGGACTTTCCCATAGCTCTATCCAGTGAGGTGGTCAAAAAAAAAAGAGAAGTGGTTAACACTTTCCAATTAACGTTCACGTGGGATAAGTCAGCAGGCATCCCTGAGAGGAATATTTATTTCTTCATTATACCTATGCCCAGAAATATCAATCAATACATGACCCAGTACACTACTCAATATACAGATTGTAAGCATTTCAATTGTTTTATTCTTGATAAATGAATTCTTCAAGTGGAACTTAACCAGAATATTTAGTCTTTGGCAAAGAAATTAACCCATCACATCAGTCAGGAAACATGGTGGTATATGCTCAATTTTACCCCCTACCTAATTGAGTGTAATTATACCGAAAGATTGAGAGACTTGGAATGGTACAATTTTCTTAAGTACAAATCTGAATGTCTCCTCTGAAACGTAGATTAGATCTGCCCCATTTTACCCAACTGTTTTTACTTATAACCCAAAACACTTGTGGAAAAACAGTGCCCAGTAACTCACCAACAAACCTGCAGGAAATAAATAGCTCTGTAATATGCAAACTCTGAGGCTATTATTGAAAAATGTTAAATCCTTTGATGCATTATTCTTAGAATTAAGTTTGTAAAGATAAATGAGCACTACATTCACGTTAGCAAATATTAAAGCAGTATGAGATGAGGACTTTCCAAAATAAGGTCAGGACCTAAGTGGGTCACAAGCTCTGAAGCACCAATGGCCACTAAGTTATAACAGCTGTGCCCCTCTCTCCCAGTATAAGGCCCCTGGCTATCTCTCAGTTCCCACAAGGTCATGACTATTTTCAAAAGATGAAATGGGGTCACAGTGAGAAAAAATTTGGGAAGCATTGTACTAAACAACAAAACACTTAATTTCACAATTACAGTTTGAAGAGAAATTCCATAAAAGTAATTACAATCAGCATCCTTTCTCCTCCAACCTCCAATAAGGCAACAACAAATTGAATATGTTTGCATAGCTGTAAGAACCATAACATGGTTAGTTAGATCTTCTGCTTATATGATACAATCCATGACATGTATTTGTAGGGTATCTATGTCAGGCAAGACAGTACCACACTTTGGACAAGCATGTTCCGGCAGAACCCCTTGCAGGTCCCAAGCAAGATTGTCAGGTCCTGATGAGCAGAATTAAAACAGTTAAGGTACAGTAATATATCATACACATATCATACAACTTGCAAAATATAAGATGTGCATGTTTAACACAACGATATTCATTTGTTGAATTCTGCAGCAAAAAAAAACAGATTTACGAAGTTCTATTATTTGGGGCAGGTGATGGCCTTGTGGTATTATTGCTGGACTGTTAACCCAGAGATGCAGATAATGTTCTGGGGAACCAGGTTTGAATCCTGCCATGGCTGATGGTGGAATTTGAATTCAATAAATATCTGGAATTAAACAG
This sequence comes from Hemiscyllium ocellatum, assembly GCF_020745735.1. Taxonomy (NCBI): domain Eukaryota; kingdom Metazoa; phylum Chordata; class Chondrichthyes; order Orectolobiformes; family Hemiscylliidae; genus Hemiscyllium; species Hemiscyllium ocellatum. The sequence continues at coordinate 5,462,148 of NC_083423.1, forward strand.
CCTAATGACAACATGAATTTATTATCGATTGTCACTAATGGTTCACTAATGTCCTTTAGAGAAGGAAACTGCTAGCCTTACCTCGTCTGGCCTACATGTTACTCCAGACCTGTAGCAATGTGGTTAACTGTCAACTGCCCCCTGGGCAATTAGAGATGGGCAATAAATGCTGCCTGGCCAGCAATGTCCCCATCCCATGAATAAATAATTTTTTAAAATACCAGTTTCCATTCTTGCCTTTGGATTGCATTCCCTGTCTTAAAGCCAATTGGCTCTTTTCCTTTTGAAAAGCCTATCACTAACTCTCCCAAATAATTAACTAAACAAACTACAAGCAAAATGGTGGGGAAACAAGAGAGGGAGTTAAATCTAATGATGTCAGAGGGGGAGATAATACACTCCAGTGCCTGCATGCCTACAAAGCTTTAAAGGTAAGACTTTTTAATGATCAACCGATTCAGGGATGTTGTGACACATATCTGAAGCAGGTAGGATTCAAACCCAGAGGTAGGAGTGCTACTACAGTGCCATTAGAGACCTGAATGATACTTCAAAAAAAAATCAACCTGTTAAATACAAGTTACAACACCAAATCATACAACAAGGAAACAGACCTTTCGGGGCAGATGGGACTTGAACTTGGCTCCAAGTTAAAAACACTGCCGCATGTGTCTCCTTCCTATTGGAAAGATGTTGTGAAATTTGAAAGTGTTCAGAAAAGATTTACAAGGATGTTGCCAGGGTTGGAGGATTTGAGCTGGGGCTGTTTTCCCTGGAGCATCAGAGGCTGAGGGGTGATCTTATGGAGGTGTATAAAATCATGAGGGGCATGGATAGGATAAATAGACAAAAGTCTTTTCCCTGGGGTGGGGGGAGTCCAGAACTAGAGGGCATGGGTTTAGGGTGAGAGACGAAAGATAGAGACCTAAGGGGCAACTTTTTCACGCAGAGAGTGGTACGTTTACGGGATGAGCTGCCAGAGGAAGTGGTGAGGCTGGTACAATTGTAACATTTGAAAGGCATTTGGATGGTTGTATGAATAGGAAGGGTTTGGAGGAATATGGGCCAGGTGCTGGCGGGTGGGTCTAGATTGGCTTGGGATATCTGGTTGGCATGGATGGGTTGGACTGAAGGGTCTGTTTCCATGCTGTACATCTCTATGACTCTACGTACCTAAGAACCTAGCTCTTCATATTTTCAATCAATCTGTTCAGACATGTTATGGCACAAATGTGAAGTAGGTGGGACTTGAACCCAGGTTTTCTGGTCCAGAGATAGGGACACTACCACTGTGTCACAAGAGCCTCTAAAAACACACCCTTATTTGGGCACAGAGATCAGCCAAAGAACCCAGTTTCTTTTTAAAAACCAACCTGTTTAGATGTATCACAACATACCTCTAGAGCAGATGGATTTGAACCCTTCCACCACATCACAAGATTACATCCAGAACCCTGTACCTTTGTTTGGGAAACGCATCACAAAATCACCTAGAACTCAGCTTTCTTGTTTGATATTCACTACAAACTTATCTGACCACAAATGAGTATTTATTTACCAAAGTAAATACTAAAACTAAACAGTAGCAATTAACAACCAACTCGGGACAGTACAACACCAATGTTTTTTTGAAAGCCATCTACCATCTTTACCTAGTGTGGCCTACTGGTGATTTCAGATTCACATCAATGTGGCTGAATCTGAAATGGCAGAACATTCCACTCCTTTCAAAATCAATTATGGAAATGCTGGCCTTGCCAATGATGCCCATGTTCCATGGAAGAAATTTTTAAAAAAACTTCCACTCTAATACTCTATACTGATAATGGTCTTGTCCAATTTACAATATCAAACACAATTATAAGATTGTGACAAACGCATAGTTCCTTCAGGTCATAAGTTTGCTTGCTGAGCTGGTAGGTTTGTTGTCAGATATTTCGTCACTGTGCTGGGTAACATCATTGAGCTTCCAGTGAAGGTGGAGCTTCACTAGAGGCTCACTGATGTTGTTACCCAGCATGGTGACGAAATGTCTGAGAACAAACCTACCAACTCAGCGAGCAAACTTACAACCTGAACCTCAAGCTGAGTCCAAGTCTCAAGAACTGCAAACATAGATCCTTGGTAATATACAGGATCACAGCTGATTTAAATTTAAAACAAAGCTTTTACCTCGTTGAACCTGTTGCTGCATTGCTGCATTGTCCTCAGCCCCTAGATTGCTATGACGGCGCTGCAATTCAATCAAAGACTGCCTGTAAATTCAATTAAACATTTGAGAAGTCAATCTTTCAGGTATCAGAGAAACAAGGATTATAAGATAGTACATTAGTTGTGAACCTTAAAGACTAGAATCATTTAAACAGCATAGTACATGTTATTTCGAATCACAGTTTAATGTATTACAAATGTTGAACGTAAAATAGTATCAGTCAATATTTCATTGTTGATTGAAAAAAAACTAAAATAATTCAATTGAACTTTACTGGGCTTTGGCAGCTGACTAAATTTATCATTTACATCTTAAACAATTTCTTTTACCCAAGAGATCTTGCTGATTGATGTTAGACTATAAGAAATCAAAGCAGGAATAGGCCATTCATGCCTTAAACCTGCTTTGCCATTCAACAAGATTGTGGTGATCTGCCACAGTCCTCAATTCCCCTTTTGTACCAGCTCAGCATAGCTGTTAGAATTTTGAAATATCAAGGAATTATCTATATTTTTATATATTTCAGTGACCCAGCATCCACACACTGATTTCTATCCATTCATTATCCATCTTAGATAGCAAGGTACAGACAGAATGAAGCAAGGAAAGTGTATATTAGAAGAACTGTAAAATGTCATGTTCCCCGTTTGTTCTTGATACATTAAACATAGACAACTTTTTAGTTTGTTCTGCAATAACTGTTTACATACAGTTACAAGTTCAGACAAACAATTGTAACCGGTTAGCATTTACCATTATTTGTGTAGAACAATGCAATTTGATACAGATCAGTGATTCTCAAACCTTTTCATCCCCAATTAGACAGGACAAGAGAGCCCATGGACCACCACCTATCCTACCCCAACCAATTTCCCTTGCCACTGTAAAGAAAAAACTCAGAAATAAAGGAGCTAATGGAAACTACTATTATTTTGTTGCTTCTCTCTAACTCAGAGTAATAAATGATATTTATTTTAAAAATGATTATATTAATTCATGTCAGAAACAATGATAGATGTTTTCTTAAGAAAACATTAATGCAAGAACATGTTTATTTGAAATATTCCAGTTAGTGTTATAAAATTAACATGATAATGCTCTTCTGAGAAACTAATGCTTATCTTACATTTGTTAATGAAGCCTCATCAAGTCTAATACAAATCTTGGTTATAATCTTACATTGAAATATCTTGTTCTCCATGTGGCTGCTGGCTGGCTTGTGTGACATTACGTGAATGATGGAGACAAATCTTTTGGCCTGATTTATTATGTTTGCCTCAGACATGGTGCTGTGCATGAATGACATGCATTTTTTAGGGACATCTACAGGGCTGTGAGGGAGAGAGTTCCAGGATTCTGACACAGTGACAGTGAGGGAACAGCGATGGATTTCCAAATCAGGATTGTGAACGACTTGGAGGGGAACATTCGGGTGGTGTTCTCATATATCAGCTGCCCTTGACTTCCTTAGTGGCAAGTGGGGTCGAAAGGTGTTGTCTCAGGATCTTTGTCAAATTTGTGCAGTCATCTTGTAGACGGTATGCACCGCTGATGAAGGAAATCAATATTGACCATGATATTTGCTTTGTCCTAGATGGTGTTGAACTTGACTATTGTTTTTCTGCCCCCGTCCTAGCATGTGCAGCAAATTTCATCACACTCTTGACTCTTGCTTTTTAGATGTGGACAAACATCAGAGAACCAAAACATGAGTTACTCATGGCAGAATTCCTAGCTTCTGACCTGTTCTTGTAGTCTCAGTAATTATATTGTTAGTTCAGTTCAGTTTCTGGTGAATTGTAAAACCCAGGATGTTGAAAGGTGGAATACAGCAATGCTAGGGGAATGGTTAGATTTTCTCTTGTTGGAGATGGTAATTATCTGGCATTCGTGTAGCACAAATGTTACTCGCAGTTATTAGTTCAAGCTGGATGTTGTCCAGGTGTTGCTCCATATGGACGTGGGCTACTTCAGTATTCAAGGAGTTGTGAATTGTGTTGAACATTATTCAATCATCAGTGAATTTTTCAATTTCCAACCTTATGAAGAAAGGTGGTTATGGATGAAGCAGCTGAAAATGGCTGAGTCTAGGACACTACCCTAGGAGTCAACCTAATGCTTCATAATTTATACTTCTCGCTTACATTCTTAATTTCTTTTACTTGTGGATATGCTACAGCAGCAACACAACATTTGTTAAATTTTTCAAAAATTCTTGGAATGATGATTTTGTTCCCTGTTTGTTTCCCTTTAAATGAAATGAAAACAACATTGAGATTTCTTGTAATTTAAACTATAATTGCAAAGAGTGCTTCAATATTGAAGCAGTTCACAATAGCAGTTTGACCCCTCGAGAGCAATTAGGTATAGAGGATAAATGCTAATCTTATCAGTGATCTTCACATTCCACTGACAATAAATATTCAAGACAAAATCTTGCAATACATCTTTGAGTCAAGTTTTTCTTCAAGAGATCGTGAAATACCTGCTAAATGCACCCAGTTCCTCCTTCATCTTTGTGTTTTCTTTCATGAGCAAATTCACCCTTTCAGCCAGTGACTCCTTTTCTGCATGAATTGCTTCTCGAGCTGCTCTTTCAGCATGGAAATCTGCACTGTAAACATCAGCCTACCGGAAAAAAAAGTGACAGCAGCAATTACATTTATTGTAAACATGCATTCAATATTGTCAGCTGCCACACTAGCCAATTAGTACCAAATTTAAATATGTATTACCCAAACTTAGAAAATACAATTTGCACATAATTTCGTACAATCCTAAAGTTATCAAATTCTAGTCCTCTATGATTTTGGGATACAATGCTTGAATTTCCAGCCACTATAATGGAGGTGTTTTGTAATTAATGCTCTGAAAGTGCTCACCTTGAATAATAAGATTTCCTATATGTTTTGCTTCTGTCAGTTTCAAGACAGGCTTATTGATTTTACTAAAGTTAGCAAAATGAATGAGTAATGCTTATATACTTTTATAATTATAGAACATTACAGCGCAGTACAGGCCCTTCGGCCCTCGATGTTGCGCCGACCTGTCATACCAATCTGAAGCCCATCTAACCTACGCTATGTATGTCCATATGCTTGTCCAATGACGACTTAAATGTACTTAAAGTTGGCAAATCTACTACCGTTGCAGGCAAAGCATTCCATACCCTTACTACTCTCTGAGTAAAGAAACCACCTCTGACATCTGTCCTATATCTATCACCCCTCAATTTAAAGCTATGCCTCCTCGTGCTCGCTGTCACCAAACTTGGAAAAAGGCTCTCCCTGTTCACCCTATCCAACCCTCTGATTATCTTTATATGTCTCTATTAAGTCACCTCTCAACATTCTTCTAACAAAAACAGCCTCAAGTCCCTCAGCCTTTCCTCCATACCAGGCAACATCCTAATAAATCTCCTCTGCACCCTTTCCAAAGGTTCCACATCCTTCTTATCATGCGATGACCGGAACTGTACACAATACTCCAAGTGCGGCCGCACTAGAGTTTTGTACAGGTGTAGCATAACCTCATGGTTCCGGAACTCAATCCCTCTATTAATAAAAGCTAAAACACTGTATGCCTTCTTAACAACCCTGTCAACCTGGTTGCAACTTCCAAGGATCTGTGTACATGGACACCAAGATCTCTCTGCTCATTTACACTACCGAGAATCTTACCATTAGCCCAGTACTTTGCATTCCAGTTACTCTAACTGAAGTGAATCACTTCACACTTGTCAGCATTAAACTCAATTTGCCACCTCTCAACTCAGCTCTGCAGCTTATCTATGTCTCTCTGTAACCTACAACATCCTTCATCACTATCTACAACTCCACCGACCTTAGTGTCATCTGCAAATTTACTAACCCACCCTTCTACACCCTCATCCAGGTCGTTTATAAAAATGATGAACAGCAGTGGACCTAACACCGACCCCTGAGGTACACCACTAGTAACTGAACTCCAGGATGAACATTTCCCATCAACCACCATCCTCTATCTTCTTTCAGCAAGCCAATTACTGATCCAAACTGCTTTATCTCCCACAATCCCATTCCTCCACATTTTGTACAATAGCCTACTGTGGGGAACCTTATCAAACGCCTTGCTGAAATCCATATACACCACATCAACTGGTTTACTCTCATCTACCTGTCTGGTCACCTTCTCAAAGAACTCAATAAGGTTTGTGAGGCATGACCTAACCTTCACAAAACCATGCTGACTATCCCTAATCAATTTATTCTTTTCTAGATGATTGTAAATCCTATCTCTTATAACCTTTTCCAACACTTTACCAACAACTGAAGTAAGGCTCACTGGTCTATAACTAGTACGGTTGTCTCTACTCCCTTTCTTGAACAGGGGAGCCACATTTGCTATCCTCCAGTCTTCTGGCACCATTCCTGTAGACAATGACAATTAAAGATCAATGCCAAAGGCTTGGCAATCTCCTCCCTGGCTTCCCAGAGGATCCTAGGATAAATCCCATCCGGCCCAGGGGACGTATCTATTTTCACGCTCTGCAGGATTTCTAATAATTCTTCCTTGTGAACTTCAATCCCACCTAGTCTAGTAGCCTGTATCTCAGTATTCTCCTAGACAACATTGTCATTTTCTAGAGTGAAATTCTACTGTCGAAAAATATTCATTTAGTGCTTCCCCTAGCTCCTCTGACTCCACACAGAACTTCCCACTACTATCCTTGATTGGCCCTAATCTTACTCCTTAATTCCTTAAATACCTATAGAAAGTCTTAGGGTTTACCCTGATCCTATCCGCCAACAACTTTTCATGTCTCCTCTTGGCTCTTCTAATTCTTCTCAAGACCGTAGCAATCTTCACACATGGAATAAATGCTTGAAGAACTGAGCTTCTAGAGTTGGTATTCACTGCTGGCTTTTAATTGCAAAATTGACATAAAACATAGTAGAGTTGTACTTAGCTATTGTCTGACAATGTGTTTCTGGTCTAGTTCTGGACAGTTGATTAAACAGTGCCTTCCTTGCTTCCAAACATTTTGACGATTCTCATTATATGTGCCAGACCTATTATAGCAGCACAAGTTTTCCTATTTTATAAACCACACCTATACTTTTTCTAACCAAAGCACATGGAGTGCAACAATTCAAGAAGGCAGCTTACTCTTTTAAAAAGTAACTCATGATGGGCAATAAATGCTGGCCCAGCCAGTGACTGAATAAAAAAATTTCAATAACCATAACTGGCTACTTTTTCAATAATTTCACTTCATTTGTGTCTGCTGTTGACTTCTAATGCATATTAACAGGACTTAACTTTTATTTGATATTCAACCGAATACTGCTCTACATCTATTCAAAACAGGTACATGCTGTTGACATTCCAACTTAAAATGAAACCAAAGAATTAAAACCATGCAATGAGCAGGCAGGAACCCTGTCATGTGTACATTAAGTAGACATTCTACTAACCTATTGGTTTGCAGGGTTGCCCTCATGGTAATTAGCATTTTTGAAAATATACAATTATGATTATAACACACAATCTTGTGTCATAGAGATGTCTAGTATGGAAACATACCCCTCGGTCCAACTCGTCCATTAAGCATACAGGATAAATGGTGATCTTATCAGTGATCCTCACATTCCACTGACAATAAATATTCAATGCAAAATCTTGCAACATATTTTTGAGTCAAGTTTTTCTTCAAGACATCATGGAATACCTGCTAAATGCATCCAATTCTTCCTTCATCTTTGTGTTTTCTTTCATGAGCAAATTAACCCTTTCAGCCAGTGACTGATATCCCAACCTAATCACGTCCCACTTCCCAGCGCCCAGCCCATATCCCTCCAAACTCTTGCTTTACATATACTCATCCAGATGCCTTTTAAATGTTGCAATTGTACTCATTTCCATTCAGCACATTACAGCAGCAGTTCAATCTTGGAATAATGATACATTGCTAAGTATTTTCCACCCAAGACAACATTTTGTTGATTGGGAGAGAGAGTTCAGTTGGAGTGTAGGGATGGCTTTTGGCACAAAGTACAAGAATGTGTTTTAATTCATTCTTGGAATATGGTGGTCATAAGGAATGCAAATATTTATTGCCATTCCTAGTTTCACTCAAATGCAGCGAACATTTTGAATCATTTGAGTTCACGTAGTGTAGGAACACCCATAGTTCTGACAAAAAAGGAATGTCAGAATTTTGACCCGGTGCCATTAAATGTAATGGAACTTAGTTTGTAACGATGGTGGTCCTTTAACAAGGTTATGTTAGCTTTGGGTTTTTTTTTCCCAGGTCGTAAAGACACAGTTTTTGAAACGTCTGGAGTTGATCTAAATGAAGAACCTTTAAAGTTTTTTTTCAAAAAACACTTGTACAATAAAAGTGTAGTGGACAGTTCTCCCAGCTCAGCTTTTCTCTGGGTTTGGTTTTAGCAAGCAGTTAGTTGTGAAGCTGCTGGACCCGAAGAAGCAGGTTAATGCTGATCCTCCCTCTCTCTGACATCTCTCCTGTAGAACCTGCGTTGAATCTTTCCTTTTTTTGGCAAAGGGGTGTTTATGGGGATTGTTACAAGTATTTGGAACAGCATCATTAAACTGGGATAGTCTGTTGGGTTTTCGAATCGGTTATTATTCTGTATTCTGTTCTCTTTTGTGTGTGTTTCATTTGGTAATCTTGCAAATTGTTCTGTTTAAAACTAAGTGGTTGGACCAGCTGCATCACTCCTGGAAGATGCACTTGACCTGCTTAAAACAAGCAAAGTTAGGATTTGGGCTACTTTCTTGAAATGTTTTGAGAGGGTCTGGCCTGGTCCATAACAAGTATGCAACTTGGAGGGAAATTTTCAGGTGGTGCTTCTCCTAGGCAACTGCTGCCCTTCTTCTCAGTTGTAGAGTTCGCAACTTTGGAAGACATTATTAAATAGACCTCGGAGAGTTGCTGGAGTGCAGCTTGTACCACAGTGTGTCGGTATTGAAAGGAGTGAACGTTAAAATAGTGGATTGGGTGCCACTCCTGTGGGTCTGCTTTGTTCTGGATCATTTTGGGCTTCTCATGGCCAGTAGAGAGTATTCTGTCACAATTTTAACTTGTGTCTTGTAATGTCAGACAGTGACTAGGGAGTCAAGATGTGAGCTACCTGTCACAGAATTCCACAATCTCACCTTGTAGCCAAAGTATTGATACATCTGGCTCAGTTATGTTTTGGGTTGTTGGTAATGCTTGGGATATTGATGGAAGGAGATTCAACAACAGTATTGCCACTTGAATATTAAAAAATTAAGCTCAATACAATTTTAAATGCTTCTAAATAAGCAAATTACCACTTCACCTGTGCTCGGAACACAGCCACAGTTTCTATTTCCTCTTCTTGTTTTATAATTGTCTGCTTCATTTCATCAATCTTTTGCTGCTTTTCCACCAAGGCTTTCTCAGCCATTTCTAACTGATTTGAGATATCAGCTAAATCAGCATTGTTTGCGTGCTGCATAAAGAAAGTAGGACAAAAGACATGCATACTTAACACAGAAGTAACAACCAAATTGAACTTTCACAACAATCCAACCAGCTAACAGTGGCAAATAAAATTGAGAGGAAAAGCAAATTGCTTTCCTTTTCTCCTTTTAGAAATAAACCTAAGTGCGACAAAAGGGCATAAGTTTTAGATCAGCTTTATTACACTAAATTACACCACTCGGTTTCTTTGGCTTTTTAGCAATCCTTTGTTCAGCTGATGAACTGAGCTACTCTTGCGCTCTAAGCAATACTAACAGATGGAAAGTTAAGATGCAAATTGTATTTTAATGAACAAGATTAGAAACAGACATGGAGTGGCTAACAAAACATTCCTTAAAGGTAAAAATAATAATTAGTACATCTTAACTGCAGTTTTCTTTCAAAGATAAGAAATTTCAAAATCTAACCTGTGCTTTTAGGTTGTCTGCTTGTTGTTCAACAGTTCTCGTTAGTTCAACAATGGCTTGCTGATTTGCTTCCATTGTTCTTTTAGCTACATCCAGGTCAATAGTTAGATCATTGATTTTCTCCAAGTTTTTACTCTGTTAATATTAACACATCACACTGGGATTCAGAGACAACATATTTGATACTAAAAAATGATGACAACTGCTACCAGGCAGATATTTTCAGGTGATATCACCATATTTACCACCAAGTTACAGAATGTCAAGTAATATTCCATATTAAGATGCAATTACAATATTTGATCAGATTTTGTTTTCCCAGAACAATTGTTATCTCACACGTATTGATGGAGGTGCGGAGGAGGTTTAGGATTAAATGGGAAGTGTAATGGAAACAAAGTGGCAAAGAACAGTACAGCACAGGTACAGGCCCTTCAGCTCATCAAAACTACAATGACATGTGATGCCTTTATAAACTAAAAACCTTTTGCCTCCATACTGTCTGCATCCCTCTCTTCCCTGCCTATTAATATATCTTTCAAGATACCTCTGAACTGTACACAATATTCCAAATGTGGCTTAACTAAAGTTCTATACAGCTGCAAAATGACTTGTCAATCTTCATACTGTATGCCATGACCACTATAGGCAGCATGCATTGTGCCTTCTTGCCAACCTTATTCACTTGTGTTGCAACTTTCAGGGAGCTATGGACTGTATGCCTAGCTCTCTTTCAATGTTGATGCTACAAAGGGTTCTGCTATTTACTGTATCTCTCCTGCAACAGATCTCCAAAATACATCACCTCACATTTGTCTAGATTAAATTCCATCTGGTATTTCTCCACCCAAGTCTCAAGGCCACGTCCTGCTATATCCTTCTCAATATCTGCAGCTCCCCCAATCTTTGTGTTGTCTGCAAACTTACTAATCAGGACAATTACATTCTCCTTCAAATTATTTACATATATTACAAACAACAGGGATCCCACTGATCCATGTGGAACATCACTGGTCACAGAGCTCCAATCTGAAAAATATCCTCCCACTGCTACTCGCTGTCATCTGTGACTAAGCCAATTCCGTATCCATATTACCAGCTCACCGCAGATCCCATGTGACTTCACATTTTATGTCAACTAGGCACGAGGGACCTTGTTAAAGTCCGTATAGACATTTACCACACTGCCCGCATCTTTGTCATTTTCTTTCAAAAAAACTATATCAAGTTTGAGAGATGTGACCTTCTCCACACAAAGCCATGCTGCTTATTGCTAAATAGTGCATATTTTTTCAAATGATTGAGAATCACATGTAGGCTGGACCAGGTCAAAGGTGACAGATACCTTCCCACCAGGACATTTCTGAACTAGATGGGTTTTTACAACAATCAACAGTAGTTACACAGTGGGGTAAAAACAATGACTGCAGATGCTGGAAATCAGATTCTGGATCAGTGGTGCTGGAAGAGCACAACAGTTCAGGCAGCATCCAAGGAGCAGCGAAATCGACGTTTCGGGCAAAAGCCCTTCATCAGGAAGCAGTTCCTGATGAAGGGCTTTTGCCCGAAACGTCGATTTCGCTGCACTTTGGATGCTGCCTGAACTGCTGTGCTCTTCCAGCACCACTAATCCAGAAAGTAGTTACACAGTCACCATTAAGCTAGCTTTTCATTTCAGCTTTCTCAATTGAATTCAAATTTCACTAATGCTCCGTGATGAAATTTGAATTTATGTCCTCAGAACATTAACCCAGACTTCTGGATGACACTGCCACTTTGCCGTCACCTTCCCCTAGGTGGACTTAAAAGATGTTATACTGTTCTGAAGGTGACTAAGGGAATCAGCCCTGATCAACAATTCTCTGTTTACAGATTCTCTTGTACTTAGCACACTGCTGTTTCTGGGATTGGTATGCACAAATTCGCTTTCACATTTTGAAATGCCTGGAAGTTGTGAAAGAGGCTGCAAAAGTACAAGTTTTTCTTTTGCATTATGCAGATTGCAAAACCCAATCCCAACAATAGCACTGCCCCTCAAAACAAAAGGCAATTCTGAAGGAGAGATGGAAAGATTCGAAGTTTGCTTTTGTGGAAACGTTAATAGAAAATATATTTTTTAGAACCACCCACAAACTCTTTCCTTCTGGTTAATTGTTGGAAGTGCAATTTTACAGTTGATGATAGAAAATGGCGCTTGATGAATATTAACATTCAGCAAAAGATTACTTAGAAATTGTAAGAATGGTGCTTCTCATAAATATGTAAATTCAAGAACTTCTTTTAAGTCACACTCTCGATAACTTACGGTTTTTAAAAAAAAGTGACATCTCAGCTCAAACAATGTATTAAAGGTGCGAGGTTAGAGTCTGTCTGTTTCTTATCTTGAGTCAGACTCCAAAGTAGGAGTTTATAAAATGTTATATGGATTGATTGGCTGCAGGTTGTGCGCTTATTTAGCAAAAATACAATTCTGCAAGTGCAAATTCACCCCATAGATTTGTGCGCGTGCGTGCATGCAGGGGGTGGGGGTAAAGAGTGTGTGTTTGCGTGGGCATGCTTGTGCCTGATTGTGACAGAGTATAAGCCTGTGAGAGGGTGTGTGTGTTGGTGTGTGTGTGTGTCTGAGACGGAATGTGTTTACAGGAAAGGGTCTGTGTGAGTTTGAGAGTATGTAAGTGTGTATGACTGTAGTGGGGTCACTTGTAGTGTGACATGAAACCAAGATCCTGGTTGAGGCCATCTTCATAGGGAACGAACTTAGCTATCAGCCTTTGCTGACAGAACCAGTCTGAGTCAAGATTAGGATACAGACAGACTCTAACCTTACACCTTTAATACATTGTCTGAGCTAAATGTCACCTATTTTTAAATATAAAACCTTAAGTTATCTCAAGAATATGACTTAAAAGTTGTTCTGGGATTTACAGATTAATGAACTGAAACCTGTAACCCATTCTAAAACATGAAAAACTTAACAGCAATGTAGATTTGTTCAATGTATCATTTTAATTGCACAACACTGATCTTTTGCTATAAATTGTGTGTCTTATGATCCTGCCCCAATAGTTACCTGATGAAGGAGCTGCACTCTGAAAGCTAGTACTTCCAAATAAACCTGTTGGGCTATAACCTGGTGTTTTAACTTTGTCACCCCAGTATAACAACGGCACCTCCACATTTTAGAACGGAGATAAGGAGAAACTTCTTCAACCTGTGAGTGGTGAATCTTTGGAATTCATTGCCACAGAAGGCTAAGGAGGCAAGGTCATTGAGTTTATTTAAGACGGAAATAAATAGGTTCTTGATTGTCAAGGGGATCAAGGGTTACAGGGACAAAGTGGAAGAACAGGGTTGAGAAATTTCTTCTTGGAGCAAAGGTCAACCATTCACATAGCAGAGTGGTCATTGAAATCCGATCACTTCAAAACCATACCAGAATTACAGTCATAGAGATGTACAGCACAGAAACAGACCCTTAGGTCCCACTCGTTCATGCCGACCAGATATCCTAACCTAATCTTGTCCCATCTGCCAGCACTTGGCCCATATTCCTCTAAACCCTTCTTATTTACATACCCATCCAGACACCTTTTAAATGTGATTGTACCAGCCTCCACCACTTCCTCTGCCAGCTCATTCCATACACACACCACCCTCTGCATGAAAAAGTTGCCCCATAGGCCATTTTTATATCTTTTTCATCTCACCCTAAACCCATGCCCTCTAGTTCTATACTCCCTCACCTCATGGAAAATACCGTGTCTATTTACCGTATCGATGTCATTTATGATTTTATAAACCTCTGTAAGGTCACCCCTTGGCCTCGATGCTCCAGGGAAACAGCCCCACCTGTTCAGCTCCTCCCTGTAGATCAAACCCTCCAACCCTGGCAACATCCTTATAAATCTTTTCTGAACCCTTTCAAGTTTCACAACTTCCTTCTGTTAGGAAAGGTTGCATCAAAATATCTTGCTTAGAATGTTGCAATGGCACAATTACACAAACTTCTATTTCTTGCCGTAAAGGTTTTACATTTTGAAAGAAAATGATCTTTCAGTCTCTTCGTTTAGGACACTGCGTAGCGAACACTTGCAATAGCCATTACAGAAGGGAGAAAATAATAATTAAAGATAGGATAGCAAATTCATGAACAGTGATTGCTGAAAACATATTAAAAGCAATGGGGTTTGGGAGATTGAAATCAGTCTATCGAGCAAAAAATGAGGTCTGCAGATGCTGGAGATCACAGCTGCAAATGTGTTGCTGGTCAAAGCACAGCAGGCCAGGCAGCATCTCAGGAATAGAGAATTCGACGTTTCGAGCATAAGCCCTTCATCAGGAATAAGAGAGAGAGAGAGCCAAGCAGGCTAAGATAAAGGGTAGGGAGGAGGGACTAGGGGGAGGGGCGATGGAGGTGGGATAGGTGGAAGGAGGTCAAGGTGAGGGTGATAGGCCGGAGTGGGGTGGGGGCGGAGAGGTCAGGAAGAGGATTGCAGGTTAGGAGGGCGGTGCTGAGTTGAGGGAACCGACTGAGACAAGGTGGGGGGAGGGGAAATGAGGAAACTGGAGAAATCTGAATTCATACCTTGTGGTTGGAGGGTTCCCAGGCGGAAGATGAGGCGCTCCTCCTCCAGCCGTCGTGTTGTTATGTTCTGCCGGTGGAGGAGTCCAAGGACCTGCATGTCCTCGGTGGACTGGGAGGGAGAGTTAAAGTGTTGAGCCACGGGGTGATTGGGTTGGTTGGTTCGGGCGGCCCGGAGGTGTTCTCTGAAGCGTTCCGCAAGTAAGCGGCCTGTTTCACCAATATAGAGGAGGCCACATCGGGTGCAGCGGATGCAATAGATGATGTGTGTGGAGGTACAGGTGAACTTGTGGCGGATATGGAAGGATCCCTTGGGGCCTTGGAGGGAAGTGAGTGTGGAGGTGTGGGCGCAAGTTTTACATTTCCTGCGGTTGCAGGGGAAGGTGCCGGGGGTGGAGGTTGGGTTGGTGGGGGGTGTGGATCTGATGAGGGAGTCACGAAGGGAGTGGTCCTTGCGGAACGCTGATAGGGGAGGGGAGGGAAATATATCCTTGGTGGTGGGGTCCGTTTGGAGGTGGCGGAAATGGCGGCAGATGATACGTTGTATGCAGAGGTTGGTGGGGTGGTAGGTGAGAACCAGTGGGGTTCTGTCTTGGTGGCGGTTGGAGGAGCGGGGCTCAAGGGCGGAGGAGCGGGAAGTGGAGGAGATGCGGTGGAGGGCATCGTCGATCACGTCTGGGGGGAATCTGCGGTCCTTGAAGAAGGAGGCCATCTGGGCTGTGCGGTGTTGGAATTGGTCCTCCTGGGAGCAGATGCGGCGGAGACGAAGGAATTGGGAATATGGGATGGCATTTTTACAGGGGGCAGGGTGGGAGGAGGTGTAGTCCAGGTAGCTGTGGGAGTCAGTCGGTTTATAATAGATGTCTGTGTTGAGTCGGTCGCCCGAGATAGAAATGGAGAGGTCTAGGAAGGGGAGGGAGGAGTCTGAGATGGTCCAGGTGAATTTCAGGTCGGGATGGAAGGTGTTAGTAAAGTTGATGAACTGTTCAACCTCCTCGTGGGAGCACGAGGCAGCGCCGATACAGTCATCGATGTAGCGGAGGAAAAGGTGGGGGATGGTGCCAGTTTAGTTGCGGAAGATGGACTGTTCCACATATCCTACGAAGAGGCAGGCATAGCTGGGGCCCATGCGGGTGCCCATGGCAACTCCTTTAGTTTGGAGGAAGTGGGAGGATTGAAAAGAGAAGTTATTCAGGGTGAGGACCAGTTCAGTCAGTCGAAGGAGGGTGTCAGTGGAAGGGTACTGGTTGGTGCGGCGGGAAAGGAAGAAGCGGAGGGCTTTGAGTCCTTCGTGATGGGGGATGGAGGTGTACAGGGACTGGATGTCCATAGTGAAAATAAGGCGTTGGGGACCGGGGAAGCGAAAATCCTGGAGGAGGTGGAGGGCGTGGGTGGTGCCCCGAACGTAGGTGGGGAGTTCTTGGACTAAAGGGGACAGGACCGTGTCCCCCACCCCACTCCGGCCTATCACCCTCACCTTGACCTCCTTCCACCTATCCCACCTCCATCGTCCCTCCTCCCTACCCTTTATCTTAGCCTGCTTGGCTCTCTCTCTCTCTTATTCCTGATGAAGGGCTTATGCTCGAAACGTCGAATTCTCTATTCCTGAGATGCTGCCTGGCCTGCTGTGCTTTGACCAGCAACACATTTGCAGCTGAAATCAGTCTATGCCAGCAATGTGACCAGACTCATCATAAATTGTCAGATGATTCCTTTTTTGCCCCTGAAATTCAGAGTTTACTGAAGACTTTCATTTCGTTTAGCTTGAAACTGCTGAGTTGAAAAATTGGTTACCAATTTGCAATGAAGACACCTCACACTATCAATACAGACCAATTTTACCCCTAGATCTCCCAATCCTTTTGTGTAAAAGCTTTGGTAGCTGTGAGAATAGCAATATAAAATCAGCATAATTCATTTTAAAGACTTGCAAATGCATCATCTCAGAGTTTACTGTCTCTGTTTTGAAATTCATACACAGGCTGTGTGACTGTTATGATCCCAGTTGATTGTAGGACAAGTCAGATCCCAGATTGACAATTATATATTTAATTTTTGTAGTTGACTACAGTGATGGCTAGTCACTGAAACATTTTCATTTGAGGTTGTAGATTTTTTTTAAACAACAGGACATAATTTTATTACACAAAAGAAAGGAAATCAGAGCTATATTATATTTGTAAAGATCTTAACACAAATATCAAGATAAGGTTTCAACCCATTTGCCAACACCATTCAATTCAGTGACTCATCCCAGAAAAATCTCACTCCGATCTCTGTTTTTAAAACTTAACTGAAGTTTTCATGAAATTTTGAGACAATTTACCCCACATTCTGCTGCCATGAACCTTTCACAATTCTGATGGCCTAACCTTTCTCAGTTCTAACAACTTGAAGATTTCTAATCTTCCATGAACTAGAAAACACTTCAGAAGGTTCCCCTGAACTGAACTGAACTGAAAAACTCCTGCCAAGAGAAACTTCCCATTTTAAACTAAGTTCATGTTTCCTTCTGAATCTAAGTCAACACAAGACGAATGGCTTTGTTCTGTTTACTCTGCCTGTCATAATTCAAGTGTACAAACATCTCCATTTACACTACAGACATCTGCTAAGCACTGACTGCAGTCAAGGTTTGGAACTGATGCAATTACGTCACTGACCCATAATGATTTTCTGACATTTTAAAAGAGGTCACAGAACTAACTCATATTCATCTGCATCTCTTTCAAAATCCAAATGCAAAATTATTATGCATGTTTCATCGCACTGAATTTGTAGGTCATTAAACCCTTTCAAATTGAGTTACAGTCCAGAAACTTTTCCAAATTATTACTATGCTCCTGTGGTTCCAAACTTTATGGACAACACCCATAACCCAGCTTTACTTTGCCCTTATTTTGAATGTAGTCAGATCAACATAATAAACTTACGGATTTGCTTGCACACTGAAGAACACATTTTTGTAGTGGTGAAAGGTGTAAGCAAACGTCCACCTGCTCTGCAATGAAGCAGTTAGTATAAAATGGAAGTTTTAAACTATAGGTAATAGTGTAACTGGCACTGCTGCAAATACAAAACTGAAACTCTACTAAAGGACAATGCCTGGAATAACAAGCTGGATCTTTTTGGAGCACAGCCAGCTTTTTGCACCCTTCGTCTTTAACTTCTGCATCATAATTTACTGGAGGAATGAGCTGATTAATGATATGGAAGCAAACAAAGCAACCACGTGTTGTGAACTAATTAAATAACTGCATTCAAAGATACATTCCCTCCCCCCCCCAGTGATATTTTAATTTAATCTTCAGTTTTCTTTCGTTACAAATGCTCTAAACAGGGTGGTGCAGTGGTAGTGTCCTTACCTTTGGACCAGAAGAAACAGGTTCTGCTTTTACTTTCAATTTAGTTTTGTGATTTTAGCAAGAATATTCAAATGCATATATAGGAGAATCTGCCAGGATGTGGCTGTGTTTTATAGTATGCAGATAGTTATAGTCATAGAGACGTAAATAAAACTCTAACTAGAAAATGTATAAAGTTAAAAATCACACCGCCAGGTTATAGTCCAACAGGTTTAACTGGAAGCACTAGCTTTCGGACCGCTGCTCTATCATCAGATGGTTGTCTGATGCTCCAAAAGCTAGTGCTTCCAGTTAAACCTGTTGGACTGTAACCTGGTGTAGTGTGATTTTTAACTTTGTACACCCCAGTCCAACACCGGCATCTCCAAATCATAGAAAGTGAATGCCTAGAATTTGTCTAAAACTTTAACGTGCAGTGAATTACCAAGGACAAAACGGGGTATTTGGGAATTCAGTGAAGAGTGGGACCATCTGTCTGTTTCCTTCACCAACAAGACTGAAGGGTTGAGAAAAACTGGGGAAGTCACTGATAAGGAATTTCAGGCAATTAAACTGGGTACGAAAGAGAAAGGAGGAGTCAAGGAAAAAATTAAGATTAACATTATACCATCACACCAACAATTCGGTCAATTATTGGTCAGTAATTCTGGTGATACTAATTGTGCAAAGTAAACAATGTTGTAACATAAATTGATCAACAACCTCTGGAATTATGGAATCCCTACAGTGTGGAAACAGGCCCTTTGGCCCAATAAATCAACACCAAACCTCCAAAGTGCATCCCACCCAGACCAGTACCCTACCCTATTACTCTACATTTTCCCCTGACTAATTCATCCAACCCACACATCCATTTAGGCAATTTAGCACGGTCAATTCACCGAACCTGCACATGCTTGGATTGTGGGAGGAAACCCACGCAGACATGGGGAGAATGTGCAAACTCCACACAGACAGCCGCCCAAGGCTGATATCGAACCCAGGTCCCTAGCACTGCGAGCAGCAATGCTAACCACTGAGCCACCATGCTACCCCACTGAATACAAGTGATGCTATCTGTGAAACATTATCAGCTAATCATGCTGCTGTCTCTCAGACTGGCATGATGATGGGCTGTCCTAACCTTCATGGTTGAGGAATCAGAGTGAGATTTTGAAGGTCTACTACACAGACTGTTTTAGATTACTTACAGTTTAGAAACAGGCCCTTCGGCCCAACAAGTCCACACTGACCTTCCGAAGAGCAACCCCCCAGACCCATTCCCCTACATTTATCCCTTCATCTAACACTATGGGCAATTTAGCATGGCCAATTCACCTGACCCGCACATCTTTGGACTGTGGGAGGAAACCTGAGCACCAAGAGGAAACCCATGCAGACACGAGGAGAATGTGCAAACTCCACACAGACAGTTGAATGAGGCGGGAATTGAACCCAGGTCTCTGGCACTGTGAGGCAGCAGTGCTAACCACTGTGCCAGGAGAAAGTGAGGACTGCAGATGCTGGAGATCAGAGCTGAAAATGTGTTGCTGGAAAAGCGCAGCAGGTCAGGCAGCATCCAAGGCGCAGGAGAGTCGACGTTTCAGGCATGAGAAGGGCTCATGCCCGAAACGTTGACTCTCCTAACCACTGTGCCACCCAGTTTTCTTTTATATCTGAAAGGCAACTTATAACAATGGACTATTCATATCTTGGACCTTAACATTTTGCAAACTCACCAAGTACATGATTAATTTAATGATCATTTAGAAATCTGTATTTTCTATGAAATACATTTCTATGAAATACATTTCAGCAGATAGATTATTCATGCTAATAATATTCAGATATTTATTAGTGAAGCAGAAGTGTAAAAAAAACTATTAGATGTATAAATTGCTAATGTATAACTGGGTATACTGTATATTATTTCCAGTTAGCTTTGCTATAATTGTCAAGTCAGAACAAGAATGAAAAATATCATTTTTTGCTCTATACTGTGGAGTTCAGGGAAACAAACAGCACTTAATTGAATCTGGATTGCTACTCCAGGTGAGATGTACATCTAAGATTCAACAAATCATCACTGTGGGATATAGGTAAAGTAGTGTTACTTTTGCAATTATAATTACTTATGCAAGGCAAATGAACTCACACCAGTGTGTAATTGTTTCAACTAAGAGCTGAGTCAACAAGAATGCAAATACATAATTGTTTTTGTATTAGCTAAAATTGTATGCAAGAATGAAACGTGACTGCAAAACAATGGTAGATGTTACAGACAAATAGATAAGGGGCTGTGAGGATGTAGGTTAAACCAGATATACTTGCACAAGCGTAGTTATAAGCATCTGTTTCCCACTTTTACAGGAACAAACCCCAATTAAAAGGTCATAAGGATCAGTATGGTTGGGGAAAGCACAGATGGAGGGAGTGGATAATGGTGAAGAAAGGATATATCTAACAATGGGCCACAGCGGGATGAGGCCAGAAGTGAGCATTTTGTCACAGACAAAGCCGGATAAGGCAAGAGATAAACAGGAGTAATGGGTGCCGGTCTTAGAGAAGGGGAAGATGTAAACGGGGAGGAGCAATGGGATAAAAAAAAGGAACTAAATTACATAAATATCGTGTATTCGTTGAATTCAGTGTGTGTGTGTGTGTGTGTGTGTGTGTGTGTGTGTGTGTGTGTGTGTCCCTGCCTTGTAGACAGTGGACATCGCACCCTCTTGCAAGAGTAAAATAAATGACACTACTAATTCAGATCTTGTCTCGGACTGAAATTATTGAAGTGAGTGAGCTTTGTTTCGCACAATCACCATCGTGAAATGCAGAGTACATGACCTCTGGCACCAAGCGAGATTCAAGGAAACTACTTGAAGCTATTATACCAAGACAAATCTGTGCCACGGGCTTGACTGCACATAAATGGATTAAAATATCCATTTAAAAATAAAAAACACAAAATTTGATGTGCTATGGTCTGCCTACCTAACTAGAAAGAAATCAATGAAGGTACACATTAAGCATGGAAATATAGCATTTTGGCATGGATTTAGTGACACCACCCAGTATTGTTAATTACGGCACAGTGGCTCACTGGTTAGCACTGCTGCCTCACAGCACCAGGGATCCAAGTTCAATTAAGACATCATGTGCTCGTTCTTCTGTACACTGCCTAAAACAGACTTTCATACTTCACTAGTCAAAGTGTGGTGCTGGAAAAGCACAGCCGGTCAAGCAGCATCCAAGGAGCAGGAGAGTCGACGTTTTGAGCATAAGCCCTTCAGCAGGAATTCTCCTGCTCCTTGGATGCTGCATGACCGGCTGTGCTTTTCCAGCACCACACTCTGATCTCCAGTGTCTGCAGTCCTCACTTTCTCCTCGTTTCATACTTCACTAGTTAACACACACTATGGTTAACCACAGACCACTTCATTTAGGTTGACACTGATGCAAAAAGCGCTAAGTTCCTCTGTTTACAGCTGATGAACAGTGTTTTAACAATTTGAAACGTAACATGAACAAACGATAAAAATTAAATTACATTAAAAACATTTAACAGCCCTTGTCTACAGCTACATCCTAAAAAGGAGTACAGCACTAGTTTCTATCCAAGAGATTCAATAATAGACATTTACACTGACTACTTATGTTAGGATTTCAAAACTGTTCAGCCTATTTACAAATAGAAATTCCAGATTTGAGTGAACTGTACTGAAAAAGGGCAAGATAAAAGTACTGAATTTCTTCAAAAAAGAAGTGCGCAGCACAAAAAAATGCCAAAATCGTATTTCCAAATAATGTACGTACCTCTTTAACTTTCATTTCTTCATTAGCCTTCTTAAGGTCATTGTGTTCTTGAAACAAATTATTATAGGCCTCTTGGATCTGTGCGAGTTTTCTTCTGTTTAGATAGCAGTAAAATAAGGAATTACTAAATGAATTATGGTTTTATTTAAATATTTATATTAAATATTTTGTTTGCATAAATATTAAAAAGTAATAAATTCAAAAAATAACTTATTTTAACATTAATGCCCATCTGTTGTTCTTCTCCATCCAGGTCCTCTAATTTCCCAGTATTCTCACCAGCTGGACAGAAAACAAACTTCAAACCAGAATTTCAGTTCATCATGCAGACTGATATCCCATTGTGGTAGTGAGACGCTATGTATTGGTCAGACTTTTTAACAAAGTGGTTTGTGTGTGGAATGAAGGAAGTAGTGGATGTAGGTACAGTTACAATGTTTAAAAGAAATTTAGGTAAGTATATGAATAGGAAATGTTTGGACAGATATGGGCCAAGCGCAGGCAGGAGGGACTAGTTTGACATTTGGTTAGCATAGACTGATTAGACCGAAAGGTCTGATTCTGTGCCGTATTACTTTATGATTTTAAAGCCAATTCACATGGATGTCAAAGATTGTGTGGTAATATGTATAATGAGATCAATTCGACACAAATTAGTCATTCATCTCATTCTTATTACACCTTTGTGGGACATGACTGGAACAAAATGCTTACCAGACAGACAGGAGGTTGGAAAAACACAGCAAGCTAGGCAGCATCAAGAGGTGGAGAAGTCGACAGAAAGAAGCGACACATTAACTTCTCCATCTCCTGATGCTGCCTGGCTTGCTGTGTTCTTCCAGCCTCCTGCCGGTCCATTTTGGATTCCAGCATCTACAGTTAGTTTGTCTCTAACAAAATGTCTGCTGCCTTATTCTGCAATATACTTTGTGCAATTTATTGCAATTAAGCACTTTATAATATGTTGAGGTGAAACAGCACTATACAAATTCAGGTAATGTTGGAGTGCCATGACCTTTTCAAATTTGGCACATGACAAACATGAAAAGAAAACTTACTTTTCCTCTGCTAGTTTTAGTTTTTCATCTGCTATTTTCATCTGATCAATTTGATGCTCTGATTGTAAGCTTTCCACTTGCAGCTTCAACTTTTCATTGGAAAATATAAGCTGCCTTTTCTCCTCCGTTGTCACTTGGTTGTTTGCTAGCTGTTGTTCCAAATCAAGACATCTGAAAGGGAAGAAGTGGTTAGAATTTTGTTGCACCCATTAACAATGATAAAAGTTAATAACAACTGAAGGAAACAATTCTTAGGGCTACCAGTGGTTAAAATCTTCATTTTAGATTAAATTTAGTTTTGGACCAATGTTTTGCATTCCTCAAACCAGTTTGACATTGATTGGTATTTTGTTCCATCAAAATGTTTTGATGATATCATAAGCATATGCATAATTTTTTTCGATGTTTTTGTTGGGATAAACCATCCAATTACTTTCTACAGATAATAATACCCATTCAGGAGGATGTTTATGGCGTGGAACCATACAAGAGAGGAAAGAGAACAATAGGTTTAAAAAGCTTGCATTTTGTCCTAGAGTTTGTGATTTTTACATCCTATTTGTTCCTCATCAATTCACAAGCATATTAATATTTAACTACGTATTTTAAATATCCATTCCCACACTGAAGTAGCATCAGGCAATATTTTGCTCATAGTTTATAAATAATGATTGAGAACTTGTTCTTGCATCAGAAAATTACTGAGAACTTTTAATAACAAGCCACAGAATTAAATGACAATGTCTTAAAGGACTGTACTCGGGCTGATTTACCCACTAAGGATTCCATGAATATTCTATACTGAACATAGTGAGTGAAGGATATAGAGTTTGTTTTATGCCACTGAAGTTCAAATATCCTTTTTGATAGAATAAAACCAAAAAAGAAGCTTCTGATGATTCACATGTGTAAAATGTTAAATATTGACGTGAGTGTCACTGCATATGCAGCATTTTCTAGCCATGAGGTGACCTGCTCCCTGGCATTCTACAGATGTTGTGGTACAAATACACACTACAAATTGAAGATGGTTACTGTGTGAGTGAGGGTTAATCCCATACCATAAATTGCCAATCCTTATGAGAACAGTACAAAGTAAGTATTGAGCATATAATGCTGGAAAAGTCAGGCAGCACTTGAGGAGCGGGAGAATCGACATTTCGGGCAAAAGCCTTTCATCAGGAAAACCCTAATGGGTGAAGGCCTAGAAATCCAACAGAGATTAAACAGGGCACTAATGAGGCCTTATGAGTTTTATTTCATTCATTGAGTTTGGAAACTGAAGATTGGCCAATGTAGTGCATTGCGTATAAAGAGAAGGAACTAATCTAGGTCGTTATAGGACAATCAACACTTTTAGCAGGGAAATTAACACAGCATCAAACTAAAATGAGTATCTATCAGCACAGATTTTAAACCATATGTATAGTATTCCAAAATTATGAACTTGAGGAAGTTGCAGACAGATAACGAAAATTATTTTGATTTTGTGGAAGTGAATTCAAAGCCTTTGCCAAGTCCCCACAGAAGGTTTCTGAAGATCATGTACAGAATTAAAGAGAAGGAAGCAACCCATCTTAAAACATGGCTTGATTATATGGCACCGGTAAAGAAGAGACCATTTCTAGTAATTGAGAAGCTTAAGGCAAGGGCCATGGATATAAGATTACACTCAAGAGATTTGAAACAGACACAGATAAAGTTATTTAGGGAGAGCCGTAAGGCTGACAGATTTATTTCAAAGAGACTCTGGACAGGGAACACCAGTAGCTTCTGTTATGGCTTTTGTCAAAAATCCACGCAGACTTGTCATACTTTATGATCAATTGTTAATGAAGTTAGTGGCAACTTCCTCTCCTTTCCTTTGGGAAAGGGTTTCTCCACTTTTATTGAATATTGGAGGTTATTAAATCGTTAGAGAATTAATGTTTCAATGATACCCAAGTATACTTTTACAAGACAAAGCAACTGAAGTTCTGTTCAAATGTTGTTGGGGTGGTCTGCAGCAGGCACTCCATTCAACTTTGAGAATATTCACAATACCTCAAGTATTAAAAATAATTTCTCAAGCTTCAACTTACTTATCCATTTTTCAACTATATTTCTTACCTCTCATTAAGAGATTTCTTCATTCGTTCAGCTTCATCCAGCTTTTTCTGGGATCCCTGCAAGTCTTTTACTAATGACATCACTTGCAATTTCAATGCTTCAACTTCATTCGAAGACTGTGGATGTATACAAATAGCACTGTTAACCTGACTAGTAACTTTATACAATAATGGAACGGAATAAGGCTGCAGATATCAAACATATTATATCCTAAGTAGCTAAATCTATAACCATTATGATGTAGTCTGTAATGCTGCTAAGCCAACCCATTACCAATTATAGTTTAGATGACCAAAGCTGTTGCTGAATCCTCTACATTGTCAAACAATAACTGCTTAATTTCACTGTTGTGAAAACATTAATTCACATTACTTTTTAAATATCCCACGAAAATATCCCACAATACATGGAAGACAACTGGATAGTGAAAATGATACAATTAGGAGGGACTAAACAATTAACACTTTCCAAAGCTTTACTCAGTGTCCTACATAGCTTTCACTAATGTCAATGTGACTAGATTCCAAAAGCAAAATCTGGTTTTTTTTGTTTGAAGAAGGGATAGGTTTAAAACTAACCGTTCACACAATGTTGCAGTGATTGTGATAAATCTATGGAGTTGATGATGGATAAAATCAGAAGCATTATAAACTTTGAGGAGGACGATGTAGAAATTCAAAGGACATAAACAAGTTGGTGGAAGGAGTAGATAGGTGGCAGACAAAATTCAATGCGAAGAAATGAGCCAATGCATTTTGACAGGCAAATATAGCTACAATACTGAAAGAAATGCCAAAGCAACATGGTTTAGCTGTACACATGCAGAGATCACTGAAGGATGAAGAAGAGGGCTGTTAATAAAACATGCAGTATCCCAGGCTCTATTAATAGCAGTGTAGAACACATAAGTAAGGTGCTTATGCTGAACTTATGCAAGACACTTGTCAGACCTCAGGTGAAGTAGTGTGTACAGTCTGGATGCGATTCAATAGATTCGATGTGAACTTACTAAAAAGCATGTCGAATGGATTTACAAAAAATGATTCCAGGGATTTGAAACTTCAATTAGAGGGGTTAGGAATATTCCTCTTAGAGAGAAGGCTATTAAAAGGGGATTGCATAGAAGTTTTCAAAATCATGAGAGGTGTTTAAGGAGAAGGGTGAAACTGTTTCTGCTTGTAAAAGGATGAAGAATGAGAGGGCAAAGACTAAAGTGATTTGCAAATGCAGCAAACATGATGCAAGAAAAAGCGTTTTCACACAACAAGTGATTTGAGTCTTAGATGCACGACCTGGATGTGTGGTGGAGGAAGTGATGATTGAGGCATTCAAGAAGATTTCAATGGTTATTTGAATGCAGACAATGTGCAAGGTAATAGGAAACGGGAGCACTGCACTAAGTCATGAAATTCACTGGAAAGCCAGTACAGACACAATGGGTCAAATGGCTTCCCTGTGCACCATAACAATTCTGTGATTAGATCTGATTTAAATTAGATTGCTTAAGACTTCCTACAGAAACATTATTTTGGGGACAAAAGTTGGGATCACGAAACGCACCAATGGAGCTATGTATTTGCAAGCGCTTCTTTGCCTCAAGTATGGGTCTGTATTGACTAATGAAAAAGACTTGTTTTGATGAATCAATAGCTCCATTCTCATTTCAGGAGTACCTCAGCCTTTTCACTGAGCATTTTATGATGCTAAAACAAACAAATAAACCCCTTTATTGCAAGCATGGAATCCATTTTAGTTTTGTAAACTTCAGCAACAAATCACTTACTTGGTTGTTTGGATTATTCAAACCTTCTACTGGAGCAGCTGCTGTTTCAGTATTCTGTTGTTCTACACTGACATCCATCACCACTGTTTCAGGTGCCAATTCCTGTTTGGTACCAGACAAAAGCTCCTCTCTTGCATTTTTCTCAGCCTGTCTTGCAAGCTCAGCTGCTTCACACGCATGCTCGAGCTCTGAAACCCTGAGAAACATCGTCAAATTCTGTTACTGCTTACCGTGAAGAAGAAAGAAAACTAATTTCAAAAGATGAAAGTACGTTAACAATATTTTTATTTTATTAAGTACAAGGCCAATTGTAATTAATGTAAGATTTATTTACAAAAATGTTGACTTAACTATTCAATGCGCTTTCTTCAGTTTTTCATAGAATTTCAATTGCATTTATCATATGACTAATAATAATTGGCAACACCTTTTCTTCAATTGTGTCACAGGTTACAAAGCTTCACCTTTTCTACAATTATGATATCAGTTAAGTTGATAGGTTGTCAACAAATTAATTCAAAAACAACATTAAAATTTGGAACAAGAATTGACAAAATTGAGAGGTGTTTGCACATCCTCAAACTCCTTTACCTTTGCTTTGAAGATTGAAGCTCATGTTCAAGCTTTTCCAGATTCAGAGTCTTGTCCCTCAGCATATGGAGGAGTTGGCTGACTGTTAACTCTTCTGACAGCAGGCGTTTTCCAGTACTATCATCCGTGTTTGACCTGCTTTTCAATTATTGTATTTAAAAGTAAAATTGATACGTTAATTATTTCAAACGACTGCCTATGGTAAAATAACACAGAAGACTAAATAAAAATAGGGTGGCATGGTGGCTCAGTGGTTAGTTCTGCTGCCTCATAGCATCAGGGATCCGGGTTCAAGTGTGCACATTCATCCCGTGCCTGCGTCAATTTCTTTACGGTGCTCCAGTTTCCTCCCACAGTCCAAAGATGTGCAGCTCAGGTGAATTGGCCATGCTCAATTGCCCATTGCATTAGGTCCATTAATTGGAGTAAATTTAGGGGAATGGGTTGTGGGTGGGTTACTCTTTGGAGGGTCAGTGTGGAAGTGTTGGGCCAAATGGTGTGTTTTCACACTGTATGGATTCTAATCTAATCTAAAAACAAGGAACTACAGATGCTGGAAGTCTGAAACACAGGGAAAGAAAAACTGGAGAAACTGAGCAGGCTCTGGCAGCACTCATGGAAAGAATGCAGTGTTAATGTTTTGGGTTTAACCTGATTGCAACATCGAAGACATCATTGGTGCCACCTCCCCCCATTCTTCAAAATTGCTGAAATTTATCAATTTCGCTGTACTGTGCTCTCCTTTTTCCATTTCAGAGGATAGGCTGGCCATTAATTTCCACTACAAACCCAATGACTCCCAGAGTTTCCTGCTCAACCGATCCTATACTCTGCTTCCTACAAGGACTCCATCCCATTCTTTCAGTTTCTCTGTCTCCGTTGCATTTGTTCAAATGATACCATCTTCCACACTGGGTCCTCAGCAATGTCCATCTTTGTCCGCGACAGAAGATTTCCCACCACCATGATTGATAAAACCGTCAGCTAAGTTCATCTCCCACACTTTGACCCTTATGCCTTTTCCTCCCTCCCATAACAATAGGCCCCCAAGGCCCTCACATTCCACCGCACCAGCATTCACATCCAAAGCATCATAAGTTACCATTTCTACCACTACCAGATACAAATTCCTCTTCCCTTCTTTGTCAGTCTTTCACAGGGACCATTCCCTCCATGACACCCTGGTCCATTCCTTCTCCATTCCTGACACCAGCCACATCATCTTATCTTGAAATCCATGTCTGCTTACTTTCTTACTCCTCACTATTTGAGGCCCTAGACACACCTTCCAGGTGAAGCAGCTATTTACCTGCACTAGTTCAATCGATTGACTGTATTTGCGGCTCTCAATATGATCTCCTCTACACTGGGGGGACGAAATGCAGAAAGGTCAACCACTTTGTGGAACATCTATGTTCTACCCAGTTTCCAGTTACCTGCCATATCAACATACCACCTTGTTTCCTGGCCAACACCTGTCTCAGGCTCGCTGCACTGCTCCAATAAAGCACAATGCAAACTGGATGAATAGCATCATATCTTCCACTTGCCTTCAGGGCTCAATATCGAGTTCAATAATTTTAGGGGCAAGCACCTTGTCCCATATCCTTTACCCACTCCTACACCCCAGTCCTTGTGATCATATGGGCTGCTTTCACCAGAGCTAACCCATCATCACCCACTAACGGTTCTCCTCCTCATTAACAGTTTTTCTTTCTCCTCTGTTCTTACTTTTGGGCTCCACCTAAATCTATCATTTGCTCTCCCGCCATCTCCAACTTCAGCATATATACCAACCTAGCTACAATCAGTTCTGAAGAAGAGTCAGTGGAAACAAAACCTTGACTGCTTTCTCTTCACAGGTGCTGTTAGACCTGCTGGAGTTTCTCCAACTATTTTTGTTTCTGTTATTGAAATACTACTTCATTTTGAAAATTACACTTTAATGAATAAAACAATGATTAATTTTATTGATGGATATTTTCAAGGAAGATGAGCTTCAATTAAGTATAACTCCTGAAAACATAAAACTTTTTGTCACATTTGTCACAAGCCGTGCAGAATTACAAAATATCAAATTATTCAATCACGACTAACAATTTTCCACAGCTGGCATTTTCAAGAAGCCAAAAAATTAAAGTTTGATCAGTAATAGTGTAATAATCCATTTACACCTATATTTAACACACAAAAACACCTGCTATTACCGCTTCAGCTTTCACTCTTCCATGTATGTTATTCTTTTTTCTAATTCCTGCAGTACACCCAATGAAAATGGTACATTAGCCTCAAGAATGGCAATTACCCTACAGTAAAGTTATTTATGTACTTTTAAAGCAGAAACAATAAAAATCCACTGGCTAAATTATATGTGTCTCCGGTTTGAGCAGGGCATCTTAAAATATTTGTTACGGCTAAATGTTGTGGGCCCAAAGAATCTTTGCGATTCCATAGTTTGGTCAAAGTGAAAAGCTACAACTTACAAAGGTGATCACTTACATTGACATTAAAGATAGAGGCATTGGGTCATAAAATACTGAAGCAGACCCTTCCGTCCAACTCATCCGCGCCAACTAGACACCACAATCTGACCTAATCCCATTTGCAAGCATTTGGTCCATATGCCTCTAAACATTTCCTTTTCATACATCCATCTAGATGTCTTTTAAGTGTTGTAACTGTACATTGCTCCACCACTTCCTCTGGTAGATCATTTCATAAGTACACCACCCTTTGTGTAAAAGGTTATGTCTCAGATCCTTTTTAAATCTTTTCCCTCTCACCTTAAACTTATGCCAAGTAGGTGGCTGGTCTAATTTTCTTGAACTGGTTCAGCAGACATTTGAATAAGTTGAAGAGTTGGTTTAGCTGCATAGGGTCTGTTTCCACGCTGTACATCTCTATGACTCTATAACTCGCTTCATTACTGAGCAATGATTCTCTCATTTTTCAGTTAGGTGGAAACAGATCTCCAAATTCTGTGCCACATTTTGATTTTTAAATTATTCTTTCATTTATTCTATAGCCTTATGATTCTTCTTCCAACAATTAGCAAGCATTATACTTCTGAAAACCATATTCTCTCAGAGACTGATCATGGCAATAACATTAAATTGGTGTATTTTACTCATATACGGTAACAATTTGGATTTGATACTAGCAGTACATGTTGAGCAACGAAGCTTTAGTGTATTATTTCAAAGGATACTCTATGCACAATACTATTTGGAATCATGGAACTTTACTTATGGAAGTAATCAAATCTTAATTTGAAATAAGATGAGTTGCAATTAAAAGTTTAAATAGCACACAAACTTAAATCAAATTTTAAATATATAATCAATTAAATAACTTACTTGTAGACTGCTTGGCTGTCTGCATTCTTGCATTGCAATTCCTTTGCTGCTTTTACTTCACCATCATCAGCAGCCTCCTAGATAATTAAGAAACATTATTGCCTTTGAATTTAATTGAATAATTACCACAGAAGTGTGTAAAGTTAAACACATTTTTAAAATGTATATAAATGCTCGCAGAAATACCATGCTCTAAATTTGGTACATTTTAACAGGCTAACAAAAATAACCGAAAGTTCCAGAAAAATTTCAACTTATTAAAATTTTACTAACTTTCAATAAATGCTAAATTTCATCCCTAATTTTAATCCTTTGCAATGTTCTATGTCCTAGCCAATATTTCAATCCGTGTTCTTAAGCCTTGACCACCAGTGCTCTCAGGTTAGAAGTCTTGACTTGAGTAGTAGGTTGGTAAAAACAATGACTGCAGATGCTGGAAACCAGATTCTGGATCAGTGGTGCTGGAAGAGCACAGCAGTTCAGGCAGCATCCAATGAGCAGCGAAATCGACGTTTCAGGCAAAAAGCCCTTCATCAGGAATAAAGGCAATGAGCTGGAAGCATGGAGAGATATGCTAGAGGGGGGTGGGGTGGGGAGAGAGTAGCATAGAGTACAATGGGTGAGTGGGGGAGGAGAGGAAGGTGATAGGTCAGGGAGGAGAGGGTGGAGTGGAAAAGAAGATAGGCAGGTTGGACCAGTCCGAACAAGTCATGGGGACAGTGCTGAGCTGGAAGTTTGAAACTAGGATGAGGTGGGGGAAGGGGAAATGAGGAAGCTGTTGAAGTCCACATTGATGCCCTGGGGTTGAAGAGTTCCGAGGTGGAAGATGAGGCGTTCTTCCTCCAGGCGCCTGGTGGTGAGGGAGCAGCGGTGAAGGAGGCCCAGGACCTCCATGTCTTTGGCAGAGTGGGAGGGGGGAGTTGAAATGTTGGGCCATAGGGCGGTGTGGTTGATTGGTGCGGGTATCTCGGAGATGTTCCCTAAAGCGCTCTGCTAGGAGGCGCCCAGTCTCCCTAATGTAGAGGAGACCGCATCGGGAGCAACGGATACAATTAATGATATTAGTGGATGTGCAGGTAAAACTTTGATGGATGTAGAAGGCTCCTTTAGGGCCTTGGATAGAGGTGAGGGAGGAGGTATGGGCCCAGGTTTTACAGTTCCTGCGGTGGCAGGGGAAAGTGCCCAGATGGGAGGGTGGCTCGTAGGGGGGCGTGGACCTGACCAGATAGTCACGGAGGGACTTTGTGGAAGGCAGAAAGGGGTGGGGAGGGAAATATATCCCTGGTGGTGGGGTCTTTTTGAAGGTGGCGGAAATGTCGGTGGATGATTTGGTTTATGCGAAGGTTGGTAGGGTGGAAGGTGAGCACCAGCGACGTTCTGTCCTTGTTACGGTTGGAGGGATGTGGTCTGAGGGTGGAGGTGCGGGATGTGGACGAGATGCGTTGGAGGGCATCTTTAACCACATGGGAAGGGAAATTGCGGTCTCTAAAGGAGGCCATCTGGTGTGTTCAATGGTAGAACTGGTCCTCCTGGGAGCAGATACGATGGAGGCGGAGGAATTCGGAATACGGGATGGCATTTTTGCAAGAGATAGGGTGGGAAGAGGTGTAACCCAGGTAGCTGTGGGAGTCGGTGGGTTTGTAAAAAATGTCAGTGTCAAGTCAGTCATCATTAATGGAGATGGAGAGGTCCAGGAAGGGGAGGGAGGTGTCAGAGATGGTCCAGGTAAATTTAAGGTCAAAGTGGAATGTGTTGGTGAAGTTGATGAATTGCTCAACCTCCTCGCGGGAGCACGAGGTGGCGCCAATGCAGTCATCAATGTAGCGGAGGAAGAGGTGGGGAGTGGTGCCAGTGTAAGTACGGAAGATCAACTGTTCTACGTAGCCAACAAAGAGACAGGCATAGCTGGGGCCCATACGTGTGCCCATGGCTACCCCTTTGGTCTGGAGGAAGTGGGAGGATTCAAAGGAGAAATTGTTAAGGGTGAGGACCAGTTCGGCCAAACGAATGAGAGTGTTGGTGGAAGGGTACTGTTGAGGGCGTCTGGAGAGGGAAAAACAGAGGGCTTGGAGGCCCTGGTCATGGCAGATGGAGGTGTAGAGGGATTGGATATCCACGGTGAAGATGAGGCGTTGTGGGCCGGGGAAACGAAAGTCTTGGAGGAGGTGGAGGGCGTGGGTGGTGTCTTGAACGTATGTTGGGAGTTCCTGGACTAGGGGGAATAGGACAGTGTCGAGGTAGGTAGAGATGAGTTCAGTGGGGCAGGAGCATGCTGAGACAATGGGTCGGCCAGGGTGGTCTGGCTTGTGGATCTTGGGAAGGAGGTAGAACCGGGCAGTGCGGGGTTCCTGGACTATGAAGTTGGAAGCTGTGGGTGGGAGATCTCCTGAGTTGATGAGGTTCTATATGGTCTGGGAGACGATGGTTTGGTGATGGGGAGTGGGGTCTTGGTCTAGGCGGCAGTAGGATTTGCTCTACCACTGATCTCACACTGTTTCTCCCACTCCCGCTGCTTGCCTTGCATCCAGATCGTTAGTGCTTGCTGCTTTCAAGAAGCAGTGTGTCACACTATAAAATCACAGCAGTTCGAATGTATTTTGCAACTTCACAATACAATTCCTTCCACCTCATGGGTGTACCTGAATTTAGTCTATAGCACAGGCTTGGTTCATAAGTTAGATAGGATCCTGTGCAAACCAGTAATTTATAATTTACCTGCCGTTTTATTATAACGCATGTTTTGTCAATGTGAATTCGCTTTAGTGCAGTTGTCAAATTGGTGGATGCTATTTCTATAGCACAAACGTTTAAAACGTGTGTCGGCTGTAACACGATTACAGCGCCTACATTAAGCGCTGTTCCAAATGCAATTTTCTATAACGCAGTGTTTCACAAGAACGCAACCATCACATTATAGAAAAACTCACTGCATCTTGTTTTAAAGAATTGCATAAACGTTGAAATGCATATTTGTACACTGTTACAATAACCAATTTCTGCAACTCATATGCAATGGAATTCCATTTTTTAAATTTAGTTTTCTCACATACCATTCGAATTTCAACAAATGAATCATCAGACGCTGGGGCACCCAATTTCAGCAGAAGCTCTGAATTCATGGCAACCAAATCAGCTTTTTCTGTCTGCAGCCTACTAACAAGTGCTTTCAGTTGCTGCATATCTTGTTCCATCACATTAAAGATTGCACCTTTGGGAACTCCCTGTCAAAAAATAAAAAGTACAGTTTTAAAAAATACTTGTCAACACATGAAAGAATGGAATGAGAGGAGCAAAATTGTGCCTATAAAGTCTATTACTTCTGACAAATCAAGTATAGCTTGTGCAGTCACGGTTTTATTTGCAATATTTAAAAGAGGCAAATGATTTAAATTATAATTGTGAAGCTTTCATCTTTACGGAGTAACCAAGCAAGTATTTCAAATATCAATACTTAGTCTTGTAAACGTTGGAATAACACTCAGGAGTCTATCTTTAATGCTTATTTACAACACCAGAATGTTGCTTGATTTTAAACATTTGAATGTGGAACAAAACTCCTAGACAACAAAAAATTCAGTAGTTACTACCAATATTATCTAATTCCAGATAAAATGCATCATGATTTGTGTGATTCTATACTTTCTTTTCACCATATGTGCACATTTTTCCATTTCTCAGTTTAATTTCTTTTATCAACACCATGGTCCAGTGTGGGCATTCACAGATTGCAAATATATATCCAGAAATTAGAACCTGGATTAGAGGTTTTTAAAGGAAACTTAGCTTTGCAATACAACTGCTTTTCAGCATTTTAAAAAGCTGAATCACACTTCTTCTTCTTTTCCCTTTAAGGTGGACAAATTAAAATGTTTAAAGCCTCCATATCTGCAATGAAATAAGTGTACAGACAAAGTCGAAAACCTTCAGTTCTTCCTTTGGATACCTGAGTAGTATCAGCATTCAATTCCTGTATTTTGCTCTTCAAGATTTCATTCTCTGCAGTAAGGTCTGTTAATCGAGTTTTGGCCTCTTCAAACTTGTTCTGAATATAGTCCCTTTCTTCCCTCTGTTTTTCCCTCCAAGTTGCAAGTTCTTCATAACGTTCCTTCATTGCATGATTTGTTTGCTTGATTGCTTCTGAATGGCAAAAATCACCCACATTTTATTTCAAGTCAATCAATGAAATACGGAACTGTAAGGCAAGTCATGTCTAATCTAATAGGATATTTTTACAATGCAGTGCAAGACCATGGATATTTGTTATAGACAGACTCAACAATGACTTTAAACTGGTTTACTAAATATAGATAATGCAATTCATCAAATTACTGCACTAAAAATTAGAAAAAAACACAACTATAATAGAGGTGGAGGTTCAAACCATTCTTTGTAATTTTTATCTAACTCAAGCAAAGCTTTTTTGAACAATTCTCTTTGCAATTTGTCAAACCAAAACTGTTGCTCAACAGGGAACTGAAAGAGTTGTGTTTGGAGGGATTTCTAATGCTATTTGGATGACAGCCTCAAGCAAAAAATCACCAGCATCTTGGGGGTTATAGATTAATTAATTTAGGGTGTAGGTTTGCCCGCTGAGCTGTAGGTTTGATATCCAGATGTTTGATATCGAGATGGTATCTAGATACCATCTATTAAACCTTCAGAAAACAAACAGGAAGTGACATCACCACAGACTCCAACAACCTCATCCAGGACAAACATATAAATAGAAAGCAGGAGACAACAGCTTCGCCTCACTTGGAGGTCGCCACTGATGGTGTTACCGAGCCAGGTAATGAAACGTCTGGATATCAAACCTACAGCTCAGCGAGCAAACCTACACCCTAAACCTCAACCTAAGCTACAAACCTTCAAAAACCTTGCAAATTAATGTGCTACCCATCTTAAATTCTCCATACTAATCGCAGCTTAGGCTTTTCTACAATAATGCAAAAGGATAACCCAAGAAGAGAACGTAGCCAAAACACACACACTGCAGAGTAGGCTGAGTGCTTCACTCAGGAACGGACTGCACATGCACTGTTGAGAACAGTGCTAATGTAAATACCCATTTCTTTTGTACATAAAATGCATTGGTAATATGTTTTGCATGAAATGAATTCATATTATAAATAATAACTTAGCTAGGGTTTGTAATTACTAATTTATTTGAAATAGGGTCACTGTTCTTGATCAACTTGTATTTCAGGTATGTAAAACAAAATAGCTTTGAATTAATATCTCTTCAAATAGACATGAAGAATTAGTTATGTAGATCTGTAGACTGTGCTTTTAAAAAAACATCCTAAACTCCAAAAGTGATAGTTCTCCTTTTTAAAAATATCTTTTTTTGTACTTAATTATCCTGAAAATATCTGAAGAAGCATTGCCATTTAAATTACAACAAAAATGTAAAAGGTACAAAATTAGTTAGTGTCAGTGTTGTGGTTGTAAAAGTAGGAAGTACCAGATATGACTGTGTGGAACTTTCTCTGAAACAATATCTTCCAGGGTCATGCAAATATTATTTTGTTCCAACAAGCAAGTTTCTGACTAATAATTAACCTTTGCAGTTCTAAGTAACGAAGTGACTGTTACACCTATTCTCAAAGCCCAGCAATAAAGGGAAGTTTCACAAAATGAAGAATTCAATTTCATTAAACATTCTACAACTTCATAAGTCATAATCATTGAATGTTTTCAAGACAATAATGCAAAGTTTGCAATAATAGAAATGCCTATAGTTGATATAATTTATGTTCCAATTTTAGTGCAATAACTCAACTTGTATCACCCAGATAAAGTACTAAACTTCTAATACAGGGGATCCCTGATTTATGAATGCCCGACTTACAAATATTTGTACTCACAAACATGATCCCATACAGGGATGTCATTCTGAAGACCCAAAAACTGAGCATTTCCTGTACTTATGAATAGCTGCTTTATATCATCCTACATTGTGTTCCGACTCGAGTACAAATTGACTTGGAAATAGATTCAGGTTCAGAACCCATTTGCAACAGGAACTGCTTGCACCTATATTAATTTATAAGCATGCGATACAAAAATATGGAACAGGCTGCAACTATATTCAAGATATAAATTCCTGAGGTAGATCTAGGAGTCACTGTGGCCTTTGAAATGTTCAATTTTACATCATTTTTCTGCATGATTAAAAATTGCATGGTTCCACACAGGACTGAAGACTGACGGATACAGATGGTTTTGATTTAGCAAATAATTAGTAGACCAAGGTATTTAATTAAATCAAAAAAAGGTAGAAGTTTCATGCCCGAACGATGGTGAATTTGGAACCAAATTTAAGTGTGTTATCTTAACAAATCCTCTATGAAACTGCTTTCTAAACATCTAAAATAAAAATAAGATATTGGGTCAACTCAGCAAATCTGGTAGCATTGGTGGAGGAAGAAACAGAGTTACTGTTTTGAATGCTATACGACTCTTGTTTGGAACCAATAAACATGTAAATGGTCATGTGCTTCAAAGTTACAGATGTAGATAGAAACATATATCATCAAACACAGTACAGGAAACAAATAGTCATGTTTTGAGACCAGGGCTAAGTAAAACGTGGAAAAATATGATTCTGCATATAAATTTGTGCATAATCAACTAAAGGAGTTTAAAAACATAAGATCAATAATGTACATAATATTTTGAAAATGCAGCCTAGGTAACAAGTAATCATCTCTGGCCAATTATGTAGGTTAATTATTTTTGTTACTTTTCCCTCACCATCAATTCAACTTCTTAGAAAATTAAAATCATATTTCTTCATTCTGTCATTTAAAATCCCCAGTGACTCATCATTGCCCGTGGTTATTGGTAGCTCTGTCTAACTGCTTGGAAGATTACCAACAGTGCAAGACATTTTAATATTTTAGCAGGTCCGGCAGCATCTGTAGAGAGAGACAGTTAACATCAAGTCTGATATGATTCTTCTAAAGAAGAGTCATATTGAACTCAAAGCATTAACTCTGCTTCTTTCACTACATATGCTGCAAAACCTGAGCTTCTCCAGCATTTTCAGTTTTTAATTTCAGATTTACAACATCTGGAATATTTTATTTTTATTTCATTGGGTATCTGTTCAGTTTCACACGGCTAAAAGGTATTTCAAACACTTTGGTAAATATAACTTCTAAGGAATTTATATCCAGAATTAAAAGTAACTAATTTACAGACTAAAAATTAAAAGGAAGTTGTCTTTTATGAGAATAAAACCTTGCACACATATATGGTGCCTAATTATGTCAAGAGTTAATTATGTTAAGCAAATTATGTTAGGAGTTACTTGGGTCTGGAGTCAGGCCAGGTTAGGATGGTACATATTCTTCTCTAAAAGGATATTAGTGAACTAAAGGGGTTTTCGTAAAAATCAACAATAATTTCATGATCACCATGAAGGAGTCAAGCTTGTCAACGCTACGTGTACATTCTCCAAAGACAATATATCCTTCTGAAGGTAGGTTATCCAGATCCCCTCATAGCGCTTCATATGGGCTCTAACCCGGGTTTAGTATATCTGCAGGAAAATTTCTGCATCCTTGCACTCTTGACATTTCATTTGCTTTGTTGATTATTTTCTGCACTAGTTTGTGACATATTAAAGATCTCTTCATTTGAACCCAATGTCTTTTTGGACATCCAGGGTATTTAACTTCAAATGATCTAGAAAATACATTATTTCCACAATAATAGCTGTGGAGAGTTAAGTGATAAAATATTACTAAGTGATGTAAATATACACCTAAGCTTTATAATTTAATTAATCACCAACATCAGAATCCAAACAACATTGTGAATGGATTATACAGCAGATTACATTTTTGGCTTTACTTAAGTCTAAGACAGGAACCAAACCTTTTAACTCATTGTTCTCCTTAATCAGTTCATCCATTTGTTGTAGGGTATCTTCTGGTGTGAAGGATCCCAGTATTTGTGGTCCATTGAGACTCACGTTAGGACTCCCATTCACAGTATGTAATCCTTGATTCAAATTCTGTGTCATCTGTCCAGGGGCAGAATTATTTACCTGGTTAGAACACATCATCGTTTCTTCTAATTATGAAAAAAGCAAACACGTAAAAATGTACATGCTGTGTAATACCTATTACCCCTGTTTTAGCATGTGTACTATTTTACTGATCATTTAGTAATAAAGATTCACATTTGAAAGCGCTTTTCACAAACTAAGGATCATATTTTTAAGGTAACAGGAGAAAAATTTCAAAGGGACCTCAGAGGCAACTTTTTCCACAGAGGATGGTTTGTATGTGGAATGAACTGCCAAAGCAAGTGGTAGATGCGGGTACAGATACAACATTCAAGACATTTGGATAGGTACGTGAAAAGCAAAATTTTGGAGGGACATGGGCCAATTGCAGATAAATGGGACTAGTTTAATTTGAGAAACTTGGTTGGAATGGACGAGTTGGACCGAAGTGTATGTTTTTATATAAGTCCTGCACTTGTTTGTATTACCAAAATGCAATATCAAAATGCAGTTAATGGAGAATTTCAGACCAGCATCTACAAGAAAGCAACGCACACAGACCAGATACTTAACTACAGAAGCAATCATCCCAACACCCACAGAGCTGCATCGCGACATTATTTAAATGGGCCACAACACACTGCAGCACCCAGGAACTATTAGCAGCAGCAGAAAAATATCTAATAAAAGCAAATTACTGTGGATGCTGGAATCTGAAACCAAAAAAAGAGAAATTACTGGAAAATATCAGCAAGTCTGGCAGCATCTGTAAGGAGAGAAAAGAGCTGACGTTTCGAGTCTAACTGACCCTTTGTCAAAGCTCTTTAGAAAAATATCTATACAGCTTATTCAAGAAAATGGGTACCCAATAAATACTGTCCACCGATTCCAAAATAACAAACACAAACAAGCAGATGTGTCCAGAAACTTCAGCCTCATTACCATACCTCACAGTCATCTCTGAAATGACTAACAGACTACTCCAAATCCTTGGCATCATGATAGCCCATAAACAAAACAGCACACTTAAACAGCAGCTGATGAACTGAAAGAACCCTATACAAACAACCAGCAAAACGAATGTCATTAACTAAATACCATGCAAGGACTGTAACAAACACTACATCGGACAGACCAGGCAAAAAGCTAGCCACCAGGATACACAAACACCAACTAGTCACCAAAAGACATGACGCACCATCATATCCTTACATACAGACGAAGAAGGACACCACTTTGACTGGGACAACACATCTAACCTAGGGCATGCGAAACAGAGACACACATAGGAATTCCCACAGGCGTGGCATTCAAACCGGAACTCCATCAATAAACATATTGATTCGGATCCCATCTACCAACCTCTGAGAAAAAGAACCAGAAATGATATTACCCACCTTAAGAGACCAAGGCACAAAAACAGAAACAAAGCACTTCACTGGAGGCTTGCTAACTTGGCGACAAAATGCCTGGAAACAAACCTTCCAGCTCAGTGAGCAAACTTACAACCTGAACCTCAACCTGAGCTACAAATCTTCTGAAAAGATATGCAATATCTCATTTGTCCAAATTACACTCTTTCTGCCACTCTTGTGCCCATTAACCCAATTGATCAAGATCTCTTTGTAATCTTAGATAACCTTCTTCACTGTCCATTATACCGCCAAGCCGTCATCTGCAAACTTACTAACCATGCCTTCTATATTCTCATCCAAATCATTTCTGTAAATAACAGACAAAAGTGGATCCTGTACTGATCCCTGTGGAACACAACTGGTGACAGGCCTCCAGTCAGAAAAGCAACCCTGCCTCCTACCATAAAGCTAATTTTGTAACCAATTGGCAAGCTCATCCTGATCCCAATGTGATCTACCATGCAGAACGTCTACCACTCTGCCCTCATCAATGTTTTAGTTTCTTCATTAAAAAAACTCAACCAGGTTTGTATTTCTTCCTTCACGTGCTCCCAGTGTGGTTGCCAGGGCCATCAGTGATGGCCATTCTACTTCCACAACTTCTATTGTCACCTCCCTACCCCCCCGCGCCCCCCCCCCCCCAATATAGCCCAGAACGACAATCAGGTTCTCTAATCCTCATCTTATACAATTTGGCTTTCATTCGTTTACAAATCATCCACTTCCATTACCTCCAGCATGATGTCATTACCAATCTTTGCAATTTCAACATCAACCTTCTGAAGGGACCAAGCATTCAGTTACACCTTATCTTCTCACTATCACGGCCACAAAGTCTCTTACCTATTAAGATAGTGATTTCATTCATAATATTCTTTGCTTGCAGTGCTCTGCTTGCATTGTAAAATGGGTGATCGCTTTCTGGAACACTTCCATTTAATTGACAAACACAGTGGGCAGCACGGTGGCACAGTGGTTAGCACTGCTGCCTCACAGCGCCAGAGACCCGGGTTCAATTCCCGACTCAGGCGACTGACTGTGTGGAGTTTGCACATTCTCCCCGTGTCTGCATGGGTTTCCTCCGGGTGCTCTGGTTTCCTCCCACACTCCAAAGATGTGCAGGTCAGGTGAATTGGCCATGCTAAATTGCCCGTAGTGTTAGGTAAGAGGTAAATGTAGGGGTATGGATGGGTTTCGCTTCGGCGGGTCGGTGTGGACTTGTTGGGCCAAAAGGGCCTGTTTCCACGCTGTAAGTAATCTAATCTAATCTAATCCTGACTTTTCTGTTGCTGTCATTTCAATTCCTCCCTTAATTGGACCTCTCTGACTTCAGTGAGCCACACTCTTCAAATGAAACTCAATTTAAGCTTGATGAACAGTATATCATCTTTCAATCTAAAATTTTACATCCTTCTGGACTCACCATTGCAGATCACAAAACCCTGACATTTTTTGCTACTTAATCTTTGTCTCCCACCTATCAGAGTTCCCTTTTGCTCTTCCTTTCCTTCCCCCACCTTGTTTGAAACTCATTACACATCCAAACTTTCACAGTCACAGACCTGAAATATTGAGTCCATTTCTCTCCACACAGATGACGTCTGACCTGACTATTTCCAGAACTTCCCATTCTTATATCCGATTCCATACCCATTTCTTCAAATTAGTACTAGAATCTTAAACATCCACATGTGACAGAACAGAGAAGATGGATGTAGGTGAAGGAGAGGTGATGGACAGATCCAGAGGGTGGTGCCAAGTTAGATGCTTAGGATTGGGATAATGTGGCAGAGGGGAAAATGAGTGGTTGCAGGGTCCCAAGGCAGAATATGTGGGGCTCCTCCTCCAGACGTCAGGTGGTAAATGTTTGGCCATGACTCAGGACCTGCATGTCCTTGACAAAGTGGGAAGTGGGAGGTTTCAGCCACGAGGTGGTGGGGTTGCTTGGTGTAGATTTCTCAGAGAGGTTCTCTGAAATGATCCACAAGAAGGCGTCCTGTCTCCCCGACGTACAGGAGACCACATCGGGCGCTACGGATGTGGTAGATGATATAGGTAGAGGCGCACCTCCTCCACTTCATGCACCACGGCCTTAAACCCCACCCCTCCCAAAGCAACAAGGACAGAATCTCCCTGTCCTCACCTTTCACCCCATCAACCTCCGCATGCATCATATCATCATCTGTCACTTCCGCCACCTCCAAACAGACCCCACCACCACAGATGTATTTCCCTCCCCAAACCATTCCCTCCGCAACTCCCTCATCAGGTCCACGATGCCCATCAGCCTACACCTTTCATTGCCATCACAGGAAGTGCAAAACCTGTGCCCACGTTACACCCCTCACCTCTATCCAAGGTCCCATGGGATCCTTCCACATCTGTCAGAAATTTACCTGTACCGCTACCAATGTTATCTACTGCATCCGTTGCACCCGGGATAAACGTGGATTTCAACAGCTTCCTAATTTCCCCTCCTCCCACATTATCCCAGTCACCACCCTCCAGATCTGTGCATCATTCCCCTCTGACCTATCACATTGTCTCTCACCTTCATCTACCTATAACTTTCTCAGCCACCTCCCCCCCTCCCCCCAGCCCCACCCCCTTCCCATTTATCTCTCAGCCCCTGATCCACATGTTTCATTCCTGATGAAGAGCTTTTGCCCGAAATGTCGATTCTCCTGCTCCTCGGATGCTGCCTGACCTGATATGTTTTCCAAGCAACACACTTGTGACTTTTCAACCTTGTTCCCAGGATTAGTAGTGTGGATTATTGGACAATGACACTCCCGAAGGACTGACAGTGCACCTGAGACAAGGCAATCGGAAGAGGCTGAACAGGCTGGGGCTGTTTTCCCTGGTGCATCGGAGGCTGAGGGGTGACCTTATAGAGGTTTATAAAATTATGAGGGGCATAGATAGGATAAATAGACAAAGTATTTTCCCTGGGATCAGGCAGTCCAGAACTAGAGGGCATAGGTTTAAGGTGAGGGGGAAAGACATAAAAGAGATCTAACGGGCAACTTTTTCACACAGAGGGTGGTACGTGTATGGAATGAGCTGCCAGAGGAAGTGGTGGAGGCTGGTACAATTGCAACATTTAAGAGGCATTTGGATGGGTATATGAATAGGAAGGGTTTGGAGGGATATGGGCCGTGTGCTGGCAGGTGGGACTAGATTGGGTTGGGATATCTGGTCGGCATGGACGGGTTGGACCAAAGGGTCTGTTTCCGTGCTGTACATCTCTATGACTTTATGATAATTAAGGAACGTCCCAAACATCAACAGGTCCGGGTTCTTCGCTCAAAACAACCAGCTCCCAGACCAACCATCACTTTCACTTTCCCATCTCTAGTGTCCAATCCAGCTCCCCTTTCCCCCTCAGCGAGAGCCCGGCACTGACCAACGTTAAACCCTAACACCCGGGTCAACAGGAGCGGGCCTGGGGACCAGGCGGCTGCACCGCTCGGCGACAGCTGCGCCCGAACCGGTTACAACCGCCCGCACTCCGCCCCCCCCCCCCCCAAGCAAGAGGACGGTGCGCTCAGACTCCCCGTTTTCGATCGTGAAAGGGGACGTGTATTTCCCCTGACCCGCGCGATGCCGCAGTTGTTTATGTTAAAGACCCCGACAGCGTAAACACAACACTCACCGCCGCCATAACTCCGTCACCGACACCACTGCGCAGCCGCACACGGCACTCGCCTCCCCTCCACAGACTGAACTCAATGCGCAGCCGCAACACACGGCACTCGCCTCCCCTCCACAGACTGAACTCAATGCGCAGCCGCAACACACGGCACTCGCCTCCCTCCACAGACTGAACTCAATGCGCAGCCGCAATACACGGC
This sequence comes from Hemiscyllium ocellatum, assembly GCF_020745735.1. NCBI lineage: Eukaryota > Metazoa > Chordata > Chondrichthyes > Orectolobiformes > Hemiscylliidae > Hemiscyllium > Hemiscyllium ocellatum. Next base: position 5,506,202 of record NC_083423.1, read on the forward strand.
ACTCGCCACCCCTCCACTACCAGAACTCAATGCGCAGCCGCAACACACGGCACTCTCTGCTCCTCCACTATCAGAACTCAATGCGCAGCCGCAACAGACGGCACTCTCTGCTCCTCCACTATCAGAACTCAATGCGCAGCCGCAACAGACGGCACTCTCTGCTCCTCCACGATCAGAACTCAATGCGCAGCCGCAATAGACTGCGCTGTCCACCCCTCCACAGCCAGAACTCAATGCGCAGCCGCAACAGACGGCACTCTCTGCTCCACCACTACCAGAACTCAATACGCAGCCGCCAACACGGCACTCTCCCCCCTCATCCAGAACTCAATGCGCAGCCGCAAACACGGCACTCTCCCCTCCACAACCGGAACTGAATGCGCAGTCGCACCAGCTGGCATTCCCCACTCCCACTGCTTCAGCGAGCGACACGTCACGGCAGGTCTGACCCCCATGTGACCCGAAAGCATAACGCAACGCCGCCATCTTGGTAAGGGCAGAAGCCAAAGGTGTTGTGGAGGAGAAGCTCTAAACTAATTTTGGTTTATTAACTGTTAGGCAAACCAGCTTTTGTTGGAGAGCTCCAACACCGCCCCCAGTTTGCTAGGGTGTTCAAGAACAACAGCATCAGATCTGACACAGAGATCATGGTTTACTAATCCATGGTGGCTCCCATCCTCCTCTATGGCTCTGAAACATGGACAGACTACAGCAGACATCTCAAGGCAGTGGAGCAGTACCATCAAATGCTCCCTGCGCAAGATCCTGCACATTTGTTGGGAAGAAAGCAGCATCAACACCAGTGCCCTTGATCAGGTCAACATTCCCAGCATCGAGGCACTGACCACCTTCGATCAGATGTGATGAGCTGACCATGACTGACACGAAACTCCCCAAACTGGTGCTCTATTCCTAGGCAACTGTACCAACTACCAAAAAGGGCAGCACGGTGGCTCCATGGTTAGCACTGGTTAATGCAGGTCAGGCAGCATCCGAGGAGCAGGAGAATCAACGTTTCGGGCAAAAGCCCTTCATCAGGAATGAGACATGTGGATCGGGGGCTGAGAGATAAATGGGAAAGGGGTGGGGCTGGAGGGAGGGTGGAGGTGGCTGAGGAAGTTTTAGGTGAAACCCAGCTGGCCTGGCAGTATCGATCGGCAACAAAACAATATTTGGAGTTCAAAGAAGATTGTCTTCATTAATTTAAGACTCTAAATGATGATTATTGAAATATTGCCAATTGTTGGGGAAAATAAATCTGATTTACTCCTGTCCTTTAGAGAAGAAAACTACTATCCTTTCCCAGTCTGAACTACACAGGGGCAGCACAGTGTCTCACTGGTTAGCACTGCTGCATCACAATGCCAGGGAACCAGACTTGATTGCAGCCTCGGGTGACTGTCTGTGTGGAGTTTGCACATTCTCCCTGCGTCTGTGTATGTTTCGTCCGGGTGCCCCGGTTTCCTCCCACACTCCAAAGATGTGCAGGTTAGGTGAATTGGCCATGCTAAATTACCCATAATGTTAGGTGCATTAATCAGGCGAAAATGGGTCTGGGTGGGTTACTCTTTGGAGAGTTGGTGTGGACTTGTTGGGCCAAAGGGCCTGTTTCCACACTGTAGGGAATCTAATCTAAAACCTGTGACTCCATACCAACGGCAATGTGGTTTAATCCTAAGCTCTTGACAGTGTTTGCTGCGGTCTTATTTTTTCTCTTGTAACATGAAGGTGTTTTAGATTGTACATTTGAAGTATGAAACTCCAATGAAAGTTTTAACATCTTATCACAGATCTTCCAAAAATCCAATGGGTATTTCTGTAAAAACAATTGATCTCAGTAGAGCTGTTTTCTGGGCAATATACTGTGGCTCAGCCAACAATGCCCACATCCTAAAAATTGGACTCAAACTTTATTTCTGCCCTCAGTGCGCTCCCCCCTTCAAAGGATAATGCCCTATTGCCTCAGCTATCTGTAGAGACATGAAGACAAATATTCCATGCAGCTCACCACCCCTCTCAATCACCCCATTCCCTGCCCAAAGCTCCCCAACTTTCCTGGAATAAAAATGGGAAATGCTGGCGAAACATGCTGGAATCTGGGTTTCCGTGGGAGCACCTTCATGGACCTACCCGCAGTCCAGGTGATGCCCAGTGTGAATCCTAGTGCTGCCAGGGCTGTTGGAACAAGTTTCCTTTTTTTTAATGGGGTGTGGGTGTTGCTAACAAGGCCAGCATTTGCTTCCCATTTTTTAAATAAATATTTTTATTGAAAACATTTTAAAATCTTTTACAAAACATCTATATACAAAAAAATCATCAAAACAGAAAAAAAGGCAGTACTATTGTTAATGAACAACCTACTATTCTACCAAAACAGACATATCTACTGAAATTAAGCTACAAGCATGTTAAATAAATACTAATTTAAACTAAATTCAAATAACTTAAATAATATCTCACTACTTTATTCTGTCTCACTCATCACATCGCCATTGAGGCTCCCATCGCTGAGAGCACCATCTACAGTACCCGTATTCTTTTTCCCCAGTCTCCTCCTACCAGGGCCCCACAGGCACCCATACTGATTCCCATGGCTATATCACGGCCCTAATTAATATTGCAGATAAGTCTGCATCAATATAAATTAAAAAGAGCCGCCACATCTAAAATGTCTTTTGTGGTGCACCATGTCTGTGAGGTAATCTTGGGGGAGATGCTCCATCACTAGCCTAAGCCACCGCGTAAGACCGGGTGGTTCTTCTGACATCCAATTCAGTAGAATGTTCTTCCTCGTGCAATGAGTCAGGATGTTACACAGTTTCTTTCCATGTTCCCCCCAGAGATGGCGAATTTGGCAATCCCAAAATAAGAATTATTGGATCCACGTTTTTTCAATCCCCAGGATGTCCTTTAGCTCCCTTACTATAGCACTCCAGTATCTCTGGATCTTACAACATGACCAATAGCAATGTGTGTAAGAGTGCCTATACTAATGTTACATTTGGGACACCCTGGTGAAATTTCTCTCTTGAACTTAGCTAGCCTCTCTCACACCAAATGAGCCCTGTGTAAGATCTTCAATTGTATGGCCCGCACTCTGTTACATACTGAGATTTTCTTACATTCCCCCAGATGTCTTCCCATATCTCTGATGAAACATCCTGTCCTAGCTCTTGATTCCATGTCCTACAGAGTCCTTCCATGTCCCCTAGAGCATGACCTTTCTGTAACTGATATAAAGTACTGACTGAGAGAGCACCCGTACACTGGAGTACTCTTTTCTCCACATCTGATTTGTAACATTGGGCCAGGAGCGTGGTCTTCCTCTGTATACAGTCCCTTATCTGAAAGTATTGGAAAAGTATTAGACAATCCATATTTCTGACTTAACTGACTAAATGACATGAGGATCTCCCCCTCGAATAAATCTCCCAGACAGGAGATTCCCTTATTCTCCCCTGCTTTTAAGCCGGAGTCCATTGGCCCAGGTTTAAATCCTTTGGCTCCCTTCATCAGGCTAAATGGCGAAGTCTTAGACCAATTACCCTTGTCTTGCCTCATTTCCCTCCAGGTACTCACAATATTTAAAACAATTGGGCTTTTACACTGTTGGGTCACAGATTTTCATCTTGTCCATAAATGATAAATTAACGAAAGGACAGCTCGATTACGAGGCTTCAAAATCAAGCCAAACTGACTCCCAAATTCTCCCATAGTCACCAACATATGTTAGCCGGGCACTTATTTGGTATTTCTTTAAATCCGGGAGATCCACCCCTCCCTGACCCTGCGAAAGCTGCAATTTAGTGAATTTAATTAGAGGGCACCTGTAGCACCAAATAAAGGACTCTAGCCAACCACTGAGTCTCCGTAACACTTGTCTAGGTAACAACAAGGGGGGCATTCTCATGGGTACAATAGGCGAGGAAGAACATTCATCTTCATCAGGGCTATTCAGCCCAACCATGATAACGGTAACCCCTCCCACCGCTGCAAGTCCTCTTTTATCCTCTCTAGTAGTTGTACACAGTTAGCTTTATGCAGCAGGTAGAAGGAAGGGGTAATAAAAATTCCCAAGGACAAAAAACCTTTTGGTGACCATCTAAATGGGAACTGCATTCCATCCTTCAGATTAGGCACCTCCACTAATCCCCCTACCAACATGGCTTCCAACTTTGTAAAATTGATCCTGTAACCTGAGAAACCACCGTATGAATTAATTGTTTGAATCGGTCGAGGAACAGACTTCTCCGGATTGGCCAAAAACAAAAGGACATCGTCAGCATATAGGGTGATCTTATGCTCCCCGTTCCCACCTTTGGCACTACTATTTTAGGAGCCTCCTGATAGTTTTGACTAACGGCTCAAGTGCCAAGGTAAATAACAGCGGTGATAAAGAACACCCCTGTCGAGTATCTCTTTCAATGTTAAAGTTATCTGACTTAGCACCATTTGTAATGACTACTTCCTTAGAATCATTATACAGTACTGTTACCCATCTGGCAAAGGACCCCTCCAAACCAAAGTGCTTGTGGACCTGAAATAGATACGGCTATTCCATCTGATGAAACATTTTTTTTGTGTCTAGGGAGCCCACCAAACCCGGGATCAATCTTTGCTGGCATACCTGTACTGTGTTCAGTTCTCTCCCGATATTGTTGGAGGAGCTATGGCCCTTAACAAAACCTGGTAAAAACAATGACTGCAGATGCTGGAAACCAGATTCTGGAAGAGCACAGCAGTTCAGGCAGCATTCGAGGAGCAGCGAAATCGACGTTTCGGGCAACCTGTCTGGTCTTCTTTTATAATATGGACAGGACCTTCTCCAACCTCAGAGCCTACGTCTTGGATAGAATTTTAAACTCTGCATTCAGCAGCAAAATTGGTCTATATAAAGCACGTTCTTCGGGGTCCTTTTCTTTCTTTTAAATGAAGGCGATATTAGCCTCCCTGAGAGAGTGTGGCAGATAATCCTCTATAAAAGAATAGCTATACATCGCCAGAAGTGGCTCCACTAACATGTTTATGAGTTCCTTGTAGAATTCAGTTGGGAATCCATCTGCTCCCAGTGCTTTCCCACCCTGGAGATGCCTTATTGCTTCCTGCACTTCCTGTACTGTTAGAGGCGCATTTAAAGGGGAAGCCTGCTCCATTCTTATATTGGGGAGATCCAGATTTTCAAAAAAGGACTGCATTCCCATGGTACTGTGTTCAGCACCCTCCGACTGATGTAGCTCTGTAAAATATTCCCTAAACCTGACATGGATTTACGGGTAACCATACCAGCCTTCTGCCTAACAGACGTAATAGATTGGGAAGCTTTTTTCCTCCTTGTCAAATAAGCCAGATATCTACCAGGCTTATCTCCAAACTGAAACAGTCTTTGTTTGGCAAAAGAGACCTCTTTTTTAGTTCCTTGTGTGTGCATTGAGTTGAGAGCAGCCCAGAGAGCTGTGATCCGCTGCAGCTAAACCAATGACAGCTATTATAACACGTTTTGTCAACTACCTTCAGCCGGGCCTCCAGCATCTTTTGCTGCTCCTCCCTCTGCCTCCTTCTATTCGGCAAATATGAAATGATTAGACCTTGTAAACATGCCTTAGTTGCCTCCCAAAGTATTGCCAGATTACTAGCCGTACCTGAGTTAACATCCCAAAAGGCCCTGAACTCTCTTCTGCTATACTCAACTAATTTGCAATCCCCTAACAACAATGGCTCCATGCGCCAGTGATGTGCATCCATTCCACCACCCTAGATTTTAACATCTAGATACACTACCGCATGATCGGAAATAGCTATATTCCCAATTTTGTATGCCAATGTTCTGTCCAAACCATCAGTTGGCATAAAAAAACATCAATTCACATATGGCACTTGTGTGGGTTGGAATAGAACGTGAAGTCTCCTCCATTAGAGTGGAGGTACCTCCACACATCCACTTGTCCCAACTCATCACACATGTCCACCAACTGTTTCCATGCTGTACATCTCTATGACTCTATGTTTAGACTGCATGGGCATACCAGCCAGGCCCTTTGACACCCTGTTAACCTCTGAATCTATTAGACGATTAAAATCCTCTCCTATAATCTTACGGCAACCCCAAGATTAATTAATTTAGCCATTACATCAATTAGAAATTTAAGCCGGAGGACATTATACATTCAAGTCGCCCCATACTCTTGTCTATGTATTAGGGCTTTAAGAATGGTAAACTGTCCATGTTCATCCTTAATCTGCTCCGTTACCTGGAAAGGGAGGTTCCCTCTTACCAGTATAGTCTCTCCTCTGCTCTTAGAGCTGAAGGATGAGAAAAAAAATACCCTGTCATAATCCCCCTGCTGCAGTTTCAGATGCTCCTTATCGGTTAATAGGGGTGGCTCAGCGGCTAGCACTGCTGCCTCACAGCACCAGGGACCCGGGTTCGATTCCAGCCCCGGGTGACTGTCTGTGTGGAGTTTGCGCGTTCTCCCCGTGTCTGTGTGGGTTTCCTCCGGGTGCTCCGGTTTCCTCCCACAGTCCAAAGATGTGCAGGTCAGGTGGATTGGCCACGCTAAATTTCCCACAGTGTTAGGTGCATTAGTCAGATAGAAATGGGTCTGGGTAGGTTACTCTTCGGAGTGTCGGTGTGAACTGGTTGGGCTGAAGGGCCTGTTTCCATACTGCAGGGAATCTAATCTAATTGCTTCTCCTGCAGCAGGGCAATGTCCATCCTTTCCTTCCTAAGGCTTTTAATAGGGGAAAGGCTCCCTTTTATATTCCAGGTTCACCACCTGAACAACCCACGAGCCATGGTCATCCAGAGCAGTCCATGATTTCCCAGGAGGAGGTGTGATGAGCTATAAAGACATTAATTGCATGAGATCTAAAAACTATTCCTATAAAAACAATTACAACTAAAAAAACACTACATTTAGCTGAAACAAACACCCAAATAACCTCCCAATTCGTTCAAGATCTTGCCCCTTGTCCATAGGGGGCACCCCTCCCAATCCTTATTACTATCTTAACTCTCTCTAACTGAGACCATGCCCTAGCCTGAGGCAATTCACAAATGAGGAAAACCTGTTATTTACATTCTGAGAGTTAACAATGGATGTCCATCCCCCACCTCCACCCATCTTAACCACAGGTATAGCCAACCCCAATACAAAATCGAAAGGTCAGCAGTTTAAAAAAAAGAGCCCTGGATAATACCCAACCGACTGATATATAAAACAATTACAATTTTACAACACAGCTGTACATATAAAACCAATACCCACGAAAAAGGAAGGGGGAGAGAGAAGTTAAAAAAGGGGCAATAAAAATACCCACACCATTATCTGCAATGACGCCCCTAACCTCCCCCCACCCCCCCCCCAATCCAGATCCTTCAATTCAAAGTTACAAAGTCCTTTGCCTTTTCTGCAGAGTAAAGGTTATATATCGTCCCCCCGTGGGTGAAACGCAACACGGCCAGGTATCTCAAGGTGTATTGAATATTCAGGTCCTTTAATTCTTTCTTGACTTCATCAAATGTCCTTTTCTTAATTAGGGCTCCTGAAAAGGTGAATTCCTTCTCAATGTTCTTCCTGTTTCCACTATTAACTGTTTTTCTCTCTAATACAGGGACTGCACTCGGACAGTGCAGGAGTGTGGGTCCGACCCAGACCTGCGTATTGCGATCCAGTGGGGCTGCTCCATGCTCACCAGGTCCAACTCCAGCCCCAGGAACTTTGGGAGTCACCCCTGCAAGAAGCTGACGAGATCCGGAAGACCCACGGTCTGTAAGTTTTTCCTTTTATTTTGATTTTCCAGGTCGTTGATTTGATCCTGAAGGACCTGAACCTGGTCTTCCAGCGTTCGGATTCTTCCTCCCGAGACCTCCGCCACGGCCTCCGATGCTGCGGTCAGCTCCTCCACTGCCTCCAGTCTTCGTTCCACCAGCTGCATTTCCAGCTCATCCTTCTTCAGCCTGGCAGATGGTGGCTCAACTCCTGCTTGGATAAATGCTGCTGTCCTGCTGGATCCACAGGGGCCACCCCGGGACGTTGAAGACTGGTGCAGGCACCCCTGGTGCAGTAGGGGAGTGCCTTGTCTGCTGTACCCCTTTAGGCCCCTTTCCTTTATTTGACCTCATCCAGGCCGTAAAGCTATCACACACGATTTCAGCAGCTCCAGTTGATCAGTAAGTTTAAATTAATACCTTTTCTCCTGGGGGTGGTTGGTAAGGGGGAGGGGGAAGGTAAAGGTCCACCTTGCCCAGGGTATGGCACAGAGCCCAGCACAGCTGACCACACAGACTGCCGCCATCTTGGATCGCCTGCTTCCCATCTTTAATTGCCCTTGAACTGAGTTACTCACTCGGCCATTTCAGAGGGCAGTTAAGAGTTAACCACATTGCTATGGATCTGGATGCCCAGCTGAAAATGTGTTGCTGGTTAAAGCACAGCAGGTTAGGCAGCATCCGAGGAATAGGAAATTCGACGTTTCGGGCATAAGCCCTTCATCAGGAATGGGGAGAGTGTGCCAAGCAGGCTAAGATAAAAGGTAGGGAGGAGGGCCTATCACCCTCACCTTGACCTCCTTCCACCTATCACATCTCCATCGCCCCTCCCCCAAGTCCCTCCTCCCTACCTTTTATCTTAGCCTGCTTGGCACACTCTCCTCATTCCTGATGAAAGGCTTATGCCCGAAACGTCGAATTTCCTATTTCTTGGATGCTGCCTGACCTGCTGTGCTTTAACCAGCAACACATTTTCAGCTGTGATCTCCAGCATCTGCAGACCTCATTTTTTACCCGAAGATCTGGATGCCCAGTCAAGAGCAAGGAAGGCAAATTTCCTTCCCTGAAAGATATTATTGAACCTGGTGCGTTCTGTGACAATCCTCCATCCTCCTGACCCAGCCTTGTGGGTCAACCCACAGCAAGTGGACTGCAGCAATTCAAGAAGGCAGTTCACCCCCACCTTCTCAAGTAGGGATGGGCTATCAATGCTGGCCAGTCAACAACGCCCAAATTCCACAAATGAATAAAAAATTTGGTGATAGTTAGCATTGTTGGAATAATTTCATTAGCTACCATGGTGGGATTTGAACCCATGCCTTCAGAGAGGCAGCTTAGGCCTAACGGAGGGTTAGTCTCAGGACATTACCGCTATACCATCATCTCCCCAATTAGCTAGGTAACAGCTCCAGAGGATGGGTCCACCTCCCAGTGAGAGCCGGATGTCTGACTGGGAGACAGTAAGGACTGCAGGTGCTGGAAGCCATAGTCAATGGACGCGAAACTGGAAAAGCACAGCAGGTTAGACAGCATCCGAGGAGCAGGAAAGTCAGGGTTTCGGACTGAAACCCTTCATCAGGATGATGAGGGTTTTGGCATGAAACATTGTCCCCTCAGATGCTGTCTGACCTGTTGTGCGTTTCCAGGTTCACATCCATTGACTGATGCTTGACGTTGCACAGATTTACTTCCTGCACCATATTATGACTCATTCCAAACCTGCTGACACACTGCGGGAGAGGGGGAATTGCTGTCCCACCTTCTAATCTAGAACCTATCGATCATGTATGGAGTGTTCATGATGCAGTTCCACAGGTTAGGAAAGAGACCGAAAAACTCTGGATGCTGGAAACCTACTAACGTATCCCCACTATTTCATAAAGGGGAGAAAAACATGAATGTGTGCAGCTAACACAACAAGATGAAGTAACAGCTGGAGCATTGAAGAGACTGTAAACCACTTCCGTAGGGATGAATCAGATGGGCTGAATAGCCTTCTTCATCCGTGAACCTTTTCTACCATGTGGGTTTTAATCAACTAGGAGAAAGCGAGCACTGCAGATGCTAGAGATCAGAGTTGAGAATGTGATGCACAGCAGGTCGGGCAGCATCCGAGGAGCAGGAGAGTCGACATTTTGGGTTTAAGCCCTTCATCAGGAATGGTGAAAGGCTTATGCCTGAAACGTCAACTCTCTTGCTCCTGGATGCTGCCCGACCTGCTGTGCTTTTCCAGCAACACACTCTCGACTACAACGTAGGATTTGCCACACATAGGGGCTGGACCTTATACTCACTGCCCCTGGGTTTGAAGATGGGGATTTTATTAACTCCAGTTGGCTGCCTGCTCGCTGCCTATCCCCCAACCCCCCCTTAAACAGCTGCAGGGTCAAATGGTGTGTGTGTATTTCCTCTCTCACCCCACTCTCCGGGGAGAATCTGGCTTTAAGTCTTGTCTCTATGTCTTCTCCACTAGATGGAGCTCTTACACCACTAATTCCAAGATCCCAAAATCAAAGTAAATACTCACCTGCTACATTATACAACCTTTTAAATTTAAACAGTAACTTACAAATTGTTATTCTCAAGACACCAGTTAGAGGCATCAATGTAAAAAAGGGCAACTTCAGGAGTTGAGAACGGTCAGTGGCGTAGCAGCTTGACCCTCAGAGACTGCATTGCCATATTCAGTTATAATTCCAACTGAGCTTAATTAGCAAAGTGCAGCATGAAGTGTCTCTACAGAGGCCGGTATACCATCACCAAGTAACCCTTTCTTCCCGCATGGAGAGCCCTTGATACTGGTCTGGCTCCCTGAGAGCCACATCTCAGAGTGAGCAGAACCTCTGATATAAACTCCTGTTTCTACCTCTAGATCCTCTAATCCAGACTCCGATTTCCAGCATCTGCAGTCCTCACTTTTGTCCTGTTCCTACCTGTCAGCCAGGGCTCCCTGATTGGACCAGGTTCAACAGCCCCAATCCGGGAACTCCTATTCTATGTGGTCCGCCTGGCTGACCTCGTCACAATCACTACATCAGCAGATCCACAAGTTTTTCAACAGGTTGTTTGTTGTTATCTCTAGTCCATTTTATCTCCGTCTATCAGATTGATCCAGTATAAATTTGTTGAAAATTCTGAGGGGGGAGGAATGCCAGTTTACATGCACACACACTGAACATTCCAAATGCAGAGACCATTTCTTAACGTACAGAATCTTTTTGGGAACTAGAGCTTTGCCCTAGCTTTTGGAGTTAGGTTTTAAAATACTTTCTGAAAAAACATCCCTCGAATGACATAGGCGTTACTGGCTGGGCCCAGCATTTATTACCCGTCTCTAGATGCGCCATGAGAAGGTGGGGGTGAGCTGCCTTCTTGAACCACTCCAGTCTGTGTGCTGTAAGTAGACCCCCAATGCCCTAAGGGAGGGAGTTCCATGATATTGACTCAGTGACACTAAAGGAACGGCGATATATTTCCAAGTCGGGATGGTGAGTGGTTTGGAGGGAAACGTGCAAAAGCAACTTGAAGGGGGAAAGGGTTAACAATTCTGACGGCAAACTGATTGGTTCGCTCACAGTACAGTGCTGTGATTAGTTCTCATTCACCACACGAACGCTGATTGGTTCTGACTGATTAAGACACAATTGGCTCTCTCTCTCTCTCTCTCTCTCTCGCTCTCTCGCTCTCTCTCTCTCTCGTTCTTTCTCTCTCTCTCTCGCTCTCTCTCTCGTTCTTTCTCTCTCTCTCTCTCTCTCTCGCTCTCTCTGTGCTCCAAAGTCTGAAACATCAACTCCATTCAAATTTTCCTTTTCCCATGTGTTAGTCACTTATTTCACTTTCAAGACACTATCATTTATATTCTTTGTATGTTCTCTGAAAGTGACTTGGCACCAATCAGCCACATGTTTGACATGTTCCATTTTGGTAACAGGAGTATAATTTGGAGATGAAATGAATCAGTCGGTTTAAAATCCACCTCCTGCTGGATGATATAAATTAATTTTGGAAGCTTTCCATGCCTGATTGAAGGCGTAGATTTTGTTGGAATAATAATGGCCCTTAAGTTTTCTTCTTACACACTCCTCGGAATCCAGATCGTGCCGTGCTCACCAATTGGGATTGGCCCCTTAGAACAAGCACTTAAGTTTAAAATGCCCACTGTCATTTTCAAATCCCCCTGTAGCCTTACCCCTGTCTCAGCTCTGTAGCTTCCTCCAGCCGCACAACCTTTTGAGATATCAGCATTGCATCAGTTCTAGCCTCTTGTACATTCCCTGACCTTTGGAGGCTGGCCATACATTTGCCTGCACTCTAAGGTCATGAAGTTCCTTGCTTCACCTCACTGTCTCGATACCTTGCTATACTCTATGATAACACTCCTTTAACCTGCCTCTTTGGTCATAGACCAATCATCTCATTTTGTGGTTTGGTGTCACATTTAACCTTTTAATGTTCCTGTAAAGTGCATTTGAGTAAAATAAAGAAATTGCATAAATGTTGAATTAATCTTGATCAGACTTTACATCAAGTCAACAAATGATACAATTATAGCTAAATTAATGTAAGATCTGTAAACATTACGATGCTTTACAGTGGCTGTGAAACAAGCACTTTCTATCTCTACAACAATGGATGGCACGGTGGCTCAGTGATTGGCACTGTTGCCTCATGGACCCAGGTTCAATTCCAGCCTCGGATGACTGTCTGTGTGGAGTTAGCACATTCTCCCCGAGTCTGTGTAGGTTTCCTCACACAATCCAAAGATGTGCAGGTTCGGTGAAGTGGCCAGGCTAAATGGCACATAGTGTTCAGGGATGTGTAGGTTGGGTGTACTAGTAGGGGAATGGGTCTGGGTGTGTTACTCTTCAGAGGGTTGGTGTGGACTTGTTGGGCCAAATGGTCTGTTTCCACACTATAGGGATTCTATGAACCACTTTTGCTTAGCTTCATGAGACTTAAAGCTGGATTGTAAAGTCATGTTGGTTTTTAAGGGAATGAATGGAGTGGCATTTTAATCCATCTGAAGGAATGACCAGAAAGACTGGTCACTGAGATATTACTGGTGCAGCTTAACGTGTAAGTGTTTTCTAATGAACCATCAAGGGGATGTTCTCCGGCAGTGCTGGAGTAGGTAGGGCTTGAACCCAGCCTCCTCGTTCAGAGTTCAGGAATGTTATCAGTGTGCTACAAGAGCCCAGAATTAAGAAAACAGAGAAATCAGGAACATTGGAGAGAAAACAGAGTTAATGTTTGACATCCATTCCTCAGACCCAGCTAGACCATCACAAGTAGATTAGATTAGATTCCCTACAGTGTGGAAACAGGCCCTTCAGCCCAATAAGTCCACACCGACCCTCCGAAGAATAACCCACCCAGATCCACTTCCCCCTGACTAATGCAGCTAACACTATGGGCAATTTAACATGGCCAATTCACATGACCTGCACATCTTTATACTGTGGGAGGAAACCAGAGCACCCAGAGGAAACCCATGCAGACACGGGGAGAATGTGCAAACTACACACAGACAGTCACCTGAGGCTGGAATTGAACCTGGGACCCTGGTGTTGTGAGATAGCAGTGCCACTGTGCCACCCATAATTCCTGCCTCTAACCCTCCCCACACACAAGATGTCCAGCATCCACAATTCTTTGTTTTATAAACCAACAGCATTAGGATTGAATTGACAACCCTTGTATTATTAGTACCTTATGCTAACCAACAGCACTAAAGCTCAGTTTCTACACCTGGGGCTGGAACACTCCAACAATACCTTCATTCCCAAGTATTACTGTTTTGTTTCCCACAGGTTAAGAAACAGTTTGTCTCTTCTCTAGGGCTGGGTAAGTGAGTTTGCAACAGAGCAGGTCAGTCTTACACATTTCCCTTTTAAATCTCTGAGCCAATTTGAAAACAAGTTGGATTGTGCTGTGTCCACATCACTCCTGATGCTATCAGTGTTCTCTCAAGACAATCAGGTACACTTTTTTAAAAAATGAGCTGCAAAGTTGCTGAGGCTGGAGGGGAGGGCTTTGAAGGGGGAAAGGGTTAACAATTCTGACAGCACACCCGATTGGTTCGCTCACAGTACAGTGCTGTGATTAGTTCTCATCCACCACAGGAACGCTGATTGGTTCTGGCTGATTGAGACACAATTGGCTCTCTCTCTCTCTCTCTCTCCCTCTCTCTCTCTCTCTCTCTCCCCCCTTTGTGCTCTAAAGTCTGAAGCATCAGCTCCATTCACATTCTCCTTTTCCCCAGCAGTGAATCTTTCACACTGGAAGCCGGCAGTGGAGAATGTTGACAGCTGTGCAGATTTTCAAAGTCACTTCCTCTTGGCCGGCTGATTCTGTGGCATTTCAGTCTCTCACCCTGGGGGGCAGGAAAGTTTGAGAGCAAGCTCAAAAGTTAAGGAGAGTGGGGGTGAGGGGAAGAAAAAGAAGCTTTCACTGCAAGGCAAAAACGTTCCAATTCCCTCACCAGCATGGTCTTTATACCTGTGATAATCCTAATTGCCACAGGTTATAGCCCGGTTTCAACATGCCAGTTTCCCACTGACTGGAGACCCATGAGTGAAGGCTGCAGGGCTGAACTGGCTGAGATTATAGTCTATGCCCGGGTTCTGGCTATCCATCAGGACATGTACAGTGTGTATAACTACCTCCCGTGGCAGTATGAGACCAGTTTGTTCTACTCAGCAGAGATTGAGATGTTGTGTGACCAAGCATGGGGCAGCATGTTGGAAGTACCTGGAGGATCCCGTCTCAACCTCACCGGCCTGGGCTACTTCTCCTGCCAGTCCCACACGGTCATTGAGAACAACAGCTACTTCATCTTCCTCAGGTAAAAGACACCCGAACACAGGGCGAGTGACCACCAGACACACAGATTGATTGCTGGCCTGAAATTGGGCTTTTGTTTTCTACTTAAGACGGTGTGGCTAAAGAAACTCTTTCTCCTTTTTATTTTGTTGGAAATTCTGATTTAGTGTCAATATTGATTATTATAAACAAACTTGAGTTGTTGTAACAAAGATGCAAATTGCTAATTTCTGTTCTAGATGTTCAGATTCTGATTGTGCGAAATTCACTACTTTTACTCATTTATATTTAAGCAGTTTTCTCACCTTGCGGGATACAGTTCAGGTAAAGGGAACACGAGTCTCTGTCTTTCCTCTTGTGGCACAGTGGTAGTGACCCTATCTCTGAACCAGGAGACCCACGTTTGAGTCCCACCTGCTCCAGAGGTGTGTAAGCAGGTTGTTTCAGAAGAAGATATTTTCCTGTTCAGTGTTAAGCGACCATTAGAAATAGGCCATTCAGCCCATCAAGTCTGCTCGATCTATTTGCAGTTTTTCTTTATTTTCAATCCCCATCGAAGGTCTAATTCACTTAGTCTGTGCAATTGAGCCAAGCTATGCCCCTGGACGGTAGTGGTTCATCCTTTAGGAGAGATTTTTAATTGACACAGGGCAGATAGAGGCCAACTAGCACATCCTGCTTCTGCTAGTTCTGTGGTGAGACTCATCCCTGCTCTTTCCTCCTAGCTCTAGAGGTTTTACTATTCCTTACTCTAAGTGTGTCACCAATTATCCTTATTGAATCTATTTGCACTACCCTCTCAGGCAGCACATCCCTGATCACAACAATTTGCTGCTTAAATTATTTCCCCTCTACTGTCCCTCTGGTTTTTTTGCCAATTGCTTTAAACCTCTGTCCTCACCAGCCACTGGAAACAGTTTGTCCTGTTTACACTGTTCAAACCATCCATGACTTCGAACAGTGATCAGCATTCTGTATCTTTATTTTAAACAGGCTTCTCTATTTGTCCAGCTGCAGTCAAAAGACGTGTGTACGTCCATCCCCGCTGTCCTAGTTCCAGCTCCCTGCTTTGAAACTGTGCCCGTTAGTTTATATTTCCTATCTTCATTCTTAGAATGAAAATGCATTACATCAGTTCACACTTTTTGTGTTAAAATACGTCTGCCCATTTCACCAATTTAGTCCTCCTGAAATCTCTCATTATCTTCTGTCACTTAGGTTTTGGAAGTTTTGTACCTTTTTAAACTTTGCAATCCTGCCTGTGTAGGGAAGTCCCGGGCACTTAATGTAGATCCAAAATAGTAACTCCAGCAGTCTTAGTACTGAGCTCTGGGGAACTACATTATACAATTCTCTCCAGTCGGAAAACCACTCACCTACTGTCTGCATTCCAAGCCTCAGACAATTTTGTATCTACATTTCTCTAAATATTGTGTTCCTGATTTACTCCCCAGTTTTTCTGAATGAAACATTGTAATGTTATCTTGCTGTAAACACTATTTAAAACCACTGTTTCATTTAACCCAGGGGATCAGTTAGCTCAGTTGGCAGGACAACTTTTGCCCGAACCGTCGATTTTCATGCCCCTCAGATGCTGCCTGACCTGCTGTGCTTTTCCAGCACCACTCTGATCTAAACTCTGGTTTCCAGCATCTGCAGTCCTCACTTTGGTCTGGCTGGTTTGCAATGCAGAGTGATGCCAACAATTTGGATTCAATCCCTGCACCAGTTGAGGTTACTCTCCTGTCAACCCCTCCCAATGCTTCGATATCAGATCGCCTCTCTGCCTTCTCCACTCCAAGGAAAACATTCCCAACTTCAATTCCATTAGCGATCTTTGGATGACAGCATCAACTGCCAAAAGCAATGCTGAAATATTTTGTCTACATTGGTGGATCGTCACACTCAAATTACATCCTAAAATTCATTCACTTCTGCCCAATTTGTCACACTCCTGTTTGATAATGTTGAGGAGCTGATGTTGGACTGGGTTGGACAAAGTTAAAAATCACACAACACCAGATTATAGCTGAAAATGTGTTGCTGGTTAAAGCGCAGCAGGTCAGGCAGCATCCAAGGAACAGGAAATCAGAAGTTTTGGGCATAAGCCCTTCATCACACCAGATTATAGTCCAACAGGTTTATTTGGAAGCACTAGCTTTCGAAGCACTGCTCCTTCACCAGCTGATTGTGGAGCAGGATCATAAGACACAGAATTTATAGCTATATGATCCTGCTTCACAGCTACCTGATGAAAGAGCAGCGCTCTGAAAGCTAGTGCTTCCAAATAAACTTGTTGGACTATAATCTGGTGTTGTGATTTTTTTAACTTATAGTTATTCCTATCGTTCTTCCTGGCTTGCTTTCAGACCATTAAGACTTGACCATGTCTAAGTGAAGGCAGCCATTTGTGACTGTATACTCAAGACCTGGTTCAGACACAGCCCCCTTTCCTGAAGAATATTAATGAACCACTCAGTGTCTGAGGTAACCCCATGGGTTTCCAAGTGACTTAAATGTTTGGCCCTCATGAGTAAACTTAGAGAATTCTCCTTAGAGACGGATTGGAATTCAGAGGGGCGTCTAGTATCATAACAATTAAGCTCAAATATTTAATTTTCATTCCCTGTGAAGAGTGGGCTCCAGTTATTAATTGTAAAGTAATGAACAGGGTATTATTGAGATGTCATAACAATCATACTTTAATAAAATCAGAAGAGTATGTTGGGCAACAAATTTGTGGAAAATAGCTATGTGCTGGATAAGTCCAGGTTATTTACTTTGGAGCAGTGAAGGTTGAGGGTGATCTGAAGGAGGTGTGTATGATTGTGAGGGGCATGGCCGAGGTGGATAGAAAGAAGCTATTCCCTTGGTTGATGAGTCAGTAACAAGGGGCATAATTTTGAAGAGAAAGGCAGGACCTCAGCTTTTGGAAGTATTCTTGGATGAACACTTCAAATGTGATACCGTGGGGCCACGGTAGATTTAGAGTACAGATTCGATGGGCCAAATGGCCTCTTCTATGCTGTACAATTCAATGAAACCCTGGAGCTCCCACCCTGACAGCACTGTGGGTTACTCAGGACTACCTTACGCGAAACAGCACGTTCTCCAGAGTTTTGAGAGATGGCCCCATAAATACTCATCCAGACAGGGATGGTCGATAAATACTCACCCAGACAGGGATGGCCCCATAAATACTCACCCAGACAGGGATGGCCCCATAAATACTCGCCCAGACATGGATGGCCCGATAAATACTCACCCAGACAGGGATGGCCCCATAAATACTCACCCAGACAGGGATGGCCCGATAAATACTCACCCAGACAGGGATGGCCCCATAAATACTCACCCAGACAGGGATGGCCCCATAAATACTCGCCCAGACAGGGATGGCCCCATAAATACTCACCCAGACAGGGATGGCCCGATAAATACTCACCCAGACAGGGATGACCCCATAAATACTCACCCAGACAGGGATGGTTGATAAATACTCACGCAGACAGGGATGACCCCATAAATACTCACCCAGACAGGGATGGTTGATAAATACTCACCCAGACAGGGATGACCCCATAAATACTCACCCAGACAGGGATAGCCCCATAAATACTCACCCAGACAGGGATGGCCTGATAAATACTCACCCAGACAGGGATGACCCCATAAATACTCACCCAGACAGGGATGGTTGATAAATACTCACCCAGACAGGGATGACCCCATAAATACTCACCCAGACAGGGATGGTTGATAAATACTCACCCAGACAGGGATGACCCCATAAATGCTCACCCAGACAGGGATGGTTGATAAATACTCACCCAGACAGGGATGACCCCATAAATACTCACCCAGACAGGGATGGCCCGATAAATACTCACCCAGACAGGGATGGCTCGATAAATACTCACCCAGACAGGGATGGTCGATAAATACTCACCCAGACAGGGATACCTACATCCCACAAATGAAATAAAATCAGCGTTGTGCATGGTTCAGTTTGTGCCCACTAACTTCCTTTCAGCAGAATGTTCCCCCCCCCCCCACTATTGTATCATTATTTAGATTTCTGAGTTGCTGTCAAAATATTCTCGGGGGGCGCCTTGTGGTGCAATAGTGGTGCCCCCCCCCACCTCCTGAGTGTATAAGCTCCAGGTTCGAGTCCAGCTCCAGGGCTCCCTGCTCAAGGGAATTGCATTCACCCACCTGCCCAGTCTGATCCTTCCAACACACACTAATGGTGGGTGGTAAGAGCAGGAGCGATTCCTGGTCAGCTGGCTGACGGAAAGATCTTTTACCATCACTGCCCATTGCTCCAGACAGCCACATGGATGTTAGTAGCTCAGACTTCCTGTGTAACACCCTGCCCATCATTGTTACATTAGGTTTTGCAGGTTCCAATCACTGGCCATGATCTTGCAACTCATACATATTTTATGCACCAAAAAGGCCCTTCAGCCCTTCAGTTCCTTGCTGGCCATCAAGTACCTATTTATTCTAAACCCATCTTCCAGCACTTAGCCCATAGCTTTCTACGCAATGGCACTTCAAGTACTGATTTAAATATTTCATAAATGTCTCGAAGGTTCCTACCTTTACCAAACTTTTAAACAGTGAGTTTCAGGTAGCCACTATCTTCTGGGTGAAGATATTTTTCCTCAATTCCCCTCTAACCCCATGCTCCTTACCTAAAATCTGTATCCCCTCCACTAAGGGGAAATGTCTGCCCTGTCAGTGCCCCTCAGAACATTGTAGTCCTCAGTCAGATCCCCTCAGCTTTCTCTGTTCTCTGAGCCTATGTAGTCACTCTTTTGAGCTGAAACACTCTGGCCCAGGCAACCTCATGGTGAATCCCCCCCTGCACCCTTTCCAGTGCAATCACATCCCTCCAATAGGGAGGTGACCAGAACTGCACACAGCACTCCAGCTGTGGTCTAACTAATAGGAAGGGCTTAGAGGGACTGATCAGATTAGATTAGATTACTTACAGTGTGGAAACAGGCCTTTCGGCCCAACAAGTCCACACCTACCCAGCGAAGTGCAACCCACCCAATACCCCTACATTTACCCCTTACCTAACACTACGGGCAGTTTAGCATGGCCAATTCACCTGACCCGCACATCTTTGGACTGTGGGAGGAAACCTGCCATTGGCCAAGTGCTGGCAAATGGGACTAGATTGATTTAGAATATCTGTTTGGCATGGACCAGTTGGACCAATGGGTCTATTTCCACACTCTATGCCTCTATAATGTTATAGACAGCTCCATTATGACTTCCTTGCTTTTGTATTCAGTGCCTTTACTAACAAAGACAACTTTCCCATATGATTCCTGAACCACCTTATCGATCTATCCCACTACCTTCCAGAATCAATGCACAGGGACTGATCTGCTGCACTTCCTCAGGTCCATATCTGATGGCCATCTTCCCACACCTCCCCCCCCAACCCACTTTGTGTTCATTAATAAAGTGTGGACAATGCCATTTGTCAACATTGTTTCAACAATTCTGGCCAGCACTTATTGTCCACTGACTACCCAGAGGGCAGTTAAGTGGCAGGCACTTTGCTGTGGGTCTGAAGTCACATGTAGGCCTAACCAGGTGAAGTTGGCAAGTTTCCTCACCTGAACGACTTTAGTGAACCCGATGGATTTTAAACAACAATTGACAGGGATTACTAGGCGTTGGTTTGTTTTGTTGGCTGAGAGGCTGGTTAGCCATGCAGTGGTGCCAACAGCGTGGGTTCAATTCCCACAGCAGCTGAGGTTACCAGGAAGGACTCTCCTCCTCAACCTCTCTCCTCGCCTGAGGCATGGTGACCCTCAGGTTAAACCAACACCAATCGTGTCTGTCTAATGAGAGAGCAGGTCTATAAGCTGGTAGGCGAAAGTGAGGACTGCACATGCTGGAGATTATGGTCAGGAATGTGGTGCTGGAAAAGCACAGCCGGTCAGGCAGCATCTGAGGAGCAGGAGAATCGACGCTTCGCGTAAAAGCCCTTGAAGGGTTTTCCTACTCCTCAATGCTGCCTGACCTGCTGTGCTTTTCCAGCACCACACTCTCGACTCTAATCTGATAGGATGATGGTGAAGTTTACACAATTGCCATTCAGCTACCTTTTATAAAATCCAAATTTTTATTGAATTCAAACTTTATCATGCTATGGTCAGATTCGAACCAATGTCCCCAGAACAGGACATTGATAGCTGATAGACCCTGTTTTCATGCAAGATCATCTTAACTGCATCTTTCTATTTTTGTGGCATTACTATTTAATCACAGAGTGAAGAATATATTGCTAACTGACTACTCTGGAATATTAATGCAGATCTAATTGCAATTATTGTGCTTATGTTTATAACTTGCTATTTTAATTTTTTTGCAGGATGGATGACAATTATAACATAATTCCCCATGGAGTTAATTTTCAGGATGCTATTTTTCCAGACACAACTGAGAACATGAAGATGTTTTCCAGTCTATTCCAGTTCTCTAATTGCACACAAGGGCAACATTTACTCCAAACTTATGCCACTGACTGGGAAGCCCAGGAGGACCACAGGGTAAGGCTGCCACCTACTGGTCACCTCTATTGAGCGTTAAGGCTCTGTGGATCTTTGGTAGCAGAATAGCACTTTGAAATCATTATGATTGTTTGAAAGCCAAACGTCCATGTTGTCTCATTTTAAAGTTCCCATCTATAAATCTGATGAATGTCTGCATATTTTAATGGAAATGATTGAATGTCAAATGCTTTTTAGTAGTTTGAAATAGGATATCATTTATGAGCATAAAAAATAAATTGTTTCAGTATGACATTCTTGTCTATATTCTATTCTGGATTCTTACATTAAGCTAAGGTAATTCTATTCACTTTAAGAGACTACTGTATCTTGTTTAATAAAATTGTGCCACCTCAAAGAATTGCAGGAATCCATTGTGCTTACAGTTTTTTTAATATGTAAATTTGAAAGTGTTTGGCAGATCTTCCATTGCAATTTGTAACTGTGATTGAACATCTGCGCCTGTTTCTCTGAATATATTTCGTAAATGATCTTGGGATGCTTTGTATAGTCAAGAATACTAGACAAATTAATTTTAATGTTACAAAAGCAAAATATCATGGATGCTGGAAGTCTGAAATGAAACAGAAAGCACTGGAGAAACTTGGCAATTCTTTGAAGTTTGTGCCAAGTATAGACAGGGTGGTTAAAAAGGCGTTTGGCACATTGCCTTCATTACTCCTTTGACTATAGGAGTTGGGACATCAGGTTGAGGTTGTACAGGACATTGGTGAGGCCTCTTCTGGAATACTGTATTCCGTTCTGGTCACCCTGTTATAGGAAGGACATTACTAAGCTGGAGAGGGTTCAGAAGAGATTTACCCGGATGTTGTTGGGAATGGAAGGTTTGAGTTATAAAGTAAGGCTGGGTAGGCTGGGACTTTTTTCACTGGAGTATAAGAGGTTAAGAGGAGATCTTGTAGAATAATAAAATAATGAGATAGATAGAGTTGATGGTAGTTGTATTCTCCCTAGAATTGGGGAGTTTCAAGGCTAGGGGTATGTTTTTAAGGTGAGAGAAGAGAGCTTTTAAAAAGTCGTGAGTGGCAATTTTTTTTACATAGAGGGTGATTTGTGTCTGGAATGAACGTTCTGAGGAAGTGGTGGATGTGAGTACAATTACAATGTTTAAAAGACATTTGGATGGAGACACGAATAGGAAAGGTTTGGAGGGATATGGGCCAGGAGCAGGCAGGTGGGACTGGTTTGGTTTGGGATTATGTTCGGCATGGACTGGTTGGACCGAAGGGGCTGTTTCTGTGCTGTATGACTCTATGACTATGTTGAGAGAGAAAAACAGAGTTGTGTTTTGAGTCTGGCATAATATTCTTCAGGACTGAAGGGGACTGGAAAGTGATGGTTTTTATGCTGTTGACAAAGGCATAGAGAAGGTGGGGAGGAGCAAGTGGAACAGATGGTGACAATGCCCAGACGAAAAGAGAAAGGGAGTGTTAATGGTAGTAGGAGAGTGATATAGGTGCAGGATATGTGTTAATGGGGGGTAGTAATAGAAGAAAATAAGTCAGCTCTACTGAGAGCAAACCCATGTAAATGACACAGTGTGAGAGGGGGAAATGGAGGACAGTGTTCATGCTCTTGATATAACTGCATAGAGGCTGCTTTCCATCACGAATTGCCCTTTAGTTACACATGCCCAGTACATTGGCTCTGAGCTAGCTGGTCAGGGCCTGTCTCTGGAATGAGAATAGGCTTGGAATCTGCTGTTTAGATCTGTCAGCTAGGGCTCCCTGACTGGGGCTGTTAACCTGAGCCGATCAGGAAACTCATAGTCAATGAGATCCACCTGGGCTTCATTCCAATACACTCTAAAGTAGTTAAAGTTGAGAGTTTAGAAAGCTATAAAACGTGTTAATGGAAATTGCGTACTTCATTGGAATGCTGCAACAGGCAAAAAATTGAAATGTTTGTGTGAGAGTAAGGATGTTACTTTCCTCACCTTTCTCATGCTCTATACTATAGTGCCAGTCTATTCACTGCCAGCTCTGAAATCCTTTCATTCACACAATACCATTTCCTTCTCTGCCTCTCCTCACAATAGTTACCCACTATCCTCAAATCTGTTCTACCTCTGCCTTAACAGATTCTCTCCTGTCAAGATTAGAGTGGTGCTGGAAAAGCACAGCAGGTCAGACAGCATCCGAGGAGCAGGAAAATCGATGTTTCAGGCAAAGGCCCTTCATCAGGAATCAGGTTCCTGATGAAGGGCTTTTGCCTGAAGTGCGATTTCCCTGCTTCTTGGATGCTGCCGGACCTGCTGTGCTTTTCCAGCACCGCTCTAATCTCCAGCATCTGCAACGCTCACGTTTGCTCAGATTCTCTCCTGTTTCCATTCCTTTCTTCAATTTTCTCTTCCTATACAAAGCACGCTTTCCCTCCATTATCGAGTATTTGATCAACAAGTCCACCCTGACCCTCCGAACAGTAACCCACCCAGACTCATTCCTCTACGTTTATCCCTGACTAATGTACCTAACTTACAAATCCTTGAACACAATGGGCAATTTAGATGGCCACTTCACCTAACCTGCCCATCTTTGGCTTGTGGGAGGAAACCCACACAGACATGAGGAGAATGTGCAAACTTCACGCAATCACCCGAGGCTAGAATCGATCCCGGATCCCCGGTGCTCTGAGACAGCAGTGCTGACCACTAAGCCACAGCAATTGATTGATTGAGAGCGAGTCTCTCTGCTCTCCCCACTCCCTGCAAATCCCCCTCCCCATACTCCTCCCCACCACACTCAACAAACGATGGCATCTCTTCTCTACAAGTACCTACTGTGCTGTTTTCCCGTTTCCTTTACTCATTCTCTGCCTTGTTGCCTCTTTTCTCTTTAATTTACTTTCATGTTTCTGCCCTTTTTCTTACTCTTCTCTATTTCCTGTTTCTCCCCATTATGCTTTCTTTTCCAGTTGGTAACATTTACACTGCAGTATGGGAAGGTTGACAGAAGAGGGTTGGAAGTGTCGGGGAATAAATTACAGCAAGATCGGCAGGAAGGAGAGGTACCCTTTGTGCAATTGTAGTCATGTACAAGAGGTTGCACAGTGGACCGAGGAACTGAAGTAGGTGTGGGTGGCTGCTTTCTATGTGTCTCTGACAAACTCAAGACTGAAAGAACTTGTGTTGCAACTTTCACAATTGCAAGATATCCCAAAGCGCTTCACAACCAATGATATGCTTCTTATGTTTCATCATTGTTATAGTTTCGGAGAAATTTCATTTAAATTTCACTAAGCTTTCTGTTGTGAGCATGATACGTCAGAAGTCCAGGTTGTTCAGAGGGGTCTGGTGTTGCTTGCGGAAGATGACCTAGTGCTGGTTATATGTTTATAGTTATATAGCTGGGATTTTTGGGTCAATGATCAAAAAAAAGTATGGATGTTTAGATGAGGAACTATTGTAAATATTGTGGCAGCTGTATCTCATCTTGTGGGAGAAACTTTAAATTGAGGCAGAATGTTATGCTGATTGTGAGAATAATACATATAGAAGAACAGAGCCACAGAGAAAAGGGAACACAGCCTTGATACAGCTGACCATGACTATATGACTTGATATAGTATGGCAGTGATGACTAATCTAACGTAGATTGTAGACACTGTAACGGGGGGAAAGTCTATTAAATGGTTAGAGCATTGAGTATAGCAAGTGGAAGGTCATGTTGTGGCTGTACAGGACATTGGTTAGACTACTTTTGGAATATTGCATGCAATTCTAGTCTCCCTCCTATAGGAAGGATGTTGTGAAACTTGAAAGTGTTCGAAAAAGATTTGCAAGGATGTTACCAGTGTTGGAGTCATTTGAGCTTCAGGGAGAGGCAGAATAGGCTGGGGCTGTTTTCCGTGGAGCTGAGGGGTGACCTTACAGAGCTTTATAAAATCATGAGGGTAATTGGACAAGGTCTTTTTCCTGGGTTGGGTGAAGTACAGAACTAGAGGACATAGGTTTAGGGTGAAGGGAAAAATTTGAAAGAGAGCTAAGGGGCAACGTTTTCATGCAGAGGGTGGTGTATGTATGGAATGAGCTGCCAGAGGAAATGGTGGAGGCTGGTACAATCACACCATTGAAAAGGCATCTGGATGGGTACATGAATAGGAAGGGTTTAGAGGGATATGGGCCAAGTGCTGGCAAAAATGGGACTAGATTAAGATATCTGGTCAGCATTGACGAGTTGGACTGAAGAGTCTGTTTCCGTGCTGTACATCTCTGACTCTATGATAAGTGTGATTTCTTTACCGGTTTCCGGCCCACAGGTTAGGCTGGTTAGCACTACTGCCTCACACAGCCCTAGGCACCTAGGTTCGATTCTAGCCTCAGGCAATTGGAGTTTGGACAGTCTCCCTGTGTCTGCGTGGGTTTCCTCTGGGCGCTCTGGTTTCCTGTCACAATCCAAAGAAGTGCAGGTTGTGTGAATTGGCCATGCTAAATTGTTAGTGGTGTTAGGTGCATTAGTCAGGGGTAAATACAGGGAAGGAGAATGGGTCTGGGTGGCTTACTCTTCGGGGGTTAGTGTGGACATTTTGGGCTGAAGGGCCTGTTTCCATTCTGTAGGGAATCTAATCTAATCTAAAAAGGGTAGAGCTGATGCACAATGCTTCATTCTCCACCACAGCTACAGCAAAGGTACGGGCCCTGAATTCACCTCAAGGGGGAGTGTTCAGTTGGTGTTAATCTAACCCACACTACCTCATCCTGGCAGCTTCACCCCCTCCCCCCACAAAAAAATGGTTTGGGTTGTTGTGCCAATGGACACTTTCAGTTTTATGTTGTAGCCTCAAGTCTCTACGTTCTTTCCATCCCCTGCCTGAGCAGGAGTTTCTCCCATTCTCACCACCTGCCAGTGATCTGCTTTCGATGGATTTGCAAGTTGACAGCCAAACCTGGCCTCATTAGGGGCGGAACCTCCTCAGCTGTCACGTCTTGGAATGGGACTTGAACCCAGAGCTTCTGGCTCAGAGAGAGGGATGTCACCCACTGCACCACAAGACCTCCCTAGAAATAGTGTCACTAGGTTTGATGTTTCCATTGTTTGCTCCATTCCAAGGTATGTACCTCAGTATCAGCCACAATGTGGTGACTTGCTAAAATCACTGCATATGCGTGTTCTTCCACCGTGAATGATTGCAAGGAAAGTTCCAAAATTGTTTTTATGGATGTGAACATTTATTGCCCATTCTTAATTGGGCAGCTAACTGTGTGGGTCTGGAGTCACCTAAGGGGCAACGTTTTCACACAGAGGGTGGTACGTGTATGGAATGAGCTGCCAGAGGAAGTGGTGGGGGCTGGTACAATTGCAACATGTAAGAGATATCTGGATGGGTACATGAATATGAAGGGTTTAGAGGGACATGGGCCAAGTGTTGGCAGGTGGGACTAGATTGGGTTGGGATATCTGGTCAGCATGGACGGGTTGGACCGAAGGGTCTGTTCCTATGCTGTACATCTCTATCATTGTTGAGACTATATGCCCAGAATGTTTGCCTGGGATTTTGGATTGCTAGTCCAGTGACATTACCATTACACCATCTCCTCATTTTGTTTTAAATCATTGTAAGTCTGACAAAACAGAATCAGAATGGACACTGGCGGAACTCAAGACAATGTTTATATCCATTGCATTTAATTTTTTTATACATGTTTATTGATTGTAGGCATCACTGGATGGGCTAGCATTTATTCCCTCCAGAATTGAGAAAATGGTAGCGAGCTGCCTTCTTGAACTGTCGTACTCCGTGTGCCCTTAGGGTGGGAATTTCAGGGATTTGACCCAGTAACAGTGAAGGAATGGTGATATATTTTTAAGCTGAAAATGTGTTGCTGGAAAAGCGGAGAAGGTCAGGCAGCATCCAAGGAGCAGGAGAATCGATGTTTCGGGCATGAGCCCTTCTTCAGGAATCATGCCCAAAACATCGATTCTCCTGCTCCCTGGATGTTGCCTGACCTGCTGCGCTTTTCCAGCAACACATTTTCAGCTCTGATCTCCAGCATCTGCAGTCCTCACTTTCTCCTGATATATTTCTAAGTCAGGATGGTGAGTGGCTTGCAGGGGAACTTGCAAGGGGTGACGTTCCTATGTATCTGCTGCTTTTATCCTTCTTAATGGTGGAGGTTTCGTGTTGAGGAGATGATGCTGAAGAGGGTTGGGAGTTGCTTCAGTGAATCTTTAGTTGATTTAATAAATGAAAAACTGTAAACAGGCCAAACAACTAACTGATTAACACTTTGACAATGATTAAGGAACCTAATTATCCTAAATCTTCCATCTTCATCTGATTTCATTACTTCAAATTAATTCATGAAAACTTATTAATAAAAGAACACATTATGCATCTTGTTCTTTGGCTTGGTAGTAAGTTTGGATTATTTGTTCTAGAAGCAATAGTTCAATCTTGGATAAAGTGCCTGTCTTTCAAAATCACAAAATTACATTGGAATCCAATTGTTGACACTGCACAGTGTAAAAGGCTTTAAATATTTCAGTTTTTAAGAAGTAATATTTTTAATGATGCTAAAAACCAGTGCTATAACTAACATGTATGTTATCTATTTCTGATTAGCCTGAATTTACCAAGAATAACTTTTAGGTTGTAAATAGTTTTATTGTTTCAATTAACCTGTTGTCTGTTGCACATTGTGTAACCATAGACTCTCCATTTTCAAAATATCTGATTGGCATTTCCGTCCCCCAGACTTCTTCCATTCCCAAAGAAACCAGCCTTTCTTTCAAGTCCAGTTCGCCAAATTTTAACTTTTGTCACATCTTTTAAATATCATGTCAATTTTTAATCTTCAATTTTATATATTACTGTATGCAAATTGACTAAGATAAAGTGAGAACAATTAAATGTTAGAAAATGTGTTAAAGGATATGATGTGTCCCTCCGGGAACACTTAAGCTTTCACATGGTTTGTAAGTGCTCAGACCATTTCTCAAATGACAGTGTCATCAAACTAACACCCACCGAACTGATAAGACCCAGAGTACTTGACAACAGCCTATTCCTGTCCCGACAACACATTGCTGCAAGTGACATGATGGTACTAGGGCTCTGCAAGAGATCAACACATCAGGATGTTTAGAAACCAAATATTTTTGTTTGCAGGCAGAGAAAGAGAACACAGACACCCTTTAAACTGTGCTTTATTAACAGTGCCTGTAACTAATCCTGTAAGATCAAACAGAACGAATATCACTGAAGAGATTAACAGATATACTCTAATCTTTGAAGAGGGTAAAAGGTTTTAAACAGTTGGGGATTCTGTGACCTTTGAATAAATAAGGAGACAGGCAGTCCCTGGGCTACAATTTGGCTCTGTTCTCAGGTCCGTTCTCCAGTTGTGATTTGGAGATGCTGGTGTTGGACTGGGGTGAACAAAGTTAAAAATCACGCAGCACCAGGTTATAGTCCAATAGGTTTAATTGGAAGCACTAGTTTTCGGAGCGATGCTCCTTCATCAGGTGATTGTCTTGAAGGAACAGTGCTCTGAAAGCTAGTGTGCTTCCAGTTAAACCTGATGCTGTGTGATTTTTAACTTTGTTCACCAGTTGATTTGTGCATAAGTTAAAGCATCAAGCAGAATGATTATAAAATAACAACTCATGAGGAAACATCTACATGTCAGATCTTTCAAATTAAAATTAATATGATATCTAATACAACATCATAATGCTTATTTGGGATAGTCAGCACAGCTTTATTTGGGAGAGTTCTTGTCTTATAAACTTGGTTGAGTTTTTTTGCAGAAGTGAGGAAGATGATTGCTGAGGATCGGGAAGTGGATGTTGTCGATATGGACTTTACTAAAGTATTTGACAAGGTTCTGTTTGGCAGGCTTATCCAGAAGGTTAAGTCACGTGGGACACGGTGAGTTGTTATGGTGGCTCAGTGGTTAACACTGCTGCCTCACTGCACCATGGACCCGGGTTTGATTCCAGCCTTGGGGGACTGTCTGTGTGGAGTGCACACATTCTCCCAGTGTCTTCTTCAATCTAATCTCATAACTGATGTTCTTAATTCCTTGAGCCATTTGTGTGAGTTGCTTCTGTGCTCTCTCTCCAATGAGTTCCTATCCTTGCAATCATGTGTATGACTCTCCAGCTGAGGTTTAACAAATGTACTTTATCTGTCTGGTCAAACTTTTAAACATCTATCCTTTCACATCTGTGCCTTGGCAATGAACTCCGCTGCAACTCTTTGATGACAGACTCCTCCTAAATATTAATTTTCCCTTGGCTTGGAGAAGCAGCTTCGATCATGACTGAAGGAAAAGAGAACCTGATGGAAAATTGAAAAGTAAAGTCAATGGGGAGATACATTTTGAAATCTTCTTGTGTTTAATATTCTCACATGGCTTTACCTTATGTTTGAAACGTCAATCCTCCTGCTCCTCAGATGCTGCCTGACCGGCTGTGCTTTCCCAGCACCACCCTCTCAACTCTGATCTCCACCATCTGTAGTCCTCGCTTTCCCCTAGTTGATCTTTACCCTCATTAAGCCTTAATCAGCAGAAATGTGATGCTTTTCCCCAGGGGAACAGTTGGCTGAGAGACTGGTTTGTGATGCTGATAGTGTGGGTTCAGTTCCTGCATCAGGGTTACTAGGAAGGGCTCTCATTCTCAACCTTTCCTCTCGCCTGAGAGATGTGGCCACCATGTTAAACCAATTCCAATCATCTCTCCTTAATGAGGGAGCAGCTCTATGGTCTGGGATGGCTATGGTGATGTTCCCTTTACCTTTATACTCAATGAAGCTCATTGGCTTCAATATTTGTTTTAGAACTCAACACTATTTTAATGATTTGATTCTATTTTATAAAATGAGTATAAGTTTCCCTCACAGTATAGATTGAAGCTTGTATTTAAATAGTTTAGATTTTAGTTTAGATTTACAGTGTGGAAACAGGCCCTTCGGCCCAACAAGTCCACACCGACCCGCCGAAGCGAAACCCACCCATACCCCTACATTTACCCCTTACCTAACACTATGGGCAATTTAGCATGGTCAATTCACCTGACCCGCACATCTTTGGACTGTGGGAGGAAACCGGAGCACCCGGAGGAAACCCACGCTGACACAGGGAGAACGTGCAAACTCCACACAGTCAGTCGCCTGAGTCGGGAATTGAACCCGGGTCTCCAGCGCTGTGAGGCAGCAGTGCTAACCACTGTGCCACCGTGCTGCCCAATAATTCAGCCATAGTGAGTTCACCCACATTCATTAGTTGCTCTCAGTGAAAACATTGTCCATCAATTGTGCTTCTGTAATCACCTGTTACTCTCATATATCAATGGAATAACCAGCAAATCCCAGGGACAGAAATTTCATTTTGTGTATTGAGTGTCAAGTATAATTTTATAAATGTGTTAACAATATCATTATACCAAAAGGGGCTAACTTCCTGATCAATCTGCCAAAAAATGATGGAAAGATAAGGAGGATGGATCATGTGGGAGTTTCTGACAAGGCTGCCAGTTTGTAATTCCTTCTACTGAAATCCTGCTAGCCAATCAGGCCTCAGTCTGATTATGTCTCGGATTTGTGCCTAAAACATTTCAATGAACATAATGTAATGGTGCTGCTTCAGTTGGCACCATGTTGCGTTGAGTGAATTGGACCCTTAGTCACCATCAGGTAGAATTGCTACCACCATGCTCCTTTTAGTTTGGAATCTACAGGGTTTGCCTGTTCTAGTGTGTTAGAGGAAACCCATTTGATGCTCCAATGAGAAGAGGTTCTTATTTTAAGCTTGGCATAATTTATTACATGAAAGCAATCAGGTACAAGATAATATTGTTGCCCTGTTGTTTCTAAGATTGAGGTGATCTACATGGGAGATTTTCTCCTTTGATGTCCAGAGCTCTTTGGCCTTTTCTCCAGCCAAGTCCTTAGATGTCATCAGATTGGTTAGCTCTCAACTCTGTTTTCAGAATGAACACTTTTGGAATCATTACCTCTCAGTCTACAATATTGAGTCAAATCTTTTCTCATTTACTCCGTGTTTGCTCTCCTTACTCACCATGTGCACCCTCTTTAAGTATCAGCTGGGATTCCATTTCCAACGGTTTCCTGTGAGGCAATAACTTGAGCTGTTATTAAGGCCGACTCTCCAGTGCGGTACTGAGGGAGTGCTGCACTGTCTGAAGTCCCATCCTTCAGATGTTAAGCTGAGGCTTTGATTGCCCTCACAGTTGGATTATGACCTCCCCTCCATCATAAGGTCAGAAGGGGGGAATGTGCAATCATAGACAAAAATGTTCAGCCCCATCCTCAGATACTGAAGCAATCCATATCCAAATGTAGCAAGATCTGGACATTATCCAGGCTTAGGCTGACAAGTGGCAAGTAACACTTGCACCACACCAGGACGAGACAAGGACCATCTCCACCAAGAGAAAATCTAACCATTGCTACTCAGTGTCCTGTTGGCTGACCTTTACCTCTGCCCTTGTGTTGCCTCATACCTGCCACAAAGCCCTCTTGAAACTTTTCCTGTGTGATGTGCAAATAAGAGGAAGACAAAAGTGGCAAGTGGGTTTCCAACTTGCACTTTTGTCGGAGAAACTGTTGGAGAAATTAGCCCAATAAATTAGAGATCACAAAACGCACTTCAAAGTGAAATTGACAAACAGTTTATTAGTACGGCCATATCATGGAAGACGAAGCAGAAACAGCACAGACAGTTTATCCAGGTAGCTGAGATTTCTTTTCCTCGAGGTGAGGACGAAGCCAGGTTTTAGAAGAATCTTGTACAACAAGGTTAATTAAAATGGGGAAAGATACAATGTATTTGGAAATTGAGTAATCTACTTACAATGATGATAATTGGAAACCAGTTATCAGATGAATGTCCTCATTCTCGATACAATGCAACATCCTAACAGTGTCAATGGGTCAAGAGATTCCAGTCTTCTTTGCTGGTGGGTGAGAATGTCTCTTTTGAAACAATAAGGTGCTTCCATTGTCTTGTTCTGGGAGTGAGGTCCTTGGTGGTGCCTCTCTGTCTGACCTGTCCTTTGTGTGGCTTTGGTATTGCTGTGTTATGAGACTGCCCTCGGGGCTTCGGGACTGCTATAATGATCTGGTATTGTTAGTGGGTTTTGGGAAGTGTATTCCCTTGTCTGCAAGTGCTGTCTGGTTTGGTCCCTGCTGAGGCATTCTGGGTGTTTCTGGTATAGTTTGGCTAAGTTTGCTTTCCTATGTTCTGTGTGGGCCTACTATGGGTAGGCAGGATGGCAGATCTTTTCCCACAACTTTTCATATTACTCGAGATCAATGACACGACGTTACTAATCCATTTGCAGCCTTTGCAGTCCTATGTGTGAATCACTCTTACATTGCCATATGCTATTGTTACAACAAGATGAAGACAGGTCATCAGCTTCTCCCATTTTAAACGTTATCCCTCATTTCACAGTGTACTCTCTATGAGATGCACTGCAGAAATTCACCAAAAAATCCTCAGGCAGCACCTTCCAAACCCACGATCATTTCCATCTTGAAGGACAGGGTAGCAGATACATGGGAACACCACCCCCTGCAAGTTCTCCTCCAAGCCACTTACCATTCTGGACTTGGAAATATATCACTGCTCCTTCACTGTTGCTGAGTCAATGTCCTGGAATTCCCTCCTGAAGGGCGTTGTGGGTCAACCTACAGCACATGGTCAAGAAGGCAGGTCACTCCCACCTTCTCAAGGGGCAACTAGGGACGGGCAATAAATGCTGGGCCCAGCCAGTGACACCCAGATCCCACAAGTGATTGAATAAATGATTTTTAAAAAGGCACCTCCTCAGCTGATTTAAACAAATACTTTTATTTTTTCTTAAGCACATAACTATCATACTTCAACTAAAACACGATTAACCAGTTTAAGATGAAGTAGCCAAATTACAGGGACTTTTATTACTCACTAACCCCCAGAAAGACCATAAAAAGCTTAACGCATATTGAAATACAGGTAATATGTTTAAAAAGATGTTTGGTACAGGCAATAAGAAGAGACTCATCAGTTCTGAAAACAAGGTAAAAACAATGACTGCAGATGCTGGAAACCAGTTCTCAAAACAAATACACATGGAGCCTTTGAAAAGTTAGATTTTAATCCTGAAGCCAGTTTGTACATCTTAAGTTCTTAGTGAATGGATGTTGTCCTAAGTTGCTTTTTACATTGGGCACTGACTTCTAAATCGAGAGACTGGAAAAGAGAAGCTTTTAGTGCCCTTGCTGTTACCAGTTCATATTTTTCTCTCTTTGTTACTCAAAGTTGCTGTTGATAAATATCCATTTGTATGTTCCTGAGTCTGCCTTCATTGTTTTTCCAAGCTAAATGTTCCACAGGTAACCTTCCAAAAGCACTTACCCTGCATGTTCAAATTAATCAGGAAATGCAAATGTCTTGAAGCTGACTCAGTTTGGTTTCACTGTCTTTGGGTGAAATGGTAATTCAGTACTGACAGGCTTTGTATATTCACTCTGGTTTCCTAAGGCTTCAATTTGTCGTCAGGTGATCATGACAGCCATCTTGGGTCAGTATTTGACCATGATGGTCTTAGATGTTTTGATCAGAGGATAGAAGGTGCATATCAATGGCCCATATGTAAGATTATTGTAACATTATGTATATTGCTTTCCAGTGTTTTCAATACTTCCACCTTTTATTTTAAAAGCTTCCTTTTCTTGCCTGTTCCTGATTCTATTTTGGAGCCGAATGCTGCATTCTGCCTCTATAATTGGGTTAAATCAAAACAAAATACTGTGGCTGCTGGAAATCTGAAGCACAATCAGAAAGTGGTGGAGAAACTCAGCAGGTCTGGCAGCATCTGTGGAGAGAGAAACAGTTAATAATTGTAGTCCAGAATGATTCTTCTTCAAAGCAGGGTGATACCAATCTGAAATGTTAACTGTTCGTCTCTGTCCACAAATGCTGCCAGACCTGCTGAGTTTTTCCAGCAATTTTTATAGTTGTTTATATTATGGGTTTTTCATAATTTTATCTGTGTTTCACTCCCCCCTCTCTCTCTGTATTCCTCTCAATCTTTTATATTAGGATTTGAATATGTAAAAACCTTGAATAATATTTGCCTCTGCACATACTAATTTGGTATTGATGATCGCATCCTCTTAAAATTGGAGAGCTTTATGTTTTTCTGATTTAGCCTGAGGAATGTTCGAGGAGCATGGGTTTAGTTAAATGGTATTTGTGTTGTTGAGTTGTCGGGCCCCCACTCTTCTGACATGTCTCATGTGATTTCAAGAGGTTTTTGAACCCAGAGTGTAACTTTAATTTTACACCATGCGGAGGAAATATTCTTTCCATATGTGGAACTGAGGTACCATCATCGTTGCATGTTCTTCAAGCCTCATTAAACAACCAGGAGGTGTGATAACAGAAAATAGGAGCTAAGAGCAAGGAGGGGAAATTAAGACAAGTTAGAACAATTCATTTAATCTAATGCTGTGAACTGATTTGAGTTACATCGTCCAAGTTAAATAACAACTTCTGTTTGTTTTAGAATATGTAAATATTAGTGGCACAATGAGAGAATATGGTTATTTTATTTGGACTTTGATCAATAAACTTTTAATTAAATCCCATATTATAATATTATGTTCCTTTTCAGAATTTTGACATCCTCAGAACCTCTTAAGTAGATAAGGGTCTTGCAAACTAAAAAGACATGGAAATGGTTGCAGGATTACACCATCATGGACAGAGCTTAGCTACAAAATGGGCTAGTCATGTACAGCAGTCAGCAGAAGCTGTAGAGGCACTGTGACTGTGCAAATTAATGTGACATATCAAATGTTGTTTGTTCCTGCAGATGTTCTTTTACCTCTCTCTAAATACATTATATTCTGGACCAAACTAAGCCACAGCCGAAAAAGTTTGATGGATATGGAACTCTGAGCACCACTAGTAAAGTGACCAGACAGCAGAGTTAAATATGTTTTGAAAATTGCCCAAACTTTTCATTCTCTCACCCACAGGTCATGCTGCTATAGCGCGCGTTTCGTCAACGCACTGTAACACAGTTGATGAATTGGGGTTGCAGTTTCTAAAATGTGAATTGGCTGTAACTGATTACAGCGCTATCACTTTAAGTGCTGTTTCTAAAAAGTGATTTTTCTATAACGTGGGGTCGCACAAGAACACAACCATCACATTATAGGAGAACGACCTGTACTTGTATTTTAAGTTGTGATATCTTAATTAACAACTTTTTCAATAACTTTTTTTTATTTAACAACTACAATTCTGGTTGACTTACTGTAAGGAACCTGATTACATTTTAAGTGATTCCTCACAGTTCAGGTTTGAGTATCTTGTCCAGATTGCAAGTTTATTACTCTGACTGTAAAGCACAGTAATTGTTGGTGATTATATGAGAGAGAGAGAGGTTTACTGCAGACATGAGATGATCAGGTTTGGCTTCTGTCAGTATTTTTCTTTACAGCTCAGCTGACAGCTTTTCTCAGCAGGACCCTCCCTGTACAAGGGAAACCTTTACTTAACCCTCCCATTAAAGTCCAGAATCTCCACCTTTGATGTCAACTCAGGGTCATATACAAGCCTCCAGATGATGATATCCTGCTCGTTTCTACAACTGCCCTGTGATATCTGTCATCCAACTACATCAGGACCAGCTCCACCTCCCGCTGCCCTCTACTTTGCTCTCCAAAATGGATCTCTGTAGCTTCTCAACTCTGATCAAACGATGGAAATACTGACATTTTCTGTTCTTGCTGCCACTTTTTAGAGCTCATTGTTGCCGTTGCAATCTCAAACACCTCTTCTTCTTAGGCAAATTTTAAACAGATGCCTCAGCATCCACATTTCAAAAGATTCCAGTTTGTTTCCCACAGATCTTTACTGATTGTCCCGAAGAGGGCAGGACGGCAATTGGACAAAAAGACCTTATGAGCTTTTCCTTGTTGCTGCTTGAGTTTTCTTGCTGTTAATGTAGCCTTCATTGTTAATCCCTAACTCCATGAGTATTAAAAGGATTTGTCTTCCATTTGCTTGCAGGCAGAACAGTGGACATGATCTATATGGATTTCAGTAAGGCATTTGAGTAGGTTAGATCTCATGGGAGAACTAGCCATTTGGATACAGAACTGGATCAAAGATAGAAGACAGAGAGTGGTGATGGAGGGTTGTTTTTCAGACTGGAGGCCTGTGACCAGTGGAGTGCCACAAGGATCAGTGCTGGGTCCACTACATTTCATCATTTATATAAATGTCTTGGATATGAGCTTAAAAAGTATAGTTAGTAAATTTGCAGATGACACCAAAATTGGAGGTGTAGTGGACAGTGAAGAAGGTTACCTCAGGTAATAATGGGATTTAGATCAATGGGCTGAGAAGTGGCAGATGGAGTTTAATTTAGATAAATGCGAGGTGCTGCATTTTGGGAAAGCAAATCTTAGCAGGACTTATACACTTAATGGTAAGGTCCGAGGGAGTGTTGCTGAACAAAGAGACCTTGGAGTGCAGGTTGATAGCTCCTTGAAATCATTACATTTTAAGTGATTCCTCACAGTTCAGGTTTGAGTATCTTGTCCAGGTTGCAAGTTTATTACTCGGAAAGATATTGTGAAACTTGAAAGGTTTCAGAAAAGATTTACAAGGATAATGCCGGGTTGAAGGACTTGAGCTGCAGGGAGAGGTTGAACAGGCTGGGGCTGTTTTCCCTGGAGTGTTGGAGGCTGAGGGATGACCTTATAGAGGTTTATAAAATCATGAGGGGCATGGATAGGGTAAATAGGCAAGGTCTTTTCCCTGAGGTGGGGGAGTCCAGAATTAGAGGGCATAGGTTTAGGGTGAGAGGGGAAAGATATAAAAGAGACCTAAGGGGCAACTTTTTCACGCAGAGGGTGGTACTTGTATGAAATGAGCTGCCAGAGGAAGTGGTGGAGGCTGGTACAATTACAACATTTAAAAGGCATCTGGATGAGTACATGAATAGGAAGGGTTTGGAGGGATATGGCCAAGTGCTGGTAAATGGGACTAGATTAGTTTGGGATATCAGGCTGGCATGGACGCATTGGACGGAAGGGTCTGTTTCCATGCTGTACATCTCTATGACTCTCTTTGACTCTGAGATAGAGAAGGCAGTAAGGAAAAGCTGGTCTTTCTCTGTGTTTTTCCACAGCTCCCTTTTGCAAAGATAGTGCCCGTAGTATTTTCCTAAAGTGGCTTCAGATCTGGATCCTTATGTAATACCAAAAAGTAAAATTCAAACTTTTTCTCAGCAATGTTCAACTTTCATGGTGTGTGATCATATGGGTCATACTTCCAAGAGGAAATTAAGAAGACAGCATGTAATTATACTCTGAACTAGATAGTTACCTTGTCCTAGTTTGGTTCTGACCCTCTTTACAGCAGTGTTGAAGGTGAGTTGGTTGGATTATGTTTTGTTGGATGTTTTTGTAGATACTTTGTCCACTGCCATTCTTATGATATGTATATTACAAAATTGTGTCTGGCTATTTGTGAAGTTTTTTTATATGTTCTGGTACTATTGTCTTAATAGATGTGTGGATGAATAGTGTGAAGTGAAGGAGTACATATTTTAAAATAATTAGAAGCTGTAAACTGCTACTTTACTACCTAGTAGCCTTCCAATTATATCTATCACCTCTAAACCAATGACCACTTCGATCCAGTAGGACAAGGGCAGGCAGGTAGGTACATGGGAACACCACCCCCTGCAAGTTCACCTCCAAACCTCTCACCATCCTGACTTGGAAATATATCGACGTTCCTTCACTGTCGCTGAGTCAAAATCCTGGAATTCCCTCCCGAAGGGCATTGTGGGTCAACCCACACCACACTGACTGCAGCGGTTCAAGAAGGCAGCTCACCCCCCACCTTCTCAAGGGGTTAACTAGGGACGGGAAATAAATGCTGGGACCAGTCGAGGAGTGATTTTTTTTTTAAAAGTCCACTGATGGAAGTCCAATGCTGAAACGTAAATACAATATTGGGCAGCAATAATAATAATTTGTATTTGTAGAGTTGAATGTGGTTAAGATAGCCCAAGATTCTTCACAGAAGCCACATAAAGAGAAATCAGTGTGGGAGTCTGAAACTTGGTCAAAGACATTGCGTTTCAGGAATGTCTTAGAGAAGAAAGAGAGAACGCACAGAGAGGTGATGGAAGAGAATCCCAACAGTACACTGAGAGGCTGTTGGTGGCTATAAGCTTGGCCACCAATAGTAGAACTTGGAGATGGATAGAATTAGAGGAAAGTTATGAGGTTTGTGGGATGAAGGACATTAGAGATAGGGAGGGGCATGCTCATGGACGGATTTAAAAACAAGCTTGAGAATTTTATAATCCATACACTGCTTTTATCTATGAGCGATTGTGGTTCACCGAGCGCAGGGGTTATGGGTGAATGGCAAAATGACACAGACAGCAGATCCTGAATCTGCTAAAGATCTCAGCAGGGTGTACTCTGAACAAATGCAAGTGACGAAATGTTTGTCTGGCAGCACTGTGGCACAACAAATGAGAAAACTCTGGAGTTTTGAAGAATTAGATGGATCTGGTACAGTAGATAAGGGGTGCAAGTCAAACAGCCAAGGCAGACAAGAGCTTGGCAGAGAATCAGATGGACTGAAAGGTCTGTTTTCATACTGTATGACTCTATGACACACAGAACCCCATAACATTCTAACAAGACTAGTCAGGGTAAATGTAATGGCGGTTCCAATCACTGGAGAGTCCTGAACCAGGCATCACAGACTAAGGATAAGTGGGTGGTCATTTTGGACTGAGATGAGGAGAAATCTCTTCATCCAGAGAGTGGTGTACTGTGAAATTCTCGGCCACAGACAGTGATTAAGGCCAAAACATTGCATGTTTTCAAGAAGGAGTTCAATATAGTTCTTAGGGCTAATGGGTACGAGAGAGAAGGCACAAACAGGGGACTGAGTTAGATGATCACCCATGATCATATTGAATGGTGGAGCAGGCTGGAAGGGCTGAATGGCCTACTCCTGTTTGTATTTTCTACATTTCTAAAAGCATCTTCAGTTCTTAGGGGAAGGTAAAGATTCAGGGTGATTGAAGATTCTTGTGGAATGTTGTCCAATGCATTAGGTTGAAAAAAAAAGATTAGATCATCAAGCATGTATGGTTAATATTTCAAGAAGAATAGAAAAGGAGATGATAGAGGTTTTCATTTATGTCTTCTTTTTTGTTTCTTTACTTCTTTAGATATTAAGCACATATACTGGATGACCTATTTGAACTGAGGATCCAGATATGACTGACTTAATTTCTGATCATCACATATGACACTCCATTACAGAGGAATCAAATAAACAGGGGTAGAAGCAATTTCACAGCTATATAAAGTCCTCAATAAACCACACCTGGTGTACCATGTGTAGTCACAGGCACCATAACTTGCAATGAACATATTGGTCTTGATGGAATGGGGAGTGTTGATTTATCAGAATGATGGCTAGACTCTGGGTTACATCATGAAGAGGGCCTTAACAAACTAGGGTTCTGTATCCTTGCACTTGGAAGATTAAAGGTGGATTTGATCAAAGTTTTCAAGATATTAAGCTTAACGTTTGTGGTAGGCTGGGAAAAAAATTCTTCCAAATTGGGAACCGAGAAATAAGGAACAAAATCTAAAAATTAGAGCCAGAAATTTCACAAGTGAAATCTGGAAACACTTTATCACACAAAGAGTGGTAGGAGTTTGAAACTCTCATCCACAAATGGCAGTTGATACTAATTGTATATTTTGAATCTGAGGTTGAAAGGTTTTACTTGGTCAAGGAAATGATAGGATATGGGACAAAAATAAGAGGGTCGACTAACCATCATCATATTGGATATGGAAGAGGATTGAAAGGGCTGAATGGCTTCCCTTCTGTTCCTAACTGAGTCGACTGTGATCTGAATACTCCTATTTGCACAGTGTATGCACATGTATTTTAACTGTCTTCGATAATAACTGATGAAATAGTATGATTAAAAAGTAGAATGATTGTTTTGAGGGCATTGTGTTGCTTTTTTTGCTTGGTTACTCAGTGGTGGGAGATGTTAGTGAGTAATTGTACAAGCCAAGTACATTTACCTGTACTGTATAAGTAAGTGAAAAGCTTTATATGAAAATTGCCCATGGTTAATTAGCTTTGATCACACAGTCACACCTATGGGCATTCAGCGATCTGTTATACCCAGGGGTAGGGTGGAGGTGATGGTGGAAAGAGAATTGAGACTTTACTATCAGAAGGCGACAAGGAGGTCTCATCCTTCAGCTGTTTAGCCAGGAAGGCTATTAGAATTATTTCCTGCAACAATGATTTTAATTTTATTAGTGGTATAATGAGATTCATGTATGTCTGATGTTAGACGATGTGTTACATCATGAAGAGAAATGTCTAGAGTGAGTATGTGAAGAGGGAAGTCTTGAGCATTAAACTAGAGAGCTGTCTATGGTAACCTACTCTCTATATATGTAAATGAAGCAGGGCTATAGCTCATGTGGAGTTGAAAAGCCTTACTTAGTAATAAGGGAGCAAACAGACTCAGGGACAGTGTCTGTGCAAACAGCCACAACCTGATCCTCCAAGCTGGGTCCTCAAAGTACAGGGAGCAGTATTGGTTTAAAGCGTAAGGTGATGCATAATTCAAATTTAGTTGATGTGCGAGTGAACATGATGGAAATATTTGAAAAATCATCACCAGTGCATGTACATAGGTGCACTTTCTTGTAATTCTCAGCCCACTTTCTGATGCTGGTACATCGACCTGGTCTGAAAGCCAGATTTAGACACATGCACATTCTTAACCAAGCCTGTTACCAAGTTGTAATCATTCCTGTCGAATCCATTACATTTAATTCAACCCCCATTCTGTCAGCAACCTACTCTGTAAAATTCCGCCCTTGGACTTTTGTAGGAGTCTTTTCGGGAGAAGTTCAAATCATTTTTGAAAATACTCATTTAATTGAGAAAATCTTGCTTCGCTATCATCAGCAGCGTGTATCCGTGGATCCAGTCCCTTTGTAAGATTTTTATTAAATGTGCATCAATCCCAACTTAATTCTGAAATGCAACTCAACTAATCAAGCATTCAAATGTGAAACATTTTAATCAAAAATGTTAGTACATTGTGGAAAAATAAATTTAAAGCAACTGTGCAAACAATCCTATTTTTTGTGTGTTTGATGATTAGATGTATTCTCATGCTTCTTTTAAGCTTCCCCCCTTGCACCTTGAACCTGTGGACCCTAGTAATTGACCCCTGCTCCCTGGGAAAAAGCCTCATACTTCCCACTCTCTCCAGGCCATTCACAATCTTATAAACTTCCATCAGGTCGCCCATCAACCTCCTGCGTTCCAGTGAAAACAAACCCAGTCTATCCAACATTTCGACATCGCGAAAATCCC
This sequence comes from Hemiscyllium ocellatum, assembly GCF_020745735.1. Lineage (NCBI taxonomy): Eukaryota > Metazoa > Chordata > Chondrichthyes > Orectolobiformes > Hemiscylliidae > Hemiscyllium > Hemiscyllium ocellatum. The sequence goes on from NC_083423.1 coordinate 5,547,813, forward strand.
CCATCCCAGGCAACAACCTGGTAAACCTTTTCTGTACCTTCTCCAAAGCATCCACAACCGTACACAATATTCCAAGTGTAACCCAACTATAAAGCTGCAACATTACTTGCCTATTCTTATACTCAATGCCACTAGCAATGAAGGCAAGCATGCCATAAGCTTTTTTTGACTACCTTATCTACCTGTGCTGCCACCTTCAGTGATCTGAGGACATGCACACCCAGATTCCAAGCTAGAATTTGAACCCATGACCCCATGTTGTTAAACCAGATGTCTGGATTAACATTCTGGTCACATTAATTCTGCATCCCCCCTTTGCAGTTTATCTGAATGAATTTTCAGCATTCACTAGAACAATACCTTTGTGTAGAAAGCAACTGACAACTCACACTGTCACTCAGAAAGTACTTGCACCTTCACTCAAACTATCTCATCTGTCAAACTGATGGCGAGTAGTTATATTAATCCATTGTTTAAATTGTACACGTGCATTTTAATCAGTGTGCTGTCCGTGACTGGACATTAAAGGGGTTAGAATATTAAACTTTAATACTGTTTAGAGCGCATATCTGAAAGGGCTTTTTCAATGAATATAGTCCAGAGCCTCTGCTGTAGACCACCTGATTTTGAAAGCTATTGCATTACCACTAAGTAGGCTTGCGGTAAAGCTAGATAATTTGGAATACCAAATGACATTAAGATAATACCAATATCATAACAATATTACCATTTATTGTCAAAAAGCATATTGCATGAGGCTGGTGGGGAATTTCTGAAATTTGGCAATAATTGCAACTCTGCCCAGAAATAGAAGCTCTGTGGGATCTGACATTCTGTTCCGTTGAGGATAAATGTTCGCAGTTTTCCAGCAGTTCTTGCCAGCATTTCAGAAAGGAAGCCAGTTGGTGAAATGCTGATGAAGTGAATGAACTGGAGGGAAGGACATGTGAATCTGAATATAGGGAGCAGGCTTGATCCAGTTTGTACAGAGTTTGTGAATTCAGTCAGACATTCAACTGGCCTAGCTGGAGGTAGCGATGCCTCCTGGCAATGTCAAGCAGAGCACTGCAGCCGAAGAGCCAGCTGTGTTTGAGTAGACACTGTGATATTTACTCTTAGGAGTAGAATTTCATGGCATACTTGAGATGACTTTTGTTCTATTGAAATGTTAAGTAGATTCCCTACAATGTGGAAACAGGCCCTTCTGCCCAACAAATCCACACCGATCTCCGAAGAGCAACCTACCCAGACCCATTTCCCTTCAGCTAGTACACCAAACATTATGGGCAATTTAGCCTGGCCAATCCACCTGACCTGCACATCTTTGGATGGTGGGAGGAAACTGGAGTTCCCAGAGGAAACCCACACAGACACGGGGAGAATGTGCAAACTCAAAACAGGTGGGAATTGAACCCAAGTCCCCAGTGCTAAACACTGAGCCACCGTGCCACCCATGGTGCCTGATGGTTGGATACCACTAATAAGAACATTATATCTTCCAAATCATTCAGGAAGGCAGCATCATTTGCTAGATTTGCTCGGGAGGATTTAAACTAGTAAGGTCGTTGGGTGGGGGGGGGGGGGGGGGGGGGGGTGCGCCCAGGGAGATAGTGAGGAAAGAGATCAATCTGAGACTGGTACAGTTGAGAATAGAAGTGAATCAAACAGTCAGGGCAGGCAGGAACAAGGTAAGGCTAATAAATTAAACTGCATTTATTTCAATGCAAGGGGCCTAACAGGGAAGGCAGATGAACTCAGGGCATGGTTAGGGACATGGGACTGGGATATCATAGCAATTACAGAAACATGGCTCAGGGATGGGCAGGACTGGCAGCTTGATGTTCCAGGATACAAATGTTACAGGAAGGATAGAAAGGGAGGCAAGAGAGGAGGGGGAGTGGTGTTTTTGATAAGGGATAGTATTACAGCTGTGCTGAGGGAGGATATTCCCAGAAATACATCCAGGGAAGTTATTTGGGTGGAACTGAGAAATAAGAAAGGGATGATCACCTTATTGAGATTGTATTATAGACCCCCTAATAGTCAGAGGGAAATTGAGAAACAAACTTGTAAGGAGATCTCAGCTATCTGTAAGAATAATAGGGTGGCTATGGTAGGGGATTTTAACTCTCCAAACATAGACTGGGATTGCCCCATAGTGTTAAGGGTTTAGATGGAGAGGAATTTGTTAAATGCATACAGGACATTTTTCTGATTCAGCATGTGAATGTACCTAATAGAGAAGGTGCAAACTTGACCTACTCTTGGGAAGTAAGGCAGGGCAGGTGACTGGCGTGTCAGTGGGGGAGCACTTTGGGGCCAGTGACCATAATTCTATTAGGTTTAAAATAGTAATGAAAAAGGATAGACCAGATCTAAAAATTGAAGTTCTAATTGGGGAAAGGCCAATTTTGACGGTATTAGGCAAGAACTTTCAAAACGTGACTGGGAGGGCAGGTAAAGGGACAGCTGGAAAATTGGAAGCCTTACAAATGAGATAACGAGAATCCAGAGAAAGTACATTTCTGAAAGGAAAGGCTGGTAGGTATAGGGAATGCTGGATGGCTAAAGAAATTGAGGGTTTGGTTAAAGAAGGAAGCATATGTCAGGTATAGACAGGATAGATCGAGTGAATCCTTAGAAGAGTATAAAGAAAGTAGGAGTTTACTTAAGAGGGAAATCTGAAACGTTCCACAAGTAGGCGGCCTGTCTCCCCAATGTCTCGGAGGCCACATCGGATGCAGTAAATGATGTGTGTGGAGGTGCAGGTGAATTTGTGACGGATATGGAAGGATCCCTCGGGGCCTTGGAGGGAAATGAGGGGGGAGGTGTGGGTGCAAGTTTTGCATTTCTTGCGGTTGCAGGGGAACTCGCCTACTTGCAGAACGTCTCAGAGAACACCTCTGGGACACCCGCACCAACCATCCTAACTGCCCCATGGCTGAACACTTTAACTCCCCCTCCCACTCTGCCAAGGACATGCAGGTCCTTGGCCTCCTCCATCGCCAGACCATGGCAACACGACGCCTGAAGGAAGAGCGCCTCATCTTCTGCCTAGGGACCCTCCAACCACAAGGGATGAATGCAGATTTCACCAGCTTTCTCATTTCCCCATCCCCCACCTTATCTCAGTCCCAACCCTCAGACTCAGCACCGCCCTCCTAACCTGCAATCTTCTTCCTGACCTCTCCGCCCCCACCCCCTCTCCAGCCTATCACCCTCACCTTAACCTCCTTCCACCTATCATATTCCCAACACCCCTCCCCCAAGTCCCTCCTCCCTTTTATCTTAGCCTGCTTGGCACACCCTCCTCATTCCTGAAGAAGGGCTTATGCCCGAAACGTCGATTCTCCTGTTCCTTTGATGCTGTCTGACCTGCTGCGCTTTTCCAGCAACACATTTTTCAGCTCTGATCTCCAGCATCTGCAGTCCTCACTTTCTCCTATGAGATAGCTTTGGCAAATAGAATTAGGGAGAATCCAAAGGGTTTTTACAAATACATTAAGGACAAAAGGGTAACTAGGTAGAGAATAGGGCCCCTCAAAGATCAGCAAGGCAGCCTTTGTGTGGAGCCACAGAAAATGGGGGAGATACTAAATGAGTATTTTGTATCAGTATTTACTGTGGAAAAGGATATGGAAGATATAGACTGTAGGGAAATAGATGGTGACATCTTACAAAATGTCCAGATTACAGAGGAGCAAGTGCTGGATGTCTTGAAACGGGTAAGGGTGGATAAATCCCCAGGACCTGATCAGGTGTACTCGAGATCTCTGTGGGAAGCTAGAGAAGTGATTGCTGGGCCTCTTGCTGAGATATTTGTATCATCGATAGTCACAGGTGAGGTGCCGGAAGGCAAACGCGGTGCCACTATTTAAGAAGGGTGGTAAGGAAAAGCTAGGGAACTATAGAGCCTGACCTCGGTGGTGGGCAAGTTGTTGGAGGGAATCCTGATGGACAGGATGTACATGTATTTGGATAGTCAACATGGCTTTGAGCGTGGGGAATCCTGTCTCACAAACTTGATTGAGTTTTTTGAAGAAGTAACAAAGAGGATTGATGAGGGCAGAGCGGTAGATGTGATCTATATGGACTTCAGTAAGGCATTTGACAAGGTTCCCTATGGGAGACTGATTAGCAAGGTTAGACTTCATGGAATACAGGGAGAACTAGTCATTTGGATACAGAACTGGCTCAAAGATAGAAGACAGAGGGTGGTGGTGGAGGGTTGTTTTTCAGACTGGAGACCTGTGACCAGTGGAGTGCCACAAGGATCGGTGCTGGGTCCTCTACATTTTGTGATTTACATAAATGATTTGGATGCGAGCATAAGAGGTATAGTTAGTACGTTTGCAGATGACACCAAAATCGGAGGTGTTGTGGACAGCAAAGAGGGTTAGCTCAGATTACAACAGGATCTGAACCAGATGGGCCAATGGGCTGAGAAGTGGCAGATGGAGTTTAATTCAGATAAATGTGAGGTGCTGCATTTTGAGAAAGCAAATCTTAGCAGGACTTATACACTTAATGGTAAGGTCCTCGGGAGTTTTGCTGAACAAAGAGATCTTGGAATGCAGGTTCATAGGTCCTTGAAAGTGGAGTCGCAGGTAGATAGGATAATGAAGAAAACATTTGGTATGCTTTCTTTTATTGGTCAGAGTATTGAGTACAGGAGTTGAGAGGTCATGTTGAAGCTGTACAGGACATTGGTTAGGCCACTGTTGGAATATTGTGTGTAATTCTGGTCTCCTTCTGATCAGAAAGATGTTGTGAAACTTGAAAGTGTTCAGAAAAGATTTACAAGGATGTTGCCAGGGTTGGAGGATTTGAGCTACAGGGAGAGGCTGAACAGGCTGAAGCTGTTTTCCCAGGAGTGTCAGAGGTTGAGGGGTGACCTTATAGAGGTTTACAAATTATGAGGGGCATAGTTAGGGTAAATAGTCTTTTCCCTGGGGTGGGGGAGTCCAGAACTAGAGGGCATAGGTTTAGGGTGAGAGGGAAAAGATATGAAAGAGACCTAGGGGACTTTTTCACACAGAGGATGGTACGTGTATGGAATGAGCTGCCAGAGGAAATGGTGGAGGCTGGTACAATTGCAACATTTAAGAGGCATTTGGATGAGTAAATGAATTGGAAGGGTTTGGAGGGATATGGGCTGGGTGCTGGCAGGTGGGACTAGATTGGGTTGGGATAACTGGTCGGCATGGACGGGTTGGACCGAAGGGTCTGTTTCCATGCTGTATATCTCTATAACTCTATTCCCTGTGTCTTTACCAACCGGGCACTTGAAGACCCTGATGTCAGTCAATCCATCAGGTCGGAGAATCTGACCATCAGAACAGAGAGAGCTCTCGAGCACATATCTTACCCTGTTTTCTGTATTCAGCCGCCAGACTTTTGACCTTGCAGCTCCTGAATTCATTAACTGTAGAAGGTTCAGATGCCAAATGCCAAACCCATCCATTTGAACATCTTGAGTCCTTCTTATTCCTTATTAATCTTGATAGTGTCCTATTATGGTCATGCCCTACATGCCCCAGACCTAGTGGTTGACTCTTAACTGCCCTCTGGGCAATAAGTACTGGTCTAGTTAGCAGCGCTAACTACTGAGCCACTGTGCCACCCCATGGAAAAGGGAGATGCTGTCATTTCTTTATTTTTAAGAGATAATTACTTTTAAATCCAGTTCAGAACTAACAGTGCAATTGCTTTTAGGATGCAGAATGCTTGCTGTTTTTGATGTGAATAGATTGTAAGGTTGATGCTTCCAAATATGTGACAGAGGTTGGACGTCAGTGACCTATGAACTAACAAAACTTGGATCTCATTGCTGTTAAAAGGATAAATAATATTAATGTTTCATAATTGCACTGTGTGACCATCACTTCCTCATGCCTTTGTCAGAGTTCAACATTGTCTTTGTGAGTATGGTCCCAAGCTTGCCTGGCCATTGGTGTATTTCCTGTTGTTGGGAGAGTGGCAAATGTCTAAACTTAGTGAAGCCAGAAAGAACGTGGAAGATGCAGCGAGAACAGGAGATTAACCAGCAGGGGTCTATTGATTGCCAGTGGGAATCGGAAGACAAGGATTTGAGACACTATATGGATTGGTGTTAGTGCAGTGAATGTCAGGTGGGGGGATTTTTCCATTTTCCAGACAGATGCAGGAAGCTGTGAGCAGTCCACAGTCTCCTGTCACTGACCTTTCTTTTGGCTCTCGCGTGTTGTCTGTGCAGTCGCTGTTGGTTTCTCCTTGTCCCGCTCGGGTTTGGGGAGCCGTCCACCCACTTGGCTGACTCTTCCCATGATTCTCCTTCCAGGCCCAATGCAGAGAAGCACCAACATCTTCCACTGAGGGGCAGCAGGAGTGAGACCACACCCTCCCACTGAACAGGTGGAGACGTCTCGTGTACACCAAGTGGTAAATCAGGAAACCCTCTGCCCTTTAACATCCCCATTTAAAGCACCTAATCATTATGTATGAACACGCAAAGCAGGAGCATGTACAGGACCACAGAATCCCCATGGTGCGGAAAGAGGCTATTTGGCCCATCGAGTCTGCACTAGCCCTGTGAAGAGCAGTCCACACAGACTCAGCCCCCTTTTCTATCCTTGTAACCTCAGATTTTTACCCTGGCAAATCTGCCTGGCCTGCACATTCCTTGTCACTACTTTAGCGTGGCTAATCCATCCTCACCTGTACATCTGTGGACTGTGGGAGGAAACCAGAGCACCCAGAGGAAGCCCATGCAGACACTGGGAGAATGTGCAAACTCCACACAGACAGTCACCTGAGGCTGGAATCGAACCTGGGTCCCTTGTGCTGTAGATGGTAATGGTAACCACTGACCCACCATGCTGCCTAATTCAGACCATTCAGTCTCTGAAACCTACTTCCCCATTCGATAAAATCATGGCTGATCCAGTTGTAATCTCAAATCCATACAGGTAGATCTGCCATAAGGTGATGGTTACCTTCTTGTGCAAGCCCGTGTTATAGAAAAATCACACTTTACAAACAGCGCTGAAAATGTTGGTGATGTCATCATGTAATAGCCAACACACGTTTTAAAAGTTCATGCTTTAGAAGCAGCAACTCCAATTCATCATTCGCATTACGGTGAATTCACTTTGAGGAAACATGCATTGTAGCAAAACCATCTGTATATCCCTGATAACCTTTCACTTGCTTGCTTTACAAGGAGCTCTGCCAGCCTTACCCTGTATCTAACCCCGTGTTGTACCTGCCGTAGAGTCAGAGTCCGACAGCTCAGAGACAGGCCCTTTGGCCCAAACTGGAACATGCCGACCAAAATGTCCATCCACTCTAACCCCATTTCCCTGCACTTGGTCCATATCCTCCTAATCCTTTCCTATCCAAGTGTTTGTTCAAATGCCTTTTAAATTTTGTTAATAAAATGTTCTTAAGCCCTGGGAGAGTTAGAACATAGAATGTTACAGTGCAGTACAGGCCCTTCGGCCCTCAATGTTGTGCTGACTTGTGAAACCAATCTGAAGCCCTTCTATCCTACACTATTCCATTCTCATCCATGTGCCTATCCAATGACCATTTAAATGCCCTTAAAGTTAACAAGTCTACTACTGTTGCAGGCAGTACATTCCACACCCCTACTACTCTCTGAGTAAAGAAACTCCCTCTGACATCTGTCCTATATCTATCACCCCTCAATTTAAAGCTATGTCTCCTTGTGCTCGCCATCAACGTCCGAAGAAAAAAGCATCCGAGGAGCAGGGTGCTGCCTGAACTGCTGTGCTCTTCCAGCACCACTAATCCAGAATTTGGTTTCCAGCATCTGCAGTCATTGTTTTTACCTATCCAAAGAAAAAAGGCTTGCACTGTCTACTCTATCTAACCCTCTGATTATCTTTATATGTCTCAATTAAGTCACCTCTCAACCTTCTTCTCTCTAATGAAAACAGCCTCCAGTCCCTCAGCCTTTCCTTGTAAGACTGTCCCTCCATACCAGCCAACATCCCAGTAAATCTCCTCTGAAACCTTTCCAAGGCCCCCACATCCTTCCTTTGCTGCGGTAGAATGCAACAGGTTACCAATGCTCTCCTTGAGATGAACACAAACTTCCAGAAAAGTCTGATATTAAACAGAAAAAACAAAAAGGGAAACAAAAGCGAATGTCTGCTTTAAAAATACTCCAGGATTCTGTTTTGATGCAATAACTAGTGGGAAACTAGTCATGCTCCTTTGGAAAAATCTGTGAAAAACAGGAATACCTGGAAAGGACTGCGCCAGGTGTACTGAAGCTCCATTTTAACGATTCCACTCAGTTGAGGCCCGGTGACCCTCTGGTTAAACTCAAATAAGAGAGCAGCACATGGTCATTTGGGAAAAGGAGAAGGTAAAGTCACCATAGTCCTACAGACCACAGGACTGGTCTCTCATTAGAGAGAAAGATGACTGGGGATGATTTAACCAGAGGGTCACCATCTCTCACGTAAGGGTAAGGTTGAGAAGATCTCATGATGATCTCAGCTGGTGTGGGAAGTGAACACATGCTGTTGGTATTGCAAACCAGCCTTCCACCCAACTGAGCTAACTGATCCTATTGTCTATCGCTTTCACTCTGTACGAGACGGGATGGGTCAGTACATGTCGTTCCCTTTCACTCTGTACGAGACGGGATGGGTCAGTACATGTCGTCCCCTTTCACTCTGTACGAGACGGGATGGGTCAGTACATGTCGTTCCCTTTCACTCTGTACGAGACGGGATGGGTCAGTACATGTCGTTCCCTTTCACTCTGTACGAGACGGGATGGGTCAGTACATGTCGTCCCCTTTCACTCTGTACGAGACGGTAGTGTAGGGGTTTTAAAAAAGCAAAAAAAAAACAAAGAAGAAAAAAGAGTGAAAAAAAACAGCTGAAGGTGGGGAAAAAAAGAAAAAATAAATAAATTGGCCTTGCGAATGACACCCATGTCCCATGAAAGGATATCTTTAAAAAACATTTAGTTGTCAAAGAGATAAACTGATCTAGTCTATCCCTTTGTATTCCCTGGCAGAACCACAGGCAGGGGAACATTTTGATGATCAGAGTTCATAGGAACCTCGATTCCAAAAATCCCAAAGTTTTGTACAGCTCCTGTTGTATTTTTCCCTGAATTCTCTACCCTCTGCCCACTTACCAAATGCTCGTTCTATGGATATGACAGATTAGCTGGTTGTCAGTAAGCTGCAAGACAGTCATTCTGTTAGATAGTTCCAATATTGACATGAGCAAAGTTCAAATGTCAGCAGAATCCAAAGTTAAAATTGCAATCATGAACTTACAATCATTGATTATAATGTTTTGGAATTTATCTATCATCTATTATCTATACATCTCTGGCAACATTTTGCTGATGTTACAGGTTGAATTGATTATCGTGGGAGCCAATGAGGTACAGCAGGTCAGGCAGCATCAGAGGAGCAGGAGAATTGACTTTCCAGGTTGGAACCTTTCATCTGAGCAGAAAAGTAGACTCCCCTCCTCCTTTGATGCTGCCTGATCTGCTCTGCTTTACCTACCCTGACTCTCTCGCATCTGCAGTCCTCACTGTCTCAAAGTTGATTATTATGGGAGCAGAGTTACTTCAGCAAAAAAAGGATTGTAAGATCAGAATGTAGGGGGTAGTATCAGATGTCTAGTATGATGATATGTCAACTGTGAACAGCTACCTTCCCTGGGGATTATGTCCCAATGGAGCCTTGGACACTAACAAACCGAGTGATGGTTGAGGAATAAACTTTTCCTACAATAGAATTCCCTGTATATTTGGTCCAATAAATAGGAGGAAGGGAAAAACTGTCCAATAAATGCTACCCTGCAGGTTTTTACAAATACATGTTGTAAGACTCTGCTTTCTGCATGAAATTGTGCTCCATCAGTCCAAAATGATAATGGGGGAAAAATATACTTAATGTTCCTCATTAATTTGTGCTACCTGCCACTTTGAAAAGCTCAAAGCTCCGTGGACAGAATACAGTGTCAATTCATGACCATAGCATATTCTTCAATGTTCTTTCATCAATAGTGGGTTTGAATTAGCGCCCAGGCTCTGTGGGAAGAGAGGGATAATTGGACATGCTTGCAATTGTTTTCCTTATGTTCATTCACAGGATGTGGGTGTCACTGGCTGGGCCACCATTCATTGCCAGAGAGTCAACCACCTTACTGTGGGTCTGGAGTCACAAGGGCATAAGGAAATTTGTGCACATCAGTCTAAAGGGCATCAATGATGTCAGATAGGTTTTTATGACAATTGACCATTCAATTAGAATAGTTAAGTGCGTGTTTTGGACTGCTATAGACTTGATGGGCTGAAGAGCCGTGTTCCAGATCACTGTGACAATGGTTGCATCATCAACATTTCGATGAGCTTTTTAATTCCCCTTCCCAGATTTTTATGAATTCACAATTCACCCTCAGCCACGCTGGGATTTGACCCTTCGTCCCCAGAGTATTGGATTTTCTAGCTCAGTGGCATTACCAGTAAGCCACTGCTTCCAGTTGGGTTCTATCAGTCATCACTAGCACTGTGTGAATGGATGGGAAGTCAATGGCAGGCAGTGCGTCTGTGATGAAAGAAAGGGCTCCAACTTCAGAACGAGCTCAGAAAACCTTCACTGATTCCCTGCCTGATGGTAGTCGTCAGCAGTTGATGCTTCATCCTGAGCTGGCAAACGGGACAAGATTGAGTTGGGATATCTGGTCAGCATGGACACGTTGGACCTAAGGGTCTGTTTCCATGCTGTAATTCTCTGTGACTCCCCAGTAGTGGTTACCTTGCACTCATGGGACATTGGGCAGGAGACCATGCCCTAAGTCCACTCTGGCTAGCAGGAGATTGGAGCTGCTAGCTAGGGTAGACCACTTAAGCCTGAGATGAGGAAACATTTCTCCACTTGGAGGTTGGTCAAAGCCTTGCAATACTCACCCACAGAAGGCGATGGAGGCTGGGGCTGGTAGTTTCTTTACTCAGAGAGTAGTAGAGGCGTGGAACACACTGCCTGCCTGCAACAGTTGTAGACTCGCCAACTTTAATGGCATTTAAATGGTCACTGGATAGGCAATTGGTCGAGAATGGAATAGTACAGGTTAGATGGGCTCCAGATTGGTTCCACAGGTCAGCGCAACATCGTGGGCCGAAGGGTCTGTACTGTGCTGTGGTGTGGTGTTCTCTGTTCTATGGCTCTCTGACTCGAAAGAGATTCTTGCTTTTTTTTAGATATTAGAAGTATCAAGGAGTATGGAGAGAAATTGGGAATATGGTGTTGACTGAAAGGATTACTCATGATCGTACAGAATGGTGACGCAGGTTTGAAGGGCTGAATGGCCTACTTCTGCTCCTGGTTTCTATGTTTCTATCCTGGACAAGACTTTTGCCAACTGAGCTAACCAGCCCCATGCACTCTGCAGTGATTGTTCATTTATTCCTTTTATATATGGCTCGCTCTTAATGCTTGCAAAACTTCGATTGATGCTCCCGAATGCTTGATGCATTTATTCCTCAAATACATTTTACAGGGAGTTGCAGGAAGCTGCTTGTCCGTTTGAAATATAACGAGCTGAAATTACAGGGAACCAGGGAATGAAATTCCTTCAGTCCCTCGTTTCATTGTGAAAGCAGCTGTAAATGTAAAGCAGACTTCTGACTCGACAGTGGCTGCCTAGTTGGAGGTCACGCAGCCCGGTGTGTTGGATCTCCTGGCCCAGTGTGATGGTGTCTCTCCCGGCCCGTTATGGAGGTGTCTCCCGGCTCAGTGTGGTGGTGTTTCTCTCAGCCCAGTGCGGTGATGTCTCTTGGCCCAGTGCAGTGGTCTCTCCCAGCCCAGTGCGGTGGTGTCTCTCCTGGCCTGGTGTGGGGGTCTCTCCCAGCCCAGTGCGGTGGTGTCTCTCCTGGCCCGGTGTGGGGGTCTCTCCCGGCCCAGTGCGGTGATGTCTCTCGGCCCAGTGCAGTGGTCTCGCCCAGCCCAGTGCGGTGATGTCTCTCCCAGCCCAGTGCGGTGATGTCTCTCCCAGCCCAGTGCGGTGATGTCTCTCGGCCCAGTGCAATGGTCTCGCCCAGCCCAGTGCGGTGATGTCTCTCCCAGCCCAGTGCGGTGATGTCTCTCGGTCCAGCGTGGCCTCAGGATGGGCTTTCTGTCTCGAGATGATTCCAGAACGGTTCCCCACCATTGAGAGCCTTGAGGTGAATCCTGGCACAATCTGGAGTCAAGGCCCAGTGTGGACTAGAGGCTGTGGACTGGGTAGGAAGGAGTGTTATTCTAAACTTTTTATTTCTTTATTTTTCTCTTTTTTTTTGTCCCTAAGCATTTATACTTAAGAATCTGTACCCAGGTGTCTTTGTACCTAAGATGGCATTGTAAGTGGCAACTTGCAAACTTTTCATTATACCGGGTGAGGACATGTGACAGGAAAGTTAATTCTAATTCTGATCATCAGCCGCTGGGTGACTTTCACCTCCAGGTTGCAGTAGTTGCTCCAAAAAAGATAAATTGTGTGAATTTGGAACTTCTTTCAAATAACAAAACAAATATTTCCTCAAAGAGAAAATAATTGTAAAACCCAGAGACCAGGGGTTTTAGAATGAGTTGCAGAGTATTAGAGTTTGACAACTCTGAAGGAAAGGCCCTTCATCGAAATGATACCAGTCAAAACTACAGAGCAGCACGGTGGCTCAGTGATTAGCACTCTTGCCTCACAGCACCAGCGTCCCAGGTTTGATTCCAGTCTTGGGCGACTGTGTGGAGTTTGCACATTCTCCCCATGTCTGTGTGGGTTCCCTCTGGGTGCTCTGGTTTCCTCCCACAGTCCAAAGATGTGCAGGTCAGGTGGATTGGCCAGGCTAAATTGCCCATAGTGTTAGGTGCGTTAATCAAGGGAGATAGGTCTGGGTAGGTTACTCTTTGGAGGATCATTGTGGACTGGTTGCACACTGTAGGGAATCTAATCTAAAAACAAGCATCTAACTATTTTAATCCTATTTTCCAGCACTTGGCCTGTAGTCTTGTCTTGTGTGCCTTTGCATCGCAAGTGCACATCTAAATACTTCTTCAATTTAACATTTATTTCATAGAATATTCTAAGGCTGACGGTTTAGCATCTGACCAAACTCATCAAAGTAATTTAAGTGGGAGCCTTCCCACAGCTGTTGTCTCATGTACCTTTATATTGTTTGAGTGCGCCAGTGGTGTTACCTACAAATTGTATCTGAATTCCATGAGTAAAACAGGTCACACAATCTAAACCTTTGCCTTGGCGAGTGCCCAGACATAAATAGCACAAAGCAGGATGAGATGGCGACTATTACAGATTCAACCAAGCTCACATAGTAAGAACAGCTGCAAAGTGTCTAGCCAGATAATAAACAGGAATATTTTAATGTTCCATAGTGGTTAGAGACAGATTTAACTAAGTTATATTTGGAAAGCAAAGATAACATGCTAAATGTTTTCTGAAGTAACGAATGGAATATGGTGTCAGCTGTGCCCATGTGTAATGTTATGGCTTTACACCATCTGAAAGGTTTGATTGAAAGATACAAAGGGTATCTGCCCGATTTGTTGGCAGAAACGTTCCCATCTTCACCTCAGACACACACTTTCAGGACTATAGTGATATAGTGTGAAGGTGCTATCTCTAATTACACAAAGGTCCCGGTGTAGAATAAGGTTGTAAAATAAAAACAGAAGTTACTGGTGAAACTCAGTCAGTTTCAGCAACATCTATGGAGAGAGAAAAGCGAAGCTAACATTTTGAGTCCAGTGTAACGCCTCTTCAGAGTTCCAAGGATGTGTCTTTGGACTTGAAATGTTAACTCTGTTTCTCTCTCCACAGATGCTGCCAGACCTGCTGAGTTTCTCCAGCATTTGCTGTGGTTGTTTCAGATTTCCAGCATCTGCAGTATTTTGCTTCTGTCAGAATAAGGTTGTGATGCGCTTATTCTAAATGGTATTTCTACATGGATGAGAGCACTCAAGCAGGTGCTGGGAAAACTCGGACTGTTAACATGGGTTAAGGTAAATTTGTGCAAAAAAGTGGAAGCATTTTTCAAAGAATTCTTTAATGGAATATGGACCAACCTCCCAGCCCAGCAAACTGTTCAGGGAGAGCAATGACCCAGCGCTGTTATCGCTGGAATGTTAATCCAGAGATCCAGGTAACGTTCTGGGGAATCTGCGTTCGAATCCTGACACAAATTTGAATTCAATAAAATAAAATCTGGAATTAAGGCTCTAATGTAACTCCAGACCCACAGCAATGTGGTCAACTCTCAACTGACCTCTGGGCAATTAGGGATGGGTAATAAATGTTGGCCTTGCATAAGTTAGAAGTGTGTTGGAATACTCAGCACTTGCCTGAGTATGACATCTCCAACAACATTCACGAAGCTTGATACCATCCAGGACAAAGCAGCTGCTTGATTGGCACCACATCCAACATACACTCCCTCCACCATCAATGCACAGTAACAGCAGTGTATAAGATACACTGCAGCTACTCACTAATGCTACTTAGTCAGCACCTTCCAAACCTGTGACCCTTAACTGCCAGAAGGATAAGGGCAGCAGATACAGAGTAACACCACCTCCTGCTAGCTCCTCTCCAAATTACATGCTATCCTGCCTTACAAATATATCACTGATCCTTCATTATTGCTCAGTCAAAATCATCGAATCTGCACTAACCTTCCAAAGAGCATCACCCAGACCCAAACCCCTGCCCCTGCATTTCCCACGGCCAATCCACTTAACCTGGTCTGTGGGAGGACACGGGGAGAATGTGCACATTCCACACAGGTAGTTGCCCGAGGGTGGTATCAAACCCAGATCCTAGGGACGTGAGGCAGCAGTGCTAACTGCTGTGCCATCTGGGATCCTGGGCTGACTCCCTCCCTAACAGTGCGGTGGGTGTCCCTACACTCCAAGGACTACAAGGGCCCCTCTTGAATCACTACCTTCTCAAGGACACTACTTTAGGGATGGACAATAAATGCTGACCCAGATCCCACTGACAAACATTTAAGAAGGAAATATTGTGCATTACGTTTGGAAGCAAACTAGCTCCTAAGACAGAGCCTAACCCAGTCGCTGAGATGAACACATCTAACATCTACCTGGGAGGACAAATGATTGGATCACACTGTGATTGGCACAGGAGGATTGTCCTTGTTACAGGTGACTGACATTCTTTCAACTTATTGGCTTCTGTTGACACTGAAACTATTGTTAAAGGTGGGCTCTTTCTATCAGTACAGGCAGCAGTGAGTTCTGTGCCAGTAGTTTTCTTGGTTTGGAGCTGATTATATTTCAATCTCCTGAGCATACTTGGTGGTTTCAAAATCTTTCCCCCGTACTAATGGGTTGTGAACTTAGTGTCCTATCAGTGGGTAGTATGTCTACTTTATATCAGGTTGTCCCAAATTCTCCAGGTCCGATTTCTCCATGCTCCGCTCCAGAGATTCTCAAACCTGGTACTGGGTTTCTATCTATTAGTTGACCATGCTTAACTATTATCCCATTTCTAGATTCGAGTGCAAATTACCGCGCTCAACGCAGGGCAAAGGCTATTAACTGTATCCTTCGAAATTGAACAGTGTAATACCTCTGCTGCCTTGAATTAAATTTAGTCTGCAGAAGAGACATTATAAAAGTTTTGATCCGTGACAGAGAGAACAGTTTGAAATGTTGAGTTACACATGCGACTGCAGCCTATAATTTCCATGCAGCATTATTACAGGTATCACTGCAAACGGTTGGCATCCTCAGGGCTTTCTTAGAAAGTGTCTCCTGTCTTTTCTCAAAGAACACTTGAGCCGAATGGGTAGAAACTCAGGCAGGCTCCAGGATGGGGCTTGGGGTTATTAAGTTTTCCTCCACATTATGCAAAAACTTGGAAAGTTGAAGTCTGCAATTGCAGGTGTAGATCCACAATTTCAAAGCTGTTCTCTCTGTCATGGATCGATAGTTTAATAATGTTTCTTCTGCAGACTGAATTTAATTCAGTCTAAGGGAGGGATCACACTACCCATTTTGAAGGTCTTTGGCCTGTCAGCGTGACATCATCAAGTACTCTCTGCAACAAAATCATGAGAATGCAATCAAAAATTGACCTTTGAAAGAAAGATGGCACTTTTTCTCGAATGAAGACAACAGAGTGAAGATCTGTGAAAAGGGGAAGCTTCAGCGAATCAGCTTAGCATCTGCTGAAGTAGTTAAATGAAGCAGTATTAAAATTAACTTTCAGGTTTGTTTCCACTTTGATATTTTTCACGGAAGGTTATTGTTTTTTTCCTTTTGCAAAGCTCTCCTTAGAACATGCAGCTGAGATTGAACCTGGTTCTTTTGACTCTGTGCCCTTATCCACTCAACAGAACCACAGTCTCAGTATAAAGTAGCTGAAGTTTAACACCTTCTGTAACTATGTTGACATGAGAAGTGCATTGGGCCATTGGTGGATTCAACCAAAACCTTTTTGCTCAGAATTTGCACCTCAGCTGATGAGTGTTAGATGAGGCTTAGTTTGGACAAAGGCATGGAGCGTGCCTTAGAAACAACAATATGTGTTTGGGTTTTGATAAAGTTTAACAGCACCAAAGCTGTTTTGATTTTTTTTCTCATTGATTGATTTATTTTTCTCTAACAATATTTCTGAAGCATTTCCCGATTACCTCCACTGAGTAGTGCAAGCTTTTGCGACAAATATCTAAGCAATGTAAGGTAACGATAAACAAGAGAAATTGTGTGCTGGACTTTTAAAAATTAATTCTTGGAATGTGGCATCGTTGGCTGGTTCAGCATTTATTGCCCATCCTTAATCACTCTGGGTTTAGGCCAGGGCAGGTACAGATAACAGTTTTTTTACTTTAAAGAGATTAGTGAAGCAGATGGGCTGTATTGCAAAGATTGACAATAGTTTTGTTGTTATCGTTAGATTCTTAATTCCCAACTTTCATTTCATTCAAATTCCATCATTTGCCATGGCGGGATTTGAACCCAGATCCTCAGGACATTATGTTGTCTCTGGATTAATATTCTAGCAATAAAACACACTTACGACCAGAGGAAAAATGAACAGGAGTATGCCATTCGGACCTTCAAGCCTCCTCTGTTGTTTGATGGGATCACAGCTAATCAGACACTCCTCACATTCACTTTCCTGCCTTTTCCCCATAACCCCTGACCCCCCAACTCAAAGGTCAAGAACCTATGTACCACTAGGCCAATGTCCCCCTGTTACTAAGACAGTTGAGTTGAGATTTCCAGAGGTAACCCTGATGCTGTGGAGTCCTGGGTCACTCTATACATAGAGTACAGCTTCTCAGACTGCCCTATAAATAATTAGTGATCACCGAGAGTCAATAAATGTGAAGCTGGAAAAGCACAGCAGGTCAGAAAGCATCTGAGGAGCAGGAAAGGCAACATTTCAGACAGAAAACTTTTGTCAGGACCTTCCTGTGCTTTTCTATCTTCGCATCTATTGATTCTGGCTTCCAGCACCTGCAGTCCTTACTGTCTCCCAGTCACCCCTCATCTAAATCATGATAACTGCATAAAAAGCTTCATCTGAAAGTTTTGTGTCTCAAGACTGCGTGTTTTTATAGTGTTTTTAAGAAAAAGGAAAAGGTTTTACTTACAGTTATGGCAGTCTCCCCACTGCTGTCAATGTTTTTCCAGATATAGGCCTCTCCTCTCTGCAATTTAGAAGAATGAGTGGCAGTCAAATTGAGATGTCAAGATGATAAAAGGTGTGGATAAAATAGACGTGGAGCAGATGCTTCCTGTTGTAGGGCATTGTAGGACAAGAGGTCAATGTCTTAGGATAAGGGGTAGCAAATTTAAAATAGAGTTGAGGAGAAGCTACATCTCCCTGAGGGTTGTGAATTTGTGGAATTCACTATCCCAAAGAGCGATGGTGCTGGGCCATGGGTAAATGTAAGGAGGAGTTAGACAGATTTTTAATTGGTAATGGGTTGAAAGGTTGTGGAGAGAAGGCAGGAAAATAGGGGTGAGGAGCATATCAGCCATGATCGAATGGTGGAGCTGAGTCGATGGGCCAAATGGCCTAATTCTGCTCCTACATCTTATGAACTTCTGAAGATATATCCCCCTTGCTGGTGAGACTATACTCCAGTCCTGCCTCTGGTGACTTGGAAAAGCTGGTTCCCCTCTCTAAGCCCATGTTGTTTATTCTGTGTAGCAGCCCCCAGGTCCTCAAAGTCTCTAGGGCCCTGTGGGGCTGTGTGTAGTTCACCACACCATGAGGGGCAGCAACTCGACATTAGGGCAATGCAGAGGAACGCATTAAGGCTTATTATGGTCTCATTATGGAACAAACAGAAGCCATTTTGCTCTTCATTGCTTTATTCAAGAACAACTTCAGTCCCATTCCTCTGCTTTTTCTCGTAGCCCTGGAATGATTTGCTCTTCCGATAATTATCCAATTATAAATATTATAATTGTGCAATAATTAAAAGTTATAAGTATTGAGCACGTTTGCCTCCAACACATTCTTTAGACCCCGTATTCCAGATTGTAACCATTTCTTATACAAGGTAAATGTTCTGCATTTAAAATATCTAGAAAGCAACTTAAGTAGCACTGAAATATTCAACAATAGGACTCAACCTGAAATGTTATTTCTTTGCAGCTTTATGTTCAGGGGGATTAAAGGATAAGATTAACCTGAAACACTCAGCTGAGAAATGCAACTTAATAATAGAATGAATAACATCTGCGGGAACAGTAATGGGGAACAATTTTAATAAGCAAGGGCAGTTCAGTTTTAAAGAAGTGATATTTTAGAGGGGTCTGTCTGGAGATATGTTCAACAGCAAAAGAAAAAATCTGAAGAGATGTTTACGGACACACGATGAGAACAAGCCAAGTGGGCATTTGTTCAGAGTCTGTAATGTACAAATTTAGGACAGATGTCAGGAAGTATTCCTTAGTCCAGAGGGTTGTTGGCAGCTGGAACTGTTTGAGAATAAACATGGCTAACCTTGGAGTTATTTCAGACACCACTGTTTGTGGGAGGACAACAAGGGTGAGGTTACAATCTTAGGATTATACAGTACAGAACAGGCCCTTTGACCCATCCAGTCTGTACTGTCAAAAATATAATGCCACCTTCATTAGTCCCACTTTCCCGCAGTGAGCCTGCTGCCTGGGTTGATTGAACTGAATGGCTTTTCTCATCTCAATCTTCAAATGGTGGTCAATGATTAGAGAGAGAAAAAAATTTGGATAGATTATCGCCTTTTGAAGGTGATAAAAGATGAACTCCCCTTATTAATCTTAATTCGATGAATATGTAAGGGCATTTTCATAGAAGTTCAGCTAATTTCTGTCAGCAATTCTGTCCGTTTTTTAACGTTTTGCTCAACCACATTAAATCACAAACAAAAACAGAAAAGCTCAGTAGGTCTGGCAGCATCTGTGGAGAGAAATCAGGATGTGGAGGTGCTGATGTTGGACTGGGATGGACAAAGGCTGAAGTCACATGACACCAGGTTACTGTCCAATAGGTTTATTTGAAATCAGAATCTTTCGGGGCACTGCTCCTTCATCAGGTGCACTTTAAATCACAGCCTGTTTGCTTTGAGGCCATGATAAAGGGGAATTAATCTGCAGAGGGACATGCTTAACCCTTTTGAAGGCTACCTCTGGAGATGGAATGCTTCTTGCTAACATTTATGTGTGAATCAGAGGATTACGTAAAGAGACATGCCTCTTGTGGTATAATGAGATTCACGTGAATTCATTCAAATCACAATGAGATGAAATGGTCCCATCATTCTGGCTTCAAAAGAGAGAAGTCACCAGTCCAGAGTGAACATGTGAAGAAGGGATCTTAGCCATTGCACTGGACAGTAGTATTGGATAACCTACTCTGTACAGATGTAAATGAAATGTTACAGTACATAAGGAGTCAAAGCGCCTGACTTAATGATATGGGGAAGTTAAAAATCACACAATACCAGGTTATAGTCCAGCAGGTTTATTTGGAGGCACTAGCTTTCAGAGTGCAGCTCCTTCATCAGATAGTTGTGGAGAATCTCCACAACGACCTGATGAAGGAGCAGCGCTCCGAATGCTGGTGCTTCCAATTAAACCTGTTGGACTATAACCTGGTGTTGTGTGATTTTTAAATTTGTACACCCCAGTCCAACACCAGCATCTCCAAATCATGATAAGGGGAAAGCAGCCTCAGGTCTGTACCAACATCCACAGTATATCAACATCCACAGTCCAAGCTACTTCATGTTAGGATCTCAGTGTGTGTGTTTACAGCACAAGATGAAGGTTTTCTATCAGGAAAACCTTTGACATTGAAAGGCATTAATATAAAGTTGTTTTAGTCTTTGAAAACGGTCAGTGGGGATATGTGGTAAATCGGTGAAGGAACTACTGTGGAAGGCTCAGAATCATCCATTTCTGCATTATGGTGAAATGACCTTTACAGAATTTCTGCTGTAAGAGAGTATCTTTTCAGCTGCCTGGGCTCAAATCTGTGGAACTCCATCCCCTCCCTTTACCTCTCCATCTCTACCTGTGCAGTGTACTCGATTCCCAAAACTCTGGGTGGTGGCATGTTTCCTCTGACCCCTCTAAACCTCTTGTCTCTCACTTTAAAAATGTGCTGCTTTGTTCTTGATCCATGGACGAAGGGGAGCAGCTGCTCCCTAGCCCAAGCCCCTGGTAATCTTCCACACCTCAGCCAGACTTCCCCGTCAACCTTTCTGCTCCAAAGACAGCAGCCCAAACTTATCCAGCCCCTCCGCTTAATTCGTTCGGTGTCCGGTCTTTGTCTGATGCTTGTTCCTGTGAAGTGCTTTGAGAGGTTGTGCTGTGTTAAAGGGGCTACGCAAGTATCAGTTGTTGTAAACTAATGTGGATGAGACTGAAGAAGTGTGTATGAGACAATGCTTATCAAATTACACAGCAGCTCGTGTCATGGCAAAGAATCAGCTGATCCAGGTGTAGCTGAAACATTAGACAGTCACTTGTCTCCTGATATCTGAGTGATAAGTACTGACTTTCAAAGATTGATATAATCATGTATCGAGAAAGTGAGGACTGCAGATGCTGGAGATCAGAGTCAGAGAGTGTGGTGCAAGAAAAGCATAGCCGGTCAGGCAGCATCGGAGGAGCAGGAGGATCAACGTTTTGGGCATAAACCCTTCATCGGGCTGATGTTGGAAACATCAACTCTCCTGCTCCTCAGCTGCTGCCTGACCGGCTGTGCTTTTCCAGCACCACACTCTCTGACTCTGATCTGCAGCATCTGCAGTTCTCACCTTCTCCTATCTCCTGACTGTGCCTTCTGGCTGGATATTTAATTTATCTGTGAAGCTGAGTGGGTCCTTGGGTAAGTTTATAAAATCCCCTGAAGTTTTGTTAATACAAATACTTTTCACTTATTGTTGCCTGCCAGAGCCATCAGAATAAAATGTGGTTTTATTTTTTATCAATAAATCCAATCAGTCTTTAATTATTTTCTCAAATAGGGGTTGCAATTTAATTTCCAATACATGGAAAATTTACAAAGGCTTAAATGTTTAATTTTGTAATTACATCCCAAGATTTTCAAATAATAAGTAGTTCTGAAATTTTTACTGAGTAAAGGTCTTTGAGTTATGGAATTGATTAAAATTTGAGGATGCATTAAAACCAGGAAGCTGTTTTTTGATAAAATTCACATTATGTCGATAATATCTCATTGTCTAATTTATTAAAGAAGGGAATAAAGTAAATGGAGTGCCTCCTTAAGGACCACATTCCATTGTTAATGGAGTGTTCTGGCCATTATTTTCTGTGGTCAGTTCTCGCAGTGATTTATCTTCAGCTGTTGAGCAGTGTGGTACATGTTAACACATGTGTTAATTGCACAGCTTCCCCCTGCTTTGATGTCTCAAACTGTTTTAGCCCACAAAGCCTGCTTCACATTCTGAGCAAGAACTTATCCAGTGTCACCCCTTTAT
This sequence comes from Hemiscyllium ocellatum, assembly GCF_020745735.1. Classification (NCBI taxonomy): domain Eukaryota; kingdom Metazoa; phylum Chordata; class Chondrichthyes; order Orectolobiformes; family Hemiscylliidae; genus Hemiscyllium; species Hemiscyllium ocellatum. The sequence continues at coordinate 5,569,812 of NC_083423.1, forward strand.
GATTTCAGCCTGGAAACAATAGCAACGCTTTTGATGTTTCACTGATCCAACAGAACTGTGAGCCTTTGCAATAATGCAAGTAGATAGAAGGAATGAATTACTGTTTCCTGTCGCAAGGTACACTTTAGCTCACCAGTGCTTACCATTTTGATTCTCTTCAGATACAGACCGTTTATGGAACTGTAGGGTCACACGTTAAAAACAGATGAGGAAGACCATTTCAGCACAATTGAATTCCTCCATCCAGATGGCCCCATTGCAGAATTCAACTGCTTTTCAAGATAAAAACGCAATTCTAGAATTTTGCCTCTGAGTTCCATGGATTGATTGCTCCGTGTTTTGTTGAAGAGCTTCCTGATAACTTTAGAGCCACAGGATCCCTACAATGTGGAAGTTTCCACACCGACTCTGAGGAATATCCTGCCAAATCCTAGCCCCCTACCATGTCCCATGGCTAATCCATTTAGCCACATATCCTTGGGCAATTTCCCACAGCCAATCCACCTGACCTGCCCATCTTTGGACTGTGGGAGGAAACCGGAGCAAACCCACACAGATATGGGGAGAATGTACAAACTCCGCACAGACAATTGCCCGAGGCTGGAATCAAACCTTGGTCCCTGGTGCTGGGAGGCAGCAATGCTAACCACTGAGCCACCATGCTGCCCTTTCACAAGTTTTAATCTACTTTCCTTATTCTCTGCTAGCAACTTGATTTCAAAGTAATCTTTCAGGTATTCTTTTTGCCTCCCGTTCACGGTTCTACAGCTCACATGTCACTTCTCCTTATGGTTGAAAGGTTTACATTTTTCTTGATATCTCAGCCTTCTGTAAGCTGGCTTCAGTGTTTGAATGTTTATATTAATTGTGTTTTATTCATCATAAATAGAATCTGTGTCAAGGTGTGGACTCTACACAAGGTGAGCAGAGCTGCATACTGGTAAAAGCACTTACCTGGACCTTTGCTGCTTGTAACTCATGCAGTTGGACAATGATTAGGTTATAATGGTGTTATTCAGACTAACCAAACTCCACTCAACAACCAGACTCTGCACATCTTTGTGACCGTGGGAGGAAACCCACGTAGACACAGGGAGAATATGCAAACTCAGCACAGACAGTTGCCTGAGGTGGGAATTGAACCCGGGTCTCTGGCGGCGTGAGGCAGCAGTGCTAACCACAGTGCTGCACTTAATTATTGTTTGACCAAAGCTGACCTTTAATTCCGCATCAGTACCTAAACTTTAAGTTAAAAGGTGTTGATCATACAGATGTTCTCTTTTGTAGGACTGACTTGTGTTCTTGCAATTCATAGCAAATACAGCTGCCTCAAGTTTGCGTTACACATTAGATCTTCTTCAATTACGTTTATATCATTAAGATATATACTCATCCAGTGATTTCCTCAGCCAAGTAGATTATAAGTGCCGGGCCAGTACCGGTCTGTCTCAGTTCATTGGTTAACATCTTAGAGTTGCTGTACAATTTTACATTCTCGACAGCAATTCATTACCTCAAGATGTTTCAATGTTAGAAACACATTACCCTATTTAACAAAGGTTAAAAATTAACAATAAAGAGATGCCAAATCACATCAAACCAGCTGTAACGTTCTGTTGCTGCTCTGATTAACCCTTTCCTAACATAATTATAAATAAAAACAGGGAAACTCAGCTGATCTGACAACATCATAAGAGAAAGAAATAGAGTTAATGTTTCAAGTCTGATATGACTCTCCATCAAAACTGCAGAGATGTGGAAATGAGATGGGTTTTAAGCTGTTGAAAAAATGGAGGTGCAAGTAATTCCAATTTGGAATAATTGGATTTGGTTCATTTCTAGTAGTACTGGAATAGCCAGCTTCACTGAAGCTGCGGACTAATGGATAGGGTGAATAGCCAAGGTGTGTGTATGGAATGAGCTGCCAGAGGAAGTGATGGAGGCTGGTACAGATACAGCATTTAAAAGGCATCTGGATGGGTATATGAATAGAAAGGGTTTAGAGGGATATGGACCAAATGCAGGAAAATGGGACTAGATTGCTTTGGGAAACTTTATCTGCATGGACAGGTTGGACCGAGGGATCTGTTTCTGTGCTTTATAACTCTACCACTCTATGACTGGCACTAAGTGAATTGCTGTTGTAGTGGGCTGACATGGGGCTAACTGGTCTCCTTCTGTGCTGATTTGGAGATGCCAGTGTAGGACTGAGGTGTACAAAGTTAAAAATCACACAACGCCAGGTTATAGTCCAACAGGTTTAATTGGAAGCACACTAGCTTTCGGAGCGACGCTCCTTCAGGTGATAATGGAGGGCTCAATCCTAACACAAAATTTAGAGCAAAACTTTACAGTGTGATGTAACTGAAATTATACATTGAAAAACAGACAATCAATTTTTCAGTGTATAATTTCAGTTACATCACACTGTAAAGTTTTGCTCTAAATTTTGTGTTAGGATTGAGCCCTCCATTATCACCTGATGAAGGAGCATCGCTCTGAAAGCTAGTGTGCTTCCAATTAAACCTGTTGGACTATAACCTGGTGTTGTATCCTTCTGTGCTGTAACTTCTTAACTGTTCTGTGACTTGATGAACGAGAAGAATAGATAGCCCATGTAATTATAGAAAATACATACAGATAACAGTTGCAATGCCAACAGAGTATGGCAAAGTTACATTTACTTTCTCAAACACATTTCTGTTTCACAGTTTCCATTGAGCACGTGTGGCACACTTAAGACTTAGCTCAATGTTGCAAATTTCTCTGAAGGAGTCCTTTTATCTTTGAAACAAAAACAGAAAGTGCTGGTGGAACTCAGCAGGTCTAGCAGCATCTGTAGAGAGAGAAACAGGAATAATATTTTGAGTCCAGTGACTCTTCTTAACTTCACTGGTCTTGAAATATTGACTCTGTTTTCTCTCCACAGGTGCTGCCAGACCTGCTGAGTTTCTCCCTCAGTTTCTGGTTTTGTTTCAGATTCCAAGCACCCCAGCTCTTTATATTTTATTATCCCTCTATTCCTGACTGAACCCACAGGAGGATCCTAACAGTTGGTCATTAACATGTGACTAAAACCAGAACAGACTTCAAGTTCAAGTATAGGCTGTAGTTAAAGTGCATTTTAATTTATTCAGTCACCTCCGATCAGTCATCCTGGCAATATCTTTCATGTTACACAACAGAAGACAAACTATTATCTGACTCTGGATGAGCAGCCTTTTCTGCATTTATTATGATAAGAATGCCAATGGTATTGAGTTACATTCCATCTTTTTATTGTGTAACTTAACATCTCACGAACCATTTAGCTTTTTGTAAAATAAAGATCTGCTTTGCTAATAATTTTTTACACAAACTGGGAGTACTTGGCTGCATTGGTAAGAAAATAAAGAAACTATTTAGATTTCGTGGTGGTTTTGGGCATGAAGTGACCCATGCATTGTGTCCTGCAGTAGCTTTTTCATGTGAAGTATAAACCAAATATCACAGAAAAGTTCAGCTGGGCAATATCTATTCACAGTCCTTCATGTGAAACCTATAAACAGCAGGTATTATTATTTATGATATGATCCTGTGGTATTTTGTAAGTCTTCAGCTTGTTTCAAAGTAAACTGACCTGGATTCGACCTGGAGCAACCTTTGGTGCATGTTGTTTGTCTGCCTGATGTCAGACTCCCAAACTGTTGGAACTTGGTTGTAGCAGGAGGTCCCCAATGGACAGCAGCAACTCCTTAGGCATGTTTCAGATGAGGTATTTGCAACAATCTTCAGCCAGAAATGCTGACTGGATGATCTATCTCCACTTCCTATCACAGATACCAGTCCTCAACAAATTTAATTCACTTTGTGTGACATCAAGAAACAGTTGGAGATGCTAGATACTGCAAAGGTTACGGCTTTGACAACGCTTCAGCAATAGTACTGAAGACCTGGGCTCCAGAACTTGCCGCTCCCCTAGCCAAGCTATTCCAGTACAGTTACAACAATGACATCTATCCAACAATTGCTCAGATATATCCTGTACACACAAAGCAGGATAAATACAACCCGGCCAATTACCATCCCATCAGTCTACTCTTGATCATCAGTAAAATGATGGAAGATGCCATGAACAGGGCTATCAAGCAGCACCTGCTCAGCAATAACCTGCTCAGTGACGCTCAGTTTGGGTTCCACCAGGACCACTCAGCTCCTCTCCTTATTACAGCCTTGGTTCAAACATGGAGAAAGTGAGGACTGCAAATGCTGGAGATCAGAGTCGAAAAGTGTGGTGCTGGGAAAGGTCAGGCAGCATCCAAGGAGCAGGAGAGTCGACGTTTTGAGCATAAGCCCTTCATCAGGAATGAGGGGGTGGCCCAAGGGGTCTGAGAGATAAATGGGAGGGGGTTGGGGCAAGGGGAAAGGTAGCTGAGAATGCAATAGGTGGATGGAGGTGAGAGTGATAGTGATGGGTCAGAGAGGAGGGTGGAGTGGATAGGTGAGAAGGAAGATGGACAGGTAGGACAGATCAAGAGGACATTGACGAGTTGGAAGGTTGGATCTGGGATAAGTTGGAAGGTTGGATCTGGGAGGGGAAGTGAGGAAACTGGTGAAATCCACATTGATCCCCTATGTTGGAGGGTCCCAAGGCGGACGATGAGGTGTTCTTCCTCCAGGTGTTGGGTGGCTAGAGTTTAGCAGTGGAGGAGGCCCAGGACCTGCATGTCTTTGGCGGAGTGGGAGGGGGAGTTAAAGTTTTCGGCCACAGGGCAGTGGGGTTTTTTAGTGTGTGGGTCCCAGAGATGTTCTCTGAAACAATCTGTAAGTTGGCGTCCTGTCTCCCCAGTGCAGAGGAGAGTACATCGGGAGCAATGGACACAGTAGATGACGTGTGTGGAAGTGCAGGTAAATCTCTGTTGGATGTGGAAGGCTCCTTTGGGGCTTTAGATAGTGGTGAGGGGGGAAGTGTGGGTAGATTTTATACCTCTTGTGGTAGCAAGGGAAGGTGCCGGGAGGGGAGGGAAGGTTGGTGGGGACTGTAGACCTAATGAGGGAGTTGCGGAGGGAGTGGTCTCTGTGGAATGCAGATAGGGGTGGGAGGGAAATATATCCCTGGTGTTAGGGTCTGTTTGTAGGTGGCGGAAATAGCGGAGGGTGATGTGGTGTACATGGAGGTTGGTGGAATGGAGGTGAGAATCAGGTAAGTTCTGTCCTTGTTGTTGTCTGACCTGTCCATCTTCCTTCCCACCATCTGCTCCACTCTCCTGTCCGACCTATCACCTTCACCCTCACCTTTATCTACCTATCACATTCCCAGCTACCTTCCCCCCAGCCCCACCCCTCTCCCATTTATTTCTTAGCCCCCTTGGGCCACCCCATCATTCCTGATGAAGAGCTTATGCTCAAAGCATCGACTCTCCTGCTCCTCAGATGCTGCCTGACCGGCTGTGCTTTTCCAGCACAACGCTCTTTGACTTGGTTCAAACATGGACAAAGGCTGAATTCCAGAGGGCAGGTGAGAGAGTGACAGACCTTGACATCAGGACTGCATTTGACTGAGTGTGGCATCAAGGAGCCCTGGCAAAAACTGGATTCTGTGGCTATCACAGGCTAACTCTCCACTGATTGGACTCATTCTTGGCACATAGGAAGATGGTTTTTTTTCCATAGAAGAACTGAAAACGTATTGCTGGAAAAGCGCAGCATGTCAGGCAGCATCCAAGGAGCAGGAGAATCGACGTTTCGGGCATGAGCCCTTCCTCAGGAATGTCTGAAACGTCGATTCTCCTGTTCTTTGGATGCTGCCTGACCTGCTGCGCTTTTCCAGCAACACATTTCCAGCTCTGATCTCAAGCATCTGCAGTCCTCACTTTCTTCTAGAAGATTTTTTCCATAGAACCCCAACAGAGTGGAAACAGGCCATCTGGCCCATACTGACCCAGTGAAGACCATCAGTTTAGGACACCCTATTGATTTTGAATATAGGCTTAAAAATTCACAAGAGAAACTTCAGTTCTGTGGATAGATTGGAGAAGCTGGAGTTAATTACCATGGAGATTAGAAGGTTGAGAGAGTTTAGATAGAAAGAAATATTCAAAATCACGAGGATTCAGGCAAAGTGGAGCAGGATAAACAATGCCCAACAATAGAAGGATTGAGAATAAGAGGGTAAAGGTTTGAGGTAATTGCCAAAAGGAAGCAATGAAGACATGAGGAGAAACTGTTTCACACCACGAGTTATTTAGGTTCTGGAATTGGCTGCTAGTGAGTGTGCTAGTCACAGGCTCAATTTAAAAAGGGAGTTAGACTGTTATCTGAAAAAGGATGATGTTGAGGGTTACAATAGGAAGGCGGGAAATGGCACCAGATCAATTGCTCATTTAGAGAGGTAGTGCAGACATGATGGGCTGAGTGGCGTGCTACTGCACTGTAACAATTCTGTGTGTGTCACAGAGCATGTGTGTCACGTGGTGTGCAGGGTGTTCTAGCTAAGTGGATAAAGAACTGGTTGAGAAACAGGAGACAGAGAGTAGTAGTTGAAGGGAGTTTCTTGAAATGGAGAAAGGTGACAAGTGGTGTTGCACAGGGTCAGTGCTGGGGCCACTGTTGTTTGTGATATATGTAAATGATCTGGAAGAAGGCTCTGTTGGTATGATCAGCAAGTTTGCAGATGACACAAAGATTGGTGGAGTAGCAGAAAGCATAATGGACTGTCAGAGAATACAGGAGGATATAGATAGGCTGGAGAGTTGGGCGGAAACGTGGCAGATGGAGTTCAATCCAGACAAATGTGAGGTGATGCATTTAAGAATGTATAATTCGCTCTAGAATTAGACTATGAATGGAAGAGCCTTGGGAAAAGTTGATGAGCAGAGAGGTCTGGGAGTGCAGGTCCATTGTACCCTGAAGGTTGCTGCACAGGTGGATAGAGTGGTCAAGAAGACATATGGTATGCTTGCCTTCATTGGACGGGGTATTGAGTATAAGAGCTGGCAGGTCATGTTAAAATTGTACAAGACATTGGTTTGGCCATATTTAGAATACTGAGTACGGTTCTGGTCCCCACATTACCAAAAGGATGTGGATGCTTTGGAGAGGGTGCAGAGAAGGTTTACGAGGATGTTGCCTGGTATGGAAGGTGCTAGCTATGAAGAGAGGTTGAGTAGGTTAGAATTGTTTTCATTAAAAAAAAGGATATTGAGGGGGGACCTGATTGAGGTTTACAAAATCATGAAGGGTATAGACAGGGTGGATAGACATAAGCTTTTTCCCAGGGTGAAGGATTCAGTAACGAGAAGTCACGCTCTCAAGGTGAGAGGTGAAAAGTTTAAGGGGGATATAGGCAACAAGTACTTCACACAGAGGGTGGTGGGCATCTGGAACGTGTTGCCAGCAGAGGTGGTAGAGGCAGGAATGGTAGATTTATTTAAGATGCGTCTGGACAGATGCATGAGTAGGTGGGGAGCAGAGGGATACAGATGCTTAGGAATTGGGAGACAGGTTTAGACAGTAGATTTGGATTGGCTCAGGCTTGGAGGGCCGAAGGGCTTGTTCCTGGGCTGTAAACTTTCTTTGCTTTCTTCAGTAGCAAGTGATGATTCATACATACTTTGGAACCACTGAATGTTGTAGGAGTCTTTTCTGTGCATCATGATCCAGAGATTAAATTCCGTGTTGATCAGTGCTATATAAACACCCTGATGGCACAAACCATTGCTGGGCAGGGGTTTTATGAGAATCGTGTTTGGTGAGATATGTCGTCAATCACACATGAGAGTCAGGAGTTTGCAGAATTCCCTGGAGAGCGGAGGGAGAAGGATTAAAGTGACAGTTTGACAAATGTCTGCAGCTGTGGGTCAAAAGAGTGAGGTGTCAGCAGCTGGGGAGGGAGTGAGGCAGCGAGAGAAGGGGAAGTGAGCACTGGCTGAGATGGCAGGGTGGAAGAGTTCAGAAGGCAGAGGGAGTGTGGGAGTGGAGCAGAGAGTGAAGTGTGGAGTCTGCTCCTTGTTAGGGCAAGAGAGACACAGACATGCCAACTTGCAGAGTCTGAGCGAACAGGTCTGATTTATCACCCAGACTCAGCTCATTCAGCCCTTCAAGTCTGTTTCACTATTCAGTGAGATCATGATGTGGAGGAGCCGGTGTTGAGTTGGGTGGGAGGAGCCGGTGTTGGGTTGATGTGGAGGAGCCGGTGTTGGGTTGATGTGGAGGAGCCGGTGTTGGGTTGGGGTGGAGGAGCCGGTGTTGGGTTGGGGTGGAGGAGCCGGTGTTGGGTTGGGGTGGAGGAGCCGGTGTTGGGTTGGGGTGGAGGAGCCGGTGTTGGGTTGGGGTGGAGGAGTTGGTGTTGGGTTGGGGTGGAGGAGCCGGTGTTGGGTTGGGGTGGAGGAGCCGGTGTTGGGTTGGGGTGGAGGAGCCGGTGTTGGGTTGGGGTGGAGGAGCCGGTGTTGGGTTGGGGTGGAGGAGCCGGTGTTGGGTTGATGTGGAGGAGCCGGTGTTGGGTTGGGGTGGAGGAGCCGGTGTTGGGTTGGGATGGGGGAGTCGGTGTTGGGTTGGGGTGGAGGAGCCGGTGTTGGGTTGGGGTGGAGGAGCCGGTGTTGGGTTGGGGTGGAGGAGCCGGTGTTGGGTTGGGGTGGAGGAGCCGGTGTTGGGTTGGGGTGGAGGAGCCGGTGTTGGGTTGGGGTGGAGGAGCCGGTGTTGGGTTGGGGTGGAGGAGCCGGTGTTGGGTTGGGGTGGAGGAGTTGGTGTTGGGTTGGGGTGGAGGAGCCGGTGTTGGGTTGGGGTGGAGGAGCCGGTGTTGGGTTGGGGTGGAGGAGCCGGTGTTGGGTTGGGGTGGAGGAGCCGGTGTTGGGTTGGGGTGGAGGAACCGGTGTTGGGTTGGGGTGGAGGAGCCGGTGTTGGGTTGATGTGGAGGAGCCCGTGTTGGGTTGGGGTGGAGGAGCCGGTGTTGGGTTGATGTGGAGAAGCTGGTGTTGGGTTAAACATAGAACATAGAAAAATACAGCGCAGTACAGGCCCTTCGGCCCTCGATGTTGCGCCCACCTAACCTACACTAGCCCACTATCCTCCATATGCCTATCCAATGCCCATTTAAATGCCCATAAAGAGGGAGAGTCTACCACTGTTACTGGCAGGGCATTCCATGAACTCACGACTTGTTGAGTAAAGAATCTACCCCTAACATCTGCCCTATACCTACCATCCCTTAATTTAAAGCCATGCCCCCTCATAATATCTGACTCCATACATGGAAAAAGGTTCTCATGGTCAACCCTATCTAAAACCCATAATCATCTTGTACACCTCTATCAAGTCACCCCTAAACCTCCTTTTCTCCAATGAAAACAGCCCCAAGTGCCTCAGCCTTTCCTCATACAATCTTCCTACCATACCAGGCAACATCCTGGTAAACCTCCTCTGCATCCGTTCCAGTGCCTCCACATCCTTCCTATAGTATGGCGACCAAAACTGCACACAATACTCCAGATGCGGCTGCACCAGAGTCTTATACAACTGCAACATGACCTCAGGACTCCAGAACTCAATTCCTGTACCAATAAAAGCCAGTACACCATATGCCTTCCTCACAGCACTATATACCTGGGTGGCAACTTTCAGAGATCTGTGTACATGGACACCAAGATCCCTCTGCTCATCCACACTACCAAGTATCCGACCATTAGCCCAGTACTCCATCTTCTTGTTACTCTTACCAAAGTGAATCACTTCACACTTAGCTACATTGAACTCCATTTGCCACCTTTCTGCCCAGCTCTGCAGCTTATCTATATCCCACTGTAACCTGCCACATCCTTCCTCACTGTCAACAACTCCACCGACTTTCGTATCATCCGCAAACTTGCTCACCCAACCTTCTAGCCCCTTCTCCAGGTGTTGGGTTGGGGTGGAGGAGTTGGTGTTGGGTTGATGTGGAGGAGCCGGTGTTGGGTTGGGGTGGAGGAGCTGGTGTTGGGTTGGGGTGGAGGAGTTGGTGTTGGGTTGATGTGGAGGAGCTGGTGTTGGGTTGGGGTGGAGGAGCTGGTGTTGAGTTGGGGTAGAGGAGTTGGTATTGGGTTGGGGTGGAGGAGCCGGTGTTGGGTTGGGGTGGAGGAGCTGGTGTTGGGTTGGGGTGGAGGAGTTGGTGTTGGGTTGATGTGGAGGAGCTGGTGTTGGGTTGGGGTGGAGGAGCCGGTGTTGGGTTGGGGTGGAGGAGTTGGTGTTGGGTTGGGGTGGAGGAGCCGGTGTTGGGTTGGGGTGGAGGAGTTGGTGTTGGGTTGGGGTGGAGGAGCCGGTGTTGGGTTGGGGTGGAGGAGTTGGTGTTGGGTTGATGTGGAGGAGCTGGTGTTGGGTTGGGGTGGAGGAGCTGGTGTTGAGTTGGGGTAGAGGAGTTGGTGTTGGGTTGGGGTGGAGGAGCCGGTGTTGGGTTGGGGTGGAGGAGTTGGTGTTGGGTTGATGTGGAGGAGTTGGTGTTGGGTTGATGTGGAGGAGCCGGTGTTGGGTTGGGGTGGAGGAGTTGGTGTTGGGTTGATGTGGAGGAGCCGGTGTTGGGTTGATGTGGAGGAGCCGGTGTTGGGTTGGGGTGGAGGAGCCGGTGTTGGGTTGGGGTGGAGGAGCCGGTGTTGGGTTGGGATGGGGGAGTCGGTGTTGGGTTGGGGTGGAGGAGCCGGTGTTGGGTTAGGGTGGAGGAGCCGGTGTTGGGTTGGGGTGGAGGAGCCGGTGTTGGGTTGGGGTGGAGGAGCTGGTGTTGGGTTGGGGTGGAGGAGCCGGTGTTGGGTTGATGTGGAGGAGCCGGTGTTGGGTTAGGGTGGAGGAGCCGGTGTTGGGTTGGGGTGGAGGAGCTGGTGTTGGGTTGGGGTGGAGGAGTCGGTGTTGGGTTGGGGTGGGCAAAGTCAGAAGTCACATGACACCAGGTTATAGTCCAACGTTATTTGAAATCACAAGCTTTCGGAGTAGCACCAAATTATTAAAATTATCCTTTCATAATTTTCTTGCCAAAATCCCCAAAATTTAGATTTCAAACCAACAATTATTCCCTGTCATTTGAGAAGAATTCCCAACTTTCATCACTTTTTGTCTCTCAAAATGTTGTGTCACTTCCTTCCTGAATTGTTTGTTGGATTACACCTCGGTTATAAACACCCCAGATTCTTGATCAAATTTCGCCTCCCTGGTGACTCTGTAAGACAGCTATGAAATATGCTTTTGGGATCCAGTTGGTGATTTCTGATCCACAGCTTGAATATAGAGAGCTACTCTGCAAGTACCTGCCTTTGCACTGGCTTTTCTTTATAAAGAGAGAAGTGAGAGGAAAGACTTGCATTTATGTAGCACCTTTCATAGCCACTGAACAAACTGCAGTGCTCTCTGTTCAATTGTCCTTCTTGTCTGCTTTAATTTTTTTAAAATCACACGACACCAGGTTATAGTCCAATAGGTTTATTTGAAATCACTAGCTTTTGGAGCAATGCTACTTTGTCAGGGGCAGTGAGAGAGCGCACACTCCAAGTTTATGGGCAGAGAGATCAAAGCATCATACAATTGGTGTGAGCAAATGATCAAACCTAAAATAGCTCTTGGAGCACTCTTAAAAAGGAGATGCGTGCTTCAATTGATTAAGATGCAAATTCAGAATCTGTTTGAAGTCACTGCCCCGAGATAATTAAAGGTTTTATTAGTGTCTGCCTAACTTTCCAAACTTCAATCAGGCAGAGATACAAAAGGTGACATCTCAGGCCAGATGCTGAATAGTAGATGTGAGGCCTGGTTCAGAATCTGTCTCCAAGATTTAGATCAGACTGGTCTTGTTCTGAAGGCAGGAATTTATGAAATGCCACATTGATTGGCCGTGACGACAATTCTGTGTTTTTGAACAAAATAGAATGTATCTGCAAATAAACAAAGTCTTGGATGAAATGATTCACCCCATAGATATGTGTGTGTGTGTGTGTGTGTGTGTGTGTGTGTGAATATATGTATGTGAGTGAGTGTGTGTGTCGGAGAGAATATGTGTGTGAGTGTGTGTGAATTTTTAAAAATTCATTCATGGGATGGGGTGGCTCTAGCTCAGCCAGTATTTATTGCCCGGAGGGCAGGTAGGAATCAACCACATTGCTGTGGGTCTGCAGTCACATGTTGGCTGGTCCAGGTAAGGATGGCAGATTTCCTTCCATTAAGGTACGTGAGTGACCCAGATGGACTTTTCCTGACAATTGACAATGGATTCAAGTTCCACCATCTGTCCAAGGTGGGATTTGAACCCAGGTCCCTAGAATGTCTCTGGATGAATAATCTATTGACTAAGCCATTGCCTCTCTTCAAGTGATTTCATTGAAACTTTCATTTTGTGATCTCTTTTTCAGCTTCAACCTTCATCTCCTGCTTTGTGTCTGTTGTTTTGCTCTTGGAGGAGTGGAGGGATTGGGATTATGAGTTGGTAGGTTCTAGTCCTTCCCCTTGCTAAAATGTCAAGGGAAAGCTTACAAAGTGTAGCATTGGCTATCCCAAAGCCACTTCCTGCTCAATCATCTGTTAATAGACTTGAAGCTGGTAGGCAATAGACAATAGGTGTAGGAGTAGGCCATTCTGCCCTTCGAGCCTGCACCACCATTCAATATGATCATGGCTGATCATCCTTAATCAGTATCCTGTTCCTGCCTTATCTCCATAACCCTTGATTCCACAATCCTTGAGAGCTCTATCCAACTCTTTCTTAAATTAATCCAGAGACTGGGCCTCCACTGCCCTCTGGGGCAGAGCATTCCACACAGCCACCACTCTGGGTGAAGAAGTTTCTCCTCATCTCTGTCCTAAATGGTCTACCCCGTATTTTTAAGCTGTGACCTCTGGTTCGGCACTCACCCATCAGCAGAAACATGCTTCCTGCCTCCAGAGTGTCCAATCCTTTAGTAATCTTATGTCTCAAACAGATTCCCTCTCAGTCTTCTAAACTCAAGGGTATACAAGCCCATTCGCTCCAGTCTTTCAGTGTAAGGTAATCCTGCCATTCCAGGAATTGACCTCGTGAACCTACACTTCACTCTCTCAATAGCCAGAATAAAGTGAAGATTTTGGATTTGGGGGGCCATGGGGGTGTGGGGAGTGAACAGCTTGAGAAGGGACACTCTGATGTGATTGGAGGGGCAGTTATGGAGGGCCACACCCATGTCCCTACTCTGCTGGGAATCCTGTTGAGCTAGTACTTGGTTTGCGGTCCTCCTGCCACCAGTTAACTGCCTACTTCAGGGGCAGTTGTCTCTCTGATAGGCAAGCTGTCTGATACTACTCCTGTTGCTGGTACCATTGTATTGGAGACAGAGCAGCGGGAGGGCAAGGTGAGGGGCACAGCTCTCACACTGGATTTAACAATCCCTCTGCCTTTCAAACCTGTAAGGGAGGCAGGGTTGGGGGTAAAATCCAACCCATCAATGTGAAGCACTTTGAGGTGTGTCTTTACATAAGAATCACTGTAAAATGCAGTAACCCTCAACCTACAGCATATGAAGGATGGTGTAATTGTATAGCTAATTGAGGTGTCTATTATTTAACATACCCACTTATTTTATTTCAAGATATTACAACAGAATTAATCCAGAACATGAGAAGACAAGTATTGGATTTATCGTTGTCACACGTACCGAGATACAGTGAAAAGTGTTGTTTTGGGTGCTATACAGGCAGACTGGGCCATATAGAGTGCAGCAGTGTAACAGAACAGAGTGAAGAATACAGTGTTACAGCCACAGAGAAGGTGCAGAGAGAGGGAGATCAGGATTAGCATTTGAGAAGTCCATTCAAACGTCTGATAACAGTGGGGAAGAAGCTGTTCTTGAATCTGTTAGTACTTGTGTTCAAACTTTTGTATCTTCAGCCCAATGGAAGAGGGTGGGAGAGAGTATGGGAGTAGATCATTCAACCCATTGAATGGGAGAGCAGGTTCACCTTTGGCTGACCTGCTGCTTCAACAACACCTCCCAGTCCATTACCCATCTCCCTCGAATTCCCTGTGAGAGCAAAAGCTGTCTATTCAAATCTGTTCAACAATGGAGCATTCACAACTGAATGAATTTTAGACCAAATCTCTCAACTGTTAACTCCTGATGTATGAGATGGCAGGGTGGGCGTTATTGTACAGGAGATGCTGGCCACTGATTGTATAGAACGCAAGTCTTTTATCTACAGTATGTATTTATCGTGATTTTTAAAATATGAACTGTGTTCTTTCTCAGTCGCCTTTTTCTCCAATAGCTTTGAGCACATGATCAAGGCTAATTCTTCAGTGTAGTACCGAGGGAGCACTACACTCTCAGAGGTAATATCTTTTGCAACACAGATTAAAGTAAAGCTTTCAGTATTCATATTCTGTTTTGGATTTCAAACATTTAAATCTGAAAGAATGTGCCGTTGCAACTTGGTTTACACACTGGTGTCTCACTCCACTTTCAGTGACATTAATCTTCATATGTTATAGGTATTTGTTCAGAGTTATTTCTGATTTGCTAATTTTCTGGGGCTCTGCCAATTTATTTTAAGTTGTCCCTAGTTCCAGAAGCTAATACTGCCAGGAGTCTGGACGCTAACTTGTGAGGATAAGTAATAAATTATTTTACTGAAATAAATGAAAGAAAGAATTGCATTTATATAGAACTTGTTGCAACCATCGGAATTTAAAGTGCCTATGGCTAATGAACTACTTTTGCCTGTTCTAGTGTAAGAAACGCAATGGCTAATTTGCATACAGCAAGGTTCCACAAACCTGTAACATGATCCTGACCAGATAACGTTTTTTGTGATGTACATTAAGGGTTAAATGTTAGCTAGGACACCACGGGAAACAACTCTGACCTTCTTTAACTAGTGCCAAGAGATCTCCTACATCCACCAGGTGTATCGTGTCTCTGTTGCAGAAGACATTACCTCTGACATTTAACCCTTAATGTACATCACAAAAAACGTTATCTGGTCAGGATCATGTTACAGGTTTGTGGAACCTTGCTGTATGCAAATTAGCCATTGCGTTTCTTACACTAGAACAGGCAAAAGTAGTTCATTAGCCGTAGGCACTTTAAATTCCGTAGCACTCCCTCAGTACTACACTGAAGAATTAGCCTTGATCTTATGCTCAAATCTATTACAGAAAAGGCAATTAGGAAAGAACATAATTCAATGCTTTAAAATGCTGAGAAATACATTCTGTAGATCTATAAGAATCAAATGAAACTAGAGTTCACAAGAAGAGGTGGAACAATGTCTGAGCACAGTTGGCACTGTCTCAATTAATTTTTTCAAAGACCTCTCCAATGAAGAATTAGTTGGGAGCTATGAGGGTGCAAACAGAAAATAGTAAATTCTTAATGGGATGGAAGAGTGCAGGCAGGAATGTTAGACAGATGATAAAGGCAGTATAGAGTGGATGGATGGATTTGACATTCAGTTTTTTTTTACTCATAACCTTTACTGATCAATTCCATTGCTGACCTTAGTCTCGGAGAGCTTAAAGAATAAAGGTTGAGGTAATGATACTTGTGTGTGGAAATGCTGAGTTTAAGAAGTCAAAGTCCCTTCTCTGTTCCATGTTTTCTTCTGAACCAATGAATGTTTATGACTAAGCTGTTAAAAATTACACGACAAAATACTGAGCTACAGTATTCCAAACAATTTACACTTTCAATTCAAATGGTAAAGTATAGATTAATTATAAAATAAATTAGTCTATACTTTAATGCTTGAATTGAAAGTTGAACAGTACAATATTTAGTATAAAGATTAATAAATTAACTTAAAATCAAACTGGAATTGTTTCCTGCTCTCTTATTAAGCTGCAAACTGTTTAAAGTGTATCAGAGACCAGTACTTTTGATTGTTCTGTTTAAACTTCTTATGCAAGGTCTCTTTTCAACTCCTCCACATGATTCTGGCTCACACTTGGCTTCCCTCTCTTTGTGAATGTTTGTCCACATCTGCTGCATGTGTTTTGTTTTCCCAGCTGGTTGGCATGGCACCATTTCACACTCTGGGAGTTGACTGGGGCACTCTATTCCCTAGTTTGGCCTCTACGACAATTGCCATTCACCCTGATCCAATGTTTGGTTATTTCGCTTTCAATTACCCAGAATGCTCAGAGATATTAGGCATTTGTGTCAAAGTGAAATGAAAGTCTCTGTGTGTGTGTATATATATATATATATATGAGAGAGAGAATGATACTTTAGACCAAAAGCAAATAATAATCATTTTAACAATCACATCATTCTATTGTAGAGATTACACTCACCATGTTCTGAATGTGCAGCACCAATGGAAGAGACTGATTAGATTAGATTCCCTACAGTGTGGAAACAGGCCCTTCAGCCCAACACGTCCACATCGACCCGCCAAAGAGTAACCCACCCAGACCCATTTCCCTCTGACGAATGCACCTAACACTACAGACAATTTAGCATGGCTGATTCACCTGACCTGCACATGTTTGGACTGTGGGAGGAAACCGGAGCACCAGGAGGAAACCCACACGGACACAGGGAGAATGTGCAAACTCCACACAGTTACCCAAGGCTGGAATCGAACCTGGGACCCTGGTGCTGTGAGGCAGCGGTACTAACCACCAAGCCACTGTGCCGAGAGATTGGCAGAGAGGTTGAAGAATTCTATATATTAAAAAAAACAAGATATTTACTACTTCCACAATGACCCGAGGCGTGTTGATGCAGTGTGTAGTTTAATCATGCAATGCAATCCCAGGTCAAATCCCCTGTCTGTGCAGAGGTGGTTGTTCACACAAGGTTTAGTCCCTGAGTTAGGAAAAACAAATTCGGGAAATTCAGATTTCTAACCTGTAGCCCTGAGTAACACTGATGTATGTGCACACCAAATGAGAACAGGATACAAGTTGGCTGTCACACCCCACTGTTTAGTTGAGAAACCCAGTGATAGCTGTTGTTCACATTGATGAGCCAATGTCCTTTAGGGAAGGAAACTGCCATCCTCACCTGGTCTGGCCCACATATGGCTCCAGACACACAGCAATGTGGTTTATTCTTAACTGCCCTCTGGGCAATTAGGGATGGGTAATAAATGCTGACCCAGCCAGTGACATCCTCATCCCATGAATGAATGAGAAAAGGAATAACAGCTAGTTTCTAGTGAGGCAGTGGGTTGATATAGATGGTAAAACCAGGGAATTAAAATTACTGCAGGTGATGATTATTTTTTTGAATGGTCAACAAGCTGGGGTCAAAGTCTTCTCTGCTATTTTAACTACTGTTAATCTGCTATTTTAACTATTAACCTGTGTAACTATTAACTATTAACTATTAACTGTGGTCCCTCTTAAATTTGGTACAAGTGTAAAAAGAGGTAATATGAGAATATTACCAACAATAATCTTTGTTCTTATACACCAAGAAGAAGGAGAAAATCTGAAGTGAAAAGGGGAAGGAACACAGGGACAAAGTGGAGGCCCATCAAGCCTGATCTACCATTCAGTGAAATCATGCCTGATGTTCAAACCAACTCCATAGGTCTGTAAACATGGACAGGAAGCCAGCTTGCTTTCTCTCCATGGATGCTGCCTGACTCGCTGGTTTTTGTTTTCAGTACAGATTCCAGCATTTGCTCCTTCCATATATCTGCATTTGCCCCATACTCATCCTTTAGAAGCTTTCGTTAACACAAATCTGTCACTCTTAGATTTAAAATAAAAAATTCAATCAGGATCAGTAGCAGGAGGCAATAACTGTCCCACTTGAACCTGACATTTCATGAATAATGCATAAACTTTACGGACTGAAAGACCATATCCATAACACCCATATTATGTAAAGATAAGTAGGAAAATTGAGTTATGAGAGAATGTAAGGAAACTACAATAGGATATCGATAGGTGAGTGGGTAAAGGTCAGGCAAATGGAGTACAATGTGGAAAAGTGTGAAGTTGTTCATTTTGGCAGAAATAATTTAAAAATCATGTTATTTCTAAATGGTGAGAGGTTGCAGAGCTCTGGGATGCAGAGAGATCTGGGTGCCCTTGTGCATAACTCACTGGAGGTTAATCTGCAGGTACAGCAAGTAATCAGGAAAGCTCATAGAATGTTATGGTATATTGTGAATTGAATACAAGGGTAAGGAAATTGGAATAGAATAGAATCCCTACAGTGTGGAAACAGGCCATTCCGTTCAACAAATCTATACCAGCCCTCCAAAGATCATCCCGCCCCAGATCCATGCCCCTACCCTATAGCCTGCTTCAACTATACAGGGCATTGGTGAAACTGCAGCTGGAGTACTGTGTACTTATGGAAGAATGTTAATACATCGGAAGCAGTTCAGAGAAGGTTTACTGGACTAATATCTGGAATGAACAGATTGCTTTATGACAAAAGGCTAGACAGGCTGGGCCTGTATCCACTGCAGTTTAGAACGGCCCTGAGGGGATTTGACCAGGTGGGTGTGGGCAGGATGTTTCCTCTTTGTGGGAGAAGCTAGAATTGGGGTCACTGTTTAAAAACAGGAGGATGTCCACTTAAAACAGTGGAGGAAGCATTTCCTTCCTCAAGAGGCAATGGACGTAGAATCTTTAAATATTTTGAAGACAGAGGGAGAGAGATTCTTGATTTCCAAGGAGAGGCGAGATTATTGGGGATATGAAGGAATATAGAGTTAAGGTTGAAATCAGATCAGGAGAGGCGATGTTTCGAGCATAAGCTCTTTACCAGGAATGAGGCTTGTGGGCCAAGTGGGCTGGGATATAAATGGGAGGAGGGGGGTGGGGCTGTGGGGAAGGTAGCTGGGAATGCAATAGGTGGATGAAGGTGGGGGCTGATGGTGATATGTCAGAGAGGAGGGTGGAGCAGTTAGGTGGGAAGGAAGATGGACAGGGTGGGTTGGTTGGGGGGGGGGGTGTGCGTGAACCTAACAAGGGAGTCGCAGAGGGAATGGCCCCCCATAATCCACCCTCCAATCTTGGCACCTTCCCCTGCCACCACACAAAGTACAAAACCTCTCCCCTCACCTTCATCCAAGTCTCCAAAGGATCCTTTCACATCCGACAGGGATTTACCTGCACTTCCACACATGTCATCTGCTATGCCCATTGCACCCAATGTGGTCTCCTCTACCTTGGGGAGACAGGACGCCAACTTAAGAAACGTTTCAGGGAACATCTCTGGGCCACATACATCAACCAACCCCACCGCCCTATGGTCAACCACTTCAACTCCCTCTCCCACATTGCCAAGGACATGTAGAT
Organism: Hemiscyllium ocellatum; assembly: GCF_020745735.1. Lineage (NCBI taxonomy): Eukaryota > Metazoa > Chordata > Chondrichthyes > Orectolobiformes > Hemiscylliidae > Hemiscyllium > Hemiscyllium ocellatum. The sequence goes on from NC_083423.1 coordinate 5,589,034, forward strand.
CCTGGGCCTTGACTATGGCCATACTCTAGCCACCCAGCTCCTGGAGGATGAATGCCTCATCTTCTGCCTCCAATCCCACAGCATCAATGTGGATTTCGCCAGTTTCCTCATTTCCCATCCCCCCTACCTTATCCCAGTTCCAACCCTCCAACTCGACACCGCCCTCAAGATCTGTCCTACTCGTCCATCTTCCTTCCCACCTACCCGCTCCACCCTCCTCTCCAACCTACCACCTTTACCCCACCTCCACCTTCCTATCGCATTCCCAGCTGCCTTTGCTCCAGCCCCACCCCCCCTCCCATTTATATGTCAGGCCCCTTGGGCTGCCTCCTCATTCTTGACGAAGGGCTCATGCTCAAATCGTCGACTCTCCTGCTCCTCGGATGCTGCCTGACCTGCTGTATTTTTCCAGCAACACACTCTCGACTCTGATCTCCAGCGTTTGCAGTCCTCACTTTCTCCTCCTTCAAAGCCATGAACTTACTGAATGGCAGGTACAGGCTCGATGGACCAAATAGCCTCCTCCAGTCCTCATTCATGACATTGACCATTCAGCCCAGTGAATCTGCTCTGTCATTCAATGAGATTATGTCTGATTTGACAATCCTCAACTCCACTTTCTTGCATTTTCTTCATGACCCTTGATTCCCTTAAATGTACCTTGAATACACTGAAACCTCCCCAAGCCTCAACAGCTTCTACGGTAAGGAATTCCACAGATTTGCTATTTCCTGAAAGAAGAAATTCCTCCTCATTTCTGTCTTAAATATGCGACCCCCTTGTCTGAAGTTAAGCTGTCTCATCCAATTCTCTCCCACAAGGAGAATCAAGGTCCCTACATCCACCCTGCCAAGCCCCCTGAGAAACATAGTTAAAAATCACACAGCACCAGGTTATAGTCCAATAGGTTTATTTGGAAGCACTAGCTTTTGGAGCATCGCTCCTTCTTCAGGTAGTTGACAACTCCGAAAGCTAGCGTGCTTCCAATTAAACCTGTTGGACTATAACCTGGTGTTGTGTGATTTTTAACTTTGTCCACCCCCGACACCTCCACATCATGCCTAAGAATTGTACATGTTTCAATAAGGAAATCTCTCATGCTTCTAAACACCAGTGCTCTGATTGTTTGTGGAGGCTGGGTCCCACCAAGGTTATTTGGTTTCCTAAGCGCCAAGAAAGACATTGCAGAAAAGAAAAAAAAACATTAATCTTGTGCTCCTTTTGCAGCTCATGTGTTCCACAGTGCAGAAGGCACTTTTCGAAGAGGAAGACCGAGTGAAGAAATTGATCAGCCGGGTTGCTATGCTGGAGAGCCGCAACAGGCAGCTGAAGGACAAAGTGAAGCGAGTGAAACGGACCCTGCGGCAGGTGAAGAAGAACAGCCGTCGCATGGAGCAACTCAACAAAAAACTACTGGAGAAAACAGCAGCCCCGCATTATGTCAAACCCGACTCTAATTCCGAAAGTATTACCTTCAGACAGAGCACAGGGTATTGAATTTATTCCACTTACTTTTGCTTGCCTTGTCAATTACTCAGCGAGCTCACACAGGAGGTGCCGGGCACCTCAGACAGCTCACTCACTGTAAACATGTCAGTGACGGTCACCCAAAGGCTGCTAGCAGAGCCCCTCAGCCAGTTAGGAATAGCTTATATCCTCATCACACTCTTTAAGGAGAACAGTGGAAAACCGAGACATGTTATTGTGCACAGTATTAATCATTATTTTACTTAGGTCAATATGTGCTGAGTATTTCCTGCTTTAGCTGCACTGATGCCTTTTGAGAATTATTTGAGTTTATTCTTGTAATTGAGAAATAAGTGACCCCATACTTAGCAGCACAATTGTTGGTATGTACAGTGCAGACAGTATCCACTTGTTTAATGCTTTTTTGAAATAGAAACACAAGATTCTTTTGTGTGGACACAAGTGTGATGGAGATGCTGCAGAATGCATGGCAATTCTTTAGTCCTCTGTAAAACTCTTGACACATTTACACCTAATATGAATTTTGAAAACAAACGTATAATTGTAAAGTTATCTTGTACATTAGCAAGTGTTACTAAGCCTAGACAGTTTCACATCTATGGCCTGTATCTGTTTTCTAATCTACTTGTGGGATGTTTTTGACATATTTCAATAAAACTATATACTTTGCTAATTATTTTCCTTCTGGTGGATAATAACTTTGATTTCTTATTCTGAGCCAACAACACCAGGTTTGGAAATTCTCTAAAGAGCACACACAGAAAATCTCTCAGTTTACAGATAAGACTAATTATTCTTATTCGATATGTATTCATGCACATTAATCTCCCTGATTAATGACAATGTCTTGCAGATTATTTCAACACTCCTTTAACAGTAAAAGGGTTGCAATATAACAGCTTGCCATTTTTATTGGCTGGAACAAAAGTATTGAAAGTGCAATAGCTTCTAGATGTTGTTAGAGAACAAAAATGATTAAACTGTCGAAACTATTTGCTTTGACAGCTGCTCAACTTTGATGTTTAGTTGTGTGGTCTAATTGCTTGCCTGGTGTTCTACAACTCATGCACAAAATTCCTTAGCAAGTTTCAAAGGGGTCCTGATGCGATAACTTCCTAATAATGGTTCACTAAAAGTGGCGGCCAAATTGAGATTGAAAGATCTGTCAAGGTAATATTTGATTTCCCCCCACCATCTCATTTCCAATTTTCCATATGGCAAAGTTTAATAAAGTGGTGACTTTGAATTTATTTTAATCAATGAGGCATCATCTATTATGGATTTTCTCCTCATGTAATACAAAGCACAATTTTTCTTGAATACAAAATAGTTTCCTCCATTTAGAGTTATTGACTGCTCTAAGTTCTAACATATCCATGAGATAGGCAACTTTCTCATTATGTGACATGTTTCTGTCAGCCTGGGGACAGTTATGAATGGACAATAAATATGACATATGCCCACAGCCCCTTGCCCAGAAAAATTCCCAGAAAATACCATCAACTGATTGGGTGATCATTTGATTTTAAAAGAAATATACACCTCCACCTTTCTGTTGTTGTCAAGGCTTGGTCTTTGGACTGAATCTATGGTCAGTCTAATCCATCCAATATGATTTCATTACTTTGTGCCTTGCTGTGATCAGGTGACCACTAGGACTAGTGCTGCCTACACCTCCCATGAGAGAATGTTGTGGTGTATGTTGAAACTTTATTAATATTTATTGTGCTTCTGAATCATTCCACATGATTTTAGAACAGAAGAATTGGAGCAGCCTATTGGGTCCCTTGGACCTGCTCCAGCAGTTAACCAGATCATGCCTCATCCGAATCCACATTCCCTCCATTTTCCCCATACCACTTAATTCGATCAGCCACGTTCGAATGGTGGAGCAGACTCCATGGGCCTAACTTCTGCTCCTTTCACTGCTGATCTTCCACTTGCGTCCAAAGATCTATTGATTTCCATCTTGAAAATGTTCCACAACTGATCATCCTTTGTTCTCTGGGGGGGGATGAATCCTAAACATTCACAATAGGTAGGTTCTTGATTGTCAAGGGGATCAAGGGTTACAGGGGGAAGGTGGGAGAATGGGGTTGAGAAACTTATCACCCATGATTGAATGGCAGAGCAGGCTCAATGGGCTGAATGGCCTAACTTCTACTCCTATGTCTTATAATCTTAATAGCATAAATTTTCTTCCTCTCTGTTCTAAGTGGCTTAACCCATACCTTGCAATTTAGAGTCAGCATTAGTCTAGACTCCCGGACCAGTGCAACTTGTCTCTCTGCTCCCATTGACCTGCTGCGCTTTTCCAGCACCACACTTTTCAACTCTGGTCTCCAGTATCTGCAGTCCTCACTTTCTCCTCTCTGTTCCCATTGTCAAACACTCTTAGAATGTTATAGATTTCAATAAAGCTCCTTTCTGCTGAACTTCAGAGAACTGAGGGCCATTCTACTCTAATGGAATGGTAGTTAAAATTCCATTTGTTGACATTATTTACACTGACAATTTCCTTGAACAGAGAACATCGTCAGCTCACCTTAAACTTTACTGCCTGCATCCTAACTCACACCAAATTTCAGTCACTAACCCGCACTGGTTCCTTATGGCAATGCCTTAACTTTAACATTAATTTCCTCATTTTTTTAATCCCTCCGTGACATTGTGAAGGTGTGGAATCTCTTCAAACCTGTCTCCCTATCTCACTCTCCACCTTTAAATTGTCCATTTTGTCAAACCTTTGACCACCTCGATTTCAAGAACCAACATTGCTGGAGAAACTCTGGCAGAATCTGTGTAGGGAGAAACACCGTCAACATTTTTGAATTTAGTGACCCATTTTGAAATGTTACCTCTGTTTCTCTCTCCACGGAAGCTGTAGGACTTGCTGAGTTTCTCTGGTAATGTCTGGGTTTTTTTGTTTCAGATCCTGCATGCCTTACAGTTCTATGTTTTATTATCCAAGCAGTTCCCGGGCTGCGATTTGGTTCTGTTCTGGAATCCATTTGTAAATCAATCTGTTCGGCAGTTGTAACAAAGCAGGATAACAAAGAGGAGCTGTTTGTCAGTGTAGGAAATGTTTGTATGCCAGACCTTTAAAACTGCACCCCCGTATGAGATTGCGTTCGTAAGTATAAGTGTTTGTAAGTCGGATGTTTGTAAATCGGGAACCCACTCTCCATTTCCTCTAGCTCAGTATTCAGTTCAAGGAAGACAGGCAGGAGGCTGGAAAAACACAGCAAGCCAGGCAATATCAGGAGGTGGAGAAGTCAACGTTTCGGGTGTAACCCTTCTTCAGGATTAGATTAGATTAGATTTACAGTGTGGAAACAGGCCCTTCGGCCCAACAAGTCCACACCGACCCACCGAAGCGCAACCCAACCATACCCCTACCTAACACTACGGGCAATTTAGCATGGCCAATTCACCTGACCCGCACATCTTTGGACTGTGGGAGGAAACCAGAGCACCCGGAGGAAACCCACGCAGACACGGGGAGAACGTGCAAACTCCACGCAGTCAGTTGCCTGAGTCGGGAATTGAACCTGGGTCTCAGGCGCTGTGAGGCAGCAGTGCTAACCACTGTGCCACCGTGCCGGACTGGGTGTGAGTGTGGGGGAGCTGCAGATAAAGGGGGTGGCGGGGCCAGGATGGTGAAGTGAAGATAGGTGAAGACAGGTTGAGGGTGAGACCTGGTTGGTCAATGGGAGGAATGGATCTGGTTGGTAGCAGGGAGCTGTGGAAGGGAGGGGGAGGGGCTGGGAAGGGAGTCGGGGGATGGGGAGGGAGGTTATTTGAAATGGGAGAACTCGATGTTGAGTCCTCTGGGCTGGAGGCTGCCCGGGCGAAAGATGAGGTGGTGTTCCTCCAATTTGTGGTTTGGTTTGTTGTAGCAATGGCGGAGGCCAAGGAAGGTCATGTTAGAGAGGGAATGGGAAGGGGAATTAAAATGGCTGGTGACTGGGAGGTCCGGTTGCCCCCTGCAGACCCAGCTGAGATGCTCAATGAACCATTCCCTAAGATTACATCTGGTCTCCCCAGTGTAGAGAGGTTCAGTATTCAGTTTGATGCTGCTCCTGTGAAGTGTTTTGGTGGCATTTTACAAGGGTGCACCTGCTGCATAAATATTAGCTGCTGTATTTTAGTTATAATTCACAGACAAGCACTCACCTTCACAGCAAGTGCACTGCCTATGGTCCAAAGTATCCAGCTTCAGTTCTGGTGCAAGATGATCTCGGCCTACCCGTGAATCAGTCTAGATTTGGTTGTTTTCCACTCAGGGACCCTACAAGCTTCTGGACTCAACATCTTCGTTCAGTAACCTTAGGGCTTGTGCTCTCCCATGTCCTTGTCCTAACCCTCACACATCAGGCCTTGTTATCACATTGTCTGCCATTACTCACCATCCATTCTTAGCCACTAACAGTCCACATTAGTAGCCATTTGCCCTCCCAGCCAGATGGTTATTCACTCCTTTGTCTGTCCAACTGCTCTTTGGGCTCTATCCCCACTAAAGTTTTCTCCTTACCCCCTACTCCCACCCTTTCATCTACATATAGGCCAACATTTTCCTAGATACCATCAGTTCTGAGGAAGGGTCACTCAACCCAAAACATTAACTCTGCTTTCTCTCCACACTAGCTGCCAGACTTGCTGAGCTTTTACAGCAATCTCTGGTTTAGTTCTTGGCTGGGTGACATTTGAACAGTTTGCGAAAGGGAAAGATCATGTTTCATTTTTGTTTTCCAACTGCCGAGAGCCAGTTCTGAGGAACAAACACCACTGTAAGGGAATTCTAACTATAAATGTATTGTAGATTTAACCAGGTACAACTTTCATAAATGACAGTTCTGTTTGTCCAAATGGAAGTGAGTTTGAGTCTAGAACCAGAGAGCGCCATCTCAGGGTAAAAGGGTGTCAGTTTAAGACTGAGATAAGGAGGAATTTCTTCTCAGGGTTGAGAGTCTTTGGAACTCCTTGCCCCAGAGAGCTGTGGGAGCTTGTGTATATCTAAGGCTGAGATAGTTAGATCCTTGATCAGTCAGGGAATCAAGGATTATGGTGAAAATGCAGGAAATTGGACATGAGGAATGTCGGATCAGCCAGGATCCTATTGAATAGCGGAGCAGGCTCAAGGGGCCTTATTGTCTTATTATTATCCTGTAGTGAATAACAAAATGTTAAGTGCAAGAAGCATTCTTACTAATACTTGCCCACTGCTGTATTATGGAGCAACAACATTGAAAGTATGTATTTGTATTGCACGTTCCACATATTCGAAATATCTCCAGCTGCTTCACAGGAGCATTAAAAAACAGGATATGACACAAAAGGAGAAGATGTCAGGTAACCAAAATCTTGGTCACAGGTTTAGGTTTTAAGGAGTGTCTGAAAGGGCAAAATAGAGAGAGGTGCAAAAGGTCACGGAGGGAATTCAGAAGACTGAGCTTCTTCATGTGATGGTGTAGTCACCAATGGTAAAGCAATTACAATGGGGATGTTCAAAAGTCCAGAATTATTGGTTCATCGGTGTCTCAGAGGGTCAGCAATTGGAGTAAATTGCAGAGATATGGAAGGGTGAAGCCGTGGAGGGATTTGAAGATACAAATCAACCATTATTGAATGGAGGGGCAGACTCAATGTCCTAATTTCTACTCCTATGTCTCATGGTCTTAAATGAGCATTTTTAGAACCAAATTGTTGCTTGACCAGGAACTAAATCAGGTCAGCAAAACAACAGCTATAGTCAGAACACAGAGAACTGTTAATACTCACAGAATATCCAACCTGACCCTGCAAACATGTGCACATTGATCTGTTTTTGATGGGAAATATTGTTCTGCAATGGTCCTTTAGAATGGAGATAAGGAGAAACTTCTTCAGACCCAAGAGTGGTGAATTGGTGGTGCAGTGGTTAGCACTGCTGCCAGGGGCCTCACATTGCCAGGGGCCCAGGTTCAATTCCAGCCTTGGGTGACTGCATTCTGTGTGGAGATGGCACATTCTCCCTATGTCTGTGTGGGCTTCCTCCCACAGTCCAAAGATGTGCAGGTTAGGTAAATTGGCCATGCTAAATTGCCCATAGTGTTAGGTGCATTAGTCAGAGGGAAATGAGTCTGGGTGGGTTACTCTTTGGAGGATCGGTGTGGGGCTGAAGGGCCTGTTTCCACAATGTAGGGATTCTAATGTATGGAATTCATTGCCACAGAAGTCTGTGGAGGCCAGGTCATTGAGTGTATTTAAAACAGAGATAGATAGGATCTTGATTGTCAAGTGGATCAAAGGTTACAGGGAGAAAGTGGAAAAATGGGGTTGAAAATTCTACCAGTCGTGATTGAATGACAGAGCAGGCTCAATGGGCTGAATGGCCTAATTTCTGCTCCTACATCTTATGGTTTCTCCTAATGGATCCAAGTTAAGAGTTTACACACCACCACCAGGAAAACAGTTATCTAAGTCCTACCCGAGATCTTTTACATTCCTGATGTGGTCATTTCAGACAATAGCCACCATTTGCAGATATTCCAGTCACTTTGAGCATGTTATGAGCTCAGTGCAGTGCCACAGTCTAATGGGGAGGCTGAACATGGGGTCAAACCATTCAGAGGCTTTCAAAGAAGAGTTCCAACTTGTGGCCAACCGAATTAGATTATAGGTCCACCCCTAATCTGGACTGCTGGAGCACCTTCTGATTATAGATTATAGTTAGATTGGAGGTCCACCACTAATCTGGACTGCTGGAGCACCTTCTGAGATGTGGCCAGCGGAAATTGATGAAAATAGTTTTGGGTCCCTTATCTAAGGAAAGATATCCTGACACTGGAGCCACAGAGAAGGTTCACTTGGCTGATTCCAGTCTGGAGGGATCTTCCATGAGTGGATGTTGAGTTGGTTGGGTCTGTACTTGGAGTTTAGTAGAATGAGAGGTGACCTTATAATAACATGCATGATTCTTTGAGGGCTTGTAGATGTGGAAAGGTTGTTTCCCCTTGTGGGAGACTCTAGGACCAGGGGGCATCATCTCAGAATAAGAAGTTGCCCATTTAAGACAGAGACGAGGAGGAACCTCTTTTCTTCTCAAGAAGGGGGATTCTTGGCCACAAAGGGCTATGGTTCATTAAATACATTCAAGGCTGAGAGACAGACAGATTTTTAACCAGGAAAGGAATCAAGGGTTATGGGAAAAGGCAGGAAAGTGAAGTAGAGGATTATCAAGTCAGCTGCAATCTCATTGAATGGTGGAACAGACTCGATGGACTGAATGGCCTACTTCTACTCATATGTCTTATGGTCTTATTGACTCAGCTCCCTAAGTTGGTTTCACATATGAACCTTCATGATGACTAAGAGATACTGATAAGGAAGAATCCCACCTTGAGCAACAGGCAATACAGTGCAATAAATGTAAGGGTGAGGACAGATTGTGTTATAGAGAAAGGCTGGATAGGCTGGGGCTTGTTTCACTCGAGCATAGGAGGTTGAGAGGTGACCCTGATACAAGTATATAAAATAAGGAGGGGTATAGATAGAGTTAACTGTAGTTGTTTTTTCCCTCGAATGGAAGATTTCAGACTGGGAGGCAGATCTTTAAGATGAGAGGAGAGAGATTTTAAAATGACAACTTTTTACACAGAGTGTGGTTTGTGTGTGGAATATACTTCCTGAGGAAGTGGTGGATGTGGGTACAATTACAATGCTTAAAAACATTTGGATAAGTACATGAATAGGAAAAGTTTGGAGGGATATGGGCCAGGAGCAGGCAGGGGGGACTAGTTCAGTTTGGGATTATGTTCAGCATGGACTGGTTGGGCCGAAGGGTCTGTTTCTCTGCTGTATGACTCTATGTCTCTATGAATCAACCAATGTTAGGAGCATGGTGGATCAGAGATTTAAACAGAAAAGATACAAACATGTCAGTGATGTGACCAATGGGAAGTTGTGTATTGTCTGTACTGCTGAAGGAGCTGTACACAGGAATCACATAAACCTCATCCCATTCCGGTAATTCTTACTCAAATTATTTATTGGGATGAAACAAATGGCTAACCTGGGAACAGCGGAAAAACCCTGATATCGGTCCTTCAGCGAAAACAATCCAACAGGAGTTTCCACCACTGTGCAAACCACTTTCTTCCCAATCCAGAGGGAAACCATCGCAGGAGAATGGGGAAATTTCCAGACTGTCTGAATTTGTAAAATCAAAATGCTTGGGGGGGGATTGAGATCATGGTGTCTGTAAATATCTAAACAAACATTTCATAACTTGGAGGGAAATGACACTTTGGAGAAATGTTGCAGATATTTTCAAATCAACCTGGAGTGGTTGGGACTTGAATCTAGGTTTCCTAGATGAGAGGTAGGGACACTACCACTGTGCCACAAGAGCCTGAGGAGAACAGTTGTTTATGGACCTGAAAGAGTTAACACTTCCTGGAGTAAATAAGGATCATTCACTGTGAGGAAATCCTGTCAACTTGGTCAGCGTAAGGAAGGAGAAGGTGGGGACTGCAGACGCTGGAGATCAGAGTCCAGCCTATGGTGCTGGAAAAACACAGCCAGTCAGGCTTACGCCCACAATGTTGACTCTCCTGCTCCTCGGATGCTGCCTGACAGACTGAGCTTTTCCAGCGCCACACTCTCGAGAGTAAGGAAAGGGCTTGTCAGAGAGAGATCTGGGGCTGGAGTTCCTTGAGCAGTCTCTGTGATAATGCAGATCATACTGATGTAACATGTAAGTCGTTGTAGTCATTTAATGATTTTCATATTGTTTACTCAACAAGTCTCTTCCAGTTAGATCTGAGAGGTGGATATCTTAATTCAGTTCCATCCCTTTGAGTTTGAAGGAAGCCACACCCACACAGCAGGGGAGACTGGTGTCCTTGACTGGCTAATCAGCTACTGATTAACTAACCAAAACAGGTTAGAGACGTTGTTACATTTTATTGCACTTCCAACATCTTCAGGTTCCAATTCTATTTTACAGATCTGGCTATAATCATGAAGGGGACAAAATAAACATCTGCCCACAATGTGATGGTGTACAAAGATTTACTTTCCCTGCAGTATCATGGGGTGCAAATGCAAAGCGGAATGGTGGTTCAGTGGTTAGCACTGCTGCCTGACAGCGCCAGGGACCCAGGTTCGATTCCAGCCTCAGATGACTGTCTGTGTGGAGTTTGCACATTCTTCCCGTGTCTGCGTGGGTTTCCTTCCACAATCCAAAGATGTGCAGGTTCGGTGAATTGGCCATGCCAAATTGCCTGTAGTGTTCAGGGATGTGTTGGTGAGGTGCATGCATTACTGAGGGGTAAATTTGGGATAATAGGGGAAAGGAATGGGTCTGAGTAGATTACTCTTCAGGGGGTTGGTGTGGACTTGCTGGGGCCTGTTTCCACACTGTAGGGAATCTTTGAAAAATCAAACCTATCAGTGGCCCTTCCTGGGCATAATTTCAAAGAAAATGGCATACTTCAGATTTCTAACACCTTAGCACAACTGTGGCCACTGTTGTGGAGTGAAAACAATCTCTGAACGTATCTGTAGCACTATCAGAACCTGCAATTATCTTTTGGATAAATGGTGGTATTTCCTGGAAACAAATGACCACAAGCAGTTCAGCATCGCCCACCTCCCTCGGTCTCATCTTAGCTCATCCGAAATTCCCACCAATCCTCCGACTTCACCAAGATTCAGCACAGGAGGTCGAATTCTTAAACCAATAAATCCCTCCTAAAATCCAAGAGGAAATCAGACTTTGACATAATGGATCCCTTAAGGGTGAAGGTAAGACCAAATTTCCTGTTCCCTCTGATTGGGGTGGGCACTTTGTTTACTCTTGGAGCTCTGGTATAAAAAAATCATCAAGTGCAAAAGAACCCTTTGATCCACAAAATATCTGGAGAACTAAACAGTGTACATGGGGAACACATGGCAGCCAGCTGTGCAATATGATTTGACTGCCACACCAGCCCAACTCCTAATTGGGGACCTTGGCAATATTTGATGCACAGAGTTTAAGAATTAATGATGATATTGAGAATAAACAGCAGAGCCTTGATTTTGGTGCTTGAGGCAAAAGTTTTAAAAGTTTCAAAAAGAAAATAACCAAACAGGCTAACTACCGTATAAGGCAAAACAATTCAGTCGCATTTTACTCAAACACAAGATCAGCCCTCCTGCTGCTTGCTCTGGTCTCCTTCCTGCTCCATCACTTCCTTCTCCTTCGAGCATTTTTCTTTCTTTGCGAGGCCTGTCACTCCCCATTTCCATCTCTCCTTCACTTCCCATTCCCATTCTCTGTTCTGAGGCTCTGTTACTTTCTGTCCCAGTCTCTCTGTTACTCTCTGTCCCTAATCTCTCTGCCTCTCTCGTCCCCAATCTCTCTGTCATTCTCTGTTGTCAGTCTCTCTGTCACTGTCTGTTCTGAGTCGCTTTGTCATTCTCTGTTCCAAGTCTCTCTGTTACTGTGTTCCCATCTCTCCTTCAATCCCCATTCCCAGCTCTCTCTGTCACTCTCTGTCTCCAATCTCTCTGGCATTCTCTGTCCACAGTCTCTCTGTCACACTCTGTATCAGTCTCTCTGTCACTCTCTGTCCCAGACTCTCTGTCACTCTGTCCCTCATCTCTCTGTCACTCCCTGTCCCCAGTCTCGCTGTCACTCAGTCCTTCACTCTCTGTTCCCAATCTCTCTGTCACTCTCTGTTCTGAATTACTTGGGTCACTTTCTGTCCCTGGTCCCTCTGTGACTCTCTGTCCCCAGTCTCTCTGTCACTCTCTGTTCTGAGTCGCTCTGTCTCTCTCTCTCTGTCCCCAATCTCTCTGTCACTCTTTGTCCCAGTCCCTCTGTTTGCAGTCTCTCTATTGCTCTTGCTTCATAGTGGCCCTCTGTTTTCTACACTCGGATTGGATTTCTGTTTCGCAGTTGTGAAATGGTAACTCTTTAAACAATCAGCACTCATAACGATCAAACTTCACACAATTTATCGAGTTGCCGCATAAACTACAGAAGATGGGAAATTTGATTACAAACTGAAGTAAGTCTTCAAGCTGTACAACTGCTTTACAATAAAATAGTTAAAGATTCAGGGCTGGAAGCAGAATGAGGAGAAACACTGGGGTGTGGGAACAGTGACAGAGGGAACATTGGGGTGTGGGAACAGTGACAGAGGGAACATTGGGGTGTGGGAACAGTGACAGAGGGAACATTGAGGTGTGGGTGCAGTGACAGAGGGAACATTGGGGTGTGGGATCAGTGACAGAGGGAACATTGGGGTGTGGGAGCAGTGACAGATGGAACATCGGAGAACAGAAACCAAGTCAAACAACCAGGGTGAAACAGCTCATGCATTCATTGAGAAATTTAAATCCATCTAGCCTGTGATCCCTAAACACTATGGGCTATTCAGCATGACCAATTCACCTGACCTGCACATCTTTGGACTGTGGGAGGAAAGCGGAGCACCCGGAGGATATCCACACAGACACAGGGAAAATGTACAAACTTAAACACAAACAGTTACCTGAGGCTGGAATTGAACCCAGCTCCCTAGCACTGTGGGGCAGCAGGCTAACCACTGAGTCACCGCACCCTCCAGATTTAAAAAAAAATCAAATTCCATCATCTCTTACAGTGACATTTGAAGTCGTGTGCCCAGAGCATTCGGCTGGGGTCAGGATCGTTAATCCAGTGACGTTCCCAATCAGCCTTTACCTTCTGTTGGATAGTGGCCAACGGAAAGAAGGGTGAATATGAAGTGGTTAATGAAATAGATTTTGAGGTGTGACTGGGATTACGAGACAGCGGAGCTGTTTAAGGAGGAAGATATGTAGCAAGGGCCATTGGCAGCTGAAGATGTGCACAGGTTAACCTTCCTCCCACTGACAGTAAGAATCCTGTGAACAGATTACCCCAGAGAGTTTTTCAGAGAAGTTCATGTGACACCACCTCAGAAGTTTGGAGTGTGATGTCAATGACTACAGGCCGTCTTGTGGGGCAGTCACACCTTCCTAGCATTGCTTTGATTCTCCTGTTCCTGTTCCTCAAAAGCAGGATTCCCATTGGACAGTGCATTTTCCAAATATGGAGCAGCATCAACCTTTGGGGTAAATAACTGAATCAATCAAAAATGGGAGGGGGAATGTGCACAGTTTGTTTTAAGTGTTCTCCAAAACCACCATTACTTGGCCCTTGAAGACTACATTTCTCCTTTGAACAACTACTCACCAAAATAAGACCTCACAGATATCTACACAGTCCGGGTCAAATCCAGCTGAAGATCAGGAACTAATATAAAAATGGTGAAATAAAATCCATCAAAAATTTTTGTGAAATAAGCGACTCAAGACAACTGATTGTTGCCCAAGGGATAATCAAAGGAACCTTTCCCCCATTTTGGAGCATTTAGAAGGGAGACAATGTCGTTAAAGCAGCAGCAAAAAGGGTTGACTGGAACAGTCCTGGCAGTGAGAGACTTCAGTCTCATGGAAAGTTTGGAAGAGCTGGGCCTACTTTCCTTGGAGGAGATGATTGAGATTTGACAGATGTATTCACAATGATGGGAACTTTGGGACTGGACAGAGGAGATGGTAAGAAACTATTCCTGTTGGAGAAAGGATGGATAGCCAGATAACTGGCGAAAGAGCTAATAGTGACACAGGGGAGATTTCTTTCACCCAGTGAGTGTAAGGACCTAGAATGCCCTGCCTGAGAGTGTGGCAGAAACAGATTCAACCACCGCTCTCAAATTGAAATTGGATGAAGAAATGAGGTGGAAAGAAACCTGCAAGGGGTGGGAGAGAAGAATGGGATTAGCTAAAATGCTCTTGCAGAGGTCCAGCACATACATAATGGGCCAAAAGGCCTTCCTGTTTGCTGTAATCTGTCCCTGATTCTATAATCTGTCTTTGGCAATGCTGAGACTAGTTGGGTTGTTTTAAACAATGACAGCACTGTCTGAAACAGAGAGAGAATTCTGAAGAAACTCAGCAGGTCTGGCAACATCTGAGGAAAGAGAAACAGAGTTAATGTTTCAGAACACTTTCTTTTCAGACCATTCATTGTTGTCATTGACAATTACTTAGTAACGAGACTGATGGCCCACCGAGAGCATTCTGTGTCACGGGGTCCTGGGTCTCTGTGGGGTCTTGTGTGGCTGATGAGCTCCATTTCCTACCACACATTCGTAGATGTTTCCGGGAGGTGAAATCCGTTCTTGAGATCTTCGGCATTCCTTTCTCCGGTTCCTTTTCTGTATTTCCTCTTGTTGCCACATAATCTCAGAGAATTGTGTTCCTTCACATAGGAACATGCTCCAATCGGTTTCCTCTGGACATTGATATCTAAGCTGCATAACTTTCCAGGAGTCTTTGAAATGCTTCCTTTATTTTCCTCCGCCTCGAGTGAACTCTTGGAGCGAGCTGAAGATGATTTGCTTTGGCGGTCAGAACCGTAAACACGTGGCCAGCCCAGCGGAGTTAACAACAATATCCAATACCAGTGCAAGTTCTAATTGCTGATTGCTTTTAGTGCACTAAAAATAACCAGAATTTGCTCATTCTTATTTAATAACAATCAGTCCATGATAGGAGAGCTATTGGCTCAATATACAGAAATGTGACTGGAATCAATTTACTTTGAATTGCCACATAAATATTATTGGTAAACCAACAATAAATCAACCGTAAATTTGGATTTGGTACACAGCAGTCCCTTATTAAAAAAAAGGCAATCTGTTTAATGATATGAATCAGGACTGTTTTCCCAGATGCAAGTGAATTGTTTGTTATTTGGACACATCTTGCAGGATTATAAACACACTGCATTGAACTGAGGTTGAGGACAGACAAAGAGAAGCATACAGTAATACAGAGCTCTTCATGTTTTTGACTTGTCTGAAGATTAAGAAAGGAATCCATTCCAACTCAATAACATTGCACAAATAGTGATGAGCTTGAGTAGTCTGCCCATGTATTTTTAGCATAATATTCACTGAGTGAACTGCAATGGCTTGGCCAACTCCTTTTCTGAGTATTGCAGGATGATCAACTTAAATAATCATCTTATCTGAAGGGTTCTTGATCCATGAGGAAGTCAAGGGCTATGAGGGAACAGGCAGGATGGCAGAGCTGAGGCCATTCTCGGGTCAGTCATGATCTTCTCAAATGGCTGAGCAGGCTCGAGGGGCTGAATGGCCTCCTCCTGCTCTTGTTTCTTGTTTAATATAAGATGGGCAGGCGTCAGAGCAGGGTGCTCAGGGATTTCTGCTAAAGGAGGCAATGAGAAGCTATCGTGGCAGCAATTGGAACTTCAATTCAAATCAGAATTCAGGAATTGGAAACAATGGCAAAGCTATCATCAGCTGTTCTAACACCCATCTGGTTCAATGATGTACTTTCAGGGAGGGGAATTGCTGTCTTTACCCAGTCTGGTGTACAAGTAACTCTTAAATGTCCTCTGGAAATGGCCTAGTTAGGAATGTGTAACAAATGTTGGCTCTTTCAGTGACAAATGCATCCGTGACAGAAAAATAGCAGGAAGCGCATGTGGTTCTGGAATGTAAAAATAGGATGTCACAGCACGGTGGCTCAGTGGTTAGCACTGCTGCCTCACAGCACCAGGGACCCAGGTTCAATTCCTGCCTCGGGCAACTGTCTGTATCGAGTTTGCACATTCTCCCCGTATCTGCGTGGGTTTCCTCCGGGTGCTCCGGTTTCCTCCCACAGTCCAAAGATGTGCAGGTTAGGTGAATTGGCCTGTAGTGTTAGGTACATTAGTCAGGGGCAAATGTAGGGGAATGGGTCTGGGTGGGTTGCTCTTGGGAGGGTCTGTGTGGACTTGTTGGGCCGAAGGACCTGTTTCCACACTGTAGGGAATCTAATCTAATCTAAAATTACTTCAAACTAACTTCACTGGTCAAGACAATAGACTGTAAGGAGATAAAATGTAAAAGCAGAAGTAGGCCATATGGCCCATCAAGTCCTCTCTGCTACTCAGTGAGATTATTGCTGCTCTGATAATCCTCAACTCCTCTTTCCTGCCTTTTCCCATGATCCTTGATTCCCTTGGTAATTAGACAGGTTTCAAACATCTTGCTCAGATGCCTACCAAGAATTAGATTCCCAATGCAAATGCTCCATTAGGAAATCAGTTAAGGCAGAAGACTCACAGGAGGACGATGGAAATGAGTTCAGGATGTCCTCAGAGTCTCCTTGAAGTGGTCAAACATTTCCCTCATGGGAGTTCAAAGGTCAAAATAGAGAAGCTTCTTTTGGGAAGCTTCCAACCAATGGGGTCTTTTTCAAAAGCTTGCTGAGGTGATGTTGGGGTCATGGAAGGAGCACAGAAACCTGTCAAAAACCTGTTCACATGACCCTTCAAACACCATCCACTCTGCAAGTAGCACCAACTGTAGGTAGTGTATAGGACTGACCAGCTATCTCCGACCCCTCCATCCAGAGGGGCTGCTAAAGGAGAAGGAGACTTCAAGAAACAAGATTTTCTCATTTTCTATTACTGTAGAAAAATGTAACAAATAAGACTAGAAGACATTGGAGCAGAAGCAGGCCATTCAGCCCATCAAGCCCTCTCCACCATTCAATGAGATCACGACTGATTGATAATCCTTGACTCCAAACCACTGCCATATCCCTATAAACCTCAATTCCCTCACTGATTAAATATCTGTCTCTCCCAAACTTGAATACACTTTATGACACAATCTTGATAATCCTCTGCTGAACATGAGTAACATTTACAATTAAGAATTAGAATTAGAATTAAGTTTGTTGTCATGTGTACTTAAATACAGCGATACAGTCCAGTGAACAGTACAACATTGCCATTCCCAACATCAATTTCGGTACCTAGGTACAACATCTCAGGTACAAAGAAAAATAAAGTCCTTAGTATAAAATCAAAAAATAAAGAATTACAGTCCTTCTTTGACTCAATCCTATTTTTATTTTAATTCAATAACAAGGCATTGGCGTTGCATCTGGATGTAGATTTGCTCGCTAAGCTGGAAGGTTCATTTTCCGACGTTTCGTCACCATACTAGGTAACATCTTCAGTGATCCTTGGACAAAGCACTGCTGATGATTCCTGCTTTCTCTTTATACGTTTGGGTTTCTTTGGGTTGGCCCACTGAAGATGTCACCTAGTATGGTGACGAAAAGTCTGAAAATGAACCTTCCAGCTTTGCAAGCAAACGTACATCCAGAACCTCAACCTGAGCTACAAATCTTCTCAAAACTCACTAATTGGTGTTTGTATTTCATGACATTAACTCATTTTATCATAAAGTTGGTTGCCTCCTTGTCCTGAGAGCCATTAGTTCAGTTGTGCAATTCCCTGTCAGACTCATTATGGTGTAAAATGTTCCACTCCTTAGTAAATCTTTGAATGTTCTTTGAACCAATGATTCTGTCATCCAGCACTGCCTGGATTATTCTCATCTCAATTGAGCTTCCTTTATTATTATTTGGAGGTGAAAGTGAGGACTGCAGATGTTGGAGATCAGAGCTGAAAATGTGTTGCTGGAAAAGCGCAGCAGGTCAGGCAGCATCCAAGGAGCAGGAGAACACCTCTGGGATGGAATGTTTCAGAGAACACCTCTGGGACGGAACGTTTCAGGGAACAACTCTGGGACACCCGGACTAACCAACCCAACTACCCCGTGGCTAAAAAAGATCCGGAACATTTCAGAGAACACCTCTGGGACACCCGGACCAACCAATCCAACCACCCCGTGGCTAAAAAAGCTCTCATTTACTGCATCCGCTGCACCCGATGTGGCCTCCTCTATATTGGGGAGACAGGCCGCCTACTTGCGGAACATTTCAGAAAACACCTCTGGGACACCCAGACCAACCAACACAACCACTCCGTGGCTCAACACTTCAACTCCCCCTCCCACTCCACCAATGACATGTAGGTCCTTGGACTCCTCCATCACCAGACAATCGCAACACGACAGCTGGAAGAAGAGCGCCTCGTCTTCCGCCTGGGAACCCTCCAACCACAAGAGATGAACTCAGATTTCTCCAGTTTCCTCATTTCCCCTCCCCCCACCTTGTCTCAGTCCCAACCCTCGAACTCAACACCGCCTTCCTAACCTGCAATCTTCTTCCTGACCTCTCCGCCCCCACCCCACTCCGGCCTATCACGCTCACCTTGACCTCCTTCCACCTATCGCATTTCCAATGCCCCTCCCCTAAGTCCCTCCTCCCTAACTTTTATCTTAGCCTGCTTGGCACACTTTCCTCATTCCTGAAGAAGGGCTCATGCCCGAAACATCGATTCTCCTACTCCTTGGATGCTGCCTGACCTGCTGTGCTTTTCCAGCAAAACATTGTCAGCTATTATTTGGAGGTGCCAATGTTGAACTGGGGGGAGATGGGGGGAGACAAAGTTAAAAATCACACAACACCAAGTTATAGTCCAACAAATAAACAGGAAGCTGGAAGATTTCTGATTGTCTCAGAGTCATAGAGTCCCTACAGCACGGAGACAGGCCCATTGGCTCAAACTAGTCCATGCCGGCCAAAATGCCCACCCACACACTAACCCCATTTCCCTGCACTTGGCCCAAAACCTTCTAAACCTTTCCTATCCATGTACTTGTCCAAATGCCTTTTAAAGGTTGTTAATGTGTCCATTAACAATGTGTCCAAGGAGCAGGAGAACACCTCTGGGATGGAATGTTTCAGAGAACACCTCTGGGACGGAACATTTCAGAGAACAACTCTGGGACACCCGGACCAACCAATCCAACCACCCCGTGGCTAAAAAAGCTCTCATTTACTGCATCCGCTGGCCGCTCATTCCACTTGCATACCACTCTCTGTGTAAAAATATTGCCCCTCAGGTTCCCTATTATTCTTGCCCCTTTAACCCTAAACTGATGCTCATTAATCCTCGATTCCCCAAACCTGGGAAAAATTCAGGTCCAGCTCCAAAGAACCTCCATTTTGGAAAGTAAGCACCAACACTGGGGGCATGCTCCAAAGGGCCTGAGGCAGCTGTGTTCACGGACAATGGTATCCAACTGAAGGGCTTTTCCCCGAAACGTCAATTCTCCTGCTCCTTGGATGCTGCCTGACTTGCTGTGCTTTTCCAGCATCACATCCACGACTCGAATTTCCAACATTTGCAGTCCTCACTTTCGCCTGGAAGACAGCAAGCCAGATTGTATCAGGATGTGGAGAGGTCAACATTTTGGGTGTAACCCTTCTTCAGAACTGAGGGTGGGGGTAAGGGGAGCTGCAGATAAGGGGGTTGAGGGGCAGGGTGGTGAGGTGGAGGTAGGCGGAGACAGGTAGAGTGTACAACCTGATTGGTCGGTGGAAGGAATGAATCTGGTTGGTGGCAGGGAGGAAGGGTTGATGAGAGGAGTGGAAGGGAGGGGGAGGGGCTGGGAAGGGAGTTGGGTGACGGGAGGCGAGGTTATTTGAAATTGGAGAACTCAATGTTGAGTCCTCCAGGGTGCTAGAGGACAGCAGGCTAATATTCTACACTCACTCCCAACACCTCATCCACTTCAACGTAACAGTGGGAAGGTGTGGAGTAAATAGTCAATCATTGTCACACAACATTGTGAAGGGTAGCTTCCTGCTGCTAAATAGCATTAAATAAATAGGCTTAGCTCAATACCTAAGCAGAAACTAAAATATTTGACCACAGTTGAGGATTATGCAAGTAAATTGTTGTCCAAATATTTAGCCGTCGAGAAGGTTATTATTGAGATCATTTGGGGATGCAGGAAGTGTGGGAACATACATCATGCGATTCACTGATGGAGTGGGTTTAAGATTGTCACTGCCCTCCAGTCTCCTGATGTCAGGACTGACAAATAGTAGCAAATAATTTAGGAAATAAGATAATAAATGTGGGGAGGCTGAATCGGCCCTTTGTGTTATTCCTGAAGAGGAGAGGGAGTGCCGGGCGTTCTTGTCTGTTTGACACTCGCTAACACAAGTGTTAATGTCACTCAGCTGTAAATCTGCCATGTTAAACATACATTAATAGAATCAGAGTTTATACAGAGTAGACTTTGTCCCTCATGAGCTACAGAGCGCCTCAAATCCGAAATAAAAATGGTGCACAGCACCACTTACAGAACCAAACTTACAGAATGCTGAATGGCCTGGACAGAGTGGATATTGGGAAGATGTTTCCATTGGTCAGAGAGACTAGGGCCCAAGGGTACAGCCTTAGAGTAACAGAAAGACCTTTTAGAATGGAGATAAGGAGAAACTTCTTCAGCCAGAGAGTGGGGAATCTATGGAATTCACTGCCACAGAAGGCTGTGGAGGCCGGGGCATTGAGTATATTTAAGATGGAGATAGATAGTTTCTTGTGTATTAAGGGGATCAAGGGTTACGGGACGAAAGTGGGAGAATGGGGTTGAGAAACTTATCAGCCATGATTGAATAGTGGAGCAAACTCAATGGGCTGAATGGCCTATTTTCTGCTCCTATGTCTTATGGTCATAGTCATTTTGTAGGTGGGGGTGAGGAAAGAAGTATTTGGGAGAGGAGAGGTTGAGTCCACACCGACCATCAAAGAGCATCCCACCCAGGCCCACCCCATCCCTGTAACCCAGCATTTCCCTTGGCTAACTCACCTGGTCTACACATCCCTGAACATTATGGGCAACTTAGCATGGCCAATCCACCTAACCAGCACATCTTTGGACTGTGGGAGGAAGACACGGGGTAAATGTGATCCCAGCATTGAACTCCACACAGACAGTTGCCTGAGGGTGGAATTGGACCCAGTCCCTGGCGCTGTGAGGCAGCAGTGCTAACCCCTTACATTACGAGACCTAGAGTTGGACAGGAAGGGAAGTAGTATGCAACCATAGAAAAGCATCAGTAAATAAGGTCAAAGGGGGATACAATGGTAAAATGCAAAGTTAATGGCTTCTTCTGGAGTGTATGTGGTATTCAGAACAGAATAACTGAATTAATGCTATAAATACTGGTTAATGGGTATGACCTTATAGACATTGTGAAGACTTAATTACAAGGAGATCAAACCTGGGAATTTAACATTCAGGGGTATATGATTTTTCAGAGGGTTCGGAAAGCTTAATGTCCATTATTGGGAAAATGTTAAAATTAATGATAAATGGTGTAAGAGCAGTGCTTTTAGAAATATATAATATGATCAAACTGAGTCAGGGTGGCTTCATGAAGGAGAAACCATTCCCAACAAACTGACTAAAGTTTTTTGAGGAAGTAACAAGTGTGAGAGATAAAGTGGAAAAGAGGTGGATTTTCAGAAGCTGTTTGATAAAATACCACACATGAGGTAACAGCTATGTTATCGGAGGTAATAAATTAGCCTGGACAGAGGATTGGCTAACTAATAGAAGGCAGAGAGTTGGGGTAAGGAGGGCATTTTCAGGATGGCAGCCTGCAACCAATGGAGTGCCTCAGGGAACAGTGCTGGAGCCACAATTATGCACAACATATATTAGACAATAGACAATAGCCCTTCGAGCCTGCACCGCCATTCAATATGATC
This sequence comes from Hemiscyllium ocellatum, assembly GCF_020745735.1. NCBI lineage: Eukaryota > Metazoa > Chordata > Chondrichthyes > Orectolobiformes > Hemiscylliidae > Hemiscyllium > Hemiscyllium ocellatum. The sequence continues at coordinate 5,611,055 of NC_083423.1, forward strand.
ATGGCTGATCATTCCTAATCAGTATCCTGTCCCTGCCTTATCTCCATAAACCTTGATTCCACTATCTTTGAGAGCTCTATCCAACTCTTTCTTAAATGAATCCAGAGACTGGGCCTCCACTGCCCTCTGGGGCAGAGCATTCCACACAGCCACCACTCTCTGGGTGAAGAAGTTTCTCCTCATCTCTGTCCTAAATGGTCTACCCCGTATTTTTAAGCTGTGTCCTCTGGTTCGGCACTCACCCATCAGCGGAAACATGTTCCCTGCCTCCAGAGTGTCCAATATTAATGACTTGGATGAGGGAAATGAATGTACAAGAGCCAGGTTCGCAGATGACACATGAATAGGTGGGAAGGCAAATAGTAAAGATGATACAAAGAGGGATATGAACAGATTAAGCGAGTGGGCAAAATCTTGTGGTGAAATGTGGAATTATGTACTTTGGCAGGAGGAAGAGAGGAGCTGAATATTAATTACATGAAGAGAGCCACAGAACAAAGAGACTTGAGCGTCCTTATCTCTAAATCACGAAAATCCAGCATCAAAGGTCAGAGAAGGCAGATGCAATGTTGTCCATTATACAGTGGGGAATAGCAAGTAAAAGCAGGCGGTGTACCTAAACTGTACAAGGCATTGTCAGATCACAGCTGGAATACTGCATACAGGTTTGGGCTCCGTATCCAAGGAAAGATATTCAGGGATTGGAGGTAGTCCAGAGAAGGATCACTGGGCTGATTCCCGATAGGGAGGGACTAGTTTATGAAGAGAGATTGAGCAGGTTCAGCCTGTACTCGCTGGAATTTAGAAGAATGAAAGGTGACCTGATTGAAACAAACAAGGTGCTTTTGAGGACCAGACAGAGTAAAAACAGAAAGATGGTTTTAGCGGGGTCTAAGACCACGGGGCACACACTCAGAACCAGGGGTTGCCCATTTAAGACAGAGATGAGGAAGAATTTCCTCTCTTGGAGATGGTGAATCTGTGGAATTCTTTGCTGTAGAGGGCTGTCCTGGTCATTAAGTATATCCAAGGCTGAGATGGACAGATTTGTTATCAGGAAGGCAATCGAGGCTTATGGGGAAGAGGGAGGGAAATGTATCTGTGGATCGTCAGATCAGGCACAATCTCTTTGAACAGTCTCAAAGGGGCTGGATAGCCGACTTCTGTTGTTACATCATAGAGATGAGCCACGCAGCACATTCACCTCACATTCACCTCACATTTACCTAACATTTACCTCACAGTTCTTTTCATTCACTCATGGAATATGAGCAATGCTGACTGAGCCAGCATTTCATGCTTTTGAGCTGCTGCAGTCCACATACATATCCTCCGTACTTACTCACTGTACTTACCCTCCGTACTTACCCTCTCTACTTACCCCCTGTACTTACCCTCTGTACTTACACTCGGTATTTACCCTCTGTACTTACACTCGGTATTTACCCTCTGTACTTAGCCTCCGTACATACCCTCCGTACTTACCCTCTGTATTCACCCTCCATACTTACCCTCCATACTTACCCTCCATACTCATCCTCTGTTTTTACCCTCTGTACTTACCCCCCTGTACCTACCCTCTGTACTTACGCTCTGTACTTACCCTCCGTTCTTACCTCCTATACTCACCCCCCCGTACTTACCCTCCATACTTACTCTCTGTACGTATCCCCCATACTTACCCTCCGTAATTACCCTCTGTATTTACCCAATGTACTTACCCTCACCCTCCGTACTCACCGTCCGTATTTACCTCCGTACTTACCCTCTGTTTTTACTGTCTGTACCTACCCTCTGTATTTACCTTCCGTACCTATGCTCTGTACTTACCCTCTGTACCTATGCTCCATATTTACCCTCTGTACTTACCCTCCATACCTACTCTCCGTACTTACGCTCTGTACTTACGCTCTGTACTTACCCTCTGTACTTACCCTCCATACTCACCCTCCATACTTAGCGTCCGCACTTACCCTCTGTACTTAACCCTCTGTACTTACCCTCCGTACCTACACTCCGTACTTACCCTCCGCACTTACCCTCCGTACCTACCTTCCGTATTTACCCTCCGTACTTACCCTCCGTACCTACCCTCTATACTTATCCACCATACTTACCCTCTGTATTCACTCCTGTACTTACCCTCCGTACTTACCCTCTGTATTTACCCTCTGTACTTACCACATGTACTTACCCTCTGTACTCACCCTCCATACTCACCCTCCGTACCTACCCTCCATACTCACCCTCCATACTTACCGTCTGTATCTACCCTCCGTACTTACCCTCCGTACCTACCCTCCATATTTACCCTCCATACTTAGCCTCCATACTCACCCTCCGTACTTACCCCTGTATCTACCCTCTGTACTTACCCTCTTTATTTACCCTCCGTACTTACCCCCCATACTCACCCTCCATACTTACCCTCCATACATACCCTCCATACTTACCGTCTGTGTCTACCCTCCGTACCTACCCTCCATATTTACCCTCCATACTTACCCTTCATACTTACCCCTGTACCTACCCTCCGTACTTACCCTCTGTATTTACCTTCTGTATTCACCCTCTGTATTTACCCTCTGTATTTACCCCCAGTACTTACTCTCCGTACTTACCCTCCGTACATACCCTACCTACTCACCCGCCGCACTTACCCTCTGTATTTACCCTCCGTACTTACCCTCTGTACCTACCCTCCGTACTTACCCTCTGCACCTACCCTCTGTACTTACCCTCCGTTCTTACCCTCTGTACTTACCCCCTGTACTTGCCCTTTGTACTTACCCTCTGTATTTACCCACTGTATTCACCCTCCATACTTACCCACCGTACTTACCCTCCCTATTCACTCTCTGTTCGTACCCTCTTTACTTACCCCCAGTACTTACCCTCTGTACTTACCCTCCGTACTTACCGTCCTTACTCACCCCTCGTACTCACCCTCCGTACTCACCCTCTGTATTTACCCTCCGTTCTTACCCTCTGTACCTACCCTCCATTCTTACCCTCCATACTTACCCTCTGTACTTATCCTCTGTACATACCCTCCGTACCTACCCTCTGTACTTACCCTCCGTACTTACCCTCCGTACCTACCCTCCATACTTATCCTCCATATTTACCCCCCATTCTTACCCCCCTTACTTATCCCCTGTATTTACCCTCCGTACTCACCCTCCATACTTACCCCCCGTACTTATCCCCCAAACTTACCCTCTGTACTTACCCCCTGTACTTATCCCCCATACTTACCCTCTTTACTTACTCTCCGGATTTACCCTCTGTACTTATACCTCCGTACTTAACCTCTGTACTTACCCTCTGTACTTATACCCCATACTTACCCTCTGTACTTACCTTCTGTATTTACCCTCCGTACTTACACACCTGTACTTACTCTCTGTACATACCCCCCCCACTTACCCCCCCATACTTACCCTCCAAACTTACCCTCTGTACTTACCCCCCATACTTACCCTCTGTACTTACCTCACTGTACTTACCCCCCATACTTACTCTCTGTACTTACCCTCTGTACTTAACCTCCGTACGTACCCTCTGTACTTACCCTCTGTATTTACCCTCCGTACTTACACCCCTGTACTTACCCTCTGTATTTACCCTCTGTGCTTACCCCCAATACTTACCCTCTATACTTTCCCTCTATTTACCCTCTGTACTGATCCTTGCACAGCAGTTTTCAATGTGGATGCCTGTGCGGCTTCACCTTGACATTCCAGAAAATGGGAGCTGACTGTTGGGGGAGAGGAGGTGTGATGTGCCCTCTCCCAACTGTTCTGTGTTACCCAGGACATCACAGCTTGGGTAATTACAGCTCCACATTTCTGAAGGAGCTTTGATTGGAATCTACTGTCAGAAATGTGGAGCTTTTCCATTTTAGTAACTAGCTGTAGAGTGTAAACATTGTGAGGCTTCCTGATCTCGGATAATCCAGTCCTGATTACACATTATCCTGACTCAGCACTGCTGTCATAGGCTAACCCTGACTGTGGGAAGGTGCTAAACAGGAACTGTTTTGAAGTTTACATGCACGTGCATTATGACTGGACCAGCCCTTACTTAACAGCATGTTACTGCTACAATTAGAACCCAGTCAACATTTAACACTTATTATAAAACAGCCATGTAAATTGCTATTGCATTTCAACTGAGCATGAGGTATCCTGGAAAAGCAAAGACTGAAGGAGCTTTCAGTTTAAATGTGCTCTATATATCGTATTACAACTGGTCTTAGCCCATTTACACCTCTCTAGCCCTTACTTCTGTTTCTTTCTGCACTACCATCTCCCCCTAACTCGTACCATCACTCTTGTGAATTCTAAGGAAGCATTTAATGGAGATAAGTCTCAGCAGGTGCTGCAGCATGTGCTGAGAGAGAAACGGTGAGCATCTCAGCACCAGTGTGACCTTTCTTCTGGAGAACAGTCATTGAGTCATAGAGATGTACAGCACAGAAACAGTCCCTTCGGTCCAACTCGTCCATGCCGACCAGATAACCTAAACTAATCTAGTCCCATTTGCCAGCATTTGATCCATATCCCTCCAAACCCTTCCTATTCATGTCCCCATCCAGATGACTTTCAAATGCTGTAATTGTACCAGCCTCCACCACTTCCTCTGGCAGCTCATTCCATACACACACCACCCTCTGTGTGAAAAAGTTTTACCTCGGGTCCCTTTTAAACCTTTCCCTTCTCACTTTAAACCTATGCCCTCTAGTTTTGGACTCCCTTACCCTGAAAAAAAAATGCTTTGGCAATTCACCCTATCCATGCCCCTCTTGATTTTATAAACTTCAATCAGGTCATCCCTCAGTCTCCGACACTCCAGGGAAAACAGCCCCAGCCTAATCGGCCTCTCCCTCAGGCTCAAACCTGCCAGTCCCAGCTACATCCTCATAAATCTTTTCTGCACACTTTAATGTTTAACACCGTTAGACCCAATTTGAAATGTAAACTCTGCTTTCTTCCCATAGATGCTGCCAGACCAGATGAGTTTCTCCAGCAGTGACTGTTTGGGTTTCAGATTTCCAGCATCCACAGTTCTTTGTTGTATTTTTGGACATTAAATGTTACCTCTAACTGCTCCCTAGCCCCTTGCCTTCACAGGCCACCCTTGTCTTCTTTCTCCTGACTTTTCTTTGTTGCTCTTTTCGTGTTGAAATCCTGCAGCGTTTTCAACACTGTCCAGTTCTTTGAACCGAAAATATAATTTGGTTTCTTTCTCCACCAATGCTGAGTATTTCCAGCATTTTCTGTTTATCCTTCAGATTTCTAGAGCCCATAATATTTTGCTTTAGCCTTGCATAAAGATTAAGCACCAGCAAAACAAAGATCATATCATATGGCTTGAGGATTTACAGCATATTAAATTGAACAGACCGCAGGATATCAGATCAAGCCAAGAAAGACATTAATGCAAAATTGCTAACATTTATTATGGCTTGAGTCAGCAAAGCCATCAGATGTCTTTGTCAGAATGGGACTTCAACATTTGCTCAGAGAGCTTTAACAGTACAGAGTGACAATTTAAAATACTTTTCTCATTATTGCTTGATTCGTTAGGCTTAATGAATATATAATGGCTTTGATTCACTGGAGATGTATGAGAATGGGAGAAAAATAGGATTGTAAAACAATATTAAAAAGTATTATGCTGTGGATTTTCAAAAGATAATCTCTCCTGCCTTTTCCATCTTTTTATTCTTCCCTCCAAACATCCACCTTCATTCCTTGCCTTGATCTGGACTTGTCTAAAACCTGATTCATCGCTATCATTTCCCCAGTTCTGATGAAACAAAACGTAGGACCTGAAACATTAACCTGTCCTCTCTCTCTGAGTGTGCTGCCAGAATATTTCCAATATTTTCATTTTGCTTAATGCTACACTTGCTTTAGGACTGTGAGGCATCTGAACACTGCGCAACTTACTTTAATCTAGAAATAGACGCCAAGTTTCAGGATGGCTGGAGCAATATTTTAGTGGTGAAAGATCTGGCAGGGGTGATAGATCAGACAAAACTACACAACATGAGTAAATAGTCAGGTTAGGAAACCAATGAATATTCAATGCTGGAGAAGCCATCTTGTCGGAAAGATGAATCAATATCAATCATTGAGACTTAAATTCAATTTGGGCATTTTAAAATTTTACATCCGTATTGCTGAACCGCCCCTATTTGCAGCAGTTCGATTGTCTTGGATGCAGCTGTGAAATCCATTCTGTTTACCCACTGCAGGTAGATTCCAAACTAACTGGATCCAACATAGAATAGTGGTGATGTTATAAAGTAGAAACTGCAGTGGCTTGGAGATTGCGTAGTGTGTGGCTAACAGCGCGCATTAATACGGAGGGGAAAATAATCAGCAATACTAATTTCCAATATTCACATTCATGCAACTAAATGAGAAATCTGGAAGTTGTACTAAAATCTATAAAAATGGTGTGAGATTGAAGTATCTGTCTATTAGTTTTCCATTAAAGAGAACAAGAACAAAGATAAGGGTATGTGGATTCAGCAGTAAGTAAATTTTTAACAGGCAGTAAGTGGTAAGAACATAAGAATCAGGAGCAGGAGCAGGCCATTCGGCCCATTGAGCCTGCTCCCCCATTCAATACAATCATGACTGATCTTTTTGTGGACTCAGCTCCACTTACCCGTCCACTCACCATAACCCTTAATTCCTTTACTGTTCAAAAATCTATCTTTGCCTTTAAAACATTCAACAAGGTAGCCTCAGCTGCTTCACTGGGCTGGGAATTCCACAGATTCACAACCCTTTGGGTGAAGAAGTTCCTCCTCAGCTCAGTCCTAAACCTGCTCCCCCTTATTTTGATGCTATGCCCCCTAGTTCCAGTTTCCCCTGCCAGTGGGACAAACTACCCTGCTTCTATCTTATCTAGTCCCTGCATAATTTGATATGTTTCTGAGCTTTGAGAAGATTTGTGGCTCAGGTTGAGGTTCTGGATACAAGTTTGTTCACTGATCTGGAAGGTTCATTTTCAGATGTTTCATCATCATACTAGATAACATCATCAGTGAGCCACTGGTGAAGCATTGGTGGTATGGCCCACTTCTTATTTATGAGTTTACATTTCTTTGGATTAGTTATTTCATTTCCTGTGGTGATGTCATTTCCTGTTTTTTTCTCAAGGGGTGGTAAATGAGATCCAAGTCAATGTGTTTGTTGATAGAGTTCCTGTTGGAATGCCATGCTTCTAGGAATTCTCGTGTGTGTCTCTGTTTGGCTAGTCCTAGGATGGATGTGTTGTCCCAGTTGAAGTGGTGTCCTTCCTCATCTGTATGTGAGGATACTAGTGAGAGAGGGTCATGTCTTTTTGAAAAACCTTCTACAGACAACAAGCAAAACTAACGTCATTTACAAAATCCCTTTCAAGGACTGTAACCAACACTACATTGGACCAATAGGCAGAAAACTAGCCACCAGGATACATGAACATCAATGAGACACAAAAAAGACAATTTTTCACCATTTAAATAATAATCCACTTTTCTGTCATTCTCTAGGTTCAAAGATTTAGTTTTACAAGTGTGGAGTCCCATTTAAAATGTTTTTTTTCGGTCTCTTTTATTTCAATTGATCTAAACATAACTTACCTTGTTCTTCATTGACTGTGAAAACTACTTTGGGAAAATTCCACCTGCAGCATTCACCAACCAAACTCCTGTCAGAAAACACGGATCTGAAATCCTCAGCATCACAGGACTCAGTCCAACCAAACCTTCAACCTTGAGTGAATCTGTCATAAGAAGATAAGAAGCAGGAGCTGGACGGTGACAGTTGGTTCCCTCCAGCCCACTATGTCATTAAAGATTGGGTCTGATATTCACCTTGACCCTACCTTCCCACACCATCTCCACCTTACTTCAAAGGTCCTCACCTTCAAATTGCTCAGTAGCAGAGGATCCATAGCTCTCTGCAAACATTCACAAACCATTCAATGAAAATATATCTCTTCATCTCAGCCATTCCCTTATTCTAAGTTCTGACCTTATTCTGAGTCCTAGATTGCCAAGACAGGATGCATTCTTTCAACATCTGTCAGAGTAAGCCCTTTAAATATTTCATTCTTCTGAGGAATGTAGGTCTGGTCTAATCAATCTCTCCTCATGAGGACAGTCTCTTCATTCCAGGAGTCTAGTGAACCCTTGTTGTAACCCAACTAGGAAAATCCCTGATTTATAAATGTCTGACTTGCAAATGCTTATACTTATGCATGTAAGCCCATCCAGGGGCTGTAATTTAAAGATCCAGAACATGAATATTTCTGATTCTTAAGAACAGCTATTTTATATTGTTCTGTCTTGTGATCTGACTCACATTCAAATTGACTTGGGGACATCATGAGCAGGGGAGGCAATGGCCCTACTGGTATTAACACTGAGCTGTTAATCCAGATTTCTGATGAAGGGCTTATGCCCGAAATGTCGACTCTCCCGCTCCTCGATGCTGCTTGACTTTCTGTGCTCTTCCAGCCCCACACTCTCGACTGTTAATCTAGTCTGGCGACCCGGGTTCAAACCCCTCCACAGCAGCTGGTGGAATTTGAGTTCAATAGAAAAGCTGGAATTCAGAATCTAATGATGAGCCTGAATCTGTTGCTGATCGTTGGGGGAAAAATCCCCTTCGAGGCCACTGATGTCCTTTAGGGAATGAAAACAGCTAGCCTTACCTGGCCTACATGTAACTCCAGGCCCAGAGCAATGTGGATGACTCTTAACTACCCTTTGAATAATTAGGGATGGGCAATAAATGCTGCCTAGCCAGTGACACCCTCATGCTATAAATAAATATAAAAAAATGCCCTAGCCAGAAGCTGTTTGTGTCCCAGGGCTCCCCAGATATCTTTCTCTAGGCAGACCTTATAAATAGGGCCTTGGGTAGTGTTGTAGGATAGAGAGACCTAGGGATCAGGTACATAGTTCTTCAAAGATTGCATCACATATACATCGGGTGGTTAAGAAGGTGGTTAGCACACTGGCCTTTCTTGCTCACACCTTTAAGTATAGAAGTTGGGACGTTATGTTGAGGTTCTACAGGATGTTAGTGAGGCCTCTTCTGGAGTACTGTGCCCAGTTCTGGTCATTTGGCTATAGGAATGGGGGTATTATTAAGCAGAAGAGGTTTCCAAAGAGATTTATCAAGATGTTCCCAGGAATGGAGGGTTTGAGTTGAGAGGAGAGGCTGGATAGGCTGGGAATTTTTTTTCCTGGAACGTAGGAAGATGAGGGGTGACCTTATTAAGATTTATAAAATCTTGAGGGGTACAGATAAGGTGAATGGCGAATGTCTTTTCCCGAAGGTGGGGAATTTCAAGACTGGGGGCATATTTTTAAGCTGAGAGGAGAAAGATTTAAAAAAGACTTGAGCAGCAATTTTTTTATACAGAGGGTGGTTGGTGTGTGGAATGAGGAAGTGTTGGATGTAGGTACAGTTACAACGTTTAAAAACATTTGGATATGTACATTATTACAAAATGTTTGGAGGGATATGAGACAAGTGTGGGGAGGTGGAACTAGTTTAGTTTGGGATTATGGTTGGAATGGACTAGTTGGACCGAAGGATCTGTTTCTGTGCGGTATGACTATGATTGTAGGCACGCACGTCTCAAGGCACGCTTGCTCAGGACTGTTACAGCTCAATAAAAACTAAAAAACCATTCAAATATTGGAAAATGGAATAAAAAGCTGAAAATGCACAGCCTGTCAATGACAGGAAAGAGAACAGTTAGATCAATTGGAAAATTATTGAATATCTAAGAATAGGACTAGAGAGAACAAAAGGATGAGGGGAAAGGAAGGAAGGAATTAAGAAGCAAGAATACTGACTCCAGCCAGAGACAACGGATTTAATGATTGGCAAAAATACTTTTAAAGAAATGGGAAGAATTAAAAACTATGGATTACTTATAAGAGATGTAACCATTTAGGAAATGAAAGACTTTAGAACATAATGATATGGAAATACCTGAGGCAACAAAAAGAAACGGGAAACAGTGCAGTTGAGAATACGAGCAGCAGAAAGATCTGCAAACATTGGAGATGTGTAATAAAATCAGACAGAGGACCCAGGTCTATAGTTCTGCCAACCTCTTTACAGTAGCTGCAATAAACCCTATCCTCACAGATTCCAATTGCACTGCCTTGATTTATCCTCCTGACCATCCAGCTGGCTTGTTTCACATTATTTGTCGACTAGATGGTACGGTCTTTGATGAAAGTTTCAGGTTATTCCGGGTGCATTGATACTGCCCACTCAGCCTGACTGTAAACATCGTGAGTAATGTTCCACAAACAGCGTCTGGCATTACAGGGCTTGCAGACAGGAATTTATGTTCAAGAGATTAAGGAATAGACTGAGCTATTTTATACATAAGAAAACCTCCACTGATTGACTAAAGGGAATACTGACGGGAATCCATTGAGTTATTGTACCCTTTGAACAATTCCAGATGAATGTCACCTCCCTATAAATCTAAGTTTATTGTAAACCAGTCTACACAATCCATTCGCTGACCGGCTCTGGCACTATCAGTTAGCTGTCAGCCCTCAAATAAAGATGGAAAATTCACAGCTTCATTTCACTTCAGTAATTGTCATCAGGCATATCAAGTGCATTGCTGCTGGTGAGAATATTTCAGATGTTTCCACTATAGATAATAGCTTCTTAAAATTTATCTTATGGGATGTGAATATCACTGGTAATATTGACACTTGTTGCTCTGTCCACTGAGATGGTGGTGGTGAGCTGTCTGCTTGAATCATTGTTGCCCATGTCCTGTAAGCACTATTCGGGAGGGAATTCCAGGATTTTGACCCAGTGACTGTGAAGGAACAGAGATATATTTCCAAGTCAGGATGTTAAGTGGCTCAGAGGTGAACTTGCAGGGGGTTCTGTTCCCATGTATCAGCTGCCCTTGTCCTTCCAGATGGTAGAGGTCATCTGGGCTTGGAAGGTCCTGTCTGAGAAGCCTCGGCAAACTGCTAAAGTACTGTTTAGGGATTCAGTTGTGACTTGGATAAGATGACTTTTTCTTCTGAATCAGGAAGTTATGGGATCAAAGTCAACTACAAACCTAGACCTGCACTCCAGGACAGTATGAGGGAGTGCTGCACTGTCAGAGAGATCACCTTTCAGAAGAATATCCAATATTAAAATTAGAATTAAGTTTATTGTAATGTGTACTCAAGTTACGAAAGAACAGGAGTAAGTGAAAGGTGTACAATGTTGCCAACATACGGCACCATCTTCGGTACAAAGTACCAAGGTACAAATCTTAGGTACAAAGATAGAGAAAATAAAGAAAGAATGTTACATTACATTACAGATATATATAGTGTAAATTAAGTGAGGTAATGAATAAAGCTAAAAAGATAGACATTACAGTTTTTCTATAAGGGCTTCCATGTAGTCTGACTGAGATCCACTGGTTCCCAACCAATATTTTGTTGTTGTGAAACCTGAAAGGGTTCCGAAAAGATTTACAAGGATGTTGCTAGGCTTGGAGGATTTGAGCTATAGGGAGAGGCTGAACGGGCTGAGGCTGTTTTCCCTGGAGCATTGGAGGCTGAGGGGTGACCTTATAGAGATTTAGAAAATCATGAGGGGCATGGATAGGATAAACAGATAAAGTTTCTTCCCTGGGGTCGGGGAGTCCAGAACTAGAGGGCATAGGCTTAGGGTGAGAGGGGAAAGATATAAAAGAGACCTAAGGGGCAACGTTTTCACACAGAGGGTGGTACGTGTATGGACTGAGCTGCCAGAGGAAGTGGTGGAAGCTGGTACAATTGCAATAGGAAGGGTTTAGAGGGATGTGGACCGGGTGTTGGCAGGTGGGACTTGATGTGGTTGGGATATTAGATTACTTAAGTGTGGAAACAGGCCCTTTGACCCAACAAGTCCACACCGACCTGCCAAAGCCCATACCCCAACACTTACCCCTTCACCCAGCACTACGGGCAATTTAGCCAGGCCAATTCACCACGGCCAATTCACCTGACCTGCACATCTTTGGACTGTGGGAGGAAACCGGAGCACCCGGAGGAAACCCACGCAGACATGGGGAGAATGTGCAAAGTCCACACAATCAGTCGCCTGAGGCGGGAATTGAACCCGGGTCAATGGCGTTGTGAGGCAGCAGTGCTAACCACTGTGCCACCATGCCGCCCACTATCTGGTCAGCATGGATGGATTAGACCGAAAGGATTATTTCCATGCTGTACATCTCTATGACTCTATGACAATAGTCACCTTAGCTCTAAGCCGCATATAGTTATGGCATTATTGTTAGTGGGAGCTTGCTGTGTCTCCTGCATGGCAACAGCGGCTGTGCTTCATTGGCTGCAATGTGCTTTCGGCTATTCAGTGGCTGTGAAAGGTGCTACACAAATATAAGTATTTATTCTTTTTAGGCAGGAGTGTCTCTCCTTCACCAGGCAAGCCAGAACTGTCTCCATGCTTGGAGTTTGTGTTAACGCTAGTGATGGTATCGTGGTTTGCTTTGGAATGGACAAACTGGCTGTTTTTACATTGGGCACAATCTTGTTCATCGTGATCCGGAGGTGTCAGTGTTGGACTGGGGGGGACAAGGTTAAAAGTCACATGATGCCAGATTATAGTCCAACAGGTTCATTTGAAATCACAAGCCTTAGGAATGCTGCTCCTTCATCAGATGATGAAAGCTTGTTGTTTCAAATTAGGTGGCTCAGTGGTTAGCACTGCTGCCTCACTGCACCAGGGATCCAGGTTCAGTTCCCACCTCGGGCAACTCTCTGTGTGGAGTTTGCACATTCTCCCCGTGTCTGCGTGGGTTTCCTCCGAGTGCTCCGGTTTCCTCCCATAATCCAAAGATGTGCAGGTCAGGTGAATTGGCCATGCTAAATTGCCCATAGTGTTAGGTGCATTAGTCAGGGGTGAACGTAGGGGAGTGGGCTGCTCTTCAGAGGGTTGGTGTGGACTTGTTGGGCCGAAGGGCCTGTTTCCACACTGTAGGGAATCTAATCTAAATCTAATTAAACCTGTTGGACTATAACTTGGTGTCATGTGATTTTTGACCTTGCTCATCATTGTCACTTTTCGTAGCAGCTCTGATATCAGAACAATTCAACAGGAAATAAAACTGGTGAATCGATAAATTGTGTGGGTGTGTAAAGACCACCAGTCTTGTTGCTCTCATTGTTTTTAGCTGTAAAAGGTTGCTCCAGTTTGCCCAGGTTTTCTGTACCCCTTTTCTAATGTACGTGTTCTACCCCCTTACTCCCTGAGAGTGTGTCTCCTGATCGGCTTCAGCCCAGCCCAGATGGGACTGACTGGTGTTCTGGCCTTCCCTGACTGTGTCGGGTTTGGTGGGAATGAAAAATATCACGTCAGGAGGAAAAGCAATCATTGAAGCTCAGCGAACGAACATGTTTATATATTGCTACGACGTCTGAACAAATTGGGAGAACACCCCATTCATTTTGCAAGTATGTTTCTTCAGGACTGACGCACTGAAGGGATATAAATCTGCACTGGTTAGTAAAATTCGTCATGGGCTGACATTTCCCGGTGAAACTCAGCTGGATGTCAGAAACATGGATTTACTCAGCTGTATACCAGTGCAAATGACAGGCCTGGCATGAGTGAAACTAACCAGAAAACTGGGATGTGACAGCAGATCATTGATTTCGGAGAAGGGGGAGCTTTCAATGCCGTTGAGCTATAAACATAAATACCCCTCGTCGCATTGGGTGGTGTGTTGGGACACAGGCAAGAGCAGGGAAAAAGTTGAGAGAAAATCAGGCAGTGATTGTGAAATCAGAAAGAGATCTAGAGGATGGCGAGAGGAAGTAGAATTAAGTGCAAATCCAAGGAAACATTGTCTTCATAATAAAGAAATAAAAAGACAAATGTTGGAAGAATTCTAGTAAAGGAAGAAAGCTACAATGGAAAGAAAATGATATTAGTTATTTAATCCAAATCATTTTATGCTTTGGCAGAGTTTAAATTCTTCCAGCAAACATTTGTCTCCCTAAGAGCTGAAATATTCAATTATTGTCTGTTGTACACCACGCAAACAACCTGGTATTACACAATGTCTGGTGGCAGGGTCAAATATTCACTAAATCAAACATCTTATAATCCATATCTTGATGTCTACACTTACATACCTCTCAAATCCAAATTTACCACAGATCAGAAACTTGAACTTGAAAATTACTCTCAACAAATAATAATGAACAAATACCTAGCACATTCATAGGATATTCTCCATCTTCTATAGAAAATGCAGGTGCTAAAATATTTATTTTACTGGGTCAATGCCAACCTTTTTTCCGTCTTTCTGATGTTACGATGTACATGGAAGTTATCACCACGATCGCCAGACAGGAATGTCATGTAAAGAATTCATCTGTTGTTACCACTGACAGCCATTTCATGGCTTAGTTATTTTGTTTCCTTGCATCTTGAGTTGGTGATGGCATCTAACTGTAAATCCTTGCACTGTTCAAGTTACCATGAATAAAGCATTTGGAAATATTACATTGTCTTTGAATGACAGCTCTTTATTAAAATTCTGTGTTTTGGCAGCCCCTCAACATGAGAGATCAAAAATCAATGTGCAACGGGGAAAATATATTCTTGCTTCCTTGTCAACAGAAAACATTAAGTTCTCAATGAATGAATGCGATAACAATTCTGTCCTACTTCAGGGTTAGCCAAATGCTACAACAGAACCTTTCATCTTAGTTTGGGAATGGTGTGCTGACAGGGGTATATAGTACATCCCCTGGTTTGCTTTTGAGAACCGCCATAGGGAACAGATTATATGTCATTGTCCAGTTTGAATGGAACGTTTGTAAAGACAAACTTTCTTTTAGAAAATTCAAATCCCAGTTTTATAATCTTGTACATTCTTATATAATTTAGGTCTTGTGATATTTTATCCACTTATTATTCTGCTCTCAGCTGCAGTTTTATATTTTTAGCTTAAGACCGTAAGATATAGGAGCAGAAGTAGGCCATTCAGCCCATCGAGTCTGGTCGGCCATTAAAGGATATCATGAGTAGACAGGCAGAAGGCTGGAAGAACACAGCAAGCCAGGCAGCAGCAGAAGGTGGAGAAGTTGTCATTACGGGTGTAATCCTTCTTCTTCCTTGACCATGGGCACCTGGATGGGCCCCAGCTACGCCTGCCTCTGTGTTGGCTAAGTCAAACTGTTCCTTTTCAGTACTTACATAGGCACTGTGCCCCAACTCTTCCACCTTTACATCGATGACTGCAAAGGAGCACCGTCCAGCAGCCAGGCTCAACTGGAGCACTTCATCGACTTCGTTCACAATGTCCACTCCGCCCTCAAATACACTTGGTCCGTCTCAGACACCTCCCTCCCCTTCCTTCACCTCACTATTTCCATCACAATCCTGAGGAAGAGTTATACCTGAAATGTCGACTTCTCCACTTCCCGATGCTACCTGATACTTATTGTGTTCTTCCGGCCTCCTGGTTGTCTACTTTGGATTCCAACATCTGCAGTTATTTTGTCTCTATTCAAGGGTATGATGGTTGATATGATAATCCTCAACTTTACTTTCCTGCCTTTTACCAATAACCTTCAATTCTATTATTGATTAAAAATCCACCTATTTCAACCTTGATTATACTTAATAACCCAACCTTTAAAATGCTACGCCAGTATCATTACACTAACATAATAAAGAATAGGAATGTCTTCACTGGAGCATAGGAAGTTGAAAGGTGACCTTATAGAAGTTGTAAAATAATGAGGTACAGATAGAGTTAATGGTAGTTGACTTTTCCCTACAATGGGGGATTTCAAGACTAGGGGGCACAGTTTTAGGGTGAGAGATGAGGGGCAAATTTTTTACACAAAGAGTGGTTTGTGTGTGGAATGAACTTCCTGAGGAAGTGGTGGATGTGGATACATTTACAATGTATAAAACTCATTTAGAAAAGAATAGGAAAGGTTTGGAGGGATATGGGCCAGGACCAGGCAGGTGGGACTAGGTTGGTTTGGGATTATGTTCAGCATGGACTGGTTCATGTCTCACAAACTTGATTGAGTTTTTTGAGGAAGTAACAAAGAGGATTGATGAGGGCAGAGCAGTAGAAGTGATCTATATGGACTTCAGTAAGGTGTTCGTCAAGGTTCCCCATGGGAGATTGATTAGCAAGGTTAGATCTCACGGAATACATGGAGAACTAGCCATTTGGACACAGAACTGGCACAAAGGTAGAAGACATAGGGTGGTGGTGGAGGGTTGATTTTCAGACTGGAGGCCTGTGACCAGTGGAGTGCCACAAGGATCAGTGCTGGGTCCTCTACTTTTGTAATTTACATAAATGATTTGGATGCGAGCATAAGAGGTACAGTTAGTAAGTTTGCAAATGACACCAAAATTGGAGGTGTAGTGGACAGTGAAGAGGGTTACCTCAGATTACAACAGGATCTGGAACAGATGGGCCAATGGACAAGAAGTGGCAGATGGAGTTTAATTCAGATAAGTTGTTGCATTTTGGGGAAGCAAATCTTAGCAGGACTTGTACACTTAATGGTAAGGTCCTAGGGAGTGTTGCTGAACAAAGAGACCTGAGAGTGTAAGTTCATAGCTCCTTGAAAGTGGAGTCACAGGTAGATAGGATAGTGAAGAAGGCGTTTGATATGCTTTCCTTTATTGGTCAGAGTATTGAGTACAGGAGTTGGGAGATCATGTTGCAGCTGTACAGGACATTGGTTAGGCCACTGTTGGAATATTGCGTGCAATTCTGGTCTCCTTCCTATTGGAAAGATGTTGTGAAACTTCAAAGGGTTCAGAAAAGATTTACAAGGATGTTGCCAGGGTTGGAGGATCTGAGCTACAGGGACAGGCTGAACAGGCTGGGACTGTTGTCCCTGGAGCATCAGAGGCTGAGGGGTGACCTTATAGAGGTTCACAAAATTATGAAGGGCATGGATAGGTAAATAGGCAAAGTCTTTTCCCTGGGGGCGGGGAGTCCAGAACAAGAGGGCATAGGTTTAGGGTGAGAGGGGAAAGATATAAAAGAGAACTAAGGGGCAACTTTTTCACACAGAGCGTGGTACGTGTATGGACTGAGCTGCCAGAGGAAGTGGTGGAGGCTGGTACAATTGCAACATTTAAAATGCATTTGGATGGATAAAGGAATAGGAAGGATTCGGAGGGATATGGGCCGGGTGCTGGCAAGTGGGACTAGATTGGGTTGGGATATCTGGTCAGCATGGACAAGTTGGACCGAAGGATCTGTTTCCATGCTGTACATCTCTATGACTCTATGACTCTATGACTCTGTACCTCCCTGGTTGTATCATTAATCATTTACTTTCACCAGATGTCGTTGACATTTTGTAAGCGAGTGTGAAGAGTAGGCAGGTTATGCTGTCACAGAGATGCACCCTGTCCTTACACCTACAATATTGTGAAGAGCTTGTGAATACAGCTGTTGAATTGCCCAGCCAATACACATTGATCATTTCCTTTTTTGTGATTCATGTTCCCAGCTATTGCAGTTTTCTTTTCAGCCTGTGATCACCAATTAATTCATTTCATTTCCTGAAATATTTATTAAAAAGCAGTTTTTCCTCCCACCCCTTTTAAAACTGGTTTTACCTAAATGACACTGGAAGGCAGGTGACTTGTTTACAACATTTAAGATCCTGAGAGGCCTTGACAAGGTGGATGTGGAGATGATGTTTCCTCTTTTGACAGAATCTAGAACTAGGAGTCGCCTTTTAAAAACTTAGAGGTTGTCCTTTGGAAAGGAGAGTAGGCAACATTTTTTCTCAGTCTTTGGAACTCTCTTCCTGAAAAGGTGGGGGAAGCAGCATCCTTAAATATTTTTAAGTCAGAGAGGGATAGATTCTTGGTAGGCAACAGGGTGAAAGGTTATCAGGGGTCGGTGGGAAGGCAGACTTGAGATTACAATCAGATCAGCCATCACCTCTTGACCGGGAGAGCAGGCTGAATGACCTAAGCATGCTCCTAATGCAAATGTTTGCACATCTGTCTAATTGCACATCTCTCCAGCTGTGCCCTCTGATGTTGATGTGCTGACGCTGATAAATTCCACCTCGCCATTAGTTATGGTGACAAAGCCGTTATGTCAAATTTCAGCCGTAGTTGGGTTATGGATAAATCATTCACATTGATGTGAATGTGGGAATTTTGATTCATAACTTGTGATGTGACTTGGGAAGACATATTTTTTAAATTAAAATCCGGTGGGCCCAAGCTGTATTTAAACATTTTTGGAAAATTTATATGTTCCCATTTCACATATGTTGTTAACACATGAATGAAATCTGACATACTGGCTAGATTTTCCGACATTGTGTCTGTACTCTACTCTGTAACTAGGGGAGTCGAAAAATGTGGTGCTGGAAAAGCAACTTACACTTTTTGACTCTGATCTCCAGCATCTGCAGTCCTCACTTTCGTGTGTGTGTGTGTGTGTGTCTGCGTGTGTCTGCGTGTGTCTGTATGTGTGTGTGTCTGTATGTGTGTGTGTGTCTGTGTGTGTGTGTGTGTGTGTGTGTATGTCTGTGTGTGTGTGTTGGGAGGTGCAGTGTGGCAGGGAGCTGAACTGATACTCCCATATCTATCAGAGTTCTGTTTCTTGGTGAAACTGTTAACCTCGGAAGGGTCAGTATAATGTTAGCCATTTTCTCAATGAATCTAAGTACAGAGGTGGCCAAGTTACTCATTGCTTCGTAAATCACAACGCTACTCTTCATGTCTACCACTCCAGCCTTCCACATGAAGAGTGATTTGTGTTATTTTGTTCAATGTGCAGTGTAACCTGAGGGCACAAAGCCTGGGACTGAAGCTGTGTAACAGGGAGACTCGATGATAAATCTACTGCTCAGCTCTTTGCTTGTGTAGCTGTGATCAAAATGAATATGGAGCCAGAGGAAAAGAAACACTGCTTAGCGATGCACCACCTAATGATGCTGGAAATCGGAATAAAGCACACAGAATGCTGGAGAAAGTCAGCAAGTCTGGCAGTATCTGTGAAGAAGCATACAGAGCTAGTGTTTCGTGTCCACTATAAATTTTCATCAGAGTCATAAATAGAAATTGCTGGAAAAGCTCAGCAGGTCTGGCAGCATCTGTGGAGAGAAAGCAGAGTTAATGTTTCACGTCAAGTCTTGAGGAAGGGTCACTCGATCTGAAACATTAATGCTGATTTCTCTCCACAGATGTTGCCATACCTGCTGAGCTTTTCCAGCAATTTCTCTTTTTGTCTCTGATTTTTAACACCCGCAGCTCTTTTGGTTATTTTCATCAGAGTCATATTGGTCCTAAAATGTTAAATCTATCTCTCGCTCCACAGATGCTGTTATTGCCCCGTTATGGTGATTACAATGGCATTCTGTGACTTGAACATTTACTCCCTTCATCGCTGGTGCACACTGACAGCAGTGTGTATTGCTGTATTCATGTCTGAAAGGGTTAATACTACTCCTCAAAGTCTCTCCACAGATGCTGCCAGACCTGCTGAGTTTCTCCAGCACATTCTGTAACTGGTACTATTCTGGTTTCAATTATTGCTGCAAATCTTCTCACACGTTTTGCAGAATGACTCCTCCTAGTTATCAATGCAATGCCTTTGTTATCTTTCCATGGATTGCCAACTTACTTTGTGGGGCACCTTGATGCAGTGGCTTAGTGCTGCCTCACAGTACCAGGGACCCGGGTTCAATTCCTACTTCAGGGAGCTTACATGTTCCCCCCGTGTCTATGTGGGTTTCCTCCGACAGTCCGAAAATGTGCAGTTTGGGTAGATTGGCCATGCTACATTGCTCATAGTGTCCAGGGATGTGCAGGTGGGTGGAATGCTCTTCAAAGGATAGATGTGGGCTGAATGGCCTGGTTCAACACTGTAGGAATTCTATAATATACTTAAAGCTGGTTTCAGGAGTAATGCATTGGAAAAGGAAATAAGTGGAAATCAATAATTAAATTTTAATGCATATTCATGTGTTTAACATATACCTTATAATGGAAGCTATGGAAGTGTATTATTTTGACTGTTGTTAAGTAACTGGGGGAAGTTAGTTGGTATGTAAAAACACACAGAAACATTTCTTTGATACAATGTGTTTTTTTTCTTTTATCATAAAAACCAAGGGAATCTTGTGAAAAAGAATAATTTTCAACTCAAACTGTTAACTCTCCTTAACAAACACAGTGAGACCTGCTGAATATTTCCAAGTGTCTATTTTTAAATATTGTTGACGTTTTTTATTCAAAGCTTTTTGATTTGCAGTGATCAGGACAATTTGCAAGAATCAAATTCCAGGGGAAAACCAACATTTTTATCAGATGAGAGGACGGTGTTGATTGGTTGGCAAGTGAAGACTGGTGGAGGCGCTGCTTTGGGGAATCCAGCTGTTAATAAGGAACCATGGTTAGGTCATGCTTTGTTTAAATTTTAAACCGAGCTGGTGAACTGAGGTTAGGGAGGACATTGCTCTGAGGAATAAACCAGCAAATGGCCATCATTTATTTTATAGAGCTAAAACAGTCACAGTGCCCTGACCAATCAACTCAAGAAAATCCTTGTCTCTGTATTTGCAACCATATCATGACCATGTTCCTTGTCACTTAAAGTAAGATTTATGGATTCATTCTTCCCTGAATTAAACATCACCTTGTTTTACAATATGAAATGCAATGATGGAGATTGGGAGGGATTACGAGATAGATGGTGGTGTGAAGGGACATGGTGGAAATGTGAGGTAGGCGGATGAGGTGTCATCATTAACATTGGGGTTTGCTGATGGTGGCAACATGACACCTACCTGCTCTTAAAGGCCGTGAATGAGGAAATGGTGGTCAGGGACCTTTTAAAGATGGCTGCCTGCTGAGTCATGGAGTTCAGAAACAGACCCTGACGAAGGGCTTTTGCCCGAAACGTCGATTTTCCTGCTCCTCGGAGGCTGCCTGACCTGCTGTGCTTTTCCAGCACCACTCTAACCTAGACTCTGATTTCCAGCAGCTGCAGTCCTTGTTTTTACCTTTGGTCCAACTTGCCCATGCTGACCAGATATCCTAAATTAATCTAGTCCCATTTGCCAGCACCCAGCCCATATCCCTCTAAATCCTTCCCATTCATTACCCATCCAAATACCTCTTAAATGTTGCAATTGTACCAGCCTCCACCACATCCTCTGGCAGCTCATTCCATACACGTACCACCCTCTGTGTGAAAAAGTTGCCCCTTAGGTCCCTTTTATATCTTTCCCCTCTCACCCTAAACATATACTCTCTAGCTTTGGACTGCCCTCCCCTGGGATGAAGACCTTGTCTATTTATCCTATCCTTGCCCCTCGTGATTTTATAAACTTCTATAGGGCCACCCTCAGCCTCTGACACTCCAGGGAAAATGTCATGAGAGGTTTTCCCATGTCTCCTTACTATCTTCTGTACAAAGATCCAGACCATTAGTACAGATTCCGCTGATGGTATCAGGCTGACTAACTGATTCTAGAAGTTTCCATTTTTATTCGGATTTCCAATGTCTGCAGTATTTTACAATGGAAATTCTCCTGACCTTCACCCTTTCTTAACAGTTTCCACAAAAGGAATCCTGACAAATCTGTGGAAAGCCAACAGCACAGAATCTTGGGAGAAGGCTTTTTAATTTAGAACCATCAAAATGATCCAGCACAGAAAGGGGCCATTTGGCCCATTTTGTCCATGCTGACCCAAGACACCCAGATGCCCTTTCTAATCCCATCTTCTTGCACAGGGGCCATAGCCCTGCAGCTTACAGTACCTTGGGTGGCATGGTGGCTCAGTGGTTAGTACTGCTGCCTGCCAGCACCAGGGTCCCAGGTTCAATTCCAGCCTCAGGTAACTGTTTGTGTGGAGTTTGCACGTTCTCCCTGTGTCTGTCTGGGTATTTCGGTTTCCTCCCCCATTCCAAAGGTGTGCCGGTCAGGTGAATTGGCCATGCTAAATTGCCCATAATGTTAGGTACATAAGTCAGAGGGAAATGAGTCTGGGTGGGTTACTCTTTGGCGGGTCGTTGTGGACTTCTTGGGTCGAAGGGCCTGTTTCCACACTGTAGGTAATGTAAGGTACAGATCCAGAAACTTTTTGAAAGAGTTTAGAGTCTCTGCCTCCACCATGAACTCAGGCAGCGAACTCCAGACCCTCATCACCCTCTACATAAAAACCTGTTTCCTCACAACCTCCCTTGGGCAGCACGGTGGCTAAGTGGTTAACACTGCTGCCTCACAGCGCCAGGGACCCAGGTTTGATTCCAGCCAAAGGCTACTGTCTTTGTGGGGTTTGCACATTCTCTCCCTGTGTCTGTGTGGATTTCCTCCGGGTGCGGTTTCCTCCCACAGTCCAAAGATGTGCAGGTCAGGTGAATTGGCCATGCTAAGTTGTCCATAGTGTTAGGTGCATTAGTCAGAGGGAAATGGGTCTGGGATGGTTACTGTTCAGAGGGTTGGTGTGGACTAGTTGGGCCAAAGGGCCTGTTTCCACACTGTAGGGATTCTATCTAATCTAATCCTGCTGCCACTTTGCTTAAATTGATGACCTCTGGTTTTTGAACTCTCTGCCAAGGGAAGCTGGTTCCTCCTGTCTACTCTCTCTCTCCCTCACATTGTTGTACACTTCAATCACGTCACCCCCTCAGCCTTCTCTGTTCCAGGGAAAACAACCCAAACCTCTCTAATCTCTCCTCATAGCTACAATGTTCCAATTTTATTGACACCTTCATGAGGAGCATTAGCATGAATTCAGCTGAGTCTACAAAACCTGACGTAAAGTTGCCACAGCTTTGGATCATAGAATCCCCACAGTGTGGGACAGGGCATTCAGCCCTAATGGTCCACACCCCATTCTGCATTTCCCATGGCTAACCTGCACCCATGGGACAATTTCCCAGGGCCAATCCACCCTAACCTGCACATAATGGGGCAATATCCCAGGGCCAATCCACCCTAACCTGCACATCATGGGGCAATATCCCAGGGCCAATCCACCCTAACCTGCACATCATGGGGCAATATCCCAGGGCCAATCCACCCTAACCTGCACATCATGGGGCAATATCCCAGGGCCAATCCACCTTAACCTGAACACCATGGGGCAATATCCCAGGGCCAATCCACCTTAACCTGAACACCATGGGACAATATCCCAGGGCCAATCCACCCTAACCTGCACACCATGGGGCAATATCCCAGGGCCAATCCACCCTAACCTGCACATCATGGGGCAATATCCCAGTGCCAATCCACCTTAACCTGAACACCATGGGGCAATATCCCAGGGCCAATCCACCCTAACCTGCACATCATGGGGCAATATCCCAGGGCCAATCCACCCTAACCTGCACATCATGGGGCAATATCCCAGGGCCAATCCACCTTAACCCACACACCACGAGGTAATATCCCAGGGCCAATCCACCCTAACCTGCACATAATGGGGCAATATCCCAGGGCCAATCCACCCTAACATGCACATAATGGGGCAATATCCCAGGGCCAATCCACCCTAACCTGCACATAATGGGGCAATATCCCAGGGCCAATCCACCCTAACCTGCACATCATGGGGCAATTTCCCAGGGCCAATCCACCCTAATCTGCACATCTTTGGACAGTAGGAGGAAACCCACACAGAGACAGGGACAATGAATCCTGACAGTCACCTGAGGATGGAATTGAACCCGGGTTTCTGGTGCTGTGAGGCAGCAGTGCTAACCACTGAGCCACCATGCCACCCTCACATCAGACCATAGGGTTACTCGCTCATTGAGGTAATAGAGACGACTGGTGGTGGTTTAACCTAAGGGTCACCACACAGAGGTGGAGAAGGACAGTCCTTCATCGTTACCTCAGTCAGTTGGGGAATTGAACCCATGCTGTACGGTATTATAACCTGCTATATAGCCCACTGAGCTAACTGACCCCAAAACTCATCCCAAATACATAGATCAGGGATCAATCCTGGGATTGACAAACACGAGGATAATCTCATGAAACATTCCTAATGAGGGGCTTATGCCTGAAACGTCTGTTCTCCTGCTCCTCGGATGCTGCCTGACCTGATGTGCTTTTCTAGCAACACACTCTTGACTAATGAAACAATAGTCTGTTGTGTGGTATGTTCCTCTTTAAACGTCTCTGTGACAGGTATACGGACAGGGTACCTACTCAAAAGCTGTCATGTCATTCTGTGAAACCTCAACATTGACATTTATTCATTCATTCCCTCCTAGTCCGACATGCTGACCTCTCCGATCTGCACTCTGTAAACCTGTAAACTTCTGTAACCCTGCTGCCCCTGCCTGAGCTCAGAGCAAATCTCATTCCTCCCAGATCCCTGACCTACATTGTCTCCCAGTTAAACAACATCTTGATTTTACAATTCTCATCCTTGTTTTCAAATCCCCCTAAATCTTTGACCAAGCTATCAGTCATCGGATCTATTATCCCATTATATGTGTCATACTATCCTGGTATGTGTCAAACTTTATTGTAGCATGTTCATGTGAAGCATTTTAGGACATTTCAGTATGTTAAAGGTGCTGTTGAGTCTCTACTTTCTACACTTGTCCAAAAAAATCTCACTCTAGATCTTTTAGTTATGACTTAGGGAGATTGATTTAAAGTAAAGTGCATAATCTGTGTGATTAAATTGTAATTAATTAAAGTGCCACAAGGTTTTTGTCAGTTGCAGGACCGGCTGTAATTCCATTAGACTCAGCCTTCCTGATGTTGTATCCTTCCTGAGGAGTGTGGGTGGGAGGTTGCACTGGTTAGTTTGTGTTTAACCGTTAAGGGGTGGCACGGTGAAATTATGGGAATCCATTCAGGTTTCACAGAGAGGAACACTCACAGATCAGATTGTGGATGTGTCTAAAGCACATGAAAGCACCTCTGAGCTCAGACAAGATGCTGCAGCAATGAAGGAAGAACATAAGGTGTTTCCAGGCTGATTATTCCACTCTCTAAGATGGAACTGTGACTACCCGAGGAAGGTGGTTGATGTGTATCGTCCAGCGGTGAATATATCGACAGGGTTCTTTGGAAGAGCAAACAGTCTGGAGGGGGGTCCCACACTAGAGGCTGGCACAGGGATGGGAGTCCCAGACTAGAGACCAACACAGGGAGGGGGTCCCAGACTAGAGACTGGTACAGGAAGGGGGGTCCCACACTAGAGGCTGGTACAGGAAGGCAGGTCCAAGACTATAGACTGGCACAGGGAGGGGGGGTCCCACACTAGAGACTGGCACAGGGATGGGAGTCCCAGACTAGAGACCAACACAGTGAGGAGAATCCCAGACTAGAGACTGGCACAGGGAGGGGGGGGGGGGGGGTCCCAGACTAGAGACTGGCACAGGAAGGCAGGTCCCACACTAGAGGTTGGCACAGGAAGGGGGGGTCCCAGACTAGAGACTGGCACAGGGAGGGGGGTCCCACACTAGAGACTGGCACAGGGAAGGGCTCCCACACTAGAGAATGGCACAGGGAGGGGGGGTACCACATTAGAGGCTAGCACAGGGAGGAGATTCCCGGTCTGGAGGCTGTTGCAGGGTGGGGAGGTGTCAGATTTTGAAACCCGGTGTGGTGTGGAGGCTGGGTGCTGGCACAGACCCGTGTGGAAGGTCTGTAAATCGAGTACTTCTTCTCCTTTATTATCCTCTGTCGGACTTTTATTTATCATTCTTTCAATTTTGTACCAAGTACGTAAGTATCTGTGCCTAGGTATCTTACACCTGATTTAGTGCCATAAGTAGCAACATTACAAACATTTCACTGCGCACACCCCAGTGCACGTGACAATAAAGCTCATTCAATTCAATTCAACATAGGTACATGAAAAATTGTGTTTAAAAAGTTTTGGGAAAAATTTTCATATTAAAAATGAGATACGTATGATTGAGAAGGGCATGGAGAGAAATTGCTCTTAAATATACGATTGTGTCTGTTTTCTTAATATGAGTTTACATACAATTCAGTATCCTGTGAAGGCAGTCCATTCTGGCAAAGTGTGCATTTATTCATTGGTGGGATGTAGGTGTCACTGACTGGAACATGATGTGGGTTAAATTGACCCACAATGTTGTCAGCGAGGGAAGTTCCAGGATTTTTGACCCAGTTTCTTCACCAACCTCCTTCTTTCCCTGATGTATTTTTTTTTCTGGGACCTTACTTTTACCCTCTACAGTGAAAATCAACACAAAATACCTCTTTAATTCATCTGATATTTCCTAATTTTCCAGTGTTAATTTCTCAATCTCACTGGTTATTGAACCAATTGCTGACTGTGTTAACTGTTCCTTTTTAAATATCTACAGAAACTCTTACTAACTATTTTTATGTTTCTTGGTAACTTTCTCTCATACTCTAATTTTTCCCCTGTTTTAGTAATTCTTTGTTACTTTTAAAGTTTTTGTATTATTTGAAACTGTGCAATGATTAGGCACCTCAATGTCTTTATCAATAACTAAAGCTGGGATGTCAGTAGCTTGAACAATCTGAACAAAAGATCACATATGTAATGACAAACTGAAAGAATTGCAGATGCTGTAAATCAGGGACGAAAGTAGAAATTGTTGGAAAAGCTCAGCAGGTCTGGCAGCACCAGAGGAGAGAAATCAGAGTTAATGCTTCAAGTCAAGTGACCCTTCCTCAGAACTGCAGGGTCTGTAATTAATATATTAAGAACTGCACAAGATAGCAAACAACAAATAACATGGGGCTGGGTACAATAACAAATGTTCTGTGAGTGTTGCTGATGGATAGTGATCAATTTAGCATCTGTACATATGCTTTCACAATGAAATCAAATATACTGTGCAATGTCTACAATTATAATTAAACCTTAAAACTCCATTGAAAGCTGCATTGTTGACTTTAATCAGAATTGAAAATGGATGTTGACTATTCCTTTTAGCTATATTATCTGCTTTTCTGGAATCGATATTTCTTACTCTGACCCTCCAGTAATCCTTTGTCCTAGTCTGACTGTACATTGCATTTCCCCCCCAGCCCTCAGTTTCCTGCTTTGGTTCCCTAATTTTCTTCTTTCTAGTTGTCCTTTTGATTCGATGCACAGAGAATGCCCGCTTGCTGAAAGAAACCTCGATCTCCCAAACCTATCTTCGTTTTATCTATGACAAAAACAAAATCTCTGCAGCACACCAACTTGTGCAGGAGAACAGTAAGTCACTGTAGTGCGTCAATCCTGAAATTTTAGGAATATGTGAAAGCACAATGATTTATTACAGTACCAAGCAACAAGAGATCAATTTTACATGAAATGGCACGAGAGATTCTTATAAACACAGTGAGTTGTTTGTCTGGAAGCCTTGGGAGTAGTAGAATGCCTTGTTCTGAAGTGCTATCATGCACAGAAAAAGCCCTTTGTAACAGAGATTTTCTGATAAAAATCTTACTGGAATTCCTGTCAGATATTGTATACTTCAGCTTCCATCTAATCTTTTCCCATTAAGGTCAATTACCCTTTTTTCCTGTCCCCAAAGATTTGAGCTGATAAAAGCCCCTTGAACTTCAAGAATGTTACACCTGCCATTGGACAATTAGTTGCTTGGGAGAGTGCTGTAGCTACAAAGCTTCTGTCATTTCTCAAGACAATGTCCCTCTATATCAAGTACAGTAGCACTCACAATTACTTCCATTGCTTTATAGTAAACGGCATAACTGTGAACAGGTGGTAGCTACTGTATCATGGACCATCGAGATTTGATTTGATTTATTTATTTAACATGACTTGATTTATTTATTGTCATGTGTATTTTGTTACAAAATACAGCGAAAAGTATTGTGTAATGTCGTCACTTTCCGGCACCATCTTAAAACACAGAAAAATAAACAGAAACAGTGACTTTAAAGGCAGAAGAGTGAAGAAATAAAAAGAAGTATTCAACCTTACAGTTCTTCTTGTCAAGTGCTCCACCATAGTTCACTGCTTGGCGCCATCTTGCCTTCACTGATGCCCTCACTACTATGAGCCCTCAATGGACCTTCCGAATACAGCCACCAGCCCTAACCCAAGCTTGTCACTGCCCTGAGTCCATTTTGGGCTCATCTTGCCCATGTTGCCGCTGTAGATGCAGCCAGATCTCGTATGGGCCTAAGCTCACCTCCAGCGGTGCCGCCATGAGTCCGTGCTGCTGGGCCCCACTCCAGTGTGTGCTGCTGGGCCCACTCCAGTCCATGCTGCTGGGCCCCACTCCAGTCCATGCTGCTGGGCCCACTCCAGTCTGTGATGCTGTGCCCCACTCCAGTCTGTGCTGCTGGGCCCCACTCCAGTCCATGCTGCTGGGCCCACTCCAGTCTGTGATGCTGTGCCCCACTCCAGTCCGTGTTGCTGGGCCCCACTCCAGTCTGTGATGCTGTGCCCCACTCCAGTCCATGCTGCTGGGCCCACTCCAGTCTGTGATGCTGTGCCCCACTCCAGTCTGTGCTGCTGGGCCCCACTCCAGTCCATGCTGCTGGGCCCACTCCAGTCTGTGATGCTGTGCCCCACTCCAGTCCATGCTGCTGGGCCCACTCCAGTCTGTGATGCTGTGCCCCACTCCAGTCTGTGCTGCTGGGCCCCACTCCAGTCCATGCTGCTGGGCCCACTCCAGTCTGTGATGCTGTGCCCCACTCCAGTCCATGCTGCTGGGCCCACTCCAGTCCGTGCTGCTGGGCCCCACTCCAGTCCGTGATGCTGTGCCCCACTCCAGTCTGTGCTGCTGGGCCCCACTCCAGTCTGTGCTGCTGGGCCCCACTCCAGTCTGTGATGCTGTGCCCCACTCCAGTCTGTGCTGCTGGGCCCACTCCAGTCTGTGCTGCTGGGCCCACTCCAGTCCGTGCTGCTGGGCCTCACTCCAGTCTGTGTTGCTGGGCCCACTCCAGTCTGTGCTGCTGGGCCCCACTCCAGTCCATGCTGCTGGGCCCACTCCAGTCCGTGATGCTGTGCCCCACTCCAGTCTGTGTTGCTGGGCCCACTCCAGTCTGTGTTGCTGGGCCCACTCCAGTCCGTGCTGTGGGCCCACTCCAGTCTGTGCTGCTGGGCCCACTCCAGTCTGTGCTGTGGGCCCACTCCAGTCTGTGCTGCTGGGCCTCACTCCAGTCCGTGCTGCTGGGCCCCACTCCAGTCTGTGTTGCTGGGCCCACTCCAGTCTGTGATGCTGTGCCCCACTCCAGTCTGTGCTGTGGGCCCACTCCAGTCTGTGCTGTGGGCCCACTCCAGTCTGTGCTGCTGGCCCCACTCCAGTCCATGCTGCTGGGCCCCACTCCAGTCTGTGCTGTGGGCCCACTCCAGTCTGTGCTGCTGGGCCCACTCCAGTCTGTGCTGCTGGGCCCACTCCAGTCCATGCTGCTGGGCCCCACTCCAGTCTGTGCTGCTGGGCCCCACTCCAGTCTGTGCTGCTGGGCCCCACTCCAGTCTGTGCTGCTGGGCCCCACTCCAGTCCGTGCTGCTGGGCCCACTCCAGTCTGTGCTGGGCCCCACTCCAGTCTGTGCTGGGCCCCACTCCAGTCCGTGTTGCTGGGCCCACTCCAGTCTGTGTTGCTGGGCCCACTCCAGTCTGTGCTGGGCCCCACTCCAGTCCGTGTTGCTGTGCCCCACTCCAGTCCGTGTTGCTGGGCCCCACTCCAGTCCGTGCTGCTGGGCCCCACTCCAGTCTGTGCTGTGGGCCCACTCCAGTCTGTGCTGTGGGCCCACTCCAGTCTGTGCTGTGGGCCCACTCCAGTCTGTGCTGTGCGCCACTCCAGACCGTGTTGCTGGGCCCCACTCCAGTCCGTGCTGCTGGGCCCACTCCAGTCTGTGCTGCTGGGCCCCACTCCAGTCTGTGCTGTGGGCCCACTCCAGTCTGTGCTGTGGGCCCATTCCAGTCTGTGCTGTGGGCCCATTCCAGTACGTGCTGTGGGCTCACTCCAGTCTGTGCTGTGGGCCCATTCCAGTCCGTGCTGCTGGGCCCTCTCCAGCCAAGCTCGTCAACAAGGGGTACATAAAATAAAAGAGCAAAAAACAGAGAAACGAAAGAGAAAAAAAGAAAGAAAAGAAACTAAAAGTGAATTGGGTGGAGTGCATGAACCCCAGGCTCAGAAATACCACTCTACCCCCATCTTACTAGAAAGAGAAAGATGTAGAACGTCAGAGTCCTAGATTCCTTGCACTACATAAGGTGGCCATTCAGCCCATACAGTCCATGCCTTCTCTCTATCAGCAAATCTTGTCAATCCCATTCCTCTGCTATGGCCTGGGTGATATTTCTTTCCTCAACTGCCTATCCAATTTTCATTCAAAATCATTCTTAGTCTCTGCATATACTTCATTTTTACATTGCACTATCCCATGGCTTTCTCATTGCTCCCAAAAGTAGCCCTTTCTAAATATTCTTCATGGAATGGTGGAATGGTGTACCTTTGGAGGGAGCACTGATTTGTTAATTTGACAGAAGACATATCTGAACAGAATTGCTCACAGCCCTCATCCAGGATCCATAGATCAACCAAGAATGAGATAATCCCCTGGAAAACTGCTAATCCCAAATGGGATCAGGTCTCTGACCATAGTTTCCGAGTCACTCTGTCATTCTGATGCTTTAGGAGGATAAATTAAACGTCCGTATCAGATAGTGGAGCCAATGAAATAAAAATGCACCCGATGCACATGAAATGCATTAAGGTTTGAAGGGTCTGCTCCTGTTTAAACTTGTGTTCCTTGACTTGTAAGGTAAAGTGTTAACATCATCCTGGATGAAAACCAGCTTGTTTGAGTTACACTGATCAGAAGATCCAGACGCCAGCTGACCAAGTTTATATTATTCCAAAAGCATCACTCAGGCCTTTTGTAGTTTAGTGCCTGGGTGACTAAAGGGGGGCAGTTTGTACAAATCTCCTCTTAAACTCTCTTGCTCAGCAGGCAGTTAATTAAACGATTCTTGTTTTTAAAAGAAAAGCATTGCATTTCAATGCTTACCTGACCTCAGCACATCCCGAAATGCTCTATGAGTGGAGGAATGCTGCCAATGTTTGGTCATTGTTGCATCATAGGAGACTTGGCACAACCAAATCCCAGGAAGTACCATCAGATAATTGCCCTCATAACTTGCTTTCGTAGAATCATCAATTGAATTCTGAATTGACCGATGACCATGAAACTACTGTCACTTCTTGGAAAATCCCATCTGATTCACAACTGTCCTCTGGGAAGGAAATCTGCCGTCCTTCTGTGGTCTGGCCTCCACGTGACTCCATACCCACTGCAATGTGGTTGACTCTTAACTGCCCTCTGGGCAATTAGGGATGGGCAAAAAAAATGCAGGACTTGCCAGCGATGCCCACATCCCCATATGAATATAAAATAGTGAAATATAATTTGAAATAGTTTCATGGGATGTCCCCATGAGATTGCAGATGGAGGGAAGAATTGATTGTGCCATTCACCCCCCCCACCAAATAAGATCTGTAGCCAGCCCCGGTACATTGCTGAAACTCGCGGCTTTTCTGATAACGTAACCCCTCCACCTGCTGGTGCTTCCCCGCCTGATATCCTCACAGTTACATTCGTCCTGGGTCATGGCACAGAGAACTCAAGGGTACAGTTCTGGTAGTACCACCATTCTCACTGGAGAAATGCCAGCTAACCACGCATAAATAACACAACCTAGAGCAGGCGGGAAGCATCAGGACATGGGAATGCTCAGGTCAATGGTTGACCTCAGTGTCACTGTTTACAGGCTGAAACCCATCACCCCACTACATCTCAGAGTCAATGAATGGAGCTTAACTCGAGCAATTGACCTTTCAGCTTATTGTTTGCTGGAAGTGACATGGTTAAGAATCTCCTTTGAAGCTCAGAGACATTTGGGGAGTGTGTGCTGGAGGATATGAGTTCAGTGAACTCATTCGACAATGTCTGTCAGAAGCTTGGTCTTGAGCAACCAAACAGCTGGAATAGTTCAGGGCTCAGAGCAAGAGGTTATGATGAATACTTGGTGGGGTTGAGCAGACGGGACTGAACCCCTCATCTTCCAATTCTTCTTTTAAAACAGGATGTTTACATTTTGTTCCTTTTGCCCTTATGCACATCAATTTCCTGAACTTATTTTGGAATAACTTGCAGCAACATCGAGTAATCTCAAAGCAACTTAAATTGAAGGCACCAAAAGCATTAAAAATGACCAGGTCAGTCACTCAGTGGTGGGACGCTCTTAAGGCATATTGATTTTGCAACAGCTTCAGTGAACTTAACCTTATTTGTTCTAAATCTCTAAGCTTTCCAAGTTCCAGATCAGGTCACTGTGACAGAAGGGCAATGTTTCTCTCTCTCTTTCTCTCTCCCTTGATAATAACTAAACAGATGTCACTTATTGGGTGATCATTCTGCAAATTGAATATTGAAAAGAGGAAATGCTGGAAATACTCAGCAGGTCGGGTAGCATTTATGAAGAGAGGAACAGAGAAAACTTTAAGGAGCAATAATCCTGCTTCTAACTTTATTTGTGCCTTTGTTTGTTTTCAATTTGGATTTTCAGCATCTGCAGTATGTTGATTCAGAACTGACCTGTGACCCCTGCTGTTCTCAAGTTGTCATCCTATCTCCTTTTGAAGGGCAGAGTGTGACAGAATATGGGAGGCGATGAGAAAGAAAAACCTAACCAGGAAATGTTAAAGATAAAACTGGAAATAAGTATCCTAAAATAGCATTAACATGTGGGAAAGAACAAAGGAAAAATAAAGAGAGAAAGAAATGATAAAATAGGTGCTAGCTTTACACCAATAGAATGGCATACGCTATTCATTCAGAGGATCAGACGCAACAATAATAAATTCATAGCTACCTGTGTCTGGCTCTCAAATCTAACAGAGCCACTCCACACTGACAATGCAAACATGATGTAAAAATATGAATCTGACTGACAAACAGCGCTGTTAGATGTTGAATAGGGTCAATATGCACATTTGCACATTATTAATGTGATGACAGATGCATATGGGCAATTTGGTGCCTTAATGTTCTCCATGTGTCAGGTTGCAATCTCTGGGGAACCTCAGAGACATTCACAGACGATGAGCTGGCAACACAAGCATTAACCATCTAAATTCCACCAGTTTACAACCAGAAAGATATTTAAGGATGCTCGGAAGGAGGAGCACGTTGGGAAAATTATGCTCTAAGATGTGTCGTGATAAAGACTGCTTGCTAATGTTGATTTCTTTATGTTCCAATGTTGCAAGTGAAAAATTTGGAACATCCGCAGACCAGTTAACGCAGTACAAACACAGAAAGTGCGAGAGAAACTCATAGGTCTGGCATTGTCTGTGGAGAGAAAAGAGAGTTCAAGTTTTGAGTCCAGTGACCCTTCAGAATTGGTCACTGGACTCAAAATGCTTTCTCTCCCTAGATGCAGCCAGACCTGCTGAGTATTCCCAGCAATTTCTGTTCTTGTTTCAGATTTCCAGCATCTGCAGTTCATTGTTTTATTATACCAGTTAACATAGTGCAATACAACAGCTGAACAGAGGTTTGTAATTTTGGGTATGGAATCCAGTCCTGTATTAAATTTACTTAGGCAACCCTGCTTGATCTAATCATGTGGTCATGCCTTGAATTTTGCTGTTATTTGCCTGTTCTGCTGTGTCCACTATTCCCGGGGTAAGATATAGAGAAGACAAAATGTATTATGTCCTAGGCCCAATTCACAAACATTGATCCAGATATCCATGTTTCCGGGGGCTTGTTAAAGCGATATTAATTGGAGATACACACTGGGACCCTGAAGAATTCCCAAACAGCTGATTTCAGGGAATGGTCTGGGAAATTGAAGATGATGATGGACAATTACCCCGCATCAGGAACACTCTGTAAAAGCCCCAGAAAGTCTGAGAACAAGAGGGTTCCAACTAATCAAAGTTTAATAGATGCCGAGGGAAAGTTAGAGGATTTAAAACCTATTCAAACTTCTCACCAACTCTCCTGACTTCCCCCGACCCTTTCCAGCAACACTCCCACAACTCCATCCCCATTCCACTCCCAGACCCTGGACCCAACACTCCTACCCAACACCCCCATCATGCCCAACCCTGCCAGATTTGACGCCCCCTGACATGACACCCACTCCAATCCAAATCAGATGGACTCTACCCTCCTGCCTGCTGCACCCAACAAACCCCCAACGAGATACACAACCCTGACCTCACCCTCTGACCAAGCTAAGAATTCATCCAATGGCCCAGTCCACACCTGACACTCTACACAACTCATTAGCTGTTACATTACCCACTTGTGTCCTTATCACTCACTCTATCCACTGCCCACTCTACTCCTTCCTTTATGTATTTTCCCTTTTACTGGAGCTGTCAAAATGTCTGCTGCACATTTTAGATTCTGAATATAAGACCATAAGACCATAAGACATAGGAGTGGAAGTAAGGCCATTCGGCCCATCGAGTCCACTCTGCCATTCAATCATGGCTGATGGGCATTTCAACTCCATTTACCTGCATTCTCCCTGTAGCCCTTAATTCCTGGAGACAACAAGAATCTATCAATCTCTGCCTTGAAGACATTTAGCGTCCCGGCCTCCACTGCACTCTGCGGCAATGAATTCCTCAAGCCCACCACTCTCTGGCTGAAGAAATGTCTCCGCATTTCTGTTCTGAATTGATCCTCTCTAATTTTAAGGCTGTGTCCACGGGTCCTAGTGTCCTCGCCTAACGGAAACAATTTCTAGCGTCCACCCTTTCCAAGGCACTCAGTGCTATAGAAGGGGGCAGGCAGGGAGGTTACTATGAGCTTCTCAATCATTGGATTCAAGGATAAGTCCTCGGGAATGTTGCTGAACAAAGAGACATTGGAGTGCAGCTTCATAGCTCCTGGAAAGTGGAGTTGCACGTGGACAGGATAGTGAAGAAGGCATTTGTCTTTATTGGTCAATGCATTGAATATAGGAGTTGGGAGGTCATGTTGCATCTGTACAGGATATTGGTTAGGCCACTCTTGGAATATTGTGTGCAATTCTGGTCTCCTGCTTATATGAAGGATGTTGTGAAACTTGAAAGGGTTCAGAAAAGATTTACAAGGATGTTACCAGGGTTTGAGCTATAAGGAGGGGCTGAACAGCTGGGGCTATTTTCCCTGGAGCGTTGGAGGCTGAGGGGTGATCTTATAGAGGTTTATAAAATCATGAGGGGCATAGCTGAGGTAAATAGCCAAGGTCTTTTCCCTGGGGTGGAGGAGTTCAGAACTAGCAGGCAGAGGTTTACAGTGAGAGGGGAAAGATTCATTAATAGTCAACTTCTGCTCTATGTTTAAACTGAATGCTCTTTCCCCAGTGATGAAGCATCTACAGAATCAAGAACCAAACTCACAAATAAACAAAAACTTGTTTGGTCAGTTTTCCTTTTGTTACCCATAGTCTAAAAGTCATCTTTAGCTCACAGTTCCTAGTTTACAGTTCTACCACAATCAAAAACAAAAATAAGACAAGAAAATGAAAAATCATTGAGATTCTAACTCATGAGATATGATTACCCAGCTCAATTGTTCTTGCACCATTACTGTTAACAAGACCCAGTTTTCAAGATCCAGAACTTCAACACCAACTTCCGTTCTTTTACTTGTCCATTGGCTGATAGCAAAGAAGAGTGTTGATGTAGCACCTGCTTTTTTGAAGGTACATGGTCATTTCTGTCTTGCTTCCTGAGTGAGATATGGGCATTGCTGGGCAAGGCTGGCATTTGTTGTCCATCTCTGATTGCCCTTGAATTGATTGGTTCTCTAGCGGCATTTACAGAGGGCTGTTAGGATTCAACTACATTGCTATGGGTTTCCAGTCACTTACAATCCAGACCAGATAGGGTGGACAGATTTCCTTCCTAAAGAAGGCATTGGTGAACCGGGTGGAATTTTACAGGAGGCTGGTTACTGTTCACCATTATACTGCTCAGTTTATTGAATATGAATTTTGCCACTTGCTGTAGTGGGATTCAAACACACGCCTCAAGCACCAGCTTAGGTTTCTAGATGGTATGCCCACTCCCACAGAAGCCTGAGTCCATTAAAGGTGATAAGGGAGCAAAGGAAAGTGACAAAGTTATGTACCGTTCTAGAGAGGAGCACTACTTTGTGGAATTTGCATGTTCTCATTGTGTCTGTGTGGGTTCTCTGGTCTACTCTCAGAGTCCATAGATGTGCAGGTTAGGTAGATTGGCCTTGTTAAATTGCTCATTGTGTTTGGAGCTGTCCAGGTTTGGTAGATTAGTCCTGGGAATGGGATTACAGGGTAGGGGGTGTGTCTGGGTGGGAATGTCAATGTGATCTCAATGGGTCAACTGGCCTGCCCGCATTCTGTAGGGATTCTATGATTCTATGTTTTTGCAAATAATTTAACTAAAGTACCCAATCAGAGAACCAGAAACCACTATACAATCCCCATGCAATGAGACTAAGTGCTCCTTATGATTTTGTGTTCATGGTTAATCATTTCCATAGAAGTGTCCATTTCTTGTACACTATCTGCACAGTTGTAATGAACTGTTGAAAAAACTTAAAACCCTGCGATTGTGCCATTTTAACGTAATCATCCAATGATTAGAAAATAAAGCACTAACAATTAATTTGGAATTGGCTATTGTAGTGAAAGTAGACAGTTAACAGTAATATCACAGTAGTGTAGGATATGATTTAATTAATTTTTTATTACAAGCAGATGAATTTTATGTTACCTATACTTAGAATTGAAATGATCACCTGACCACGAAAACTAGATTGCATGGTGAGCAGTTATTTGTGATGTAACAACTAGGACAAAGTGAGGACTGCAGATGCTG
The DNA here is from genome assembly GCF_020745735.1 of Hemiscyllium ocellatum. Classification (NCBI taxonomy): domain Eukaryota; kingdom Metazoa; phylum Chordata; class Chondrichthyes; order Orectolobiformes; family Hemiscylliidae; genus Hemiscyllium; species Hemiscyllium ocellatum. The sequence goes on from NC_083423.1 coordinate 5,647,944, forward strand.
GAGATCAGAGTCAAAGAGGGTGGTGCTGGAAAAGCACAGCCGGTCAGGCAGCATCCGAGGGGCAAGGGAGTCAAGTTTCGAGAATAAGCTTTTCACCAGCCCTTCACAAGGGCTTGTGCTGAAATGTCAACTCTCCTGCTCGTCGGATGCTCCCTGACCAGATGCGCTTTTCGAGTGCCACACCTTTTGACAGTTATTTGTGGTATTTCAGTAATTATCCTGTGCAGTTCAGCTCATTGTTAATATTTTGCTCATTTCAGTTTAGCTCAAGCAGCTCCCAGTGCTCAGCCCTGTGTAGGTACATGGGAAATGAAATGAACTGAATCCAGTTACTTGAGCTAATATTTGAGAGAAATGTAAGCTGTGTTTATAAAGAGAAAATTGCTTTCTTCATGTATTGGACAGCACCATAAGATTTCAGGTTGAGGCAAGAACAGCACACGGTATTGCGAAGGTTATGTGTGTTGTTGTGTACTGTCCCTTAGTTTGAGGTTTGATCACCTCAGGTTTGCGAGTTTCTGTGATGGTGCCCCATGTGGCTGAAAAGGCCAATTCTCAACTCTGTGATAGTTAGGCACTTGGGGCAGTGACCGAGAGAGTCTCTGGGAATATCTGGGTTAGATAATGAAACAAAGAACAGCAGATGCAGGAGATCTGAATCAAACAAAAACAGAAAATGCTGGAGAAACTCAGCAGGTCTGGCAGCATCTGTGGCGAGAGAAACAGAGGCAACATTTCAAGTCTGGTGACTGCTGTTCAAACATGATGGAGTCCCTTGGGAGGGAGGGATGATATTTGAAGCTTTGTCAAACATCTAAGACAGCCTTTTCCACAGATAGTGAGCGTTGATGTACAACTACAGGAGCGTTTGTAATTCTGAGGTAATCATAGAATCTGCCACAAGCCTTTGTCCTGCTCTGCTCACGATCTTAGAAGAGATGCTTTCTAACCTTCCTGCAATAGTGCCCCGTAGGAACCACGCTCAGACACATTGTGGACAAATCACTGCCAGGAACCTCATACACACCTTGGGAAGAGAAGGAGATATCAACAACTGTACTGGACCAGATCAGTTGGTACAACTGGCATATCCAGCAAGATGGCAGCAGGGTGGAATGCTCCAGCTCCTCCCTTCGGAACAGTCCTTTCCTTCTTTTTCATTTCTTTCCCTCTGTCCTTCCACCTGTCCCTTCTCTCAGCCTCGGAGACACAGCCCCAGTCTCCGACTTCCAGCCTCTGAAATGGGCAAAGGATGCCAAAGGACGGAGGTGGGAGGGCTACCAGTGTGGAGCAGAGGCTGTAGTTCAGTGTGGGGCAGGGGCTGTGGTTCAGTGTGGAGTAGGGGCTGTGGTTCAGTGTGGAGTAGGGGCTGTGGTTCAGTGTGGAGTAGGGGCTGTGGTTCAGTGTGGAGCAGAGGCTGCGGCTCTGTGTGGAGCAGGGGCTGTAGTTCAGTGTGGGGCAGGGGCTGTGGTTCAGTGTGGAGCAGGGGCTGTGGTTCAGTGTGGGGCAGGGGCTGTGGTTCAGTGTGGGGCAGGGGCTGTGGCTCTGTGTGGAGCAGGGGCTGTAGTTCAGTGTGGGGCAGGGGCTGTGGTTCAGTGTGGGGCAGGGGCTGTGGCTCAGTGTGGGGCAGGGGCTGTAGTTCAGTGTGGGGCAGGGGCTGTGGTTCAGTGTGGGGCAGGGGCTGTGGTTCAATGTGGAGCAGGGGCTGTAGTTCAGTGTGGGGCAGGGGCTGTGGTTCAGTGTGGGGCAGGGGCTGTGGTTCAATGTGGAGCAGGGGCTGTAGTTCAGTGTGGAGCAGGGGCTGTGGCTCAGTGTGGGGCAGGGGCTGTAGTTCAGTGTGGGGCAGGGGCTGTGGCTCTGTGTGGAGCAGGGGCTGTAGTTCAGTGTGGGGCAGGGGCTGTGGTTCAGTGTGGGGCAGGGGCTGTGGTTCAATGTGGAGCAGGGGCTGTAGTTCAGTGTGGGGCAGGGGCTGTGGTTCAATGTGGAGCAGGGGCTGTAGTTCAGTGTGGGGCAGGGGCTGTGGCTCTGTGTGGAGTGGGGACTGTGGTTTAGTGTAGACTGGGGGCTGTAGTTCAGTGTGGGGTAGGGGCTGTAGTTCAGTGTGGGGTGGGGGCTGTAGTTCAGTGTGGAGCAGGGGCTGTGGTTCAGTGTGGGGCAGGGGCTGTGGTTCAGTGTGGGGCAGGGGCTGTAGTTCAGTGTGGGGCAGGGGCTGTGGTTCAGTGTGGGGCAGGGGCTGTGGCTCTGTGTGGAGTGGGGACTGTGGTTTAGTGTAGACTGGGGGCTGTGGTTCAGTGTGGGGCAGGGGCTGTAGTTCAGTGTGGGGCAGGGGCTGTAGTTCAGTGTGGGGCAGGGGCTGTGGTTCAGTGTGGGGCAGGGGCTGTAGTTCAGTGTGGGGCAGGGGCTGTGGCTCTGTGTGGAGCAGGGGCTGTAGTTCAGTGTGTGGCAGGGGCTGTGGCTCAGTGTGGGGCAGGGGCTGTGGTTCAGTGTGGGGCAGGGGCTGTGGCTCAGTGTGGGGCAGGGGCTGTGGTTCAGTGTGGGGCAGGGGCTGTGGTTCAGTGTGGGGCAGGGGCTGTGGTTCAGTGTGGGGCAGGGGCTGTGGCTCAGTGTGGAGTGGGGACTGTGGTTTAGTGTAGACTGGGGGCTGTGGCTCAGTGTGGAGCAGGGGCTGTAGCTCAGTGTGGGGCAGGGGCTGTAGTTCAGTGTGGGGTAGGGGCTGTGGCTCAGTGTGGGGCAGGGGCTGTGGCTCAGTGTGGAATGGGGACTGTGGTTCGGTGTGGAGTAGGGGCTGTGGTTTAGTGTGGGGCAGGGGCTGTGGTTCAGTGTGGAGTGGGGGCTGTGGTTCAGTGTGGGGCAGGGGCTGTGGTTCAGTGTGGAGTGGGGGCTGTGGTTCAGTGTGGGGCAGGGGCTGTGGCTCAGTGTGGAGTGGGGGCTGTGGTTCAGTGTGGGCTGGGGGCTGTGGTTCAGTGTGGAGTGGGGGCTGTGGTTCAGTGTGGGGCAGGGGCTGTGGCTCTGTGTGGAGCAGGGGCTGTAGTTCAGTGTGGGGCAGGGGCTGTGGCTCATGTGGAGCAGGGGCTGTGGTTCAGTGTGGGGTAGGGGCTGTGGTTTAGTGTGGGACAGGATCTGTGGTTCAGTGTGGGGCAGGGGCTGTGGCTCAGTGTGGGGTAGGGGCTGTGGTTTAGTGTGGGGCAGGGGCTGTAGTTCAGTGTGGGGCAGGGGCTGTGGTTTAGTGTGGGGCAGGGGCTGTAGTTCAGTGTGTGGCAGGGGCTGTGGTTTAGTGTGGGGTAGGGGCTGTGGTTCAGTGTGGGGTAGGGGCTGTAGTTCAGTGTGGAGCAGGGGCTGTGGTTCAGTGTGGGGTAGGGGCTGTGGTTCAGTGTGGGGCAGGGGCTGTGGTTCAGTGTGGGGTAGGGGCTGTAGTTCAGTGTGGGGCAGGGGCTGTGGCTCAGTGTGGGGCAGGGGCTGTGGTTCAGTGTGGGGTAGGGGCTGTAGTTCAGTGTGGAGCAGGGGCTGTGGTTCAGTGTGGGGTAGGGGCTGTGGTTTAGTGTGGGGCAGGGGCTGTGGCTCAGTGTGGGGCAGGGGCTGTGGCTCAGTGTGGAGTAGGGGCTGTGGTTCAGTGTGGGGCAGGGGCTGTGGTTCAGTGTGGGGTGGGGGCTGTGGTTCAGTGTGGGGCAGGGGCTGTGGTTCAGTGTGGGGCAGGGGCTGTGGTTCAGTGTGGGGCAGGGGCTGTGGTTCAGTGTGGGGCAGGGGCTGTGGCTCTGTGTTGGGTGGGGGCTGTGGTTCAGTGTGGGGCAGGGGCTGTGGCTCAGTGTGGGGCAGGGGCTGTGGTTCAGTGTGGGGCAGGGGCTGTGGTTCAGTGTGGAGTGGGGGCTGTGGCTCTGTGTTGGGTGGGGGCTGTGGTTCAGTGTGGAGCAGGTGCCCTGGTTCAGTGTGGAGCAGGTGCCCTGGTTCAGTGTGGAGCAGGTGCCCTGGTTCAGTGTGGGGCAGGGGCTGTGGTTCAGTGTGGAGTGGGGGCTGTGGTTCAGTGTGGGCTGGGGGCTGTGGTTCAGTGTGGAGTGGGGGCTGTGGCTCTGTGTGGGGTGGGGGCTGTGGTTCAGTGTGGGGCAGGTGCCCTGGTTCAGTGTGGAGCAGGGGCTGTGGTTCAGTGTGGGGCAGGGGCTGTAGTTCAATGTGGGGCAGGGGCTGTGGCTTTATGCGGGAGTTTGACAACGGCCCACGATTTGACCACATGAGGGTCCCCTGCGCTGGTTTGTTGCAGACAGTACTTGGAGAGAGTCTGCGGTGTATGTCTTTTTAAATTTCTTTCTTGTTTTTCTGACCTATGGTTATAATGCTCCAAGTACATGCAAGTCCTGGGCCTCCTCCATCGCCAAATCCTAGCCACCTGACACCAGGAGAAAGAACGTCTCATCTTCCGCTTGGGACCCTCCAATCACATGGCATCAACATTGACTTCACTGGTTTCCTCATCTCCCCTCCCCGCACTTCATCTCAGATCTAACCCTCCAACCTAGCACCGCCCTCTTGACCTGTCCTATCTGTCCATCTTCCGTCCCATCCATCCTCTTCACCCTACCCACCAACGTATCACCATCACCCACCACCTATTGCCCTCCCTGCTCCCTTCTCCCACTCCACTCCCGCCCTCCTATTTATCTCTCAGTCCCCTTCCCCCTCTCCAGTCCTGATAAAGAGTTTCTGCACGAAATGTCAAATCTCCTTCTCAGATGCTGCCTGACCTGCTGTGCTTTTCCAGCACCACCCTTATTGACTCCCTCCCTGTATACAGCTGCAATGTAACCTTTATTTTTCTTCATTTCTCTATTCTGTCACCAGGGATTGTACCTCGATTCTTTTATCCCTCAGATAGTGCTGTAAGTGACAACATATAAACTTTTCACTGAACTCATTTGAGTACGTGTGACAATTAAGCTAATTGTGTGTTCAATTCTGTGTTGTGCACATCCAATTGAATCCTTCATAATGTCTGTTCTATATTTAACTCTCTACTGTTATGAGTCCAGTTGATGGAACTGGAAAAAGATAGATCTCAGAACGAACACTGGCTTGATAGATCAGAAGTGCTTGTTTTAAAATTAGTTGTTGTGCTGGTTAGTCACTGAAACATATTTACATGAGTCTGCAGATTCTTTGTTAACAACAGAACAGAAGTTTATTACATCATGGAAAAAAGTGATAAAATAAACCAAGATATAGAAAACAGATGGTAAGGTCCAAAATACAAAGCAAAACAAAGTTTTAAATCCTTCTACTGACACTACCCATTACAGACACTCAAGACCAGGTAAGTTATACCCCAATCCAGCTCTTTAGGCTTCTGTTTTACAGAGAAAGTGCGGACTGCAGGTGCTGGAGATAAGAGCTGAAAATGTGTTGTGGAAAAGCGCAGCAGGTCAGGCAGCATCCAAGGAGCAGGAGAATCGACGTTTCGGGCATGAGCCTGAACGACCCTTTCTGAAGAAGGGCTCATGCCCGAAACATCGATTCTCCTGCTCCTTGGATGCTGCCTGACCTGCTGCGCTTTTCCAGCAAGACATTTTCAGTTCTGTTTTACAGAGTCCAGTTTCTTTACCATGGACCCAGACGTTATAAAACAATAGTATCATAAATTAAAACACAAATCTGGATGAGTCCACTGGTTTTAAAGATACAGAGAATAGCTGGTCCACTTTATTAAAGGTCTTTGAATTATCAGTTCAAAGTCATAGTTTACACGAACTCCTGAAGCTGGGATGTGCTGGTTTTCTTCAGATTTATAATAGGCTTTCACTGCAGAGAACAGAGAGACAGCTCCTGTGCTGGTGCAAACCAAAACACATCTCTGTATCTTTTTCCAGGTTCCAAGTTGTTCAGTTACCTCACGCAAAAGGTTACTGTCATTGCTAACTGGTCACTAGTCCATAGACCAATAACTGCTTGTTAGAATTCAGCTGAACCTGAACACAGAACCCCTCGGCTCTGGTTTGTCTGCACCCACCTCAACTGCTGCTTGTTCAAACCACCGTTTACACACTATGGGGGTCAGGTGACTTTGGTTCCAAACCATGCAGCAATCCTTCAAAACATTGATTTAAAAGCAGTCCTTCCCCATTTCATATACAATTTAAAAAAGACACAAATGTAAAAAGACAGGGTCTTTACATTACAATCCACCTGCACTTATTTCTGTCATTGATGAGCATAAATTAGAATAGCAATTTATTGTCATGTGTATTTTTTTTAAAAAGTGAGAAGTTTTATAAGTCACTGTATCACAGGAGGCACTTGTATTAATGGCATAAGTCAAGAAAAATGTCAAGAAGAAAAAAGTAAAAATTAAGACAGAGTCTTTTTTTGAGAGGGGAAAGGTTTAAAAGAGACCTAAGGGACAACGTTTTCACGCAGAGGGTGGTATGTGTATGGAATGAGCTGCAGAGGAAGTGGTGGAGGCTGGTACAATTACAGCATTTAAAAGGGCATCTGGATGGGTACATGACTAGGAAGGGGTTGGAGGGATATGGGCCAAATGCTGGTAAATGGGACTAGATTAATTTAGGAAGTCTGGTCAGCATGGGCGAGTTGGACCGAAGAGTCAATTTCCTTACATCTCTATGCCTTTATTTCAGATCAATTTCAGTTTGGGGAAAGTTGATTAAGACGATGAACGCTGGAATACCTGGAAATCGCTGCTCCCAAAGAAGACGTCTGCACAGTTAAGACCTCCATGCCGGGACAAGAGATTGCCACACCAGGCCAAGACTGTCACGCCAGGCCAAGACTGCCATGCCAGCCCAAGAGTGCTGTGCCAGGCCAAGAGTTCTGTGCCAGGCCAAGACTTTCATGCCAGTCTGAAGCTTACTTTTGGCTGGGTCTGGACTGGGAGCACTTGCTTTCTGCCAGTTAGAGAAGTTAAAAAGGTATGATAATGAATGGAAACATGAAGAGATGTTGCATCTTGTTTGTTACTATCTTTTGTTGTTGCACAGCAGAATTCAGAGCCAGGTTTGAAATTAAGTCGTTTGTTGGCTCTGACATTGGCTGCGGTTGGTGAATGTGCTGTGTTCAGTGTAATGGTTTAAATAGTGGTAAAGCCACCATGTAATCACTGAGTGGGAGGCTCAGAGACGTTGCTGCGAATGCATGTGGTTGCTGGGCTAATTGGAAGCAGGATAGGGCAGCATAGTTTTCACCAGAGTCTTCCAAACCATCCCACAGGATAATGTCTATACTTCTGCACTGACTGAATCACCCTGACATGAAGGGGAAGTGGAGAATGCATAATGGGAATTAAATTCATTGGGGCTGAACCTTTCCTTTTTTTGGTGAGGTTTTTTGGAGGGATTCTTGCCCTGGGATTTCTCACTATGTCTTGCCAAACATTGTTAATTAACTACCTACCCCACCCCCGGCACCTCCTCCTTCAATTCTACCTTTACCTTACCCTGTGCTATTCCTGGAACAACTTGCTACTTACTGGGTATCTAGTGAAAGACATGAATCCCTGGTGCCTGTGCCATACTTGGCACCTGTACCCTTGACCAAGGTCTGTTGAATGGCAGGGTGAGTCAGTTTTGTGGCCGGAATGATTGGCACAACAAAGTGAGGCAAGGTAAGGCAAAGCAGGCCAAAGCAGGGATGGTGCGGGTATGGAGGTAGGCACTAAGTGACCAAGCGCTAAGAGAGCGCGAGTGACCTGCCTTGAGGTGTGGCCTGATCCAATCCATGAGCTGGGTGCCAGTCCCTGTGTGCACACACTGGTTTGCCCATCAATGTGAGTTGCCAGTGCGGCCTCACAATGCAGCTCTGTGCTTCCTGAGTATATGATACTATTACCTGCAAATACATTGGAGAGATGGTGTGTTGACTGAAGGGTTGGCAAATGTCAGATGCCAATGTTCAAGGATGAGGGCTGTTTGGCACTGTGCAGCATGTCCTGAGATACTGTTGGGGGTGGGGGGAGCAATATGGAGGCTCCTCACAGTCAATAACCAACTGAAGTCTCAGGTATCCGCTCTGACCTCCATGTCGAGATTTTCTCTTGTTTTGTTTTTCTTTTGGTAAGATAGTGAGCTAAATGTTAATGTGGCAAGTCAGGTCATTAACAAGACATTCTCCCCAGACCTCGCTGCTGCCCAGCAAGAAACCTCTTTCATCACTCCTCAAAAACATCAAAGATGCAGCAACATGCTCTTGACATTGGGATAGGGCTCCCTGGGCTTCTCTGTCTAGAACAAAGCAAGAAAAGAACAGTACAGCACAGGAACAGGCCATTCGGCCCTGCAAGACTGTGCTGACACATGATGCTTTTCTAAACTAAAGACCTTTTGCCTCTATGGGTGGCACGGTGGCTCAGTGGTTAGCACTGCTGCCTCACAGCACCAGAGACCCGGGTTCAATTCCAGCCTCGGGTGACTGTCTGTGTGGAGTTTACACATTCTCCCTCGTCTGCTTGGGTTTCCTCCTACTATCCAAAGATGTGTGGGATTGCTGTGCTAAATTACCCATAGCGTTCAGGGATGTATAGGTTACGTCAGGGTAGGGGAGTGGATTACTCTTCAGATGGTCAGTTTGGATTTGTTGGGCCAAATGGCCTGTGTCCACACTGTAGGGATTCAATGATTCTACGCTGTCTGTATCCCTCTATTCCCTAACTATTCATGTTTCTGACAAAATGCCTCTTAAATATTGCTATCGTACCCACTTCTACCACCTCTTCTGGCAGAGCATTCCAGGCACGTACCACCCTCTGTGTCAAAAACCTGCCTCTCACATCTCCTTTAAACTCATCCCCTTTTACCTTAAACCTATGTCCCCCAGAAATAGTCACTCCTACCCTGGGAAAAGTTCACCGACTATCCATTCTATCCAGGCCTCTCATAACTTTTATCAAATCGCCCCTCATCCTGTGAAATTCAGTGAAAGCAAACCCAGTTTGTCGAATCTTTCTTCATCGCTAATACCTTCCAAACCAGGGACATCCTCTGTTGTCTCTGTAACCTCTCCAAAGCCTCCACATCCTTCTGGCAATGTGGCGACCAGAACAGAATTGTTGCGTAGACCATGTCACTCAGACCCCTGCAAGATTCACTTTGGTTGTATGAAGTTACATGGAGAATGAACAGATTATAACCCCAGCTGTACAGGATTGACTGACATGTAATGCAGATGGTGGTACTGTCTGAGATTCTGCAGGAGACTGATGCAGTGAGAGGGACTCCATGTGTTGAAAGCTGATACTGACTGTCCCTGAGTTTACTAATTGCCATTTAGAAACGTGGTGAGTTTAAACTCATACAACTGAAACCATTGAGATAATTTCCTCTCTCTCTTACAAATATCTTAATGAATTCTGAAATATAATCCTCGTTACTTTCACTAGTACTCGTCTTTCAGAGCCAACCAAAAACTGAGGGTAAAATAAAACCAGGAACTGCAGATGCTGGAAATCTGAAACAAAAACAGAAACTCGGCAGGTTTGGCAACATCTGTGGAGAGAGAAACAGAGTTCACATTTCGAGTCCAGTTCTGAGGAAAGGCCACTAGATGGATAGAAATGTAATGTTCCCCTATGTAAGACCAGGTTGGAGTGCCAACTTAGGTCTGGGGAAGTTACAGTGGGATTGATTGACAGAGTGTCAGCTCCAGGAATTCAGTTTGTTCTTGGGATGATATGGCAGGATCCAAGGTGGGAGTGACACCCTTTGTTGTGGAGAAGCCCAAGAAAATCCAAGAAACTGAGGAGTTAATACAGAAATAGCCTGGTGTTTTCCCAGACTGTATGGTAACCAGATCCCACTCTCATAAGTCACAGCACAAAGTGAAAAGTAAAGAGAAAGGTGAAGGAGTTGAGGTTCAGTTCGTGAACACCCTGCTGATGTAATGATGCAGGAAAATCCTGAATAGGCAGAAGGCCAGACAGAAGTGTTTAGCCCTGAAAGGCTAAGAGACTTGCAACAGCAAGAGAAGACAACAAAGGTATGTATGTGGATGCGCACTCCGAAAAGGAGGCAGAGAATATTCCAGAAGGTTATTATCTGAAAGGTAGGATCCTAAGATGGAAATGGAGACCACAGCAGAGGAGAAATGGGTAGAAGTGCACCAGGTTGTGTTGCCGGTAGCATACAGACAGGTGGTGTTACAGGTAGCACATGAACCACCTGTAGGAGGTTACCTAGGGGTATGAAAGACTCAGGCTAAGATACAAACACATTTTTATTGGCCTGGAATGCACAAGGATGTGGTTAACTTTTGCCGAACGCGTCATACATGTCAAAAGGTGGGTAAGCCACAGGCGGTAATAAAACCAGCCCCTTTGTTACCAATTCCCACATTTAGATTAGATTACTTACAGTGTGGAAACAGGCCCTTCAGCCCTACAAGTCCACACTGACCTGCCAAAGTGCAACTCACCCATACCCCTACATTTACTCCTTACCTACCACTACAGGAAATTTAGCATGGCCAATTTACCTGACCTGCACATCTTTGGACCATGGGAGGAAACCGGAGCACCCGGAGGAAACCCACGCAGACACAGGGAGAATGTGCAAACTCCACACAGTCAGTCGCCTGAGGTGGGAATTGAACCCGGGTCTCTGGCGCTGTGAGGCAGCAGTGCTAACCACTATGCCACCGTGCCGCTCACAATGAACCTTTCACAGGGGTTATAATTGATTGTGCAGGTTTCCTCCCAAGAACTAAAATTAGGAGCCAGCACTTGTAACCATAATGGATGTGTCTACCAGGTTTCTGGAGGCAATTTCATGACAGAGTCTCAAGGCAAAAAAGGTGGTCGAGGAGTTAGTAGCTTTCTTCACATGGTATGGGCTACCCAGAGAGATTCAGTCAAGGGTCAAACTTTACTGCTAGGCTGTTTATGGAGGTTATGGATAGCTTAGGTATACAGCACTTTAAATCCAGTGTGTATCATCCTGAATCCCAGGGAGCTTTAGAAAGGTGGTATCAGACCTTGAAGACCATGTTGACAACATCCTGTCAGGATTAGATATAGGTATCCTATTCGTATTGTTTGCCATTAGAGATGCCCCAAAGGAATCGACTCAGTTTACTCCCTTTGAGTTATAACTTGGTCATGAAGTGAGCCCTTTAAAATTAATTAAAGAAAAATTGACACTTAGATTATGTATCAGAGGTGAAGGAGAGACTAAATTGAGTAGGTGAGTTAGCTAAACAGCACCTAAAGAGGGCACAGTGTAGAATGAAACAGGTGGCAGATAAAAGTCCTGAGACTCGGACGTTTTCCCAAGGGTATAATGAGTTAGTACTGTTACCAATGACAGGAGATTCCTTCAAAGCCAGGTTTAGTGGTCCCTATTGAATTGGGAAAAAGTGGTCAGGTGAACAATCTACTCAGCATGCCAGATAGAAAAAAAAAATGTATCAGGTATGTCATGTGAACATGTTGAAACTGTTATATACTAGAGAGAAAGAACTGGAGAAACATGTGTTAGCTACTGCCCCCACAGAGTGAGGAATCAAATCCAGATGATGTGGATTTTGAGATGCCTCAAAATAGATTAAATAATGAAGAAGTCCTTGAGGAATGGGATAGTTTAGTAAGCTACCTGTCTCAGGAGCATAGAACGGAGTTGAAAGATTTGTTTCTACATTATAAGGGCATATGTAAGAATCAGATGGGGAGGACTAATGCTATAGTACATGAAGTAGACGTAGGGAATACTGCTCTGATAAAACAACACCCCTATCGGCTTAATCCTTTCAAAGCCAGACAGGTCCAGATGGAAGTGGAGGCCATTCTCGATAAGAATATCATCAAACCAAGCCAGAGCGAGTGGAGTTAGCCAATCGTCTTAGTTCCCAAACCGGATGGGACTCAATGATTCTGTGTGGATTATTAGAAGGTCAATACTGTTACAAAATGGAGTCATATCCAATTCCTAGATTGGAGTACTGTATCGAGAAAGTCAGACAAGCCAGTTATATCACCAAGTTGGACTTAATGCGTAGTTACTGGCAGGTACCTTTATCACAGCCGGTAAAAGCAATTTCTGTGTTTGTAACCTCAAATGGCCTGTATCGGTTTAAACTAATGCCCTTTGGAATGAAGAACGCACCCGCCACATCCTAAAGACTCATGAGCAGAGTTTGTGGCTGGGTTAACAAACTGTGCAGTCTATTTGGATGATGTAGTGATCTTTAGTAAGTCTTGGAAAGATCATATGGTACATTTGGCAGAGCTCTTTGAATGACTACGAGAAGCAAAACTGGTGATAAAATGGAGTGCGCGAAAGCAGAGGTGACATTCTTGGGACATAACCGGTCATGGAAGGTTGACCCCACAGAACGTAAAGACAAACGCCATCGATGAATTTCCACGAGCAACCTTGAAGAAAGAGGGGCTTCGATTCTTAGAACTCAGCAGAAGGTTACTCCAAACTTCAGCAGTGTAATGGCATCATTCACCAATTTACTGAAGAAGAACACAACGTTCAAAGTTTGTGAGAAGATTTGTATCTCGGGTGCTCGTTGTGGTTCTGTTCGCCGAGCTGGGAGTTTTTGTTGCAAATGTTTCGTCCCCTTTCTAGGTGACATCCTCAGTGCTTGGGAGCCTCCTGTGAAGCGCTTCTGTGCTGATTCCTCCGGCATTTATAGTGGTTTGAATCTGCCGCTTCCGGTTGTCAGTTGCTGTCCGCTGCAGTGGCCGGTATATAGGGTCCAGGTCAATGTGTCTGTTGATAGAATTTGTGGATGAGTGCCATGCCTCTAGGAATTCCCTGGCTGTTCTCTGTTTGGCTTGCCCTAAATTAGTGGTGTTGTCCCAATCGAATTCATGTTGTTTGTCATCTGAGTGTATAGCTACTAAGGATAGCTGGTCGTGTCGTTTCGTGGCTAGTTAGTGTTCATGGATGCGGGTTGTTAGCTGTCTTCCTGTTTGTCCTATGCAGTGTTTTGTGCAGTCCTTGCATGGGATTTTGTACACTACGTTGGTTTTGCTCATGCTGGGTATCGGGTCCTTTGTTCTGGTGAGTTGTTGTCTGAGCGTGGCTGTTGGTTTGTGTGCTGTTATGAGTCCTAGTGGTTGCAGCAGTCTGGCTGTCAGTTCGGAAATGCTCCTGATGTATGGTAATGTGGCTAGTCCTTTGGGTTGTGGCATGTCCTCATTTCGTTGTCTTTCCCTTAGGCATCTGTTGATGAAATTGCGTGGGTATCCATTTTTGGTGAGTACCTTGTATAGGTGTTCTTCCTCTTTTTGTAGTTCTGGTGTGCTGCAGTGTGTTGTGGCCCTTTTGAAGGGCCCTTTTGTACAAAATCCCATGCAAGGACTGCACAAAACACTACATAGGACAAACAGGAACACAGCTAACAACCCGCATCCATGAACACCAACTAGCCACGAAATGACACGACCAGCTATCCTTAATAGCTATACACTTAGATGACAAGCAACATGAATTCGACTGGGACAACACTACTATTATAGGACAAGCCAAACAGAGAACAGCCAGGGAATTCCTAGAGGCATGGCACTCATCCACTGATCCTATCAACAAACACATCAACCTGGACCCAATATACCGGCCACTGCAGCGGACAGCAACTGACAACCGGAAGCGGCAGATTCAAACCACTATAAATGCCGGAGGAATCAGCACAGAAGCGCTTCACAGGAGGCTCCCAAGCACTGAGGATGTCACCTAGAAAAGGGATGAAACATTTGCAACAAAAACTCCCAGCTCGGCGAATAGAACCACAACAAGAACACAACGTTTCGGTGGACAGAACCATACCAGGAGGCATTCGACCATTTGAAATTGATATTAAGCATCAAACTGGTTTTAGCTACACCAAACTTTTCAACACCTTTTAAGGTCACCATCGAAGCTAGTGACATTGTAGTTGGAGCTGTACTCCTACAGGAAGATGAGGATGGGATTGAACTGCCAGTTGGTTACTTTTTGAAGAAGATCAACATCTACCAGAGGAAATACGCCATGATTGAAAAAGAACTATTGAGTTTGGTGCTGGCCTTACAACATTTTAATGTGTACGTCACGAACAATGTGTTGGAGACAGTTGTGTACACGGATCACAATCCTCTTACATTCTTAGAACGTTTTAAAGATAAGAATATGAGACTATTTTGTTGGCGTCTTATGTTACAAGCTTTTAATTAAAAATCATACATGTCGGAAGAATGTAATCGCAAAGGTGTCATCACGGATTTAACTGATAGAGTTTAAATGAGATTTGTCTTTATTTAATGTTATACATATACAGGTATATGGGAAAAAGTTAAGATGAACTTATATTAAAGTTATCTGTCTGTTAAGGTAATGTGTTTTGAAAGTAGAAAAAACAAATTAAGCCATCTTATCACTATTATAGTTCATATTCTTCTTAAGCAGGGAGGTGCTATGAAAATGTGGGGTATTTTTAAGAGAGTTAAAAGTAGCAGAACTATCGAACACAGCGCCAACTGTACTCAATAAGGTAACAATGGGTCAAACAACTCGATTAGCTCATTGCCTGGAGAAAAAAGCAAATTCGAATTCAGCCAATCGGTTTAAATTATACCCCGAAACATATCAAACTCCAATCTAGTTTGAATTGAGTATATTAACAATCTTAAAATCCAATGACACAATCCGATGTTTGGGGGTATAAGACAGGGGAAAATTGAACAGTTGAGGGGAGAATTAACTAGCCCAGCATGTAAACAGACTGCCTGAAACATAGCTCTCTTAAAAAGGTACCTTTTCGATGAGTAACCTGAGATGCAGAAATTCCTGAGATGAAGACGCAGGAAGGTCCAAATAGAAGAACCCACAGCTATCTGGTTTTGAGATAAGAGGTGGTGTTTTGTAAATCTTAACTGGGAGTTTTATTGGGCCAGTGTTGTAGAAGGGAAGGTAACAAATAGGTTAGAGTAAGGAATGGTAAATAGTTGTTAGTTAATTATTCTCTGTTATACTTCAAGAAATAAAGTTGTTAATTTTTACTTTAAATGGTTCTTGGCCACTCGAATATTTACAGATTACTGCACAGGATAAATCTTTTCTGTATTGCTGGTTTTAAATTTAGCAGGAGGGTTTACCCCATGTCATAACAGCTGCTGAGTTTCTCCAGTTCTTTCTGTTTTTGCTTCAGAAACTGATGGATTGGTTTTCTCAGTTTTATAATCAAAGCCCGAGGAACAGGAAGACATTGTACCATACAGACTCCAAATGGATTCATAGACTCATACAGCACAGAAACAGACCCTTCAGCCCTACCAGTCCGTACCGAACATAAACCCAAACTAAACCAGTCCCACCTGCCTGCTCCTGGCCCATATCCCTCCAAATCTTTCCTATTCATGGACTTATCCAAACGTCTTTTCAAAGTTGTACCTGTACCCCCATCCATCACTTCCTCAGGAAGTTCATTCCTCACACGAATTACGCTCTGTGTAAAAGAAAATTGCCCATATGTCTATTTTAAATCTTTCTTCTCTCACTTTAAAAATATGTCCCCTAGTCTTGAACTCTCCCACCCTAGGGAAAGGACACCTGCCGTTCAATTATCTATATCCCTGATTATTTCATAAGTCTCTATAAGGTAATCCCTCAGCCTCTTACGCTTTAGTGAAAGAGGTCCTAGACTATCCAGCTTTCCTTTATAACTCACACCCTCAATTCCCAGCAACATCCTGGTAAATCACTTCTGAGCCTCTCCAGCTTAATAATATCCTTATAATAAAGAAACAGTAGAGGGGAAAAAAAGTAAATAAAAATAAATAATAATGAAAGACTCTTAGAATTTCGAATGACTTGGCCATTTCTGAGGGCAGTCAAGAGTCAACCCAACTACTGTGGGTCTGGAGTCACG
Organism: Hemiscyllium ocellatum; assembly: GCF_020745735.1. NCBI lineage: Eukaryota > Metazoa > Chordata > Chondrichthyes > Orectolobiformes > Hemiscylliidae > Hemiscyllium > Hemiscyllium ocellatum. Next base: position 5,663,787 of record NC_083423.1, read on the forward strand.
TGTAGACCAGACCAGGTAAGGACAGCAGATTTGGAACCCAGAAGTAAGGTTTTACAACAATCCACCAATTTCTTGATTATTAGTAAGGAGTATAGCATTTTAAAAAAATTGAATACATATGAATTTATGGAGGCTTAACCCCTCAAGTTGGAGGTTATCAGTTAGTTAGGATAAATAAGATATAGAAACAGACAGATGCCAGTATCAATGGATACTGAGAGTTCTGAAGTCTAAGTAGCAGCGAACAACAACATAAGATTTCCAATTAAAAACAGAGCAGGCTAGAAATGTCAGCAGGTCCACATACAGTTGAAATAGAAAATCAAGCTAATTTTTGGAGTGGGTACTTTTGTCAGATTTTACAGAGGTGTGTCTTAGTTGAATGATAGTGTCTGCAGAATGCAATGTTTAAATCTGACTATGTATTTAAATACAATGTCTTCTACACAACTGGATATAAATATTATAAACTCACAAACACGGAACAGAATTAGGTCATTCGGACCTTCGAGCCTGCTCCCCTATTCAACAAGACCATGGCTGCTCTGAGTTTAATCACAAGTCTACATTCCTGTATATCCTATATCATCCATCTTCTTGATCATCAAGAATCTCTCTACCTCAGCCTTAAAACTAATTAAACATTCGGCACCCACAGCCTTTTGAGGAAGGGAATTCCAAAGACTCACAGCCCTCTGAGAGAAATAAATGTTTTCTCATCTTAGTCAGAGCAAGATTTATACACTTAATGGTAAGGTCCTAGCGAGAGTGTGGCTGAACAAAGAGACCTTGGAGTGCAGGTTCATAGCCCCTTGAAAGTGGAGTCACAGATAGATAATGAAGAAGGCATTTGGTATGCTTTCCTTTATTGGTCAGAGTATTGAGTACAGGAGTTGGGAGGCCATGTTGTGGCTGTCCAGGACATTGGTTAGGCCAATTTTGGAATATTGTGTATATTTCTGGTCTCCTTCCTATAGGAAGGATGTTGTGAAACTTAAAAGGGTTCAGAAAAGACTTACGAGGATGTTGCCAGGGTTGGAGGGGTTGAGCTATAGGGAGAGACTGAGCAGGCTGGGGCTGTTTTCCCTGGAGCACGGAGGCTGAGGGGTGACCTTACAGAGGTTTATAAAATCATGAAGGGCATGGTAAATAAGCATTGTCTTTTTCCCAGGGTGGGAGAGTGCAAAACTAGAGGGTGAGGGGGAAAGATTTAAGAGGGACATAAGGGGCAACATTATCACGCAGAGGGTGGTGCGTGTGTGGAATGAGGAAATGGTGGAGGCTGTTACAATTGCAACATTTAAATGGCATCTGGATTTGTATATGAGTAGGAAGGGTTTAGATGGAAATGGGCCAGGTGCTGGCAAATGGGACTAGATTAATTTAGGATATCTGGTTGGCATGGACGAGTTGGACTGAATGGTTTGTTTCTGTGTTGTGTATCTCTATGACTCTGACTGTTTTAAGAGGGTGACCCTTTCTTTTTAAACAGTGACCCTAGTTCTAGATTCTTCACCAAGAGGAATTATCCTTTTCACATCCACCCAGTCATGAAGTCACACAGCAGGGAAACAAGAGCCTTCGGTCCAACTTTTCTGCACCAACTCAGGATCTTATACATTTCAATTGAGTCAGCTTGGACTGTTCTAAACTCCAAAGGGTACAGGCCCAGCCGGTCTGACCTTTCCTGATAAGGAAATATCAATGAATGTATCTGTATTAGGAAACCTTGAACAGAGAGATAGGCTTTGAACAGTTCTGAGGAAGATTCACCTGACCTGAACCGTGAACTCTGCACAGATGCTGAGCTTATCCAGCAATTTCTGGTTTTGTCTCTGATTTCCAGCATCTGCAGTTCTTTTGGTTTTTAAATAGGCTTTGAATTTGTTTAAACCTAATGGTTCTGTTGATTTAAAAGACCATTATTTGTTTATTCTGGTGTGATTCAACCCAAGGATTGTTTCCTATGTTGACACTGTAAAACAGAAAGCTGAGCAATAGAAATGCTGAGGAATTACTGACTTGTTCTGGGTGTTTAACCACAGAATTCATAGAATCCCTACAGTGTGGAAACAGGCCCTTTGGCCCAACAAATCCACCCCGACCCTGCAAAGAGTATCCCACCCAAACCCATGTTCCTACCTTTACCCCTGACTAATGCACCTAACCTACGCATCCCTGAACACTATGGGTAATTTAGCACGGCCACTTCACCTAACTTGCACATCTTTGGATTGTGGGAGGAAACTGGAGCATCCAGAGGGAACACATGCAGACACGGAGAGAATGTGCAAACCCCACACAGACAGTCGCCCAAGGCTGGAATCGAACCTGGGACCTTGGTGCTGTGAGGCAGCAGTGCTAACCACTGAGCCACCGTGCTGCCCCCTTTGAACTTGGTTGACTTACTTTTGGTTTCCCAGTTCTATAACTTAAGTTTAATTGTTCAATTTATTACATTACTAGGTCCAGTTAGCATGTGGAAATGAACATAATTGTTCCCTGTTCGACCTGCCATTGTACTCTTTGTTTTTGGTAAACACATGTAATTTTCTGGAAAATCTTCTTATTTAATTGCCAATATCTTGCAGTAGACTTCAAATATTTTTGTGTCAAATTCTTCAGAAACAGTCCAGTGTTGTGAACATGTTCAAAGTTGATTTACGTCTCATACTTATTTTGAACTCTCTGTTTGGTAGTGTGTAATTGGCTATGTTTGTTTAGTTTTGTTTTGGTCGATGATAAATATAAATTCATTTAAAAATAATACAACTCTTTCAGCAAAAACTGTTTGAAGTATAGCTTCCCAGGAAACAAACACTGCACAGGATTTACAAGATAGGTTTGAGGAGATGACCATTGGACTGTCCAGGAAACAGGTTTTGAGATGGCAGTATGGAATGGTTCAGAGAGAGGGAATTCTGGAATACAGAATTACAGCATTCAATCACTGCAAGTCCCCTGCCCCCCACCTCTCCCCCCTCCCCCAGTGGCAAAAGTAAGAGGGAAATGGGGAGGACTCACAAGAACAGGAGCAGCAGGAGAGCAAGATGACTCAAATGTATTTGTTCATGGCATGTGGGCGTGGCAGGTTAGGCCCAGAGGGCATTTCCGAGTCCTGGAGTCACATGTAGGTCTGGCCAGGTCAGATTAGTGGATTGTCTCCTTAAAAGGGATTAATAAACCAGCTGAGCTCATTTTTGACAATCCATTGAAGCTGTGTGGTCACAATTTATTCAGCCTTTTATTCCAAATATTTTATTGAGTGCCACCAATTATTGTGGTGGGAAAACTGAACACACGCCTTCAACTTTTCTAAAAGATAAAAGACTTAACAGCAACCGAGATTTGTTAAATATGTCATTGTAATTGCATGACACTGTGGTCTTGCAACACACACACACACACACACACACGCACACGCACATGCACACACACACACACACACGCACACACTCCGCTCCATCTGTGTCGTACGATCTTATACTCCAGAACCACCTGATGAAGGAGCAGCGCTCCGAAGGCTAGTGCTTCCAAATAAACCTGTTGGACTATAACAAGTTGTTATGTGATTTTTAACTTTGTGCACCCCTTGTCTAAACCGGGACCTCCAAATCAGCATTCTTCCACACACACTCCCCTACCTCACACACACACACACACACACACACTCTCACAATCACATGCTCAATCTCTCACACCCTGACACAACCACCCACACACACCCACACACTTACTCAATCACACACCCGGACACCAACACAACCACCCACACACACCCACACACTTACTCAATCACACACCCAGACACCTACACAACCACCTGCACACACTCACACACTTACTCAATCACACACCTGGACACCTACACAACCACCTGCACACACCCACACACTTACTCAATCACACACCCGGACACCAACACAACCATCCACATACACCCACACACTTACTCAATCACACACCCGGACACCTACACAACCATCCACATACACCCACACACTTACTCAATCACACACCCAGACACCAGCACAACCACCCGCACACACCTACACACTTACTCAATCACACACACGGACACCTACACAACCACCTGCACACACCCACACACTTACTCAATCACACACACGGACACCTACACAACCACCTGCACACACCCACACACTTACTCAATCACACACCCAGACACCTACACAACCACCCCCACACACCCACACACTTACTCAATCACACACCCGGACACCTACACAACCACCCACACACACCCACACAATTACTCAATCACACACCCAGACACCTACACAACCACCTGCACACACCTACACTTGCACCCTGCTCCCCCCCAACCAAACTCACACAGAATGAGGGGTAGATCTACCAAATGTTTTCAGTCGATGCAATTTAAAACTAAACAGTTTAAAATCTGTTCAGCAATGTTCTTAGACACGCTGGAGCATGTGGAGCTTGGCGCCAGACCTCCCTGCTCTGGTGTTACCTGTTCCAGAGGTGTGTATAGTGAGCTGCACTTTGGCTGCTCCCTACGTGCTTGTTTTGTTTCGCTGTTCTCCTGGATGTATGTTTTGTACAGTGCATTTCCATGGTACAAATGATCTCGGTTTGCAGGTGGTTATCTCTCAGGGACGATTATTCTTGCAGAACCCCTGCATCCGATCCCCAGAGAGCGATAAGACACATTCACACAAATTCACACCAGCAACTGTCTTCAATCTTCTGTTCGATAAGTCCCTTGATGTACTCTGCTCATACACTTCGAAGAGTTTTCTTTTAGTTTGCTTCTGCAGCAGTTATTACTGCAAGACAGGTAATTGCTTCTTGATATTTCATCTCTGAATAATTTGAGAAGTATCAGGGTGCTGTGAATTGATATGAGACATTTCTCACACCCTGGAGGTTTGGCTGTTCTCATCTCCTTCCTGGGATGTCAAATTATCTGATTTGCAACATGTCAATCTGACCAGCAGTCTCTGCTTTAAAGAACAGAATTATTTGTCAAGGGTCTCTTTTTTTTACAAATCCAGGCAAGAGACAGAAAATTCGAAATGGCATTTTAAAAGTAAGTCATGTCCTTGTGACAATATAACACTCCCCTGACCTACGTTGCCTCCTTGCCCAGCAGTGCCTCAGTTTTACAATTCTCATTCCTATTTTCAAATCCCTCCATCATTTCCCCACTTCTGTGGTCTTCTCCCATCCTAGAACTCTCCAAAAAAAGGCCTTGCTCCTCCAATCCTAGTCTCTGTTTCAGGTGTAACCCTTCTTCAGGACTAGGGGTGGGTGTAGGGGGAGCTGCAGATAAAGGGGGTGGCGGAGGAAGGGTGGTGACGTGGGGACAGGTCGAGGGTATGTTAATGGGAGGGATGAGTCTGGTTGGTGGCAGGGAGGAGTGGAATGGAGGGGGAGGGACTGGGAAGGGAGTCGGGGGATGAGAAGGGAGATATTTGAAATTGGAGAGCTCAATGTTGAGTCCTCTGTGCTTTAGGCTGCCCAGGCAGAAGATGAGGTGTTGTTCCTCCAATTTGTGGTTTGGTTCGTTGTGGCAAAGGAGGAGGCCATGGACGGTCATGTCGGAGAGGGAGTGGTTGGGGGAATTGAAATGGGCGGTGACTGGGAGGTACTGTGGGACCCTGCAGGCCTGGCTGTGATGCTTAGTGAGCCATTCCCTAAGTTTACATTCGGTTTCCCTGATATAGGGATTACAGCAGGAGCGCCTGACGCAGTAAACTAGATTGGAAGAGAGGCAGGTGAACCTCTGTCTGAGCTGGAAGGACTGTTTGGAGCCCGGATGGAGGTGAGGAGAGTGGTGTCTCGGCAGGTTTTGCATCTTTTCCAGTTGCAGGGGAAGGTACCTGGGGATTCGGGAGGGGTGGAGGGGGGGTGGAGTCGATGGGGGGAGTGGTACAAAACAAGGACTGGCGGAGGGAGCAGTCCTTGCGGAAGTCAGCGAGGGGTGGGGAGGGGAATGATGTTCCTGGGGATGGGGTCCAGTTGAAGTTGGTGGAAGTGTTTATGGATGATGTGTTGGGTGTGGACACTGGTGGGTGGTAGGTGAGGACAAGGTGTCTCTGTCTTTATTGCATTGGGAGAAGGGGTTTAGAGTGGTGGAACAGGGAATGGAGGAGGTGCTGCAGAGGAGGAGGGTCTGGATGACGGGGGGAGGAAAAACAGTTTTGAAATAGGATGCCCACGAGTGGAATGTCTCCTCATCCGAGCACATGCGATGGAAGCGGAAGTATTGGGAGCATGGCTTGGAGTTCTTGCAGGAGGTGTAGGAGTCTGTGGGTTTGTAGTAAACGTACATTCTACTGCTCCCTGCCACTTACTGGATTCATTCCTCCCATTGAGCAACTGGGTCGGACCCTCTGCCTGTCCTCACTTATCCCCACTTCACTACCCTGGCACCCGCCACCCCATTTATCTGTAGCTCCCCTTACACTCACCCCCAGCCCTGAAGAAGGGTTACATCCGAGACGTTGACTTCTCCACCTCTTGATGCTGCCTGCCTTGCTGTGTTCCCCGGCTTCCTGATGCTGCCTGCCTTGCTGTGATCCCTCTCCCTCCTGATGCTGCCTGCCTTGCTGTGTCCCCTCTCCCTCCTGATCCTCCCTGCCTTGCTGTGTCCCCCTCCCTCCTGGTGCTGCCTGCCTTGCTGTGTCCCCTCTCCCTCCTGATCCTCCCTGCCTTGCTGTGTCCCTCTCCCTCCTGATGCTGCCTGCCTTGCTGTGTCCCCCTCCCTCCTGGTGCTGCCTGCCTTGCTGTGTCCCTCTCCCTCCTGATGCTGCCTGCCTTGCTGTGTCCCCTCTCCCTCCTGATCCTCCCTGCCTTGCTGTGTCCCCCTCCCTCCTGATACTGCCTGCCTTGCTGTGTCCCTCTCCCTCCTGATGCTGCCTGCCTTGCTGTGTCCCCCAGCCTCCTGATGCTGCCTGCCTTGCTGTGTCCCCCAGCCTCCTGATGCTGCCTGCCTTGCTGTGTCCCCCCTCCCTCCTGATGCTGCCTGCCTTGTTGTGTCCCTCTCCCTCCTGATGCTGCCTGCCTTGCTGTGTCCCTCTCCCTCCTGATGCTGCCTGCCTTGCTGTGTTCCCCTCCCTCCTGATGCTGCCTGCCTTGCTGGGTCCCCCAGCCTCCTGATGCTGCCTGCCTTGCTGTGTTCCCCTCCCTCCTGATGCTGCCTGCCTTGCTGGGTCCCCCAGCCTCCTACCCGTCTACTTTGGATTCCAGCATCTGCAGTTTTTTTTGTCTCTTGAGTGACTGTGGCTGCAAATCTGAAGCAGAATCATAATCAACAAAAAACACTAACCCCTTTTCTTTCCCTGAAAGTGCAGGGAACTTCCAGTGAATTCTGATTTAGTTGATTTTCATAATCGCGAGTGTTTGGTTTTCCTTCTTAAGTTTGTGGAATGGTTCAGTTTTAACAATCTAAACTGTTAAAATGAAATGAGAATTGCTTTCCACGTTGCGTTTAATTTCTAGTTTTTCTGAGAGTATTGTTGTTTCGATACTGTTGATTCTTCTCTCTGTTATAAGTGAGAGTTCTGACCTGATTGTTTTTTCTCTGATGCTGCTTTCTAGATTATTTGCTATTAACAAACACATGTGGGAAGTGACAGTACTGGCCATATCTCTGCACAATGTCAAACACTGCAGACCCGCCTGACATTTCCCCACTCAAATTACAGAGAGCCAGTGCAGTAAACTATTCAGCAATAACGTAAGGGGTACAAGCAGGAGGAGGCCATTCAGCCCTGAGCCTGCTCGGCCACTTGATAGCATCTTGGCTGATCTCATCTTTGCCTTAATTCCACTTTCCAGCTTGCTCTACATAATCCTTCACCCCATTACTAATTAAACTTAAATTTAATCAATGTCCCACTATCCACCGCACTCTGGGTGACGAATTCCACAGATTCGCCACGCTTTGAGGGAAGTGATTTCTCCTACTCTGTGTTTTAAATCTCCTACCCTTTATCCTAAAATTATGACTCCTCGTTCTTGATTGTCCCACGTGCAGAGACATCCTCTCTACGCCTACTTTGTCAATTCCTTTTAGCATCTGATATATCTCAATTAAACGGCATTTAAACGGGCATTGGATAGACATATGGAGGATAATGGGCTAGTGTAGGTTAGGTGGGCTTGGATTAGCGCAACATCGAGGGCCGAAAGGCCTGTACTGCGCTATATTTTTCTATGTTCTATATTCTAATTACCTCTCCCCTCATTCTTCTAAATCCCAGACAGTGTAGGTCTGAGCTGCTCTTTTTCTCTTCATTAGACAAACTCCTCATCTCTGGGAACAATTTAGTGACCCTCATCTGAACTGCCTCCAATGCAAGTAAGGGGACCAAAAGGTGCAGTCTCATTAATGCCTTGAAAACAAAAAAAATGCTGGAGATCTCAGTCAGCTAGACTTGAAATGTTAGTTTGCTCTCTCTCCACTGCCTGACCCACTGTGATCTCCAGTATTTGTTGTTTTCAGTACAGATTCCAGCATCTTTGTTCCTATGCATTAATGCATTGTCCAACTGCAGTACTTCATGATTTTTATATCCCATTCCTTTATCAGTAAATGCCAAAATGTACAGATAAATTTACCTGTATACTAGCTTTCTGCAACTCATGCACAAGGACACCCAGATTCCTCTGCACTGAAACATTCTGAAGTTTCACTCCATTTAGATAATACATTGTCCATCTATTTCTCCAACAAAGTGGATAACCTCACACATAACCATGCTAAACTGTTCCTAGGCCTCTGCCAATACCACTCTAGCACAAGTTCCAGGTGGTGATTGGTTCTTTCCACCCTTTCTGCCATTACTGGAGGATTTCACTCGCCACGGTCCCTGGCGATACAGCTGATTATTTTAGCTTTCAATGTAAAATCTGTCAACAGCAGCTGTTGCTATTGAAGTACTGGTCATTGCTGGTTACAATGCTGGAACTGAAAGGATAAAGAAGACCATGATTAATTAGAAATGATATTATAACACATTACAAAAGTTTTACTGAAACATGAATGACTTGTTTCCAAATGCTTGCCATCAAACTGAAACCATGTTCTAATTTCTCAATGGCACTGACTCAATGCCATAATATATTGAGGATTAAAGGAGTGAAATTGAGCCTGTTGATAATTTAACCCAAAACAAAGAGGCAGCGTGAGAATGAGACATCAGTTTGACACTGTGCAGCGACCTTCTGTAGAATAATTGAAAAGCTAAGTTTCACCTCTAAGTGTTTTAAGAGTAAACACAGCGCTGTGTCTGCACTTCGAACTGATCAGAGGGTGAGAGGTTGTGAAGGCAGAGAAAATCACAAATGAATTTAATTTGAGGAAAGGGGTAGGGGTGGTGAATATCTGCTGAGTGTGAGTAAGAGACAGATGGTGTTTTGAGGAGACACGGCATTAGAGAAGGAAAGAGGAAGTACTTGCCTTTGTATAACACTTAAATGAACTCAGTTCATCTCAAAATATTTCAGGTGACTAAACATGTTTCTTGCTGTGTGGTCTGTCAGCTGGGTGGCTGGTTCAGAGCCACAATGATGTTAATGGAGTGGGGGACAATCTCCATAATGGTTGTGAATAATCCTTCCTTCTCACCTTAATGCTTGATTCATATCTGCTGTCTGGGCATTTAGGGATGTGCATTAAATACTGGCCTAGCCAGTGCCACCCACATCATGGGAATGAATAAAAAAAAGCTTTTCTTGATGTAAAGTGGTACCCCTCTATATAACCATGTGTAGGCATTCCAACCAGAACTCTATCAATAAACACATCGATTTAGACCCCACCTACCACTCTCTGAGAAAAGAGCAGGAAATGACATCCCCAACACCTGAAATGACATCACCAACCCAAGGAAACCGAAACACATAAATAAAAAATGAAACATAACATCAGCGCTTCGCTGGAGCCTCACTGATGATGTTACCTAGTATGGTGACAAAATGTCTGAAAACGAACCTTCCAGCTCAGTGAGCTAACTTACATTCAGAGCCTCAACCTGAGCTATAAATCTTCTCAAAACTTGATATGTGTAAGCGATGGAACCACTTTTCTCTCTCTAACATAGAGAGATACCTATGGTCCCTCATAGACATAGGCTTTTATCTTTCTAATAACATATCACTTGTTTTGTTGGCAAATGCATCAACCAATTGATGCCGACAAACTCCGCCAAATAGCATTGAGACAGATATTCCTGAGCTGATTTTTGTTGTGTTAGACAGAGATAACATGTCGAGAGACCTCTGGACTATTGTGAAGGGCCAGAGATCTGATTTCACACTGCCAGACTCACAAATAGGTTCCTTCATAACATGTGGAAATGCAATTTGGGGATGGAACTGGACGTATCCCTGAAGCAGCACAATGTAACATTGAAATTAAAAGGCCACAAAGACTCTACAATTTTCTATATGTGTTTTTATATAATGTTTTAATTTTATACTATATATATGGTATGACAGTGTTGTGGAACAAGTAGTACAAGCAAATCTCAGAGTAAGGGGTTACTCATTGAGGACAAGATGAGGTGGAGTGTAATGTATCTATGGAATTCTTTATCACAGAGGGTTATAGATGTTGGGTTGTGGAGTATATTCAAAGCTGAGATAGATATATTTTTAATCAATAAAGGTTACTAGTCAAAGACTGGAGAGTAGAGTTGAGGATGATCAGAATAACAACGATCTCATTGAGTGTGGAGAAGACTTGATGGGCTAAATGGCCTACGTCTGTTCCGATGTCTTATGGTCTAAGCTGAAGTGAAATGACAGCACAGTATGGACTGAGTTAGTCTCTTGTAGGTTTCATTATATTGGATTGAACGGATATTATTTGAGAAAATTGGCCATGCTAAATTGCCTGTAGTGTTAGGTAAGGGATAAATGTAGGGGTCTGGGTGGATTGCGCTTCGGCGGGTCGGAGTGGACTTGTTGGGCCGAAGGGCCTGTTTCCACACTGTAAGTAATCTAATCTAATCTAATTTGAATGTACTTGAATACTTTGAATACACCTACCACCCCACCAACCTCCGCATACAACGTATCATCCGCCGTCATTTCCGCCACCTCCAAAAGGACCCCACCACCAAGGATATATTTCCCTCCCCTCCCCTATCAGCGTTCCGCAAGGACCACTCCCTTCGTGACTCCCTCGTCAGATCCACACCCCCCACCAACGCAACCTCCACCCCCGGCACCTTCCCCTGCAACCACAGGAAATGTAAAACTTGCGCCCACACCTCCACACTCACTTCCCTCCAAGGCCCCAAGGGATCCTTCCATATCCGCCACAAGTTCACCTGTACCTCCACACACATCATCTATTGCATCCGCTGCACCCGATGTGGCCTCCTCTATATTGGGGAGACAGGCCGCTTACTTGCGGAACGCTTCAGAGAACACCTCTGGGCCGCCCAGACCAACCAACCCAACCACCCCATGGCTCAACACTTTAACTCTCCCTCCCACTCCACCGAGGACATGCAGGTCCTTGGACTCCTCCACCGGCAGAACATAACAACACGACGGCTGGAGGAGGAGCGCCTCATCTTCCGCCTGGGAACCCTCCAACCACAAGGTATGAATTCAGATTTCTCCAGTTTCCTCATTTCCCCTCCCCCCACCTTGTCTCAGTTGGTTCCCTCAACTCAGCACCGCCCTCCTAACCTGCAATCCTCTTCCTGACCTCTCCGCCCCCACCCCACTCCGGCCTATCACCCTCACCTTGACCTCCTTCCACCTATCCCACCTCCATCGCCCCTCCCCCTAGTCCCTCCTCCCTACCTTTTATCTTAGCCTGCTTGGCTACTCTCTCTCATTCCTGATGAAGGGCTTACGCTCGAAACGTCGAATTCCCTATTCCTGAGATGCTGCCTGACCTGCTGTGCTTTAACCAGCAACACATTTTCAGCTATGATCTCCAGCATCTGCAGACCTCATTTTTTACTCTGAGAGAATGTTAAGAGATATCGATACACCTGGTCTATTTTGCTTATAATGACAATGAAATGGTGTTTGAGAGCACAGCACAGGATAGCTGAGGTCTGGAATGAATATTTCTTCACTCTTCAAAGTGGTAAAAAGCAAAGCGAGAGTCTCCACAGTTCAGAATAATAGATTATTTGAATGTCACAAACAGGTATGGAAAATAATCCTAAAGGATAGTGAGGTGTCTCGAAAAATTGAATACAATAAGGTTCACAATGAACAAGACATTCTTCAGAGATACAAATTTCCAATTAGACCAGTCCTGGAGTTACTATGGGCTGGTCTGTACAGCATTTTAAACTTAGGACTGCAGTTTACAGAGTGAAACCCAGACTCCATGGGGTAATATACATGGAGAAATGAATCAATGTAGAACTATTTCATCTGAAATTTAGCTGGGAAAGTGCTGATTTGATTTTCAAGATATTAAGGGAAACAGGTCGGGTAGAAGTTATTTCTGCTTGTCAGCAGAATGTCCAAATGAGATGGGAGGGGGCACAGTCCGCCAAGTAGAACATGACTTTAGAGTGAAATTAGACAGCAGCCCTGCTAACAGAGGAAATCGTATCGAAATGCAACTGATGCTGGATCAATTGTTTAGCTTAAAAGTGAGATTGATAGATATCTGCTAAGCAAAGATAATAAGAGATGGGGGACAAAAGTCAGCGTGTGGAGTTAAGTCACAGGTTAGCCGTGGTCTCCTTTAGTTATAGAATTATAGAGATGTACAGTACAAAACAGATCCTTTTGACTAACTCTTCCATGCTGGACAGATATCCTAAATTAATCTAGTCCCATTTGCTAGCACTTGGCCCTTATCTTTCTAAACCTTTCTTATTCATATACCCATCCAGATGCCTTTTAAATGCTGTAATTGTACCAGCCTCCACCACTTCCACTGGCAGCTCATTCCACACACGCACCACCCTCTGCATGAAAAGGTTGCCTCTTCAGTCCCTTTTAAACGTTTCCCTTTTCACCTTATACCTATGCCATCTAGTTTTGAACTCCCCTACCTGGGGAAAAGATGCTTCAGGTCAGGCATCATCCAAGGAGCGGGAAAATTGACATTTTGGGCAAAAGCCCTTCATTAGGTCTCGACTCTAACCTCCGGCATCTGCAGTCCTCACTTTCACCTACTTAAGAGACATACACAGCTGTCCTTGTGTATTTATGTACTGTATTGTATAAACACATATACACATAATATAGTGTGGGACTTGTGGTTGTAGGAAGTAAGGCCTTTAGCCATCAGAAATCAAGGAAGCAACACATGAAACACATCATCAAAAGTTAATAAGGAAAGAATGAAGCACACTGCATTTATGTAGCACTTTTCACAACTATTGACTCTACCGTGCAATCCATGCTTAATGAAGTAATTTGTAAGTGTAGTCTCCTTTATAATAGATAAAAATCAGCATCTGAGTTGGACACAGCAAGATCTCATAAAAACCAATTTAACAATGACTTGATGTATCATGTAATAATTTAATAATAATCTGTTCCAGCGATGATTAAATATTAACCCAGTCACCTGGGAGAATTCTCTTGCACTCCTTTAAAATATTGTCACAGCATTTTTTTCTGCCAATTTAAGAACACACTTACACCCTCGGCTTAACAACTCATTCAATGATTAATGCTACAACAATTACAATCAGCACACCAGACAATTATAGCTATGACGATCAAAACTTAATTTATTCCAGGGAAACAATTTATTTGCATTATTCCCAATACATTAGAAATTTAAATTATGTATACATGATTGTCAAAGGCAGAGAACCTGGACAGGTCAGTTGCTATATAGGCCCCATATTCAATCTGCTAAACCATTACCAGAATTATTAGAATGATCAGAATTATTAGGGAAGGTGTAAACTTTTGCAATCCATTCATTACATGCACATTACAAGTACATATTGGACAAAATATAGTGAAAAAAATGTACTGACTGAGAAATTTGCAGTAATATTTGCCACATAGACATTCCCGGGCTTAAAGAGTATATTTTGAAGCTTTTAAAACATGCCCACAAACTTGAAAATCTTATAATTACTAAAGGTGAATGCTTGCAATTAGAATTTCCCTTAGTTAAATTTTGCATGGGGATCGCTCGTTATTCAAATGAGCCATTAATTTGCTAAGAAAATCTCCAGTGAAACCTCACCAAACCCTCTCCTTGCTCATTCCAATGTGTAAAATTGTACATCCTGCATTTTTTTACACAATTCAATGAGAATTCGCTGAGAAATTTCCAAAGTAAGTTGTTTTAGCTCTTTCTTTTGCCATTCCCCTTGTCATTTCCTTCGAGCTGCCCATGCCAATGACAATTATCACCCAGCCAGGATGGCACATGCCAACAATTTCCTGCCAGGTCAGTAATGAAGCTACCTGATAGGTGGGTAATAGGGCATGCCCAAGAATTGCTTATTAGGAAAACGTAGCTTCCTCCTGCTGCTTCCCCCAAGGTTTTACATTCCTCTCCTACTGTCATGTGACTCACTCGCACATCACTGTCCTCAACTGCTCTTTTACCAATGTGAAAGATTTGAAAGTCCTAGATCCTTTGGTGATGGGTTCTGCCTACTCTATTACCAGCTCGTGGTCTTTTTTAAAAATTAAAACTTCAGGTAAAGCAACTTTACAATTCATGGGCAGAAAGTCAACTGCATGGGAAATACTGTCTTTGCGTTTTCGAATGTTAACTGTTGTATAGAACTCATCCGACCCACCTTCTTGACACTATGCTCTGATAATGGGTTTAGGGAAAAGAAATCAAAAGGTTAATGAAGGGGTGCGTAGCTAATACCCTAACACCCCATCCATTCATGCATTGCAGTGCAACATGCATTTGCACACAGGCTTCAATTCACAATTAAATCTGAATCAGTTCTCAAATTTGTATCAATTGGATAATACACTGACAGTGTGCACTACTTGTTCTTAGCCATATAAGATACTATAGCTAGTTGAAATGTAATGGAGAGCTGTGTGTCATCTTTGTGTACAAGTTTTCCTCCCATGGAGAAAGCAGAGGGTTGCGCTCTCTCACTCTCTCGTTAATAAAACGGTTTCCCAGAGATACCGAGACTCCTTTGTACTGAGGTCATTTGCAACTCAACTAAAGGCCCAAAGAAAACATTGGGTGGGCAAAGCGTACCATTTCCATTGCCAGAAATCTTCAGGAAAGGTTATTTTAAGAGGACTTGAAAGTGCGTTTACAACAAAGCAGTAACACCACAGTAACTGATTACTGCGCTAATGTGTTTTTTATGATTGATAGATAAGAGCCTAGCTACACTTAATGATCACATTCTCACCCAATCAGCACCTCATTATATTCATCAATTTTTTTTCCCCTCCAGCAACATGCCAACTTGTCTCATTGAACCAATACTGTCTACTTCCACCATCCTCCCGGTAACTAATTTTACAAGAATGTTAACCTGGTTCCCGCGATATCCTTTTCTAGAACCAGTGTCCTACGTTATTAAGTTATACCATCTGGTTTTTGAACCCTTCCAGAAAATGAAATGTCAACAATTCACTTTTAAAGAATCACTTTTCAGAGCAATGAATTTGTTGCAGACATTAATTTCCTTCATGCATCCAGTAAATGTTCCCTCTGTTCATGCTGTGAAATCCATTATACTGCAAAGAGTGATTTTCCCCTCTCCCATCCCAACCCAGGAACAGCAGTTAATCTCAGTTTGGGGGTGACGATCCTGTCTGGCTCTTTTGACTCTTTTGAGCTCGCGATATCTCCAGTGCGTTTTACAACGACTTTGAAAATGTATTGGGGGAAATAAATTCTGTACAAATGTAAGTATTTAGCTTCAAACCAAGTTTGAAGAATGGAGGAGGAATTAGCTGAAACTTGGAGGGCGGTGGGTAGCTGTCAGAAAGGGTAGGTCAAGAAGAAGCAATTAGCAAGTTGGGTGTTCACGAGGTCAAGGTATTGCTCAATGCAAACTATTCAGACACAGAGAGCACTACAGGACAGCTAACTAGGCAGCTCAGCTGTTTCTGATGGGGTAGCTGGGGAATTATAAACTGAGTTAGACAAAATATGTAGTTTGGCAGGATAATGGCTGATGAAGTACAACACAGACATATGTGTAATACTGCACACAGGAAGAGAGAAAGAAAACCTGCTGACATAAGTAGTGCACGAATGGTATGAAATGAGCTGAGGGTGGAACCAAAAGATGTGGAAGGGTTTTAGTCGATTCAACCAACAATATTCAAACCACTGTGGAACTGCAGTTACAAAGAGAGTAGAATGCTCAACTACATGGAAGGAGTCAATCTGAGGGAGGAGCCTCAAGGTTAATCCACAGTATCAGACCATTAGGTGATATAGAACAGCCAGAGAAATTTGGTGATCTACATCTTTTACAGGAATGCAGCTGGGAGCTGACCTTGGTAATGTACACAGGACAGTAACGTTTAAGGGACTCTTAGATAAGCACATGAATATGCCAGGCATGGAGGGATGTGCACCGAGGGTAGGCAGAAGGGATTTGTTTAATTTAGCGTCATGTTCGGCACAACACCGTGTGCCGAAAGGCAGCAGGGTTCTGACCCTAAAGTGAACCAGTTGTGTTTAATAATAATCCATTAATTACATTGCCACCATCGCTGATTCAAATTGCTGTTCCAAATTTATTTCCCGAATTCAACTTAATTGCATAATTGTCATGGTGGGGTTCAAATTCAGGTCTTAAGATCAAGTGGCCAGACTTTTGGATTACATAACCATTATGCTATGATTCCCATACTTTCTAGATTTGGGAGGTTAAGCTCTGGAGCACCACACAAATGCCAGGCAATGACCTTCTCCAATAAGAGACAATCTAGCCAACATTCACGGACCATCCCTGAATCCCCCAATCCCAACATCCTCAAGCCTTACCATTGACCACAAACTCAACTGAACTCACACGTAACCATAATGGCTACAAGAGTAGATCAGAGGCTAGGAATGCAGTGGTGAGTAACTCACTTCCTGACTCCCCAAAGCCTGTCCACCATCTACAAGGCACAAGTCAGAAGTGTGATGGAATACTCCCCAGTTGCCTGGATGGAGCAGCTCCAACAACCCTCAAGAAGCTTGACACCACCGAGGACAAAGCAGCCCACTTAATTGGCACCACATCCACAAACATCCACTCCCTCCACCACCAACCCTCAGCAGCAGCAAGGGCACTGCAGAAATTCACCAAGGCCTGTTAGGCAATACTGTCCAAACTTACGACCACTTCCATCCAGAAGGACAAGGGCAGCAGGTACATGGGAACACCACCTCCTACAAGATACCCTCCAAGCCACTCATCCTATCCTGACTTGAAAATATATCGCTTTTCCTTTAGTGTTGCTGGGTCAGAATCCCGGAATTCCCTCCCTAAGGGATTGTGGGTCAACCCACAGCAGGTGGACTGCAGCGGTTCAAGAAGACAGCTCACCACCAACCTTCTGAAGGGGCAACTAGGGATGGGTAATTAATAAATAATGGGCCAGCCAGTGACTCCCACATCCCGTGAGTGGGAAATCTGTGACCAGTGCAACAGCAACATTGAAAGTTCTGTCAGGCCATCCTGAAAATGCGGATAAATATTGATAAATGATAGTTAATATTGAAATATTAGAGGGTGCTTTATAAGCTTGAATGGCTTTAGGTGGAAGTTGGTAAGCATAGATGGCTGATATATAATGCATAGTAGCATCAATACCATGGGTTCAATTCCTGCATCTGCTGAGGTGATTGTGAAGGACTGTCTCCTTCTCAATCGTTCCCGTCGTCCGAGGCGTGGTGACCCTCAGGTTAAACCAACACCAGTCATCTATCTCTCTCTCTCTAATGAGACCAGGACTATGGTGACATTACCTTTGATGGTTTGAATACAGTATTAGACAGAAGGATGTCAAAAATACGTGTTTTACTTTTTTTTAATGGTCACCAGGACAAATTCGGAGGTTGTGTTGATGAGCACGTGCTTTTTTCTTACTGAAACAATATTATTAAAGGCTTCTCCATGTCCCTCAAGATAAACTGCTCACAGAAATATGTACTTTTACGTCTCTGATGTCATTTAATAACCATGCTCAGTGTCAGCCAAAAAAAAAAGCTAAAACAGCTTTTAAAACGTTCCAGACCCACCAGAAATATAAAAATAAAATCCACTGCCAAAGAATCCTGTCTCATGGTTCAGGGAATGTCCTGGAATTGAAAAGTGTTATTAAAATAGTGAAATAATTTAAACAGATTAAGATTTAACAGGTCTATGCTTTCCTTGGGGATACTTTAAACGTTCGTCTATTTATTTTTTAATGAGGTGTAAAAGTTGTTTAGCTAGTTTCTAGTACCTTTCTGTCTACAAGAAATTTTTAACAAGAAAGGCATAAGTAAGCCTTTTAGTACCTTACTTTTCAATATATCATCTATCTATCTATCTATCTATCTATCTATCTATCTATCTATCTATCTATCTATCTATCTATCTATCTATCTAATTTGATTAGGATTCGTCTATCTCAGACAAACCAAATCATATTGAAGGTTGCTACAAAAACTTTAACTGGAAACAGAAAGACATGATTAAAAAGATGCAATATAACAATGCTGTACCAGCAGATAATCTACAAACTCAACTAAAGATGACTTTCCTTATGTACAACTAGAGACATTCACTAAAGCTGGAATTAGCAAGTGTGACAATGGATTCTAGCCCTGAAATAGTTAAAAGTCCTTGTCCGTTTTAGGACAAAAATGTTTTAGTATACAACGTTTTAAACCCGATAGGTTAATATCACAGCATTTCTGTTACCCGGTTCTGTCAGCTGAATGCTGTCTATCGCAATGGTACAGTATAAGGGGCTCTGCACTTTCTGTTAAAGGAAACAGTTTCACGTAAGAGAAAACAATCAACAAGAGCACAAGAAATAAGCAAAGGGTTGTGCAGTCCAGTTAATGTCTCATTCCTCAGAAAACATACATCCTGGAGAAATGATGCTATTTTGGAGGTACATTTCGCACAATTACTGGGAAAATTATATTTTTCATCTGCTGCAATTATACAAAGAGAAATAAAGCATTGCCAGACTCATATGCACAGCACCAGATACTGTTAAATCCATCAGCACATGGTTCAATGTTTATGATACATGTATCGTATAAGAGTTACAGTATAAAATATGGCCTTAAAAATCTTTCCTGGGATCCCTCTAGGCTTCAGTGCACATGACAGGGTGGAATCACTTGAATTCTGGGCTGCATCACAGTGATGTTGTTTCTTACTTTCGATTCTGATGAAGGAGCTTGTCATTTGCTCCCAGTGTGCACTGTGGTTACTGTAGTTGATCTTGCTCTCCCCTCTGATCCTAATGGTGATATTCCAGAGGGTGAAGACACAGACGATTCTATACTACAGGCAGTGGATGGAGACACACCTACAGGAAACCCATCAGGATGGAGAAGGAAGCAATGAGTCAAAGGCAGATGTAAACACTGAGAGAACAATGATTAGCATCAGTTTAAGAATTAACACACACATATCAATACTGATTCAAGTTCTCAAGATATTAACAGGACAGGGTAGATAAAGACCAATTCCACCACTAGGGGCATAGTCTGAGAATTAGGGTCAGACCGTTCTGGAGAGATGAAGTCATAGAGATGTACAGCACGGAAACAGACCCTTAGGTCCAACTCATCCATGCCAATCAGATATCCTCAATTAATCGAGTCCCATTTGCCAGCATTTGGCCCATATCCCTGTAAGCCCTTCCTATCATATCCTCATCCAGATGCTTTTTCCAGATGTTAGGAAGCACTTCTACATATAGGTGGTAGACGTTTAGAACTCTCTTCCAGGAACGGCGGGGGATGTTGGATCAGTTGTTAATTTTAAATCTGAGAGAAATAAGTTCTTGGAAAGAGTGAGGACTGCAGATGATGGAGATCAGAGTCAAAGGTATTGAGGGATAGGGACCAAAGGCCGGTATATGGAGGCAGGCCACAGATCAGCCATGATCTCACTGAATGGTGAAACAGACTGGATGGGCTGAACAGCCTGCTCCTGCTCCTAAATTCCTGTGGTTACTTTTGGTTAATTTCTTTGCAGTCGAACACAGTGGCCTCAAAAATCCTTGATAATTTGTTCTAATGATGCAATTAATATATACCTTGGCAGAAATTCACAAAAATGATGAAGGAAACCTCTTACAATTGTAAATAGAACATTCTTTCCTTGCACGCAGGACAGATCTGCAGATCATTGCTCAAGTGATGTGTGATGGTGAATGACACATTGAATCAGAGAATAGATGCAGCATGGAAATAGGCCATTGGGTCCTTTAGATCTGTATTGCCCATTTGCTCGCAGAATGCCATGTCTCTGTCAAATGTTGATTTGGTAAAAATTGCAGGCTTTGGAAGAAGAGGAGTGCAATGACCATTTCTGGGACCTTTCTTGTTTCAGAAACCATATCACTAAATGCAACCTTGTTGTACACACTCATGGTCAACTGGGCGAACATAAGATGCTGAAGGAGCTTTGAGAAGTTGTACCCTGCAATAGCAACATTCCAGGACATAGCAATTCAGAATCTGTCAAAACCTATAATTGATTGAAATGGTCCTGTCACAGTTCAACTGAAAAGCAATAATCAAGGGAACCAGCAAAATAGTCAGGATGTGAAGGGTTTGGAGAGAACACGAAGATAAATTGTTCAAGTTGTTTCAGAGATGAGGGATTTAATCAGACTATTGCTCTCCATAGAGCAGAGAAAACCAAGAGGAGATGACATAGGAAATGTTTGAAGCCATGAAGGGTACATTGGGGGAACTGGCTTCCAAAGGATGATTATACAATTGTAACCTGAAAGTCAAATTAGATTGGGCAACACTGGGGAGAAGTTTTTATGTGGGTGGGTGGTGAGGATTTGGAATGCACCACCTGATGGGGAGATAGTTAGATTCCATCATTATCTTTGGAAAGGAGCTCATGAAGGAGCAGAGATTACAGGTAATTAGGGACGACTAAAAACTTGAAGGGTTTCAGCGCAGTAAATCTGTTTCTATTGATGGACAAATTGAGAACCAGAGGGCTTGGGTTAAAGATGGTTGGCAAATGATACATTAGTGGCATGAGGACAAACCTATTTAGGCAACGAGTGATTTGGATCTGGAATACGATGCCTGAGAGTGTGGTGGAGCTAGGTCCAACGGAAGCTTTCAAGAGGGATTTTGGATAAGACCAAGGGAAACTTAAACAGCAGCAGCTACAGAGAAAATGCAGACGGTGGTACTCATCAAATTGCCCTTGCAGAGAGCTAGCACAATGGGCTGCATGCTCTCCTTCTGCACTGTGATCCTTCTATGATTGTTTTTCATGATTCAATGGGCTATGAAGGGTCCACAGGTGAAGGAACATTGCTGGGTCAGAACAGAAGGAATTTTATATGCATATGCAACTTGATTAGTATGACAGCGGTCTGTGCCTATACTGACTGGAGCACTATGTAAGTTATTTGATGTGCAATTAAAAATAAAACTCTGTTTATGTGTTGCCTTTCGATGAAATGTTTTTCTTCCAGGTTGCATTTAGTGATATGTATACAAGGTGAAACCAACAACTGCTAAAGTTCTTGTCTTGAGGCTGTCATGCAAGAAATACAGGATCAGCTCCAATGCCAGTGACAGAAGCAGAAGGGCTGTCGCAGTGTTTAAGGTTAATGAGATTGTGCTCACTGATTTCCCGACTATTCACATGCAGTAAGACTCGCCACCAGCAGGAATGTGAATTGTGAATTTGAAGGTGCTCAGCAGTGTTAGCACACCGTTCCCTCACTGGGAAACAAAGTGTTGGATGAAGTGCCCTACCAAATGTTTCTGTGCCCTCTCAGTGATGGAGATGTCCACTGGCCACGCAGAGTTGGAATATGTTCCCTTTTTGCTTTTTGTCTTGTCTAAATGTACTGAAAACAACAAAGTGTTGCTGAACAAAGAGACCTTGGAGTGCAGGTTCATAGCTCCTTGAAAGTGGAGTCGCAGGTAGATAGTAAGTGAAGAAGGCGTTTGGTATGCTTTCCTTTATTGGTCAGAGTATTGAGTACAGGAGTTGGGAGGTCATGTTGCGGCTGTACAGGACATTGGTTAGGCCACTGTTGGAATATTGTGTGCATTTCTGGTCTCCTTCTTATCGGAAAGATGTTGTGAAACTTGAAAGGGTTCAGAAAAGATTTATAAGAATGTTGCCAGAGTTGGAGGATTTGAGCTACAGGGAGAGGCTGAACAAGCTGGGGCTGTTTCCCTGGAGCGTTGGAGACTGAGGGGTGACCTTACAGAGGTTTACAAAATTATGAGGGGCATGGATATGGTAAATAGGCAAAGTCTTTTCCCTGGGGTCGGAGAGTCCAGAACTAGAGGGCATAGGTTTAGGGTGAGAGGGGAAAGATATGAAAGAGACTTAAGGGGCAACTTTTTCACACAGAGGGTGGTATGTGCATGGAATGAGCTGCCAGGGAAAGTGGTGGAGACTGGTACAATTGTAACATTTAAGAGGCATTTGGATGGGTATATGAATAGGAAAGGTTTGGAGGGATATGGGCCGGGTGCAGGCATGTGGGACTAGATTGGGTTGGGATATCTGGTCAGCATGGATGGGTTGGACCGAAGGGTCTGTTTCCATGTTGTACATCTCTACGACTCTATAAATGCTGCAGATCACAGCGGGTCAGGCAGCATCCGTGGAGAGAGGCAAGCTAACGTTTCACGGCTCATTATTTGAGTATCGAAATGTATTTTGGGAAACTGAAAAGTTTTGTGAGGATGAATTTCATTGGATGCACTCCAGGTTTGATGCATTCAGGTCAATCCGGAAATAACTCTCTCCTCTCCCCCTCCTCCGATAAATATAATTCTTTGTTGTAAAGTACTTACACTCTTTACGAGCTGGGACATCTGTAAGTGGATTGCTGGGCTTGCGGTTAGTTTGTGCATTCAGATTCGATCCATCCTGACTGCTGCCCAGGTGTAACCTCCTCATGTGTCTGATAACAGCCGTGGCATTAAACGCTTGCTGTAATCAAGTACACATTTAGTTCCATTACATTCAGGAAGGAAAACAGTTTTGGTCCAACTTTTTTGAAACTGTACATTTTATTCAGAGTGACACAGAATAAACTACAAATAATAGAGACCAGTGAAGGTATTCCAGTAGAAAATCCATCTTAAATCACATGAATAATTCTGAAGATTTATAAATTGTGCAATAAAATTGTTTGGAAGACTTTGAATAGATGATTTAATAATTTTGATAGCATCACCTTAAACATTCACTCCCTCCATCACTAGCACTTAGTAGCAGCAGTGTTTACTATCTACAAGGTACACTGCAAACATTCACCAAGAATCCTTTTACTGCACCCTCCAAATCTCATCTGTACTAACTAGAAGGACAAGGGGTTCAGATTCATGGGAGCACCAAAACATACAGGCTCCCCTCTGAGTCACACACCACCCTGACTTGAAATGGTATCACTGTAAGCATCACTTTCAATGGGTCCTGTCATGTTTACTGAATGGTAATCCTAGAACTCCCTTTCTAAGAGCAATGTGGGTGTCCCTACACCACCCAGGCTGTGGTGGTTCAAGAAGGCAGCTCATCATCACCTTGTCAAGGGCAACTAAAGATGGGTAATAAATGTCAGTCTTCAGCGATACTTCCAATGAATGAATAAAAAGGTTTTCTCAAATGAAGCAGGGTAGTGATGATAAAAGATGGAGGGAAAAACGAGGAAACCTGAAAAGTAGCAAATTGCAGCTTTTCATTTTCCCATCTCTATCACAAACTCATTTCAGTTCATTGCAGTCAGTTTACATTCAGTAAAACAGACTCCAAACATTCAACAGGTACCATGTTTTTAATCCATTTAGAATGAAATAACACAGGCTCCACCAGAGTTAATGTGCTGACAGTTTATCCAAAGGGCTGTCCATTTGAAGAAAATAACCATTCTCAACCTGCAGCCTACACTTATTGTCCTTCAGAACTTGTGTCATGTTTTGGTGTCATGTTTTGGTGTCATGTTGGGGCGTCATGTTGGGCTGTCATGTTGGGCTGTCATGTTGGGGTGCAGAAGTTAAAGGTTTTGTGCTTACTGTGGATGCTGGAGATCTGAAACAGAAATCACTGGAGAAACTCAACAAGTCTGGTAGCTTCTGTGTGTGAGAGAGAGAGAAAGCAGAGGTTATGCTTTGAGTCTAGTGACTCTTCATCAGAACTCATTGAAGAAAAGTGTCTGTCCATTCACAATGTCAGTTCTGTACTCTCCCACAGATGCTGCCAGACCTGCTGAGTTTTGCCAGCAATTTCTAATTTTGTTTCCCTTTTATCTGCACCTGAAGTCCCTCACAAACAGACGACTCCTTGTCTTAGCTGAAGGCCACTTGTGATCTTCTTTCAAGGAAGCCTGTCGATGGTGGGACTAACTCACTGCTATACCACACTGTAAAAAAAAGCTCTCTGTTGGTTCAACCATTACAAAATAATGGAGTGCTTAATTGCTGTAACATTGGTTTCGTAGAATCCTGACAGTGTGAGAGCAGACCACTCCAACCGATGAGTCTTCACGAACCTGCAGAACAGCATCCTACTCCTGAAACCCTTCTCTCAATTTCCCATGGCCAATCCACTCTACCCTGCATTCCCTATGGCCAATCCACCCATACCTACATTTCCCATGGCCAGTCCATCCTACCCTGCATTTTCCATTACCAATCCACCCTACCCTGCATTTCCCATGGCCAATCCACCTAACCTACATTTCTCATGGCCAATCCACTCTACCTGCATTTCCCATGGCCAATCCACCTAACCTACATTTCTCATGGCCAATCCACTCTACCTGCATTTCCCATGGCCAGTCCACCTAACCTGAATTTCCCATGGCCAATCCACCCAACCCTGAATCTTCCATGACCAATCCACCCTATCCTGCATTTTCCATGACCAATCTAACCTTCCCTGCATTTCCTATAGCCAATTCACCCAACAATGCATTTTCCATGGCCAATCCGCCCTACCATGAATTTCCCATGGCCAATCCACCCTACCCTGCATTTCCCACGGCCAATCCACCCAATCCTGCATTTCCCATGGCCAGTCCATCCTACCCTGCATTTTCCATGGCCAATCCACCCTATCCTGGATTTCCCATGGCCAGTCCACACTACCCCGCATTTCCCATGGCCAATCCACCCAATCCTGCATTTCCCATGGCCAGTCCATCCTACCCTGCATTTTCCATGGCCAATCCACCCTATCCTGGATTTCCCATGGCCAGTCCATCCTACCCTGCATTTTCCATGGCCAATCCACCCTATCCTGGATTTCCCATGGCCAGTCCACACTACCCCGCATTTCCCATGGCCAATCCACCTAACCTGCATTTCCCATGGCAAATCCACCTACCTTACATTTCCCATGGCCAATCCACCATACCCTACATTTCCCATGGCCAATACACTTGCCCTATATTTCCATGGCAAATCCACCTAACCTGCATTTCCCATGGCAAATCCACCTAACCTACATTTCCCATGGCCAATCCACTCTACCTGCATTTCCCATGGCCAGTCCACCCTACCCTGAATCTTCCACGACCAATCCAGCCAACCCTGCATTTTCCATGACCAATCTAACCTTCCCTGCATTTCCTATAGCCAATCCACCCAACCCTGCATTTCCCATGGCCAATCCGCCCTACCATGAATATCCCATGGCCAATCAACCCTACCCTGAATTTCCCATGGCCAAACCACCCTACCCTGTATTTCCCATGGCCAGTGCACCTGGCCTTCACAACTCTGAGCAATGGGAGGAAACTCACGCAGATCGAGGAGCAACATGCAAACTCCGCACAGATAGTGGCCCGAGGGTGGAATTGAACCTGGGTTCCAGGTGCTGTGTGCTAACCAGTGAGTCACCACACCACCTCATGTGTGCTCCATGATGCTCCCATGAAATTGCTCAGGACATTTTATTGTGTTGGAGGCACTATACAAATGGAAGCTGTGGTTGTTGTGAATACTTTTCCATTTTCCTACTAGGCAGGAGAGGTATTTGTGCATCCTACATTGAATGGATGATTAACTAGTTGAATGTGACTGCACTGACCGGGGTCTGAGGGTTGGGAAGATATAAAATGGGACAGCAATCCACATGGTGCAATTGGTAATTGTTAAACAAAATAACTGCAGTGTTAAATCCTTATTTCTTTGTGGGATAAAGAGCAACTTACCCTCCACTTGCTTTTAGCAAAGTTCTTCCTGATTTGTGCACTGACGGACTCGTGAATGTTCTTGTTCAATGCTGTGTCTCCAGCAATCCTGCAAAATAATGAACATCGTGTCTTTGTTAAAGAGCTTCTGGAATGGACTACCACCATAAACTGAATGAAGGAACTTGCTAAAAGTACCAGCAGAGCTTATTCTGCAACACTGAAGATCAAGTGGGATTGTATGGAGAACACTTTAGCTAAATAAGACTATATTATTATTTGGAGCAGTGAGGTGGATGCAATATACCACTAGTACCAGGGATCTTCAAGTTAAGAAAAGTCTGCTGACTGAAAGCCATCAGATTAGTCATGCTGTGGGTTGTGATTGCAGTGTTGCTCAAGTCATTCAGAAGCCTGCAAATAGGGACCACCTCTCTCCCTTCAACCTGTGTGAGGGAATAGTCAAAAAACCTAAAGACTTAAAAGAAAAAAAAGTCTAATACAAGGAAAGACCTGGGTCCAACTGACCAGCTGTAGAAGTAGAGATTGACTATGCTGTACAGGCCACAATGTGTCATCATTGCTAAATTAAAATAACTTCCAGAAAAAAGAATCTTTCCACCTGTTGAGATCTTAACATCTAATGCACAGAAATTACCTGTCTATACCTTCCCATTCATAATATTTATTACAAATTCTTTGTTTATTTGTGGCTGAATGTGTGTGTATTGGTTTCAAAGGGTTTTTTAAATTCATTTGTGGAACTTGGGGGTCACTGACTGGCCAGCATTGATAGCCCATTCCTATTTGCCCTTGAAAAGGTGGTGGTGAGCTGCCTTCTTGAATCACTACAGTCCACTTGTTGTGGGATGACCCACAATGCCGGTAGGGAGGGAATTCCAGGATTTTGACCCAACGTTAGGGAAGGAACAGCATTATATATCCAAGTCAGGATGGTCAGTGGCCTGGAGGGGAATGTACAGAGGGTGGTGTTCCCAAGTACCTACTACCTTTGTCCTTCTCGGTGGAAGTGGCCGTTTGGTTTAGGAAGGTGCTGTCTGAGGATCTTTGGTGAATTTCTGCATTGTCAGTGGTGAAGGGAGTGGATGTTTGTGGATGCGGTGCTTTACCCTGGATGGTGCCAAGCTTCTTGAGTGTTGTTGGAGCTAATCCGCCCTAGGTAAGTGGTTCAAGTCACATGGTGGTAAATCAGTAATCCTTTTCTTTTATTAAAGAACTTGCTAGTTTACAAGATATGGAGCTATTTTCCTGTTAATGATGAAATCTTGTGTGAATTACTTTTGGCCTGGATAGTAGTTAGTCAGACAAATTGAAGGTTTAAATGGGGTACTTGTACATGTGTGACAGCATATGGTAAAGTGATGACAAAGTATTGATGTACACGTCCCAGATGAATTCAGATCTGGAATGGGATAACTCAGAGTCTGGTAGTGGAAGATTCAATCGAGGTGAACTTGGTTTAATATCTGAAAAAGAAGAATGTGTAGGAGTATGGCAAGGAGGTGGGATATGATTAAAGTTGAATTGCTTTCTTGGTGAGCTGGCATGGACATGACGGCTAAATGACCTCATTCTGCACTGTTACAATTCTGGCATTCCACAAAACAGGTAACATTGAAAATGATTTTAAGTATTGGTGTTTCTGTGCTAAGTGAAGTCCTCTTGCCCATTGTATATATCACAGAATCCCTACAGTGTGGAAGCAGGCCATTCTGCCCATTGAGTACACACCTCCAAAGAGTATTCCACACAGACCCATGCCCCCATGCCCTATCCTGTCCCTGTAACCCTACATTTCCCGTGGCTAATCCACCTAGCTGGCACACCTTTGAACTGTGGGAGGAAACCCACGCAGACACGGGGAGAATATGTAAACTATACATAAACAGTCACCCAAGGCTGGAATCAAACCTGGGTGCTTGGTGCTGTGAGGCAGTAGTGCTAACCACAGAGCTACCAACTTGATATGCACTTGAAAAGTAAGTCAGAATGGGCAGGTTGTCATTGCTGACCTCAAAACTCCTCTGTTGAAGAGGATGGGAGAAAAGACAGAAAGACTATTTATTCTCACATGAACATTCATTATGTTTTCTCCTTATAATCAGCTTCCTTTATCTTATACTTTGATGAAGTAATTCTGCCTCTGAAAGTCAGCCAGACTCAATTCATTTAATGATGCATCCCTGGGACATGAAGATCACTGTCAAGGCCAGAACTAATTGTCTAGAAGATAGGTCACAGACAAAGCCATTTTGCTCATTATCTTCATTACACCTTCAAAATTGTTATCCAATTAGCTGCACTCCCCTGTTCTCCTCCCATGGCCTTGCAAATATTTCCTCTAGAATTGGAGATGGGTTCAACAGGCCTTTCATTTCCTGCCTGTATGTTATTTGTATGTGTATGCAGTTCCAGTATTCATGATTAATATCTCTTAATGTTCCATTGCACTGTTCTGTCATTTCTGATACATTAACTGCACTTCCTCACAATGATAAGCTGGGATGAATAATGTTAAAAATCAAGCTCCAGTGTTTGAGACTGATAAAATCTCCCTTCATCACATTGCCAAAGTTTCCAAAAGTCAAGGTTTTCACATATTGAAAATATTCAACACTGAGGCAAGATTTCTATAAATGAAACAAAAACAGAAATTGCAGGAAAAGCTCAGCAGGCCTGGCAGCATCTGTGGGCAGAAATCAGGGTTAGCCTTTTGGGCCGAGAAAACTTTCCTCAGAACTTCTCTGTTTGCTTCACAAATGCACCTTTGTGGCTGGATATTTGGCTGTGCTGTTAACCCTGCTACCTGGTTGCCCTCTTTGTTTAGTGCCCCCTTTGTTTAGCCGGGCTCTCGGTTTTGTGTCTTTTGTGCAGTCTTCTTCACCCACACGGTGGGAAGCCCATGGAATTCTCCGCCACAGGAAACGGTTGAGGCCAGAACATTAAGTGTTTTCAAGAAGGAGTTGGGTATAGTTCTTAGGGCTAAAGGGATCAAAGGGTATGGGAGTGAAAGCAGTAACAGGGGACTGAGTTGGATGATCGGCCATGACCATATTGAATGGTCAAGCTTGAAGGGCTGAATGGCCAAGCTTGAAGGGCTGAATGGCCTACTCCTGCAGCTATTTTCTATTAGAACAAAGCACTGAACTCCAACATGGCTATATTTCTAAAATATAAACAACTGGAGCTTGGCAGAAAGTAAATCTTAAATATCAGCTAATAAGTACAACACGTTAAAAATAATATTTGGATAAGGTCTTGTATTGTTATCTTTAATTGTTTTCATATGATTAAAACTCCTCATCACAAACATATTTCCTTAACACAATACTGCTCATCTCAGACTCAGTCCATGGGATACGGGGTCAGTTTTGAGTGCATCTACCAAAAAATATTTCATTTCTCCTGCTCGTTAAACTGACTCACGGACAAACGGAACTGAAACCCTTTTTCCTTGAATGTAAGAACCAGATGCTGTTGATTTTCTTTTGTGCCAGTGTCATACCTGAAATTCCCAGGAAGATTGGTTAAACAGCCTATGTATAAAGGAATACTTCCTGGCATCTATTTTATGTGTGCTTCTCACAGTGATGGACTGATGTTCTCTTGCCCTGTTGTATCTGAAAATATGGTTCTGGGTTGGTCAACTTTCGCTCTCTCAGAACTTTGAAAGCCTCTATCAGTGGCTTTTGGCTGGGTTCTCTCCGGGAATAGAGAGACTATGTCATATCCTGCTCTGGGAGGTGGGTCAAGAAGAGGAAATCAAAAGATAGAATAACATTACGCAGTTTTAAATAAGTACATCAAAGAGTTTGCTTGGTCAATTTGTTTTCCAGATGCTCAATTGGCAACACATTAAACACACATCCATATGCCAGGAGAGTAAAAATCTGATTCTGAACACCTAAATAGTAGAGGAACAGAGGAGATCGCACTGGTCTCCTGATTACTATTTAACCTTTCATCAACAGCAGAAATACCGATGACGTGGACATTATCACATTGTAATTAATAAGGAGCTTGCTGTCTGTGCACAAATAGTCTGCTATACATGGTTACAACAATGCAAAAGTACCTTGCTGGTTGTGAAGCACTTTGAGATGCCCAGTGGTTGTGAAAACACAAGCAGCGCTATATAAATGGGATGAGTCCAATGTACAGATTGTTTAAGTGGTAGAAGTGTGGCTGGCACGGTGGCACAGTGGTTAGCACTGCTGCCTCACAGCGCCAGGGACCTGGGTTCAATTCCCACCTCAGGCGACTGACTGTGTGGAGTTTGCACGTTCTCCCCGTGTCTGCGTGGGTTTCCTCCGGGTGCTCCGGTTTCCTCCCACAGTCTAAAGATGTGCGGGTCAGGTGAATTGGCCATGCTAAATTGCCCATAGTGTTAGGTAAGGGGTATATGTAGGGGTATTGGTGGGTTGCGCTTCGGCGGGTCGGTGTGGACTTGTTTCCACACTAATCTAAATAAAGTGGGGCCCAATTGCCCAGTGACCCCTAATGAATCATGGAAACATTAATGCACAGAAAGAGGCCATTCAGTCCATCATACCTACACTGCTTCTTCAAATGAGCATCACTACCTAGTGCCAATCTTTGGGTTTTTCTCACATATCCACTGCTTCTATCCAAATAGAATTAGATGCCCGACAGTGTGGAAACAGGCCATTTGACCCAAAAAGTCCATACCAACTCTCTGAAGGGTAACCCACCCAGACCCACTTCTTTATACCCATTACTCTACACTGCTTCTAACTAATGCACCTGACCTACACATCCCTGAACACTATGGGCAATTTAGCCTGGGCAGTTCACCTAGCCTGCACATCTTTGGACTGTGGGAGGAAACCAGAGCACCTGGAAGAAGCCCACACAGACACGGGGAGAATGTGCAAACTCCACACAGACAGTCAACCAAGGGTGGAATCGAACCCGGGTCCCTGGTGCTGTGAGGCAGCGGTGCTCACCGCTGAGTCACAGTGCCGCCCTAAATAATTCTCCAACGCCCCTTTTGAATGCTTCAGTTGAATGTTCTTCCAGCACATTTCCAAGCAATGCAATCCACACCCTCACTACTCACTGGGTGAAAAATGTTTCTTTCTCACGGATTGCATTTGCTTCCTTTGCACGGCACTTTCGGTGAGAGAACTGAACGTGTGGATACCATTGGCCCACTTTATACCATTTATTCTGTGGCACCTCAAGACGCAGAAGTGATTCCCCCACCCACCCCAGAACCATGGAAAACAAATCTCAGTTCCTGCTACTTGACCCCAGCCACATCCCCATCAACGGCCACATTCCCAAATTAATCCTCTTCCTGGCACTCATACCAGTAGGCAGTCTCATCGGCACGCCACTTTAAGCTGCCGACCTCCTTTCTGCCTACTTCAGGTGGGCAGTTGCTTAGACCATACGGTCATAGGAGAGAGGAGCAGAATTGTGCCATTCAGCCCATCAGGTCTGCTCTGCCAGCTGATTATGGCTGATATGTTCTTCAACTCTATTCTCCTGCCTTTTTCCCATAACCTTTGATCTCCTTACCAATCAAGAACCTAACTATCTCGGACTTAACGACTTGGCCTCCATAGCCTTAAACACTCAATGACTTGGCCTCCATAGCCTTCTGTGGCAATAGGTTCCACAGAGTCAACACCCTCTGGTGAAGAGATTGCTCCTCAGCTCAGTTCTAAAGCACATTCTCAGGCTGTGTTCTTGGGTTCCAGTTGTTCCTGTGATAGCACAGACCTCAATGTATTTGGGAATAGAAGGAGAAAGGTAGGGACACTCATGCCTGTCCAATCACCCTTTGTCAGAAACCCAGCAAGTTACCATTCTATCCTCTCCATCAGAATCTACCTGAAACATTCACCTGTCTCACAAACCTGTTACTTTCAGCATCTTGCTT
Source organism: Hemiscyllium ocellatum (assembly GCF_020745735.1). Taxonomy (NCBI): domain Eukaryota; kingdom Metazoa; phylum Chordata; class Chondrichthyes; order Orectolobiformes; family Hemiscylliidae; genus Hemiscyllium; species Hemiscyllium ocellatum. Next base: position 5,696,020 of record NC_083423.1, read on the forward strand.
CGTTTTCCTATGGCAGTAATGAGTTCTACAGTAAGAGAACATTGGTGAGGACACTTCTGGAATACTGCCTTCAATTCTGGTCTCCCTGCTACAGGAAAGATGTTGTGAAACTTGAAAGGGTTCAGAAAAGATTTACAAGGATGTTGCCAGGGCTGAAGGGTTTGAACTACAGGGAGAGGTTGAATAGGCTGCAGCTGATTTCCCTGGAGCGTTGGAGGCTAAGGGCTGACCTTACAGAAGTTTATAAAATCAAGGATAGGGTAAATAGTCAGGGTCTATTTCCTGGGGGGGGGGGGGGGGGGGGAAGAGTCCAGAACTAGCAGGCATTGGTTTAACGTAAGAAGGAAAGGGCTAAAACGGACCTGAAGGGCAATATTTTCACACAGAGGGTAGTATGTGTATGGAATGAGCTGCCAGAGGAAGTGGTGGAGGCTGGTACAATTACAATATTTAAAAGGCATCTGAATGGGTGCATGAATAGGAAGGGTTTAGAGGGATAGGGGCCAAATGCTGGCAAATGGGACTTGATTAGTTTAGGTTATCTGGTCAGCATGGATGAGTTGGACCGAGGGGTCTGTTTCCATGCTGTACTTCTCTATGAGTCTGTGACTCAATTAAATGAGAAACATGAGTAGACATTGACCACATTTTGCCTGGAGTCTGTTCCACTGTTTAAATAAGGTCATGATTGACCTCAGCCCCAGCATCACTTTCCTGCCCACTCCCACATTTCCCTGTCTCCCAACTTTACACATATTCAACAACAATCAGAGTTGAAGAAGGGAACATGTGTGAAGATGCAGAGGATATGGAAAGAATTTTAAATGAATGTTTTGTCTCCATATTCACAAAGGAAAGAGATCCAAGAGGAGCAGTGTGAAATATTGGACAAAATAATCATAACGAGAAAGGAGGTGTTAGAGGAGTTGGAATGCTTGAAAGTGGATAAGTCACCAGGGTGGATGGATTGGTCCCAAATGTTGAAGGAGGTCATGGAGGAAATCACAGATGCTCTGAGGATTATCTTCACTGGATACAGGTAAGGTGCTGGAAGACCAGAGAAATACAAATGTGGTTCATTTTGTTTAAAAAGGGTACAAAGGAAATGCAAAACAATTATAGACCTTACTTCAGAGCATCCTCAAATAATCCTCAGAGCATCTAGTAGTTCCTCCGTGACTTCCTTCAACACCCTGGGGAACAATCCATCTGGCCCTGGTGACTTATCCACTTTTAAGAATTCCAACTCCTCTAACAGCTCCTCTCTCGTTATGATGATTTTGTCCAATATTTCACACTGCTCCTGTTGGATCCCTTTCCTTTGTGGTGAGCAAATGGCCAGAACCAATCGATTCTGATCGATGAAACTGTGACTCAAAAAGGCATGGACTAATCAGGATAGTCAGCATGACTTTGTTAAGGGAAGGTCATGCCTTACAAATCGGATTGAATGTTGAGAGGAAGTGACAAGGAGGATTGATGAGGGTAGTGCAGAGGCTGTTGGCTGCACGTAAGGCATTTGGCAAGGTACCTCATGGCAGACTGGTCAAATAAGTAAAAGTCCATAGGGTACAGGGTAATGCTGTTGAAAGAGATTCAAAATTGGCTTAGTAACCGGAAACAAAAGGTCATGGTCTTGGCTGCCCTTGTGAAAGGAAAGTTGTTTCAAGTGGTTTTCCACAGGGCATGGTTGTGGGAGCCCTGCTGTTTACTTTAGACATTGAACATGGAGGGCACAATTAGGAAATCTGCAGTCCACACAAAAATTGGCCGTGTTGTGGGTACTGTTGAGGACAGCTATAAGCTCCAAACTGATCTGGATGGGTGGGGGAGTGGGAAGGGAAGTGGCAGATGGAGTTCAACTTTGATAAGTGTGAGGTAATGCATTTATGGAGGTCAAACAGTAAAAGGAGTATACAATACATGGGAATACTGAGAGCAGGAGATGAAGTGAGAGACGTTGGATTCAAGTGCACAGGTCCCTAAACATAGTTGTACAGGTAGGTAAGGTTGTAACAAAGGCATAAGGAATGCTCTCCATTAGCAGAGGGATACAATACACAAGCATAGAGATAATGATAAAACTGTATAAGACACCGATGTGGCCATAACTGGAGTACTGTGTGTAGTTTTGGTCACCACATTATGGGAAGGATGCAATTGCTCTGGAGAGAGTGCAGAGAACATTAGTTAGAATGTTGCCAGGCCTGGCGAATTGTAGCTACGAGGAGAGATTAGAGAGATTGGTGTTGTTTTCCCTAGAACAGAGAAGGCTGAGGGGGGTGACATGATTGAGGTGCACAACAATGTGAGGGAGACAGAGTAGACAGGAGGAACCTGCTTCCTTTGGCAGAGAGTTCAAAAACCAGGGGTCATCGATATAAGCAAAGTGGCAGAAGGATTAGAGGCAATATGAGGAAAAACTTTTTCACACAGAGGGTGGTGGGGGTCTGGAGCTCGCTGCCTGAGTTTGTGGTGGGGGCAGAGACTCTAAACTCTTATAAAAACTCCCTGGATCTGCACCTGAGGTACTGTAAGCTGCAGGGCTATGGGCCGTGTGCAGGAAGATGGGATTAGAAAGGGCATCTGGGTGTTTTTGAGTCAGCATGGACAAGATGGAGTGCATGGACCCTTCTGTGCTGTATTGTTTCTATGGACTGGCATCTACAATCCTCCGGGAGGAGAGAGAATTCCAACGAATCAGATCCCTTTAAATAAAAAGTGCTTGCTTGGGAACTACATTCCTTAGCCTGAGACTGTGTCCCTCTTCCCAAACTAGTGGGGACATCTACAAAGTGTCCACCATGCCAGATCTCTACAGAATCTGAACATTTGGTCGATAGTATCTTAGCTTACTAATACTTATTACATCATCGATAATTTGACTCTGTGTTAACAGATGGGAGTTTCAGCTGACCATGTTGAATGTTTGTAGCTAAATCTCCCAAGCGTTGGAATGGCATTTCAAAGTAATCTGGTTCTGTGCTCTACCCCTAGCACGATGTCCCCTTTCCCTGCCAATGTTTCGGTCACTCCAAGGATCTTGCCGTTGAACTGGAAACTGAGTTTTAATTGGTCCTTTAGTTGGTTCAGTAAGTTACCCGCTGTTCCAGACCTGACCTCTTGGCATATGGTTGCGCTGCGCTGGAATCTGACCAGGACAGTCCACTCCTAAGTTCTTCCTTCTCCTGAGCCAGTTCACCATAAAACTCCCGCATAAGCTTTCAGGTCGATGTCCTTTCATCAGAACAGGGAAAAATTCAACATGTAACAGGTTCTGTTTTCAGCATCAAAGCACCTTGTTTTTTTTTACATTGAGCAATAACTCTGGGAGCTGTAAAGATATGAAGGTAACTCCTGACCCATAAAAGATTCCTATAACAGTCTGCTGCATAGCATTAGTGGAAAGAACAGAACTAAGGTACCAATTTAGACCTTAGTGCGGGCACAGCAGAAATTCTCGTATATACCGAATATATTCATTGCATTCAGAGAAAATTAACAACAGCTGATTCCTAACCACAAGAGGCTAAATTCTCTCCCTGTTCAATTATGTGGTTTCTCAGCCTCTGTAGCTCCAGCTTCTGTCACATTCACACAGTAGCCACACCTGAAGATCCCAATTAAAAACCAACACAATTCTCCGGTATCCAATGCCAAGCCAAGCATTGGAGATATCGAGTAGCACAAATGAGGCTTATATTACAACTCATTTTTGGCAACTTGCGCCTCTTCCAATTTGCTAAACTGTTCTGTGCCTGCACAGTCAGAAACCTTGACTTTCGGAGGCAGAATAATCAGGATAGAGTTGAAAATGCGTTGCTGGTTAAAGCACAGCAGGTCAGGCAGCATCCAAGGATTAGGAAATTCGACGTTTCGGGCATAAGCCCTTCATCAGGAATGAGCTCATTCCTGATGAAGGGCTTATGCCCGAAATGTCGAATTTCCTATTCCTTGGATGCTGCCTGACCTGTTGTGCTTTAACCAGCAACGCATTTTCAACTGTGATCTCCAGCATCTGCAGACCTCATTTTTTACACTAATCAGGATAGAGCCCTGCAAAGGCAAAATGAGCTGTCACTGAACTGACAAAGTATTCAGCTCGCTGTGTTGAATTTGTCCGCATGGAGGGTGGTGATGGAGGAGTGCCCTCCACATCAGTGCACACCCACACAGTCAGTGATCAATGTTATAAGTATAAGGCTCAAACCACCAAGTCATCAAAATGAAAAATTGTTCTAGTGTTGTGGAACCTACTCTGTACTTGTAGGTTGCGTTAAGCACTCCACCAAGTGGAGTGGATTGTACATAAATTACAGAAAAGGGCAAACAATGTACATTTTTTCCAACATTTGACACATTTTTAGAGTCATGGAGTCATACACACGGAAACAGACCCTTCAGTTCAATCTGTCCTTGCCAAACATAATGGACATGATGTGGAGGAGCCAGCGTTGGACTGGGGTGGACAAATTTAAAAATCACACAACACCAGGTTTTCATCCAGCAGTTAAACCTGATGGAGATAGTGACGACTGCAGATTCTGGAAGGTCAGTGTCGATCAAGTGTGGAGCTGGATCCCAACCTGAAATGTTGACCCTCCTGCGCCTCTAATGCTACTTGACCTGCTGTGCTTCATCCACACTTTATCAGCTCATGCCAAACATAATCTCAAACTAAATTAATCCCACCTGCCTGCTCCTGGCCAATATTCCTCCAAACCTTGCCTATTCATGAACCTATCCAAATGTCTTTTAAATGCTGTAACTGTACCCACATCTACCACTTGCTCAGGAAGTTCATTCCATACACAAACCACCTTCTGTGTAAAAAACATTGCCCCTCATGTCTTTTTAAAATCTCTCTCCTCTCACCTTAGAAATGTGCCCCAAGTCTTGAAATCCCCCATCTTAGGGAAAAGGCAACTACCATTAATTCTTACCATACCCCTCACTACTTTATAAACTTCTATATCGTCACCTCACCACCTCCTATGCTCTAGTGAACAAAGTCCCAGCCTAGCCAGCCTTTTTTTGTAACTCAAACATCTCATTCCAGGCAACATCCTGGTATATCTCTTCTGAACCCTCTCCAGCTTGATAATATCCTTCGTATAACAGGGCGATCCGAACTGGACACAGTATTCCAGAAGGGACCTCACCAATGTCCTGTACAACATCAATATCATGTCCCAACTCCTGTACTCAAAGGACTGAGCAATGAAGGCAAATGTTCCAAATGTCTTTTTAACCATCCTGACTATTAGATAATGGTTTAAAAACTGCTTTTGTGCTTCCAATCCTGTCTGAAAAACAATGCTCAGCAATGCTCCAAATCTAATAACTTTGGGTCAGTGTAGGGTTTATCATATTGAGACATTATGGAAGCACTATGGCTATGGACATGTGTCACACCAATTCCTTTTCTCTGCACACTCGAAACCCTAGAATATTGTTTAGTTCATTCTTATTTTAGAATTCATTCATAACTCCACGTGACCTACACATCTACCCATTCTGCTAAATAACTAGTTTTCCAGCCAGATCTAGATTTAGTACACACTTTTTTAAAAACTAAGTAAAGATATGGTTCAGAAATGCAGTCAATTCTTTAACCTACATTTTTCCCCACATGAAGATCTTGCTCCTTTAACAAGGTTATGTTGTCCTTGTCTTTTTTCCAGCGAGGTCGTAAAAGACACAAACTCCGAAAAGTCTAATTTGAAGGGTTTTAAGGCCAGTTTGATTATAGCTAACAGATACTGCCTCAGACAACAGGCTTTCAAGTTAAAAGAAAACACTTGTACAATGAAAGGGGAGTGGCCAGTTCTCCCAGCTCAGCTCCCTCTGGTTTGGTTTGGGACTTTTGGCAGTCTGGCTATTCGCTCAAAGCAGTCAGGCAGTTGTAAAAGCTGTTGGACCCAAAGAAGCAAGACCATACTGACCTTCATCTCTCTCTCTCTGACATCTCTCCTGTAATATGCTGTGTTTGATTTTACTTTTTCTGCCCTGAGATTGTTGCAAGTATTAGGAACAACATCATTTAAGTTGGGATGATCTGTCCGGTTTTCAGATAGATTAAGTTATTCAGTATTTTGTTCTCAATTGTTTGGGTTTTATTCAGTAATTTTTGTAAATAAATTCTATTTTGTTTAAAACTGCATGGTTTGACAAACTGCATTGCTCCTGGACTATCCACAACACACCTGCTTAAAACAATGAGCAAAATTAGACTCCTGAAATATTTTGAGGGGGTCCGGCCTGCTCCAGAACATTGACATCACTGAATGGGCCAATCACAGGAGCTGAAGTGACTGGATTATCATGGCAAGGAATCATATTTCAAAAATATGCATTAAACAAGGGAAATACACAATCTTTTGTAACATATAAAGTCACAGGAAAATTGTGAGACAGCAAAGGGGAAATAGACCAGCAGTCTTTCATTTTTCCTCAGTGAATGATAATCAAAGAAGTACGAGTTGAATTTATATAGCACCATTGTGTTGCTGGGCAACCCAATGTACTCGCAATCTAATTCATCACTAAATGAGAAGTCACATTATCAGGTAAACTAGAAACAAAAACAGCTAGGTTGAGCTTTTCCAATAATTTCTGTTTGTGTTTCTGCTTTCCTGCATCGGCTGTCCTTTCAGTTTTTATTTTATAATGTAACCTCAAATTGCTTCCTACAGACAGTAATCGCAACCTCCCCAGGCAACTCTTGGGTCATGTTGATTGATGGATAAATATTCCCTGATGCGCCAAAGAAAATTCCCCTCTTTTTGTCTTCAATAAAAAACCTCAAAATATTTTAAAAAGACAGCCATCCTTCCATCATCCTGAAATCTTCAAAATCCATCTTTAGATTATTCCCACTGAAAATCTTCTCATCAGGTCTTCTGAAGAAGGGTCACCAGACCTGAACAGTTAACTCTGTTTTCTCTCTCCATAGATGCTGCCAGGCCTGCTACGTTTCTCTAGCAAATTTCTGTTATTGCCATCAAGTCATGCGTGGTTTAGCGAGTGTTACCCAAGCATGTCCAGACTGAGGGGTGACCCATTAAAGGTTTACAAAATCATGAGGGACATGGATAGGGTAAATAGACAAGGTCTTTTCCCTGGGTTTGGGGAGGTCTATAACTAGACGGCATAGGTTTAGGGTGAGAGGGGAAAGATTTAAAAGGGACCTAAGGGGAAACCTTTTCACACAGAGGGTGGTGCGTGTGTGGAATGAGCTGCTAGAGGAAGTGGTGTAAGGTGGTCCAATTACAGCATTTAAAAGGCATCGGGATAGGTTTATGAATAGGAAGGGTTTGGAGGGATATGGGCCAAGTGCTGGCAAATGGGACTAAATCAATTTAGGATATCTGATTGGCATGGATAAGTTGGACTGAAGGGTCTGTTTCCGTGCTGTACATCTACAAGATTCTATGTTGGCAGAAGAGAGATTAGAGTCTGTGGTGCCAGCATATGCATAGGAGAAATAAAAATGGTATGAGTTCAACATCTCATCTGAGAGACGTCACCTCTGACATTGTGGCACTCTGTCAGTCCTGACCTTTGTGCTCAACTCCCTGCTGATTCCAAGCAAGAATACTGCCAATGGAGCTAAAGTTGGCACCTCAGAGATTCCTGTTGGAAAGTCTGCAGCCAGGATTAAGCTGAAAGAAAAGGATGATAGGGAATGTTTGGAAGAGGCAAATTGGGATTAAGTTCCATGATGAATGATCTGAAAGAACAGTCCAATTACCACCCTGCTTTAATGTGAACACCTGTAAAAATCAGAAGAAATGTTTCTAACTAATTACCTTAGGCATGAAGTTGGCTGTTGCATCCACTGACTCCAGTCCAACAATTTATCTTGTACTCAAACCTACCGGACAGGTTCCTTGGAGAAAGCAGGCAGAAAATTCCCTGCACATTTCAGAGTGGCTCTTCAGTTATGCCCTGTGGAGCTAGGCTGTTCGTGCAGAAAATATTAATTTTGCCAGATTGCTAAAAAGATTGGTCATAGAAAAGTTGATTCTCTCCCAAGGGCTGCAATCAGCTCAAATGTACTCCCGTGGCATCCATCCAGGAACCAGTCCTCAGGAACACATAATTTAAGCTCAAGGGTAGACATCCTAACCCACTGTTGGAACAGTAGCAAAACGAGCTGTCATTCTCAATGATGGACTGTGCTCTTGCTGTCTCAAGAGATTCAAAATTTCCCTTTCAATGTGAGACAAACTGATCTATCCCAATGCAAATGTGATGAATTTTCAATTATGTTAAAACACTGGACAGAGTTGGTGAAACAGCTGATTATTCAAAGCAGACATGAACCCCTTACTTTAAAGGTTAAACCAAACTCTGTTAGCTAATTATTTTTTATGGGAATAGCCAATGAAGTTGCAAATCATTGTGGATATGCCTACGTTCAGTACAGTGACTGCAGAAAGTGTAACATTACTGAGGGAGAAAATCAAAACAGAAAGAATTGCAGATGCTGTAAATCAGCAAAAAAAATCAGAAATTGCTGAAAAGCTCAGCAGGTCTGGCAGCATCTGTGGAGAGAAGGGTCACTCGACCCAAAAGGCTAACTCTGATTTCTCTCCACAGATGCTGCCAGACCTGCTGAGCTTTTCCAGCAATTTCTGTTTTTATTTGTGAGGGAGAAACTTGTCTATGTCTTCCTGATGATGGGCTAATGCCCAAAACACCGATTTTCCTGCTCCTTGGATGTTGCCTGACCTGCTGTGCACCACACTCTCGATTCTACGTCTTGTAGATTATTCTGCAAACCATGACAGAGCAATGGGATTTCCATTCCTGAACACACGCTCCTGAATGGAAATGAAGGCGGTCAGGTCCAGTGATGAGCTAGTGCAATGTGTTGGCACAACATCTCAACACCTCATGCATTTGAACCCCGTGTAAACTAATGGTTTGAATCAGTCGTCTCTCCTACACATTACAAGAAGTTTCCATGTGATATTCTGATGGACAGTGCCATCCATCCCCTTGTACGTCTGGTCTCAGTACCTACTCAAAACCTAAGTCTGATTTTGAGACATAAGGTAATATCATTCCTAAATAAAGATTTGAATTTGTATAGAGCCTCTCAGAATGTCCCAAAGTGTTTATTACTGTTCTTACAATACTCTTACTGATAACTCACCTGGTTCATTAATGTTCTTCAGGGAAGGAAATCTGCCATCCTTACCTGGTCTGGCCTACATGTGACTCCAGACCCACAACAATGCTATTATCTCTTGGCTTATATATTCTGTTCCTGTGTGTCTCTCTCCACCTCACCTGATGAAGGGGCAGCGCTCCAAAAGCTTATGATTTTAAATAAACCTGTTGGATTATAACCTGGTGTCATGCGACTTCTGACTTTATCCACCCCAGTCCAACACTGGCACCTCCACATCACAATATCCCTAAGAGAGATAAATCTTCCACCCTTTCTTGGTCTGGCCAACCTGTCTCTCCAGACCCACAGCTGTGTGGTGGATTCTAAACTGCCCTCAGATATCTTTACCCAGAGAGTGGTGGGGGCATTGAATGCGCTGCCTGTAGGAGTGGCAGAGTCAGAATCATTGGTGACCTTTAAGCGGCAATTGGATAGGTACATGGATAGGTGCTTAAGCTAGGACAAATGTCCGGCACAACATTGTGGGCTGAAGGGCCTGTTCTGTGCTGTATTGTTCTATGTTCGATGTTCTATATGGCCCGAGCAAGACACTGAATTCAGCGGGAAATGGACAACAAATAGTTGGCCTTCCCAGCAATGCTCACATGCTGAGAGAGAATAATATTTTCTTCAAAAATTCAGCGCCATCTGCGAAGTACTGTGGTTTGCAATGATAAAGGTGGAGTTTGCATATTCTCCCCATGTCTGCATAGGTTTCCTCCAGTTTCCTCCCACAGTCCAAAGATGTGCAGGCTGGGTAGGTTGGCCATCGGAAATTGCCCACAGTGTCCAGGGATGTGCAGGTTGGGTGGGTTAACCATGGGAAATACAGGGATTGGACACAGGGTGGGATGCTCTTCGGAGGGTCAGTATGGACTCAATGGGTCAAATGACCTGCTTTCACACAGTAGGGATTCTATCATCTATTGATTCTCTGTTTAGTCTTCATTTTAAAGGTCTGTCAAAAGACTGTGCCTTCGCAATGTGTCTCATCCCCCCTTTCACATATCCTCCTTCGCTGTGTACACAGGGTTTCTGATACAGATATTAATTGAGAGCAAGATGAGAGGGGAAACTTTAAAAGTTCTAAAAAGCACAATGTTATTATATCATCCTCTGTTTCCTCCAAGTTACATCTTCACAAATATCTAGCTTGGTGAACTGTTCCCACCTTCTTGTAAAGATAATTAGATCACCTTTTATTATTCCATTTTACACACTGTGGCAAAAGATTCTAAGAACCAATTGTGTTTGCATCTTAATTCAGCTACCTAGTGATTAGTTAATACTTTCTGCCTTAACCTTCCACACAAGTGTTCATCATCTAATATTTACCACAATGGAATCTGACTTCTAGCCTGTCCTACTTCTTATTTGGTAAATCATATTACTCTGTGAAGGTATTCATACTTTTCCTCTGAGTCTTTTATAAGTTCAACGCAGTTTCTATTCTGCATTTTAACTTCCAGTCAACTGTTTGGAACCCGGGATTACAGGAGCTGACCTGTACCTCACTGGAGTTTAGGTGATGAGAGGTGACCTTATTGAAATGCACACGGTTCTGAGGAGGCTTGTCATGGTCAATACTGAGAGCATGTTCCCCCTTGTGGGGAATGTTAGGGGGCATGGTTTAGTCATTATGGACTCTCTCATTAACGATGGAGAGGTGGTGGAACTATTTCCCTTGCGGGGGGTAGAAAGATACATAGAGTTCTCTTCCACAGAGATCAGTTTGGCTGCATCATAGAATACATTCAAAGTTGAGTTAAACAGATTAGATTAGATTCCCGACAGTGTGGAAACAGGCCCTTCAGCCCAACCAGTCCACGCCAACCCTCCGAAGAGCAACCCACCCAGACCCATTTCCCTCTGAATGATGCACCTAACAGTACGGGCAATTTAGGAAGGCCGATTCACCTAAACCTGCACATCTTTGGATTGTGGGAGGAAACCGGAGCACCCGGAGGAAACCCACTCAGACACGGGGAGACATGGAGGGACACTGAGGTCTGGCAGGAACATGAGGTCACAATCAGATCTAATTAAATGGAGTGGATTCAAGGGATCCAATGGGATCTTTTGCATTTATCTGAGAGATCACCTGGAAATGTTTCTTTGGAAAGTCAGCTCCGCTGACAGTACAGCACTCCCTCTGGACTTGACTGGACTGTCAGCTTTGATAATCATACTCAGACTTCTGGAATCTGACTTAAACTCACAATCTTCAGGCTCATGGTTAATGCACATAACTCCCTCAGGTGACCATCAGTAAATGGGCCACTCCCTGCCTCCCGCACGGCTTATTCTATTGTACTACCTTTGGTGACAATGTCTGACAGGTAGAGAAAATAACTTGTCAAAGTAACTGGGTTGAAGAAACAGGTTGCTAATTTAAGATAACTGAAGAGTTAATGCTCCACATCTGCACAGGAAGAGAAAGCAGGGCTTCAGGGGAGAATAAGATGCTCAAGAGTTCAGGGGTCAGAGATTGGAGGTTGGAGGTGTGGAGAGGAAGCACTTAAGTCCCAAAGTAGTTGGCAGGATCCAGACCATGGCCGTTGGTGTTACATTATTTAAATGGCCCAAATGACAATCAGGCAGCTACATTTTGTACAGGTAGATTAGTAAGATGCTACATTTGAAGCCTAAGGTGAGTTGTTTTTATTCTTTCATTGGATTGGTGTTGCCAGCAAGTCTAGCCTTTGTTGCCCACCCCTAATCGCCCCTGAACTGAGTGGCTTCCCAATTACAGAAGGCAGTAAATGTTGAACTACATTGGGCAGCACGGTGGCTCAGTGGTTAGCACTGCTGTCTCCTAACACTAGGGAGCCAGGTTCGATTCCACCCTCTGGGTGTCTGTGTGGAGTTTGCACATTCTCCCCATGTCTGCATGGGTTTCCTCCCACAGTTCAAAGATGTGCAGGCTGGGTGGGTTAACCATGGGAAATATAGGGATTGGATGGGGTGGGATGCTCTACGGAGGGTCAGTATGAACTCACTGGGTCAAATGACCTGCTTTCACACAGTAAGGATTCTATGATTGATTCGTATTCCCTGGCAAAGTTCCTCAGGGCAACTCTTGTCCTCACTTTTCAGCTGTGGCTCCAAGAATTGCTTGTTGAGTGACTTTAGGGGGTCACAAATCCTGAAACGTGGTTAACATTATCTTTGTTTTGAACCCAGCTGCCACTCCTCTAACAGGCCTCTGATTGATGTGATTCCCATTCTGTTTGTTAGTTTGTTATTGCTTTCCCATCATCCTTACAATTGCTCCTCAACATTTTTATAGAGCCGTTTTGGAAATATTGGGTCAACAATGGGAACTTTATTCTGTGACTTTTCCCCTGAGGCAATGTTTTAACAATCAAGCTTAGAAATTCCAAGATTGGTTGCAATTGAAATTCTTCGTTGTAGTGACCTAGCAGTGTATTTCTGTACAATTACTAACGTTAAAGGAAAATATTTAAATTCTGTGCTTGACACTTAACATTATATTTTGCAACAAAATCAGCTGGAAGACAGTAATGTTTACAACGTGAACAGCTTTTGAGCAAATTTTCTCTGCCCATTACTTTAAATCGTGGCTTCCAAAATGATCATTCCAAATGCCTCTCTTAAAAGACTAATCAAGAAGTGAATGCCAGTCTGTTCAACAGCAGTGCACTATTAATGCAAATGGTCATTTCTTAGCCCCTAGCTATTAATCGTTGAGAAACAACCTTAAATGGAATTGGAAGCTAATGCTGTATATCCTCTTGATTAAACTATTTTTCTTTGGAATGTCCTTATAGCAAACTTAATAGCCCTTCTGACTTGGTATCTTAATCAGAAAGACAGCAGCAAATTCAAAATTCCAAATTTCCTGTTGCTCAAATCTGGGTCGTTTTCATCATCATTCACTTGAGGAAGCAGCATTCCATCTAACAGTCAAGGAAAGGAAAAATGACCTACTTTCTGCCCTCGCTTCATCTCCCAGATCGATTTTGAATGCCAGCAGCATCGAACGATGTGGGGAAGAGATGGGAAGGTGGAGTTGAGGGTGAGGAATGGTCAGAGTGCTGAATGTTACCAGCTCTCTGGAGAATGCCTGGAAGATGGGAGATTCTGTGAAATGGTGGCAGAAGGTTTGGGTGGGGAGCTAGATGCCTTGCTGCTGCCTCAGGACATCACCTCCTACAGGCGAAGAGTGGGTAGCCAATTATTAGACCATAAGACATGGGAGCATTCATAGACCAATCAGCTTATTAAGCCTACTCCACCATTCAAATGAGATCACGGCTGACCTGATGATCCTCAACTCCACTTTCCTGCCTTTTTCCCATCGTGATCAAAAATTTGCTTACATCAGCCTCAAATATACATAATGACCCAGCCTCGACAGCCCTCTGTGGTGAAGAATTTCACACATTCATTCCATTCTGAGAGAAAACATTCCTCCTCATCTCTGTCTTAAATGGGGGACCCCTTATCCTGAGGTTATGTCCTCTGATCCGAGACTCGCCCACAATGCAAAACAGCCTCTCAGCATCTAACCTGTCAAGTCCCGTGAGACGTTTATACATTTCAATGAGGTCTCTCATTCGCCTAACCTACAGTGAGTGCAGGGCCAAACTATTCAATGTTTCCTTGTCAGAAAGTCCCTCCTTACTGGAATCAACCGAGCTAACCTGCTCTGAACTGCCTCCAATGCCGATGTATCTTTCCTTAGATACAAGGGCCAAAACTGTTCACAGTATTGCAGCTCTGATCTGACTACTAGAAAGTGAGGACTGCAGAGGCTGGAGATCAGAGTTGAGGGTGTGTTGCTGGAAAAGTACAGCGTGTCAGGCAACATCTGAGGAGCAGGAAATGAAGGGCTTATGTTCAAAACGTCGATTCTCCTGCTCCTCTCCTCAGATGTTGCCTGACCAGCTGTGCTTTTCTAGCACCACACTCTTCAACTGTGTTCTGACTAGTTTTACAAAGGTTTTACAAAGTCTCCCTGCTTTTATACTCCATTGTCTTTGAAATAAAGACCAAATTAAACCAATTAACTCACTAGTTATGGGCCAGTCCTGTGGGGACCATTAGACTGGGAGCTGTCAAGTCTGGTGTCACACTGGAGAAACAGTTCAGGTAAACTGCCAGGGTTAAAATGCCATCGGGAAGTGAGAGGAACAAGCCAGGCCATCACGCTAGTCACAACGTTGGGTGGTCCCAGAACCTGGACTGGATGGAGTCATGTAGGGAATGAAATAAAAAGTGAGAAACTCTTAGCCCGAGTTCCAACATGTTTGGGAACTCAGAGAAGGGAAGTAAAGTTTGAGAGAATAAGGTTAGAGCCAATGATGGGGCCGGGCGTAGATCCTTTGAGGAAGGATTCTACTGAAAAGGCACTGCAGTCTGTGAATTCTGTACAAAATCACTCAATTGTAAAACCATTTGGATTCACAAGAACATCGAAGAATTAATACGTGCATCGTCATATCTTTAGACTGGAGTTGCATTTCCAAAACACAGCTACACAACTTAAAATACCTTCCAAAAACACTAAATGACTGAAGTGAAAATGTTGAACGTGCTCTGCCCCATTAAACAGTACTAACAAACTCACTTTTGGTCCATGTAACCAACTAAATCATATGAATCTATTTATTACCCCAACATTTAAGCACTGTCTACTGCAGTCTATAAATTGGAATGCTGCTGTTTCATTATTCCCCGGATTCTGAAAGTTGGAGAATTAATTAACTGATAGACGAGACTGTGTTGACAAAGTGCAGATAACAATTTAAATACTTCCAGGCTGGGGAGCAGACTGAGAGTCAGACAGCGAAACAGCAGGGTACACACTGCTGTGGACCAGCTTGCTTACAGCTGTCTCTGTAAAATCTTACTCATTTAGTAATCTTGTGCCCTCTAGGTTTGTAACAAATTTGGAATTTTACTGGAATACCATTCAGTTAACCTGGGTGTGAGTAAAGAATATGTTTTCATATAGTCATCACAATCAGTCTGCTTTCACAACCTTTGCAAATTTGCAGCAAGAAATTGTAAAATTTGAATTTTGTGCAGCGTTGATTATCCTGAAATAAGAACAGGGTGAGAATCCCGACCAGACTTGCTCTGGTAAGCCCTCCAGGATTCCACATAAAAGCTTCATAGAAAATTCAAAGTTTTGATGGGATAAATAACCGAGTGGAAGTGGCAGACTGGAGACTTACTTCAGCTGTTCGGTGCATGTGTAGAGTGAGAACAGTAGTAAGTGCTAATGCCAGGGGACTACATGCACACTGTTCACTGTGGAGTAGCCACTCATTTAGCACTATGATTGTAACCATGTAAAAAAGCTAGATCAATATTTGTTTAGGAGTGGGATGTAGGGGCTAGAAGTCAAGATAAAGGTGATTAAATTCTCGATTAAGTCCAATAGTCACGGCTGCTGTGGGGGCAACCACAATTCCTAATGAATTAACTGAGCAATGATCGCATTACAAAGGATGCTCTGGTGAAGATTCTCGTTTTAAATTAAATATGTGTCAACACTTATGAGCGGGTCACTTGGATAGGTAGGTGCAGGAGACAGTTGTTTTGTTCCAGAGAGGAAGGGGGTTGGGGGAAGCAATTGGCATTATGAGATTAATGAGCAAACATGTTCAGAATTTGCACAGGAAGCATACGTTTCTTTTGTACACTTTGAAAAACATACGGTCGGTTTGATTTGAATAAAGTCAAAAGTCACACAACACCAAGTTATAATCCAACTGATTTATTTGAAATTACAAGCTTTTGGAGTGACGCTATGTTTTGAAGAAGCGTAGAGGCAGTGGCCTGGTGAGGGAGGGGGGATACTGGCCTGGTGTGGGAGGGACAATCGCGTCCTGGTATGGGAGGGACAATCGCGTCCTGGTGAAGGAGGGAGGATACTGGCCTGGTGAAGGAGGGACAATCGCGGCCTGGTGTGGGAGGGAGGATAGCGGCCTGGTGTGGGAGGGAGATAGCGGCCTGGTGTGGGAGGGAGATAGCGGCCTAGTGAGGGATGAAGGATAGTGACCTGGTGAGGGATGGAGGATAATGGCCTGGTGAGGGAGGGGGATACCAGCCTAGTGAGGGAGAGGGAATACCGGCCTGGAGTGGGAGGGAGGATAGAGGCCTGGTGAGGGAGGGAGGATACCTCCTGTTGAGGGAGGAAGGATAGCGGCCTGGTGAGGGAGGGAGAATATTGGCCTGGTGAGGGAGGGAGGATAGTGGCCTGGTGAGGGAGGGAGGATAGTGGCCTGGTGAGGGAGGGAGAATAGTGGCCTGGTGAGGGAGGGAGGATAGTGGCCTGGCGAGGGAAGGAGGATAGTAGCCTGATGTGAGAAGGAAGATACCGGCCTGGTGTGGGAGGGAGGATAGAAGCCTGTTGAGGGAGGGAGGATAGTGGCCTAGTGAGGGATGGAGGATAATGGCCTGGTGAGGGAGGGGGATACCAGCCTGGTGAGGGAGAGGGAATACCGGCCTGGAGTGGGAGGGAGGATAGAGGCCTGGTGAGGGAGGGAGAATAGTGGCCTGGTGAGGGAGGGAGGATAGTGGCCTGATGTGGAAAGGAGGATAGTGGCCCAGTGTGGGAGGGAGGATAGAGGCCTGTTGAGGGAGGGAGGATAGTGGCCTGGTGAGGGAGGGAGGATAGAGGTCTGGTGAGGAAGGGAGGATAGCAGCCTGGTGTGGAAGGGAGGATAGCGGCTTAGTGAGGGAGGGAGGATAGTGGCCTGGTGTGGGAGGGAGGATAGCGGCCTGGTGAGGGAGGGAGGATAGTAGCCTGATGTGAGAATGATACCAGCCTGGTGTGGGAGGGAGGATAGAGGCCTGGTGAGGGAGGGAGGATAGTGGCCTGGTGTGGAAGGGAGGATACCGGCCTGGTGTGGGAGAGAGGATAAAAGCCTGTTGAGGGAGGGAGGATAGTGGCCTGGTAAGGGAGGGAGGATAGAGGTCTGGTGAGGAAGGGAGGATAGCGGCCTGGTGAGGGAGGGAGGGTAAAGGCCTGGTGAGGGAGGGAGGATAGAGGCCTGGTGAGGGAGGGAGATAGCAGCCTGGTGAGGGATGAAGGATAGTGACCTGGTGAGGGAGGGAGGATACCAGCCTGGTGAGGGAGAGGGAATACCGGCCTGGAGTGGGAGGGAGGATAGAGGCCTGGTGAGGGAGGGAGGATAGTGGCCTGGTGAGGGAGGGAGGATAGCAGCCTGATGTGAGAAGGAGGATACCGGCCTGGTGTGGGAGGGAGGATAGAGGCCTGTTGAGGGAGGGAGGATAGTGGCCTGGTGAGGGAGGGAGGATAGAGGTCTGCTGAGGGAGGGAGGATAGAGGCCTGGTGTGGGAGGGAGGATAGTGGCCTGGTGAGGGATGGAGGATAATGGCCTGGTGAGGGAGGGGGATACCAGCCTGGAGTGGGAGGGACGATAGACGCCTGGTGAGGGAGGGAGAATAGTGGCCTGGTGAGGGAGGGAGGATAGTGGCCTGGCGAGGGAAGGAGGATAGTAGCCTGATGTGAGAAGGAGAATACCGGCCTGGTGTGGGAGGGAGGATAGAGGCCTGTTGAGGGAGGGAGGATAGAGGCCTGTTGAGGGAGGGAGGATAGTGACCTGGTGAGGGAGGGAGGATAGTGGCCTGGTGAGGGAGGGAGGATAAAGGCCTGGTGAGGGAGGGTGGATAGAGGCCTGGTGTGGAAGGGAGGATAGCAGCCTGGTGTGGAAGGGAGGATAGAGGCCTGGTGAGATTAGATTAGATTACTTTTGATTAGATTAGATTACTTACAGTGTGGAAACAGGCCCTTCAGCCCAACAAGTCCACACCGACCCGCCGAAGCGCAACCCACCCATACCCCTACATTTACCCCTTACCTAACACTACGGGCAATTTAGCATGGCAAATTCACCTGACCTGCACATCTTTGTGACTGTGGGAGGAAACCGGAGCATCCGGAGGAAACCCACGCAGACACGGGGAGAACGTGCAAACTCCATACAGTCAGTCGCCTGAGTCGGGAATTGAACGCGGGTCTCAGGCGCTGTGAGGCAGCAGTGCTAACCACTGTGCCACCGTGCCGCCTCAGGGAGGATAGCAGCCTGGTGAGGGAGGGAGGATAGAGGCCTGGTGTGGAAGGGAGGATAGCGGCCTCGTGAGGGAGGGAGGATAGTAGCCTGATGTGAGAAGGAGGATACCAGCCTGGTGTGGGAAGGAGGATAGAGGCCTGGTGAGGGAGGGAGGATAGAGGCCTGGTGAAGGAGGGAGGATAGAGGCCTGGTGAAGGAGGGAGGATAGAGGCCTGGTGAAGGAGGGAGGATAGAGGCCTGGTGAAGGAGGGAGGATAGTGGCCTGGTGAGGGAGGGGGATAGAGGCCTGGTGAGTGAGTGAGGATAGCAGCCTAGTGAGTGAGTGAGGATAGTGGCCTGGTGAGGGAGGGAGGATAGCGGCCTGGTGAGGGAGGGAGGATAGCGGCCTGGTGAGGGAGGGAGGATAAAGGCCTGGTGAGGGAGGGAGGATAGAGGTCTGGTGAGGAAGGGAGGATAGCAGCCTGGTGAGGGAGGGAGGATAGAGGCCTGGTGAGGGAGGGAGGATAGTGGCCTGGTGTGGAAGGGAGGATAGAGGCCTGGTGAAGGAGGGAGGATAGTGGCCTGGTGAGGGAGGGGGATAGAGGCCTGGTGAGTGAGTGAGGATAGCAGCCTAGTGAGTGAGTGAGGATAGCGGCCTGGTGAGGAAGGGAGGATAGCAGCCTGGTGAGGGAGGGAGGATAAAGGCCTGGTGAGGGAGGGAGGATAGAGGTCTGGTGAGGAAGGGAGGATAGCAGCCTGGTGAGGGAGGGAGGATAGAGGCCTGGTGAGGGAGGGAGGATAGTGGCCTGGTGTGGAAGGGAGGATAGAGGCCTGGTGTGGAAGGGAGGATAGTGGCCTGGTGAGGGAGGGGGATAGAGGCCTGGTGAGTGAGTGAGGATAGCAGCCTAGTGAGTGAGTGAGGATAGCGGCCTGGTGTGGGAGGGAGGATTGAGGCTTGGTGAGGGAGCGGGGATACCGGCCTGGTGAGTGAGTGAGGATAGAGGCCTGTTGAGGGAGGGAGGATCGTGGCCCGGTGTGGGAGGGAGGATAGAGACCTGTTGAGGGAGAGAGAATAGCGGCATGGTGAGGGGGGGGGGAGGATAGCGGCATGGTGAGGGAGAGAGGATAGTGGCATGGTGAGGGAGGGAGGATAGAGCCTGGTGAGGGAAAGAGGAGACCGGCCTGGTGTGTGAGGGAGAATAGTGGCCCTGTGTGGGAGGGAGGATAATGAGCCGGTGTGCTCTGAGAAGATGGAGGGGGGAAATTTGGAGAGAAATGTGAGGAAGATGTGAGCACCTTATGCAGAGCAGCCATATCTCTTACCCTTCAGAGTGCAACACGAATATCTAGTTCAACAAAGCTTGACCAATGAACAATATTAGGATTCTCAAAGTGAAATCTGACACTAACTTATACTTTCTCCTGTCATTCTAGAAGGGGTGAGATTAAACACAGACTCAAACTAAACTCTGGGTAACTTTACACAAACAGGATTGCAACTTGCAAACTGAGTACAGATCATTTCCTTCCCTCTTCACTTCTGTCGAGTTAATACAGGCATCAATTCACTATCTCTCTCGGTGTTTGAACATATCTCTGGATAATGATTGTAAGCTTCATGCAGTTCCCTGCACTGAGGTCAATGAAAGTTACTTGTTACTTTGGTTAGACTTTTGGCGTGTGACTCTTAGACCTAGCATGTTATTCAGCCATTTGGTTTGTCTCCAGCACCACCTTATCTTTAATTCGTTGTAATTATCTCACTGCCCCAATGAATAAGAATGAAGGTCATCCCTTCACTTGCTATTCAGCTGTAGACACTTTACTCACACTGTCTGACACTCTTGATTACCTGCAGAGAGTCACTATTAGCCTGTCGACACTCCACTCACACCATTTGTACAATCTTTTGATCCCTCTGCTATAAATTCTGTGCCTATGTGCCTCCTTGCATTCCACCTGACGAAGGAGAAGTGCTCTGAAAGCTTGTGATTTCAAATAAACCTGTTGGACTATAACAATGGTGTTGTGTGACTTCTGACCATTTTAGTGGGACAGAAAGATGGAGAGAAATTCCAAGCAAAAGAAGTGTTGAAATTCATAATTAGACCGGTGGCAATAAAGATTTCATGGATGATAAAATATAAGTGCATTCATGACACAGGGTTGCCAGGGATCTATGATATAGTAGACAGATGCTTGGGAGAGAAAGATCCAATCTACCAGACTGAATGTAGACCTACTTACCACGGATGTCTTAGTGCTTGCTCACATGTGTAACGTTTGTTTGGGTCCTTCTCCATCAAGCGTTTTATGAAATCTTTAGCTGAAGGAAATAAAGGATATGAGTAAATCTTTGCCCCATACATACACAAAGCAAAGGATACAAACTAATCAGAGTCTTGTGGCACAGGGTAACGTCCCCACCTCTGAGCTAGAGAATGTATGTTTAAGACCTCTCCATCCTAAACACATACCTGTAGAGGTTGATTAAAAGCATTGATAAAATAACCATTGTTAGCCAATGAGGAATAAGAACCAAGTATTGGCTTATTAGTAACAAACCTACTAACTTTTCCAGACCTCCCTAAGGAACTAGCCTAAGTCCAATCAGCCCATTGAGGGTCTTCCACTAAGTAATAATCCCAAATGCCCCCAGAGCACAGGCAAAAGTACAAATGAAAAATTGAGTTTTGAAAGACTGTGACTGAAATTGATAACCAATATGTTGCTTGGACTATTGAACCAATTTGTAACAGCTATATTAGCCATATCCATTGAATTTGTAATTTATAACTGGTAATTGATCATAGTAGGCTTATTAATTCAGGTTTCATTTATGTAGCTAAACCCTGGGTCACAGGCTCTCAGTGGTTAGCTCAGCTTGCATTTAGTGTTTGGTTTGATTGGCTCTTGTATAGTAAGAGTTCTTTCATTATTTAAATGATGGAATCTGGTGGGGTCATTCTTTTAGCAAATAAATGGGATATAGGACTATTTGTTTTCAAAGTGAGTTACTGGTCTCTGTGAAGCTAATAATACTAGTTGACATTTGGGTTGGTGTTTCCATTTAAATCGTACTGACGTTTGCCCATGTGGCACATTCCACACATCAGAGTGGGTTGTATTCCTGGTACTGGTTTCTTTAGGTCCATCCCATCGCCATCGTGGTTTAAAAGAAAGAAGTCAAAGTGACATTTCAAAGTACTCTTACCGTTATTGCTACTTTCTGCTGCATGGTTTTATTTTGTAGTGTGCTCTGCCTTATGGGAAAGTACTGCAGCAATTTCATATCACACAAGGGCATCACAGTGGCTCAGTGGTTAGCACTGCTGCCTCACAGCACCAGGGATCCAGGTTTGATTCCAGCCTTGGGTGACTGTCCGTGTGAAGTTTGCACATTCTCCCTGTGTCTGTGTGGGTTCGCTCCGGGTGCTCCAGTTTCCTCCCACAATCCAATCCAAAGATGTGCTTGCCACGCGAATTGGCCATGCTAAATTGCCCATAGTGTTAGGTGCGTCAGTCAGGGGTAAATAGAGGGTAGGGGAATGGGTCTGTGTGGGTTACTCTTCGGTGGGGGGTGGAGGGGGGGTCAGTGAGGACTTGGTGGGCCAAAGGGCCTGTTTCAGTACTATAGGGATTCTAATCTAGTGTGGAACCTGTCGGATGTATGTTTCTCATTGAACATCACCAAAAGCTATAAATTCATCAACTTGCCGTCTGTGAATCCCACAGTGTGGAAGCAGGCCATTCAGCCCATCATCCACACCATCCCTCCAAAGAGTATCCCAACAGACCCACCCCGTCCTTGTTACCCTGCATTTCACACAGTTAACCCACTTGGCCTGCACATCCCTGAACACTATGGGCAATTTAGCATGGCCAATCCACCTAACCTGCACCTCTACATGT
This sequence comes from Hemiscyllium ocellatum, assembly GCF_020745735.1. Lineage (NCBI taxonomy): Eukaryota > Metazoa > Chordata > Chondrichthyes > Orectolobiformes > Hemiscylliidae > Hemiscyllium > Hemiscyllium ocellatum. The sequence continues at coordinate 5,718,163 of NC_083423.1, forward strand.
TCTGTGGACTCAGTGAGGTGACTAGCTAGTGTCAAAGGATGAGCAACTAAATATTTAATCCAAAAATTTAATATAAAACGTAAAATAAATTTATCAGACTGCACAAATTCACTTGCAGCTGGAAGAGACCTTTAGTCTGTCACAGGATGCAATGCAGAAACAACAAACATCAGGGTAGGGTTTTCCAGTGATGGGAGTGGGGTAGCAGACAGTGATCAGATGGTTGCAACTGAGTTGCCATCCTTTATTACATTCTCAATTCACTTACAGATTGAGGGATTTATTGCCTATCTACAGTTGCACTGGAGCTGTAGGGTTGGCTCAGCCATTTCAGAGTCAGCCACGTTGCTGTGGGTCCGGGTTCACATGTTGGCCAGACTGGATAAGGATTACCGATTTCCTTCTCTACTATTACATGGGTTCTTGTAACAAAGGGCACATAACTTTTAATGCCAGGTTTATTGAGTTGAAGTTTCACCATTTGTCATGTTGGGGAATGAACCCATGCTCCCCAAATATTAGGCAGCATCTATTGATTGCTAATCCAGTGACAATATCGTGACATCACCACCTCCCCTAACAAGCTGCATGAAGAGCACAATGGGAACGCTGAGGGGGCAAGTCATTCTCTGAGTCTCTCTTAATCTCAGGAAATGTATAAAGCAATGAGCAAAGCAGAAGACGATGGAAAACCTGCAGCCTTAAAAGTCAATATTTTCCACTAATGACAACTCAGCTGCCTCTACTTGGTTATCTTTTCTGAAGTGTCGGTACTTTTTTCTTTGAAGTGTGCAAGGAGCTGCAAAAACTTTCAATTATCATTGGCAAAGCAAAAGAGAATGTTCTGAAATTTAAAAATAAAATGAGGCCAGTTGGAGAAACCTGCCAAATAACTGTTTTGTTTTAATTTCAAGGCTGCATTTATCTTCTTCAGCATTAAGGCATAATTCCACGCCTTGGCAGCTGGGGATCTTGGCAGCAATTATTAAAGTTCTCTGTATTTTAAAAATAGAACAAAATACATTCAATAGCTTGGACTGAGATACACAAACTGAGAATTAGTGAGAGTTAGTTCACGTTGGCAAATCCTCAGTTGGTGAACCATCCTGTGCAATAATATTCACCTCACCTAGGGAGGACAATGGTTATGAGGAGTGACTGTGGGGTGGGGGGAGGGAAAGTGCTGGGGGCAGAAACAAATGCGAGAAGAGAATTCAGAAATTCTCTGGAATAAATCAGGGTGTTGAACTTTAGCTGTGTGGAAAGGTTAGAGGAGCTGAGGCTATTCTCTTTGAGAGAAGATGGGAATAAGAGGAGTTTGAAAGGAGACAGAATGATAAATTTAAGTTTGATTTGTATTTCTATATTGTGAGTGTTAAAAGGGGAGACATCATTTTAGTTTCATTTTTGAATCCTGTGAGTGGCACTGGGTTTAATTATTTGAGGATTAAATAGAATAGTCCAGAAACAAACACAGAGGGACGAAAAAAGTGCGATGTTCCCAAGAAACAATGTGTCCTCTGATACAGGGAGACAGACAGAAAACAAGCTATTTTAGAAAAGATAGAACTATCCAGAAGGTCAAGGAGTGTGTAGGACTTTTCAGAGAGAGAACCAGGTCATTCAGAGAGAAGCAAAAAGGATCTGCAGTTTCAGTACTGCAGTTTAGCAGTCTCCAAAACAGTCAGGGCAGCAGGGGCAAGAAGTTGTGAATGTCTAAATATCAGTAAGAGAAAGTTTCCTGAAATAGAAGGCTATGCGATTGAGATTTAAGTGAACCTGCGATAAGTGAGCTGTGTTCAAGGGTCTCAAGATATAGCATTGAGTGAATGCAGAAATGTTTTCAAAATAAGCCTAGAACAGCAATTCCCATTGAATAAGAAATGTCAATGTGGAAACAAAGTCATCCTTAACTAAGGTTTGAGGACGTTTAAGGTTTGTATTGATGATATGGGATTGAATCCTTATATCTGATAGTTATGATGAGGTCCCTTTAGTTAGTTCTTGCACAATGTGAAATAGTTCTTTTGTTTACATTTTATATATAATAAAGTTTGATGTTATTTTGTTGACTGTGATTGACCTTCACAGCAAATCAAGCTGATGATCTCTCAAGCCAGGTCTCACTCTGGGATTGGATCTCTCCTCTATTACCGTCAGCGGAGATCATACACTTTACTGTGGACTTGGTTCTGAGCAGTTACTAAAGGACGCATCAGAGGTTGGGCTAGCACTGGTGGGAGGAGGTTCAGTTTGTTCATGAATAAGTCGATCGAACCCTAAGAGATTCAGATTCAGAATATGATACAGTAATCCCTGTTAAAAATACAATTGTACAGACTGGACTGGATTTGATAGTGACGTGTGGTTGAATGGTCATTCACAAATCATTCCCTGAACTTCTGCATTAGAAAGATTTCCTCTCTTAAGAACTGATGCACTTGTTTCTTTCTAGTTGATGACCTGGAACTGTTTAAATTGTATTGCATAGAATTTTGACAATAAAATATTTAACATAAATATGAAACTTGTTTACCATAGAGGCTTGTGCTTCTGTTAAAATGGGACAAAAAGAATATGCATGAATGTGTGTAGAGCTACAAGTGTTTGAACGCTAATATTGACACAGCATAATGTCAGGACAAAGGCTTTCAGTGACTGTAAGATGATGATACAATCAGCTAAATCAACACTGTAGTGAGGAGAGATCAAAATTTTTGACATTTTGTGATGAGTGATTCACACTTCCGGACACCCGTATACTCTTCCAGAATCTAAAGACCCACAGTCACAGCGACATGGAATATTTAACTCTCTTTCTGGATGCTTCAGTCTCTGGACATGAACATTATCCAGGTTAAAACATGCAGTTTAATCAGTATTCCTGTCCAGCTTGGAGTTTTGGATTTTGGACTAGTAGCGTGTGAATTTTCTGTGTATGTGAAGAGGTTTAATGATTAACCTGTAAATATTTCTCGAGCCTTGGTTACTTCTTTTCATAAAACAGCATGAGGTTGATAGTTCTTGGAGGCTAATGGGAATTTGCTTTCCCTGGGTAAGCTTTATGAGAGACCACAGTAACAATGTGGTGCACTGACTTTAGCTAAAAAAGTTCTGGAATTCTGGAGAAAACATTACAGCTTGGCAAACTTTTTAGTTTCAGTTTGACAGCTTTGTGGAAGTCTTGGTTGAAGATGAATGTGTCGAACAGTTGGTCCTGATGAAAGATGATCTAGGATTGTTTAGAAAAAGGTCACGTCAGTATAAACAGTTTAGTTTGAAAGTCCCAGACCAAAGGTGATTGGTTAAAACTCGGGAGGAATTATGTGAAGCTGAGAAAGTCTAAACTCAGTTGTATTCAGACTCAAGAAGAGGCCATCAGATGTTCCAGATGGAGAACTGAAGCCCCCAATAAATTAAGAAGGGCATATGCCTGAAACGTCAATTCTCCTGCTCCTCGGATGCTGCCTGGCCTGCTGTGTTTTTCCAGCACCACATTTTTCAAGCCCTGATTACAGACTTGTCAACCCTGCAGAATACCTCCTAGCTTCAAGGTTATTGACCATGGGGAACCACAATGTAATTTCCCAGAAAGTACCCTCCAAGTCACAGACTGTGGGTGTCCACCATCATTCCTTCCCATGTCATTATCCCACTGTCACTGAGTCAATGTCATAGAGTACCTTTACCTAACACCTTTGTGAAGGTGCAATTATCACATTGACAAGATAAACGAAGGATCGGCATCATATTTTCAGGGCAATATGAGGTATATATACCTGTAACCTTTCCAGAACTGCCCACATTATAAGAAAAAAAGAAATGTTCTTCAGCATACCAGATTCTGAGATGTCATCCCAGTATGGACAGTCAAATTCATATTCTGCCTTTAATATCTGTTCAAACAGTCTGGAGTCATTTTCATCATAGAATGGAGGATATCCACATAATCTGCAGAAAGAAATATAACAAAATAGTCAATAATAATTTTATGGGTTCACATCTTTTTAAAACTCAATATCTAAATTATATAAACAATTATTTGGTGAGTGGAAATTAAATGCAGAGATCATTGCATGAAAAAACCTTGAAGCTACTCCCTAGTTTCAGAGAGCTGGGTTTATGAAAATAGAACAGGAAAACTCAGGTACACCAAGAAAGCAACAAGAGACAAACTAACAAACCGCACACCATCCTGACTAGGAATTATATTGGCTGTTCCTCCACTGTGGCTGGGTTGAAATAGAGTTTTAAAGTCATAAAGATGTACAGCACGGAACCAATCCCTTTGGTCCAACTCATCCAAGCCAACCAGATATCCTAAGTTAATCTAGTCCCATTTGCCAGCACTTGGCCCATATTCCTCTAAACCCTTCCTACTCATGTTCCCATCTAGATGCCTTCTAAATGTTGTAATTGTACCAGCCTCCACCACTTCCTCTGGCAGCTCATTCCATACATGCATCACCCTCTGTGTGAAAATGTTGACGCTTAGGTCACTTTTCAATCTTTTCCCTCTCACCTTAAACCTACACCCTCTAGTTTTGAACTCCCCTACCCTGGAAAAAAAAAGGACTTGGTCTATTCACCCTATCCATGCCCCTCACCATTTTATAAACCTCTATAAGGTCATCCCTCAGCCTCTGACGCTCCAGGGAAAACAGCCTCAGCCTATTCAGCCACTATTTACAGCTCGAACCCTCCAACCCTGGCAACATCTTAGCAAATCTTGTCTGAACCCTTTTAAGTTTCACAACATCCTTCCTATAGCTGGGAAATTTCGAAAGTGGCCTAACCAATGTCCTGTACAGCCACAACATGACCTCCCAACTCCTGTACTCCATGCACAGACCAGTAAAGGCAGATTCTGGAATTGCGGCTCTGATCTGTCTCTGGATGTATCTGTACTTTATGGATGGAAGTGGGTCAAAAAGGTGACTCACCACCACCTTCTCAAGGGCAGTTAAATATGGGCAATAAATGGGAGGAAGTGAGGGCTGCAGATGCTGGAGGTCAGAGTCAAGAGTGTGGTGCTGGAAAAGCACAGCAGGTCAGGTAGCATCTGAGGAGCAGAAGGACTTATGTGGATTCTCTTGCTCCTTGGATGCTGCCTGACCTTTCCAGCACCACGCTTTCGACTATGGGCAATAAATGCTGACCCATCCAGTCACATCCTATGAAATAAGTAAACTGCTAGATGCTAAACACAATAGGAAGTTAAATCCTGATCTCCCTTTCAAATTGAACAATGATTGCAGGACATTGTTATAAACTGGCAAGTTCAGAATTGACATCAAGTAATTCTTTCCTTTACAAAGTGATTAATATTGCAAATGATGTCCCAGATAAATGAGTGGAGACCAAAAGTCTGGAACCATCAAGAGGCTGCAATGAGTGACATAATTTCCTCTAGAAAGATAAAGTGAGCCAATTGGTGTCCATAATTTGTGTTTTTTAAAAATAAAATTATGAATATAAACAAACCTCAGTTAAACTCCACAGAAGGCAATGTCTACAGTACCAACTGACAGCATGGCTATGTTCAGGTACGCAGGATCAGCTCCTCTCCTCTGCTTTAGCTACTGTCTGCTGTACAGTCAGACAGCTGCAGGATTTACTGCTGGTGCGATTTGGAAAGGGTAAGCCCTGATGAAAACTGGAAATGCCACTTTACCTGGAACCTTGCCCTGTGAAGACAAGCTTCCAAATGTTTATAGGCCAGTTGAAGAAATACTCAGAACATTGGGAGCTGAAGTAGCTGCAGGTGATTTGAGGGCAGCTTTAAACATTATTTTTTAATAAAACCATTCAGACAATATTACAACATTCCTCTGTGGCAGATGGGACTTGAACCCGAAACTTCTAGTTCAGAGGTCAAAGTAAAGTCTCCATTGTCATAGAGTCATACAGCACAGAAACAGACCCTTCGGTCCAACTCATCCATGCCGACCCAATGTCTTAACCTAATCTAGTCCCATTTGCCAGCACCCTGGCCCATATCCCTCTAAACCCTTCCTATTCATATCCTCATCCAGATGCCTTTTAAGTATTGTAATTGTACCAGCCTCCGCCACTTCCTCTGACAGCTCATTCCATACATGCACCACACTTTGCGTGAAAAAAATGCCCCTTAGGTCTCTTTTATATCTTTCCCCTCTCACCCTAAACCTATACCCTCTAGTTCTGGACTCCCCGACCCCAGGGAAAAGACTTTGTCTATTTACCCTATCCACACCCATCATGATTTTATAAACCTCTATAAGGTTCCCCTCAGCTTCCAATGCTCCAGGGAAAACAGCCCCAGCTCATTCAGCCTCTCCGTATAGCTCAAATCCTCCAACCCTGGCAACATCCTTGTAATGTTTAATTGAACACAGCCCTACCAGACCATAGGGCTGCTCTCGTATCAGAGAGGGTCAGTACAGCCTCAGCTGAGGGGAGAGGCTGAGAAGGAAGGAAGGTTCATGGCAACCTTAGCCAGAGCAGGAATTGAACCCATAAAATAGATGTTACTCTGCACCATAAACCAGCCATCCAGTGAACCTAGCTAAGAGACACAATCACTACAGCAGCACAGCCCCTAAAATGACTTTAAAGTAAACATCTGAGGCCTGTGATAACACACCACTGTGGCACGATCCGGTGCAGATTGGTGCAACTCTGTTCCATCAATGGAATCTAAGAGGCAGCTGATAATTACTCTTGAACCTCCTCAATTAATGCAAGTGATCTGAAGGCACAGTATCGTTGTAATTGCTAATTGGCACAAATTGCAAACTGAGTCAATGACACCACTCGTGAAAAATTTCACAAAGTTCTTACAATTTCAGGGTTTCCTGTCCTCCAAAACTGCTTATCACAATCAGGAGGAATTTTCCTTTTGCTCAGTTAAAGCCCTGGGCACAATGATTCAGGATACACTAATGCAGCAAATTCACAGCAAGGGTAAAATCTGTAGCCAGCGCTACAGTATCCAGCCCATGGGACATCAATGGACAGGAGTTTGACAGAAGTATTTTGTTAACCATACTTGGACATGAAATTACAAAGCAATTCTTTCATAATTGGCAAATGTTGCTGAAATTAAAAGCATGAAGTCCAGTGCTTGTAAGTCGTCCTTTTCCTGATCTAACTGAAATTCACTTTTATCAGAGAGATGGAAAAAGATTTAATTTGCTTTCTGTCTTCTCCCATTCCAAAGCAATCAAGTCATCAGATTATGCTTAAGACACAGCTCCTTTTACATACTTGTTCTGTGTGAAAGCCATCGAATTTCCATGGCTTAAACAAAGAACACATATAAAGCAAAGGAAGACTTGCATTTATATACAGTCCAGTTCTTCTATAACATGATGGCTGCGTTCTTGTGCAACTGCGCATTAGAGAAAAATGATGCTGTAGAAACAGCACTTAAAGTGTTGGTGATGTAATCACATTATCGCCAACACATGTTTTAAAAATTTGCATTTTAGAGACAGCGTCCCCAATTTGTCAATCACGTTACAGCGAATTCGTACTAACTAAACACATGCTATAGCAGAATGACCTTCAGTGTCTATCACTACCTCAGGGTATCTCCAGCAGTGAAGTACTTTGGAAGTGCATGCTCAGTTGCAAGAGTCCAGTCACATGGTAATGCACAAACTGGTGAAGACTGGTCCACTCCTGGAGCTAAGATGTTTGCTGTAGGTCCTGGGAATAAGCACTGAATAATCGATCATTACAGGGTCGCAATGGAAGGGCTGGGGCAGGTGAGTGGAGCCTGGATCCCTGGGAGGGGGGGAAGAGTCCCACCCAACTGCTGCCTAGTTACTTAGTCTTCCCACTTACACGTCCACCACTTCCAAGAGGGGAAGGTTGTGCCCTTTGTTTTTAAATAACACAAAACTAAACATCAGAGTTGCAGAGATGGTAAATTCTACCCAGTAATGAATACATACAGACAAAACACACTTCACTGAATTTAGGATGCTGACTCCGTGAAAAGTTAATTAAAAACACTTGATTGCATTTTAGCTGTTTTGATTTAAAATTAAGTTCCAAAACCCACAAACATTTGACAGAGTGCAAATCATGTGGATGAGGATGTCAAGTGATTCTGGATATAGGGTCATAGAGATGTACAGCATGGAAACAGACCCTTCGGTCCAACTCGTCCATACCGACCAGATATCCCAACCTAATCTAGTTCCATTTGCCAGCACTTGGCCCATATCCTTCTAAATCCTTCCTACTCATATATCCAGCCAGATGCCTTTTAAATGTTTCAATTGTACCAACCTCCTCCACTTCCTCTGGCAGCTCATTCCATACATGCACCACCCTCTGTGTGAAAACGTTGCCCCTTAAGTCCCTTTTAAATGATTTTCCCCTCTCACCCTAAACCTATGCCCTCTAGTTCTGGACTCCCCCACTCCAGGGAAAAGACTTTGTCTGTTTATCCAATCCATGCCCCTCATAATTTTGTAAACTTCTATAAGGTCACCCCCTCAGCCTCCGACACTCCAGGGAAAACAGCCCCAGCTTGTTCAGCCTCTCCCTGTAGCTCAAATCATCCAACCCTGGCAACATCCTTGTAAATCTTTTCTGAACCCTTTCAAGTTTCATAACATCTTTCCGATAGGAAGGAGACCAGAACTGCACGCAATATTCCAAAAATGGCCTAGCCAACGTCCTGTACAGCCACAGCATGATATCCCAATGCTCTGACCAATAAAGGAAAGCATACCAAACACCTTCTTCACTATTCTATCTATCTGCGACTCCACTTTCAAGGAGCTATGAACCTGCACTCCAAGGTCTCTTTGTCCAGCAACACTCCCTAGGACCTTACCATTAGGTGTATAAGTCCTGCTAAGATTTGCTTTCCCAAAATGCAGCACCTCGCATTTATCTAAATTAAACTCCAACTGCCCCATCTCAGCCCATTGGCCCATTTGGTCAAGATCCTGTTGTAATCTGAGGCAACCGTCTTCGCTGTCCACTACACCTCCAATTTTGGTCTCATCTGCAAACTTACTTGACCTCCCACGTTCATTTACATAAATGGTGAAAAGTAGAGGACCCAGCACTGATCATTGTGGCACTCCACTGGTCACAGGCCTCCAGTCTGAAAAACAACCCTCCGTTACCAGAGCTTCGCAGGAGCACTGCAGCAAGCCTGACACAGAGATGTTGGCCGGGGACAAGGTGGGGTGTGGAAGAAGCAGGCAATAGGAAGCTCAGGGTCATCTTGTGGACAGACTGTAGATTAATGACTGTGAACAAGAAAAAAGACCAGAACAGAAATCCTTTCAGAGAGAGGAGCCAGACCACTTCAAGGTGAGAATCCCTGGAAAAGCTGAACTGAACTTAGCCAGCATGGGCCTTTTTGTGCAGAATTTAACTTCTGGTCAGAAGGGGGTAGGAATCTCCCCAGGGCCACCTGCTTGATATTCTCTCATATCACCTTCCCTGCTGCATCCAGGGAGGAAGCATTCCAGCCTTAGGCCATCAGTTACGTTATCCCAGAGTTGCTTCAACCTCAGAGCTTCCTCCTCCCCCACCTTTGGAGTCTAAAGTTTTCAGCACCATTCAGTTCAGGATGTGCTGAAGGGCCTGTACCTGTGCTGTACTGTTCTTTGTTCTTATTTGAAAGTATCTGATTATTCATTTGGTTTAAATGATCACCTTCATTCGGACAGCATAAGGACATGGATGCACACTGATAGTTTCTGGACCTATCTGTGCTATTGTCCGCCTGTTGGCAGTTGATCATTAACTGTGCTCATATCATGTTATAATCACTAGTTAGTCAGTGATTCCTCACATATCCCACACATAAAAGGTCTGGAGTACTGACATCCATTTTTGAACTGAATGCAACTCAAAAATGCATAAGTTGATTAATTCACATTCAGCTGGGAATAATTTCAAGGTCAGGGTTCAGAGGTTGCTGACAAACTACATGTTTAAGCTGTTAAGTGCTGAGGCATTTAAACTCTCCAGTCAGACTCCACCGTGCAATTAAATGCAAACATACAATTCTTGCCTTTCTCATAAATATTATCAACGCCACCAACTATTCAACCCAAACTCAACTGCAAATGCAGAATATTGCTTTCCATGTTAAATAATTTCCATCTCTTCAGCAACTCTGATTTCTTTGAAGTATCTTTTTCCAACTTGATGGCCTCTCTTTCACAAGGTGTTGCCATTATATTGGCTAAGGATCTTGATACTAAGATCTGTCCCCCAAGTGTGCCCCTCCCACATTCAGCTGGGACAGTGGTTGCTAAGGTGTTTGACCAGAGAAAAATCGGAACAGGAGGAGGCCATTCAGCCCATTGTGCCTGTTTCAGCATTCAATGAGATCAAGGCTGGTCAGTACCTACCTCCATTCACCTGCCTTCATCCCATATTCCTTAATAAATTTGTCCATGAAATATCTGTCAATCTCTGTTTCAGAATTAATCATTGATCTGGCATCAAGTGCCATTCTCAGAGGGAGGAAGCAAATATCAACCACCCTGGAAAATTGTTTTATAGTCTCACTTCTGGAAGGCTTTTTCTGATGCTTAGACAATGCTTCCATGGCCTTGGCTGCTCAGTTATTCCGATCTGTTCCCATTATCTAGGGATCTTCAATCAGATTGTAGCAAATTCCAGGGAGTATATTAATCTCGTCTCTCCTCATTACTGGAGATCAGTTATTACTTGGATACTTCACACACTCTCCAAAGCCAATACAACATTCTCAAGGAATGCTGCCCACAGCTACTCACCAATATTCCAATGTGTGCAAAACAGGAGGGATTGCAATCAATCTCAATCCCATTCTCACTCAAGGTCCACCTTCCACCTTGAATCACTGGGAGGTGATGGGGAATAGGATCCTTGGTTGGAATTTCTCTTCTGCTTCCTGTCCCTCACACAGGGCACTGAGTTCAACTCACAAGAGGAAGTGGGGATAGTGGTACATCACGGGACTAGTAATCCAAAGTCCAGGTTAATGCTCTGGGAACATGTGTTCCAAACCCACGATGGCAGATGGCAAAACGTGAATTCAAAATCAACCTTGGATCAAAAAAAAACTGGTCCAGCAGAGAATTTGCAATTACTGTCAATTCTTGTAATTACTGTCAATCTGGTCCTTTACAGAAGGAAATCTCCTGACCGAACCTGGTCTGGCCTACATGTTACACTGAATCCATTGCAATTGGGTTGGTTTTCTGGGTAATTAGGGACGGGCAACAAAATCTGCTTGAGCATAGCCCACGTCCCATGAATAAATTAAAAAACAGTTTAAAGCAGACTGTTTAATTGAACATAGAACAGTACAGCCCTTAGGTCCACCATATTTGTGCCAACCAAGATGGCATTTTAAACCAATCCCATTTGCCTGGACATGGTTCATATCTCTCTATTCCCTGCCTGCCTGCCCGTCTGTCTAAATGCCACTTAAATATTGCTATCTGCTTTGGCCACCTCCCCTGGTGTTCCTTTTCCACCTATCCACTCCACCCTCTCCTCCCTGACCAATCACCTTCATCCCCTCCCCCACTCACCTATTGTACTCTATGCTACCTTCTCCCCACCCCCACCCTCCTCTAGCTTATCTCTCCACACTTCAGGCTCACTGCCTTTATTCCTGATGAAGGGCTTTTGCTCGAAACGTTGATTTCGCTGCTCCTTGGATGCTGCCTGAACTGCTGTGCTCTTCCAGCACCACTGATCCAGAATCTGGTTTCCAGCATCTGCAGTCATTGTTTTTACCTCACTGTGTTCCAGACACCTACTACCCTCTGTGTTAAAAAACTTGTCTCGCAGATTTCCTTTAAACTTTCCTCTCTTGCCTTTAACCTATGCCCCCAGGACTTGACATTTCTAGCCTGCGATAAAGACTCTGACTATCTATGCTATCCATGCTTTTCATAACTTTGTACACTTCTGGCAGGTTGCCACCTCAGCCTCCGACGCTCTAGTGAAAACAATCCATTTTTGTCCAACCTCTCCTGATGGCTAATACACTCCAATCCAGACAACACCTTCTTTTGCACCCTCTCCAAAGCCCCCACATCCTTCCTATAGTGTGGAGACCCAGAGCTGTACACAATACTCCAAATATGGCCTAACAAAGGTTTACACAGCTGCATTAAGACTTGCCAATGTCTATAACCAATACTCCGACTGATGAAGACAGCATGTTATTGGCCTTTTTTATCACATTATCCATTTGTGATGCCACTTTCAGGGAGCTATAGACTTGCACCCTGAGATCCCTCTGATCAATGCTCCTAAAGCTCCTGCCATTTACTGTATACTGTTCTCAACAAGGTTCCCCATGGGAGACTGGTTAGCAAGGTTAGATCTCATGGAATACAGGGAGAACTAGCCATTTGAATACAGAACTGGCTCAAAGGTAGAAACAGAGGATGGTGATGGAGAGTTCTTTTTCAGACTGGAGGCCTGTGACCAATGGAGTGCCACAAGGATCGGTGCTGGGTCCTCTACCTTTTGTCATTTACATAAATGATTTGGATGTGAGCATAAGATGTACAGTTAGTAAGTTTGCAGATGACACCAAAATTGGAGGTGTAGTGGACAGTGAAGAGGGTTACCTCAGATTACAACAGAATCTGGACCAGATGGACCAATGGGCTGAGAAGTGGCAAATGGAGTTTAATTCAAATAAATGCGAAGTGCTGCATTTTGGGAAAGCAGATCTTAGCAGGACTTATACACTTAATGGCATGTTCCTAGGGAGTGTTGCTGAACAAAGAGACCTTGGAGTGCAGGTTCATAGCTCCTTGAAAGTGGAGTCTCAGGTAGATAGCATAGTGAAGAAAGCGTTTGGTATGCTTTCCTTTATTGGTCAGAGTATTGAGTACAGGAGTTGGGAGGTTATGTTGCGGCTGTACAGAACATTGGTTAGGCCACTGATGGAATATTGCGTGCAATTCTGGTCTCCCTACTGTCAGAAAGATGTTGTGAAACTTGAAAGGGTTCAGAAAAGATTTACAAGGATGTTGCCAGGGTTGGAGGATTTGAGCTACAGGGAGAGGCTGAACAGGCTGGGGTTGATTTCCGGATCAGTGCTGCTGAAAGAGCACAGCAGTTCAGGCAGCATTAACAAGCAGCGAAATCGACGTTTCGGGCATAAGCCCTTCTTCAGGAATGAGGAGGGTGTGCCCAGCAGGCTAAGGTAAAAGGTAGGGAGGAGGGACTTGGGGGAGGGGCGTTGGGATTGCGATAGGTGGAAGGAGGTTAAGGTGAGGGTGATAGGCTGGAATGGGGGTGGGGGCGGAGAGGTCGGGAAGAAGATTGCAGGTCAAGAAGGCGGTGCTGAGTCTGAGGGTTGGGACTGAGAAAAGGTGGGGGGAGGGGAAATGAGGAAGCTGGAGAAATCTGCATTCATCCCTCGTGGTTCGAGGGTTCCTAGGCGTAAGATGAGGTGCTCTTCCTCCAGCCGTCGTGTTGCCATGGTCTGGCGATGGAGGAGGCCAAGGACCTGCATGTCCTTGGTGGAGTGGGAGAGGGAGTTGAAGTGTTGAGCCACGGGGTGGTTGGGTTGGTTGGTGCGGGTGTCCCAGAGGTGTTCTCTGAAACGTTTCGCAAGTAGGCGGCCTGTCTCCCCAATGTATAGGAGGCCATATCGGGTGCAGCGGATGCAGTAAATGATGTGTGTGGAGGTGCAGGTGAATTTCTGATGGATATGGAAGGATCCCTTGGGGCCTTGGAGGAAAGTGAGGGGAGAGGTGTGGGCGCAAGTTTTGCATTTTTTGCGGTTGCAGGGGAAGGTGCCGGGAGTGGAGGTTGGGTTGGTGGGGGGTGTGGATCTGGGTAAAAACAATGACTGCAGATGCTGGAAACCAGATTCTGGATCAGTGGTGCTGGAAGAGCACAGCAGTTCAGGCAGCATCCAAGGAGCACCGACCCTAGAGCGTTGGAGTTGAAGGGTGACCTTATAAAGGTTTACAAAATTATGAGGGGCATGGATAGGGTAAATAGGCAAAGTCTTTTCCCTGAGGTCGGGAGTCCAGAACTAGAGGGCATAGGTTTAGGGTTAGAGAGGAAAGATATGAAAGAGACCTAAGAGGCAGCTTTTTCACACGGAGGGTGGTACATGTATGGAATGAGCTGCCAGAGGAAGTGGTGTACCATCCTCCACCACTTCCTCTGGCAGTTCATTCCATACACGTACCACCCTCTGAGTGCCCCTTAGGTCCCTTTTAATTCATTCCCCTCTCACCCTACACCTGTGCCCTCTAGTTCTGGACACACCCCACTCCAGGGAAAAGATTTTGTCTATTTATCCTATCCATGTCCCTCATGATTTTATAAACTTCTATTAGGTCACCCCTCAGCCACCGACAGTTCAGGGAAAACAGCCCCAGCCTATTCGACTCTCCCCATAGCTCAAATCCTCCAACCCTGGCAACATCCTTGTAAATCTTTTCTGAACCCTTTCAAGTTTTGCAACATCCTTCTGATAGGAGGGAGACCAGAACTGCATACAATATTCCAAAAGTACACTGAACAGGAAAATATCCTGCGAATTCATTCAGGCAGCGCACAAGTAATGCATTAGAAAGATTTGCGAGAAATGTGGAGATGCCTGAGTCAAAGAGTTTATAAATAAACCAGCTGAAAGGACAATGCTGTTTTGCCTTGGCTCCTGTACATATAGAGTTACCAAGGAACACAATTTCATGTCACTTCACTGCTCAGCAGATCAGTGGAGAGGAAAAAGAATCAAAATAATTGAGGCACATGCTTTGCTCCATTTTCCTGGAGATATCAGAGACTTAGGCTTTCAGAGGAGGAAGATTAAAAGTGAGATTCTCTGGGTGTAAAACACCATCAGTAATGCTTGCACATACAACTCATCATTACTGTTTTTCTTCCATTTTTTGCCTCCAAATAACTGCCTCGCCAAAAAAATGTTTTTAAAAACCTAAATGTCTTATTTCAACATGAGGTTCCAAGAACTAGTATTGCCCTGAGCTGCAAGGGATCAAAGGTAATTGGCCTTGTGTAGGCTATTATATTGCGGTTTGAGGCATTAATCCAAGTCTGGAATGTTATAAGATTATTTTTCTCTCATTAATCTACAGTCGTCCATATATAGCAATAAGAAACACAAGGGTTTAACCACCTGGCATTGGAAACTGTGACTGTATGGCCAATACTTGACTAAGACAATAGTTTTATAAATTGTGCACATACCAGAACTCACTGTAAGAAGGATATTTGGATCTAAATTTGCTTATATTGTTCACGAAAATGTCAAGTAACTAAATTTAGATATTAGAGTGAAGTAAATAAAATATTTCTGATCCCGATAGAATTTGGAAAATTATGATGCAGAACTCTAATTTGTTTTGATTTAAACATTTTCATGCTAATTGTTATCAACAAAGAGGCTTTAGAACAAATCAATTAAACATCATTTGTATCTCTCTGGCTAATATTGATCCCTCAATTAATCTGATGAAAGCAGATTATCTACTCACATCCACGTTTCTACTTGTGAGATCTTCCTATGCACAAATTGTCTGCCGATTTTCCACTGGGATGATAACCACACTTCGTTATCAATCATTTTGGGTCATCCTGATATCATGAAACGTGCTATATAAATACACCTCTTCTTTTGGTTAGAATTAATGGGCCCCGTTTTTATTCATTCAAGGGATGTTGGCATTTATTACTCCTCCCCAATTGCCATGGAGACGGTGGTGGTGAACTGTGTTATTGAACCACTATGTCCATTTACTGTAGGTAGACCATAGTGCTGTCAGTGAGGGAATTGCAGGATTCTGACCCAGTCTGACTGCAGGAAAGGTAATATATTTCCCAGTCAGGGTGGTGTGTAGCTTGGAGGGGAATTTGAAGGAGGTGGGTGTTCCCTGTATCTGCTGCCCTTGTCCTTCCAGATGGAAGTGATCGAGGGTTTGGAAATAAAGGGAAGGGCTTTTGCCCGAAATGTCGATTTCGCTGCTCCTTGGATGCTGCCTGAACTGCTGTGCTCTTCCAGCACCACTGATCCAGAATCTAGTTTCCAGCATCTGCAGTCATTGTTTTTACCTTGTCCTGGACGGTGTCAAGTTTCTTGAGTGTTGTTGGAGCTGCCCCCATCTAGGCAAGTGGGCGAGTATTCCATCACACTCCTGACTTGTGCCTTGTAGATGGTGGACAAAATTAAAAAACACATAACGCCAGGTTATAGTCCAACACATTTATTTGGAAGTACAAGCTTTCAAAGCACTGCTTCTTCATCAGGCTTTGGGGAGTCAGGAGGTGAGTTACTCGCCGCAGTATTCCTAGTCTCTGACCTACTCTTATAGCCACTGTGTTTATGTGGTGAGTCCAGTTCAGTTTCAGGTCACTAGTAACCCCCAGGATGTTGATTGTAGGAGGGTTCAGCAACAGTAATGTCAATGGGTAGGGGCAGATTCTCTCTTGTTGTACATGGTCATTGCCTGGCATTGGTGTGCAGCAAAAAGTACTTGCCATTTGTCAGTCCAAGCCTGGTTATTGTCCAGGTGTTGTTGTATTTGAACATGGGCTGCCTTAGTATTTGACGAGTCACAAATGGTGTTGAACATTGAGCAATCATCTGCGAATATCCCCACTTCTGACCTTATGATGAAGAGAAGATCATTGATGAAGCAGCTGAAGATGGTTGGGCCTAGGACACCACCCTGAGGGACTCCTGCAGAGATGTCCTGGAGCTGAGAAGACTGATTGCTAACAACCACAATAATTTTCTTGATGATAATTATGATTCAACCAGCAGAGAGCTTTCTCCCTAATTCCCATTGATTCCAGTTTTGCTAGATTCTAGTGTTGTAACTGTACTGGAACAGCTTGGCTAGGGGAGCGGCAAGTTCTGGAGCCCAAGCCTTCAGTACTATTGCTGGAACGTTATCAGGGCCCATATTCATTACATTATCCAGTGTCTCCAACTGTTTCTTGACACCATGTGGAGTGAATCGAATTGGCTGAAAACTGGTATCTGTGTTGTGGGGACCACTGGAGGAGGCAGAGGTGGATCATCCGTTCAGCACTTCAAGCTGACGATTGCTGTGAAAGCTTCAGCCTTACCTTTTGCACACTGATATGATGGGCTCTTCCATGAGAACAGGGGATATTTGTGGAGCCTCCTCCTCCACTGAATTGTTTAATTGTCCACCACCATTCCCGACTGGATGTGGCAGGACTGCAGAGCTTGGATCTGATCCATTGGCTGTGGGATCACTTAGCACTGTCTATCACTTGCTGTTAATGCTGCTGGGATGTAAGTAATCCTGTTTAGTGGCTTCACCAGGTTGACACCTCATCTTCAGGTCTGCCTGGTGCTGCCCCTGGCATGCCCTCCTGCACTCTCCATTGAACCAGGGTTGATCCCCTGGCTTGATGATAATGGTTGAGTGGGAGTTATGCCAAGCCATCAGGTTACAGATTATGCTGGAGTACAATTCTGCTGCTGTTGATGGCCCACAGTCTTGAGTTGCTAGATCTGTTTGAAGTCTGTTCCATTTAGCATAGTGATAGTGCCACACAACACGATGGAGGGGATTCTCAATGTGAAGGTGGGATGTAATCTCCATAAGGACTGTGCTGTGGTCACTCTTAATGATACTGTTGTGGACAGATGCATCTTGGATCAACAGATTGATAAGGATGAGGTCAGGTATGTTTTTCCTTCTTGTCGGCTCCCTCAGCAACTGCCGCAGACCCAGTCTAGCAGCTACATGCTTTAGGACCTGACCAGCTTGATCAGTAGTGCTGCTATGGTGGACATTTAAATCCCCATCCAGAGTACATTTTGTACCCTTGCCATCCTCAGTGCTTCCTCCAAGTGTTTTATCAACATGGAGGAGCACTGACTCATCAGCCAAGGGAGAACAGTACATGGTTATCAGCAGGAGGTTTCCTTACCCATGTTTATTCTGAAGCCATGAGACTTCATGGGTTCGGGAGTCAATACTGAGGAATCCCAGGGCAACTCCCTCCCAATTGCATCCCACTGTGCTGTCACCTCTGCTGGGTCTGTCCTACCAGTGAGACGGTTAATATCCAGGGATGGTGATGGTGCTAGGAGAAAGTGAGGACTGCTGATGCTGGAGTACCAGAATTGAAAAATGTGGTGCTGGAAAAGCACAGCAGGCCAGGCAGCATCCGAGGAGCAGGAGAATCGATGTTTCAGGCATAAGCCCTTCTTCAGGAATGATGGTGATGGTGCTGCCTTGGACGTTGTCTGTAAGGTATGATTCTGTGAGTATGAATGTGTCAGGCTGTTGCTTGACAAGTCTGTGAGACAGCTCTCCCAGTTTAATGTTAAAATTGTCGTCCTTGTTTTTCAAGTCTTCTCTGTCACTATGATGCCCTTCAACCTGATAACAATCTGAAAGAACCGGACTCCTCTCATTCGGGCCATTGGCTCATCCAAGATCATTACCATTCTGCTGTTGGCAGCTGTGTCTTCACTAGCTGAGGCTTAACTCCGAATTACCATCTGAAACTCTCCTCCTTTAAAATGCTCCTTAAAATCTACTGCTTTGGTCTTGCATTTGACCATCTGTCCTTGCATCTCCTCACATCTCCTCAGTGTCAAATTTTATTGGACAAGCATTTCTGTGAAGTACTGTGGGGTCATAGAGTCATGACGGTCTAAAACACAGAGAAAGACCCCTTTGGTCCATTGAGTCTGTACTAGAAACAACAGCCATCTAATTCCATTTCCCAGCACTTGGCCCATAACCTTGTGTGCCTTGGAAATGCAAGTGCACATCTAAATACTTCTTCAATGTGATGCGGGTTTCTGCCTCTCCCACCCTTACAGTCAGTTCCCAGATTCCCACCACCCTCTGGGTGAAAATGTTTCCTCACATCCCTTCTAACCTCCTGCCATTTACCTTAATCAGTGTCCCCTGCTCATTGATCCTTCCACCCAGGGGAAAAGGTTCTTTCCAGTTTATCCTGTCTATGTCCCTCATCATTTTGAACATCTCAATCATGTCTCTTTCAGTCTTCTGTGCTCTAAGGGAAATAATCCCAGTCTGTCCAATCTCTCTTCATCACTGAAACTCTCCAGCCAAGGCAACATCCTGGTAAATCTCCTCTGCACCTTCTCCAGTGCTGTACCAGCCTTCCTATAATGTGGGTTCCCAAACTGCACACAGTACTCTAGCTGTGTCTAACCAACATTTTAAACATACCAGGCTCTGGGTTAAATGCTGGAAAATGAGATTAGAATACAAGTTGTTCTGCTATAATGCATGTTTTGTCACCGCAAATGCACTGTAAAACAATTGATGATTTGGAGACACTGTTTCTAAAGCACGCGATTACAGCACCAACACTTTAATACTGTTTTTAAAGCCTGGTTTTTCTATAATATGGGGTTGCACAGGAACACACCTATCACGTAGTGAGGATATTGCTGTTGACTGGCAATATGCTGAAAGGCCTTCTCCTGTGCTGTAGACCTCTCAGATTGTAGGATTCATGAGTGATGCGTGTGGTTAGCATAAGCTTGGGACAATTGACCAAACAACTACATCCACATTAGTGCAATTTGAATGCAATTGCTTCATATATGCCAAAATGGGGACGGTTTTCTCTCCTGAGCCTGTGGTTAAGATGTCACAAACTTATTTCCCATCAGGCCCTCACAGCCAATTGGTTAAAGAAAAATCTTTAATCCCATCAGTTTAAGCAGAATTTTGCTCGAAGCTCCAGCAATAAGAGGCTAGTGCACTAAATCATTTTGTTACTCAACAGCAACTTCTTCCTGCTTTGCATGTATGAGCATGCAGATATACATTTACAGGACACATATGGAACTTGGCTTCTATAAAACTGCGCTCCTTGAAATGGAATTTTCAGTTTTTGGGTCTGATCTCAAAGTTCAGTCAGGCAAAAAAACCCACAAAAACATTTCTAATAGTTTTGAAAGCATCTTCCCATCATATGAACATTTAAAATAAATCCCAGGTTCTCCACTTGACAGCTTTCTTTGGGTAGATTTAAGCAAAATATGTTCGTTACTAAATCATGTACAAAGTTCAGCAAAATAAAAATAAAGTGCACTAAACACAATAATGTCAATAAAACCCATAGGCAAGCATTCCATGAACAGTCATCATATGTTACACATTACGTTGTGTTGATCATTTTGTACACGAAAAGGTATAATGTGAAGTGTTCAAAAAGAATGAGGTATTTCTTGTCTTTCAAAGCCTGGGGAATATAATTATTGCACAATTGCAAACCAAAGCCTGGAGTTTCAACTCATTGTATCCTATCAACTGACCATAAATATTGAAGAGAATTACATTTTAAATGAATTGTGTGGTTGTTATTCCACAATAGCTAAGAAATGATTGTACCATTCCAGTGGGAATTATAAGGCAACATCAGTAATGTGTTTATGAGCAAAAGAGTCAGCTAAAGCCAATACCAACGCAAAGATTATCTGTATTCTCTCGTGAGGTTTATGCAATTTTACAAAAATTGGAGTGAATGTTTCTCTCCGTGCTAATGCTGGCAATGAATGTACCTCGACAGTAGGGGAGGGAAGGATGCTGCTTTATAATCAAACCAAGTTGTTCATAATTAAAAATAAACTAAGGAAAGTACACTCAAATGTGACTCAGGGATGATTTGAACAAAGCTGAGCTAAACTCTATTTTAATGATTTCTGTAAATTATTATTTATGAAGTCATACAGTCATACAGCACAGAGTCAGACCCTTCGGTCCGACCAGTCCATGCCGACCATAATCCCAAACTAAACCAGTCCCACTTGCCTGCTCTTGGTCCATGCCACACCAAGCTGTTCCTATTCATGGACCTATCTGTGTTTTAAATTGTACTCCCATCCACCACTTCCTCTGAAAGTTCATTCCACACACGAACCACTCTGTGTTAAACAATTGCCCCTCATGTCTTTTTAAATCGTTCTCCTCTCACCTTAAAATTGTGCCCCCTGGTCTTGAAATCCCTCACCCCGGGGAAAAGACACCTGCCACTCATCTTATCCAAATCCTTCATGATTTTATAAACCTCTATAAGGTCACCCCGCAAACTCCTATGCTCCAGTGAGAGACGTCCCAGCCTATCCAGCCTCTCCCTATAACTCAAGCCTTCCATTCCCAGCAACATTCTGGCAAATCTCTTCTGAACTCTCTCTAGCTTAATAGTATCCGTCCTATAACAGGCTGACCAGAAGTGGACACAGTATTCCAGAAAAGGCCTCACCAACATCCTGCACAACCTCGACATGATGTCCCAACTCCTATACTCAAAGATCTGAGCAATGTAGGCAAGCGTGCTAAACGCCTTCTTAACCACCCTGTCTACCTATGACACGATTTGGAGATGCCGGACTTGGACTGGAGTTTACAAAGTTAAAAATCACACAAAACCAGGTTATAGTCCAACAGGTTTATTTGAAAGCACTAGTTTTTGGAGCTAGTGTTGGACTATAACCTGGTGTTGTGTGATTTATACCTGTGACACAAACTTCAAAGAATTATATACTTGAACCCCTAATTCTCTCTGTTCTACAACACTACCCAGGGCCCTACTTTGAATTGCATACGTCCTGTCCTTGTCTGTTTTAATCAAAATGTATCCAAATTAAACTCCATCTGCCATTCTTCAGCTCATTTTAAAACATGAATGAAAATCTCAACAACAGACACCATTATAAATTTCTATTGCCACTGTTAGAATTGGAGCTATTTAAATAAAATTTCTAATGAGACAGAAATGAGTACAAAATACTGCAGATGCTGGAGATATGAAATAAAAATAGAAACAGGTCTAACAGCACCTGTGGAAAGACAGAGTTAATGTTTTGAGTCCAATATGACCAGCTTTGGAGTGGAGAGACAGTACAATAAAGAGACCTATTGGATTCAAAACGTTAACACTGCTTCTCTGTCCATTGATGCTGCCAGACCTGCTGAGTTTCTCCAGCATTTTCTGTTTTAATTCTAAATTGCACTGATCCCGCCATCTCTGCTGTGAGGTTTCACTGCAACAGGAGAAAGTGAGGTCTGCAGATGCTGGAGATCAGAGCTGAAAATGTGTTGCTGGAAAAGCGCAACAGGTCAGGCAGCATCCAAGGAACAGGAGAATTGACGTTTCGGGCATAAGAAGAGCTTATGCCCGAAATGTCGATTCTCCTGTTCCTTGGATGCTGCCTGACCTGCTGTGCTTTTCCAGCAACACATTTTCAGCTTCACTACAACAGGGCCAGTTTGGGTGGAAATGCTAGCATAGATAATAATATCATGGGACTAGCAATCCAGAAACTCGACCTATGTTCTGGGGACATGTATTCCAATCCCACCACGGCAGATGGCAAAATCTGAATTAATAGTCTGGAATTATAAAGCTAGCCTAATGACTGAGCTACTCCTGTCAACTGCCAGCATGGTCCAATGGACTAAGCACTTACAGCTCAGAAGGAGGCTATCAAAACAAAAAGGAAAATAAGTCTGAAGGAAAGAGTTTTATTGTTTCTGCTGCTTATCTATTCTCCTGCAAAGGTCCAATATAAAGGTCCTTAACCAACAAATTTCCTGCAACACTGATTCACAGAACACAAAAATAGTTAGCAGAACTTCATTGAGAACTGTTTAGCAGATGAGAATATGCATCACAAAATATTTCCAACCTCTCAGTCAATACTTCCACATGCACCATCTTTTGTAAAGAATCCAAGAGATTTTTAGTTTTTTAAAATGCTTCTTTGTCCTCTTTTGTCCTGATTATTTGATACTCTGCGTGAAGTCTGTAATCCTCTTTTTTTTCCCTTAAACGTACATCATGTCGTCTCTGCCATGATGTCATGCTGGTGCAAAGTGGTACCAAACCAGTCGAATTATATTAAGGAGCAAATTACTGCAGACACTGGAATCTGTACTGAAAACAGCAAGTGCTGGAGATCACAGCGGGTCAGGCAGCCTCCATCGAGAGACAGCAAGCTAACGTTTTGAGTGTAGATGACTCTTTACCAGAGCTGATATGAAATGTGGAGGGCCAGCATTTATGCAATGGTTGGGAGGGGGGGTGGGGTGGAGTGTGGGTGTGGGGGGAGAAAGGGTACTGATAGTTCAGATTAGGTGATCGGAATGTGAGAATGGCAGAACAATGGTGTGTCTAACTGTCAGACTGGAAAGGACATGGTCCCACTAGGGTGCTGGGGTGGAGGAGAAGCAAGATATGGTCAGTCCTGATGAAGGGCTATGCCCAAAACGTTGACTGTCCTGCTCCTCGGATGCTGCCTGACCTATTGTGCTTTATCCAGTGCCACAACTTTATCAACTCTGACTTTTCCAGCATCTGCAGCCCTCACTATTTCCTAGAAAGGATATGGTGAAAAAGAATGTAACAGGCAAAGCTAAAGAAAGGGAAGGAATGGGAGTGGGTTCATAATCTGAAGGTGGAGAAAGTGAGGACTGCAGATGCTGGAGGTCAGAGTCAAAAGTGTGGACCTGGAAAAGCACAGCAGGTCAGGCCGCATCCGACGGACAGGAGACTCGATGCTTCGAGCATAAACTCTCCCTCAGGAATGAATGATGAAGGGCTTATGCTCGAAACATCGACTCTCCTGCTCTTCTGATGCTGGCTGACCTGCTGTGCTTTTCCTGCGCCTCACAGTCTGAAAGAATTAAACTCAATTAAATTAAAGTTGGTGTGGACTTTATAAGACGTGACACAGATTGCTGTTGGTTTCACAGGGAGCAGATTGATATCTCTAACTTTCTCAACAAAGTTCTCAACAAAAGTATCTTCCCTTGAACTTTTCTTGACTGTCTCCTTTTGTGATACCACATTTGGTAAGGAGGGGAACTGAGCAAAGAAAATGAATTTACTTTAATATGTGCGATAAAACCTTCTGTTGATATGTATCTTTACAGAAAAGACAAACATGCTGTTGAAGCTTTTCATCTGAGGTAAAGGTAGAATTGCCATAATTACCCTCTCACTGGAGAGAGACAACGGGTGGTTCAATCTGAGGTTCACCATATCTCAGCCAAGTGGAGAGGTTGAAAAGGTGGGACTTTGATGGTAATCTCATCTGGTATGGGAAATAAACCCACACTGTATTGCAAACCAACCAACTGAGTTAACCAATCCCCATTTTCCCCCTTACCCTCATCAGGACACATGCAAGAATATCAAATAATTTATTCTACACTAATTAGTTGGCAAATCAACCTCAAGGAAGTTTTGATAGAATAAAGAGAAGGACAGGGAGACCATTTCCTTAGTGTATTCTCCATGGCAGTGCTTTGATCAGAGATAACTTGCCAAAAATCAGGTTATTTAAATTTAAATTGTTGCTCCCTTTGAAATTTGGCAGTCTTGTGATTTGGTCCTGACGAATACAAGATAAGAATCTTTGGCAGCACATCTTGTTTTTCAGCACATCTTGTTTCTCAAGTTCTGTGCTACCAGGCACTGTATAGGAATGCATTCTTAATATTAGATACAATTAAAACATGTGGGTGTGAGATACTTTAAAAACATTCTGCTATTGGTTAGGGCAGAGGTTAATGTTCAAGCTTTCACATTAATTTGAATTTCTGATTCAGCTAATGGTTTCCATTAAGTTGCTCAGCATGAGAGCAGATCAACTGCAAGAGATTTACACATGGAATTAAGGATTACCTCCTAAAGATATTTAATGAGATATAAAGTAAGTTATTTTGGGGAAAACGTATGTGGGTGAGGGAATATACTTCTTGAACCGTAGATGATGGAATTCACATAGGGAAAGGCAACATTAGACTTCCTTCTCAATATTGAAAAGGGATTAATGAACTGAACTATAGCAAGGGAACATTTGGGAGTTTAGTAATCAAATGGCTGTTAAATTTTAAGATAAAAATGAGGACAGAACTGGTAATACCCTCTAGTAACAAAATCAGTTGTGAGGGAGCAGATCTTGAGGAGACAAAACATTGTACAAAAGGAGCAATATATAAACATTATTCAAAAAGCAGGTTGTGGAGGGAACATGTGAAAGCTCGACGGTTTATATTTTATTGTGGAAGCAGTTGGTCTAAAATAGGTTTGAATGCAAAAAGGACTAGACCTTATACAAACAAAATAGGAAATCATATTAGCAAGAAAGAAAGGGAATATAAAATTCTGAAATCTATCAGGAAAGAAGAAGCTTGGCTGGGATATAAAATCAACCAAAACGATCTGCTGAGTGGCAAAGGGGAACACAGAAAAAAGCATAGACATGAACAGCTGCAGTAAAGTGTTCTATGACTATTCTCAGCAATTCTCTCTGGGGTTTCACACTTGGGATCATGTGTTTGGTTGAACAGGATGGCCAAGTGAAGGAGCTGGGTACAAGAAGGACTACTCACTTGGAACATTCCATATGAGTTATAAAATTGATGCTTGTCATCTTTTCTTTCTTGATGGGATCTGGCTGTTTCTGTCAAAGTCAGTATTCCAACCCTAATTGCCCTTCAACTGAGTGTCTTGCTCAAAGAGCAGTGAAGAGTCAACCACTGTGGGTCTGGAGTCACAGGTAAGCCAGACCAGGTGAGGACAGCAGATTTATTTCCCTAGAGGAAGTCAGTGGACCAGATGAATTTTCAACACAAAGGGTGGTGTTACTGAGACTATCTTTGATATTGCAGGGGCATGAATTAAGTTCAAATGGCACAAGCTGCTGGGGTGGGATTTGCACCTGTGACCCCAGAGCATTTGCCTGGGCTTCTGGATTACTAGGACAATGATGTCACAAGTATACCATCCTCTCCCTGTTCACAAATGGAAGCTGTCCCATGAATTTCCTGACCTAGTATCCAGTGTCTTTGATGCAGAAAAACAGCCCAGACTTTTTCACCAGAGTGCACATCACCAGAAATTGACACCAAGCCAAAGAGATGACAAAGATGGGGTGGCACCATAGTACAGTGATTTGTATTGTTGCCTCACCATGCCAGGGACCCCCGCGCCTGCGTGGGTTTCCTCTGGGTGCTCCGGTTTCCTGGTACAGTCCAAAGATGTGAAGGTTAGGTGGATGGGTAAATGTAGTATCCAGGGATGTGCAGGGTTACAGGGATAGGATAGGCTAGAGAGGCAGGACTGGGTGAGATGCTCTTCGGAATGTGGGCCAAATGACCTGTTTCCACATTGCAGGGATTCTATGAATAGGCGATTAGTGGCCAACAGGAAAGAATATTCATGAACCCCCATTTCTTTTGAAAAATGGATATTAAATGGCAACTAAAATGGCTGTTGAGAGCCAGGTAATGTTTGCAGTTTCTGCACAGTATCTCAAGTCTACAGAATTCATTTTAAAATAGTGATGGAAAAGGATAGACCAGATCGAAAAGCTGAAGTTCTAAATTGGAGAAAGGCCAATTTTGATGGTATTAGGCAAGAACTTTCAAAAGCTGATTGGAGGCAGATGTTCGCAGGTAAAGGGATGGCTGGAAAATGGGAAGCCTTCAGAAATGAGATAACAAGAATCCAGAGAAAGTATATTCCTGTCAGGGTGAAAGGGAAGGCTGGTAGGTGTAGGGAATGCTGGATGACTAAAGAAATTGAGGGTTTGGTTAAGGAAAAGAAGGAAGCATATGTCAGTTATAGACAGGATAGATCGAGTGAATCCTTAGAAGAGTATAAAGGAAGTAGGAGTATACTTAAGAGGGAAATCAGGAGGGCAAAAAAGGGGACATGAGGTAGCTTTGGCAAATAGAATTAAGGAGAATCCAAAGGGTTTTTACAAATATATTAAGGACAAAAGGGTAACTAGGGAGAGAATGGGGTCCCTCAAAGATCAGCAAGGCGGCCTTTGTGTGGAGCCACAGAAAATACTAAATGAATAGTTTGCATCAGTATTTACTGTGGAAAAGGACGTGGAAGATACAGACTGTAGGGAAATAGATGGTGACATCTTGCAAAATGTTCAGATTACAAAGGAGGAAGTGCTGGATGTCTTGGAACGGTTAACGGTGGATAAATCCCCAGGACCTGATCAGGTGTACCCAAGAACTCTGTGGGAAGCTAGAGAAGTGATTGCTGGGCCTCTTGCTGAAATATTTGTATCATCGATAGTCACAGGTGAGGGGCCGGAAGACTGGAGGTTGGCAAATGTGGTGCCACTGTTTAAGAAGGGCGATAAAGACAAGCTAGGGAACTAGTGACCTGTGAGCCTGACCTTGGTGGTGGGCAAGTTGTTGGAGGGAGATCTGAGGGACAGGATGTACATGTATTTGGAAAGGCAAGGACTGATTCGGGATAGTCAACATGGCTTTGTGCGTGGGAAATCATGTCTCGCAAACTTGATTGAGTTTTTTGAAGAAGTAACAAAGAAGATTGATGAGGGCAGAGCAGTAGATGTGATCTATTTGGACTTCAGTAAGGTGTTCGACAATGTTCCCCAAGGTTAGATCTCATGGAATACAGGGAGAACTAGCCATTTGGATACAGAACTGGCTCAAACGTAGAAGGTAGAAGGTAGAAGGTGGTGGTGGAGGGTTGTTTTTTAGACTGGAGGCCTGTGGCCAGTGAAGTGCCACAAGGATCGGTGCTGGGTCCTCTACTTTCTGTCATTTACATAAATTATTTGGATGCGAGCATAACAAGTACAGTTAGTAAGTTTGCAGATGACACCAAAATTGGAGGTGTAGTGGACAGTGAAGAGGGTTACCTCAGATTACAACAGGATCTGGACCAGATGGGCCATTGGGCTGAGAATTGGCAGATGGAGTTTAATTCAGATAAATGCGAGGTGATGCATTTTGGGACAGCAAATTTTAGCAGGACTTATACATTTAATGGTAAGGTTCTAGGGAGTGTTGCTGAACAAAGAGACCTTGGAGTGCAGATTCATAGCTCCTTGAAATTGGAGTCGCAGGTACATAGTTTAGTGAAGAAGGCATTTGGTATGCTTTCCTTTATTGGTCAGAGTATTGAGTACAGGAGTTGGGAGGTCATGTTGCGGCTATACAGGACATTGGTTAGGCCACTGTTGGAACATTGCGTGCAATTCTGGTCTTCTTTCTATCGGAAAGATGTTGTGAATCTTGAAAGGGTTCAGAAAAGATTTACAAGGATGTTGCCAGGGTTGGAGGATTTGAGCTATAGGGAGAGGCTGAACAGGCTGGGGATGTTTTCCCTGGAGCGTCGGAGGCTGAGGGGTGACCTTATAGATGTTTACAAAATTATGAGGGACATGGATAGGATAAATAGACAAAGTCTTTTCCTTGGGGTGGGGGAGTCCAGAACTAGAGAGCATAGGTTTAGGGTGAGAGGGGAAAGATATAAAAGAGACCTAAGGGACAACTTTTTCATGCAGAGGGTACGGGTATGGAATGAGCTGCCAGAGGGTGTGGTGGAAGTTGGTACAATTGCAACATTTAAGAGGCATTTGGATGGGTACATGAATAGGAAGGGTTTGGAGGGATATGGGCCGGGTGCTGGCAGGTGGGATGAGATTGGGTTGGGATATGTGGTCGGCATGGACAGGTTGGACCGAAGGGTCTGTTTCCATGCTGTACATCTCTATGACTCTATAAAGTCCCCAAGTGAATTATCATGGGATAGGGAGCCATTTGATTTGGCAGGTAATGACAAAAACCATCTATTGAATTCATACTTTATATTGTTTGAGGTACCTACCAAATGCCCAAATCTATGGACACATTTACTTACTGTCTCTGAGCTTTGAGATTAACAATAATAATTGTAGAGAAACCAGTCAAATCACAATTAGATGTTCTGAAGAAGGGTCACTGGACTTGAAAAGTTAACTGCTTTCTCTCTCCAAAGATAATGGCTGACCTGCTAAGTTTCTCCAGCAATTTCTGTTTTTGTCACAGATTTCCAGCATCTGCAGTTGTTTTAGAGAAGTAGGTGTGAATGGGCACCATCCGTTCTCAATTACACAGCCCGTGGCTTCTGTCTTCACATCATTCTGGGTGGACAACGCAAGTATTGATCCTGTGATGGGAACTCACTGCAATTAATGAATCTTAATCGCTTATGAGCCAGACTTAATCAGTCCATCTGTGAACAAAAGCTCCAAAGATAGTCATATATCTGCCTTTTTAAGCTGCAGTATCCTAAATGTCCCCAAGCCTCTTGCTTTTCAAGTGAAAAGAAAATCTGCTGTAAAACCACAACTAATTCCATGACCTGTTGAAAATCCATCTCTGGAAGAAACTTCTGCAATAATACTGATTAATGACTTTGACTAGTGAACCCATTGAGACCATCTTCGGGGACTGAAACAGCCTCTTCACATGGCCCACAATGCACTGTTTCCTCAGGACAATCCAAACACATCCATTGTGAACTTTCCTTTTGTTGGAAACTTGTAAAAGTTATTCTCTTTAACTGCATTCATTCTTGAATGTACGTGTGTATGCCAAGTGAATCACACACTTTTAGACTTTCAGGATGAGAGCAAGAATAAATAATCCTCTTCATTTAGACCCACAAAAACTTGCTGCTGGTTTTCAATTTGACCACATTCATGTTCAGGGGATAGGAAACAGAGATATCTTCCTTTTCAAAAATATGCTGATTACTGGAAGCAAGGAAGGGAAGGGAAGTTTCCATTCTCCCTCATCTTTATCCATGGCAGCAGCATCCAGTACTGCTCTGGTCTCCCTGCTGTTGTTTCTACAGCCCTATAACTGAAATTGGGAACTCAACAGAGCTGGGGACAGCATCATCTCATGCCTTGGTGATGCTTATGCTGGGAGTTATAAACTGCTACTGCGCTAGCCATGAAACATTATTGTGGACATTTTTAAAAATGGATTGCAGAGATTAATGTCACTGCAAAATCTCGAACAAAACAGGAACGTTTGTAGCGATTGTAACAAAGTTAGCCAGATGGACCTCATAGAATATGAGTTCCCTGATTGAGGCTGTTAATCTAGTCCAATCAGGAAGTCCTGACTGACAGATATAAACAGGAGTGTAAGGGGTTCTATTCACTTTGAGAGCTGGCTCTAAGGGAGCCGAACCAGTGTTAAGTACAATGCATGTGTAAATAAAGTGTGAATTGGTGACAGGATACCAGCCTTTGTGGAGTTATTTCAATATTAATAAGCTGTCCCTAATAGTGTTGTGGGTCTACCTACAGCACATGGACAGCAGCAGTTCAAGAAGGCAGCTCACCCCCACCTTCTCAAGGGGCAACTAGGGAGGGCAATAAATGCTGGGCTCAGACATCAACGCACACATCCCACAAGTGAATTAAAACAGAACAAATTATATTATTGCTCGACTGTGACAAAAAAATTCCAACTCGCAAAGACTTTCAACATAACCTACTGTAGTAATGATGCTGAAACTGTCAGCATTCAGGGCCATTACATTTCTGCAGTCAGTCTCTGCAGCCCACACATGCACAGTTAAACGCAGAAAAACAGAAGGTACAAATCAGTGATTCTTGGCTTCTCTAGAGCAATCAAGTAGAAATCACTGAACTGATCAGAAAATAAACTGTTTTTCTATTAATCTTGCTGCAAGAACTCTTTCAAGAGTTACGCCTGTTAAATGAGTTGTAACTGGATGTTTAATTGTGTCATAAGTTCATAATTACTGCGAAACAGTCTTAGTGGCCCTGAAAAAGTAAATTTTATACCTAGGATATTTTTCACTGGAGATTGAGAGGTGACCTTACAGAGGTTTATAAAATCATGACGAGTATAGATAGAGCTAATGGCAGGTGTCTTTTCCCTAGGATGGGGAATTTAAGACTAGGAGGCATATTGTTAAGGTGAGAGGAGAGAAATTTGGGGCAACTTCATTTACACAGAGGGCAGTTTGTGTCTGGGATTTCTGAGCCAGTGGTGGATGCGGGTACAGTTACAAAGTTTAAAAGATGCATGGATAAGTTAATGAATAGGAAAGTTTGGAGGAATATGGCCCTGGAACAGGCAGGTGGGCCGAGATTAGTTTGGGATTATGTTTGGACTGGTTGGATTGACGGGTCTGTTTCCGTGCTGTATGACTCTATGTTAAATGTTAAATTGCTCCAAATAAATATATCTTTTTAACAACTGATTCTAATATTTCAGTCCAAGACAAAAAGTAAAATTAAAAGTGAAGGGGTTTAGTAGTTAGTACCTGCTGGTTTGCTGTATGTGAGAAGGTTTCAATATAATTGGCTGCTTACTCTATTTAATGTCATCACAGTTGATGAATCCTTGCAGAGCCTTATGACCCAGTGGCTAACTCAAACATATGTAAGTAAAAGGGAAATCCACACCTCACAGATCGTTAGATCTTTGTTGGCAGCTTTTGTCCAGGTCAATAACAAGTACATTTCATTCATTACTGGCTGCAAAATCTGAGTCAATACTGGAGGCTTTATTAATGAATGACAGGTCAATGCTGACATCACAACTTTACAATGGCATTTTATGGCAGCAAATGTATTATGTTTAGTTAAGAGCAGATTCCAGTTTTACTGGTGAGTTTTTATTACACCCTGGAGTTAAGTTCCTCAGTTTGATTGCAAAAGAATAGACTTTGGTTATAAACCATCTGGGGCCCTTGTTACTCCATAGAGTGAGAGGATTAATGATGCTTTCTGTGTTCAACATAGCACACAACAAACTGAAAACTATAATACAGTTTATCATTTGATGTAATATTAAAGTCAACCCCAGAAAATAGGAGCTGCCTTAGTCTCATTGATGAACATGACCAGTATATTTGTGCTTCTTCTAAACATGCATTTAGGGACAACAATTATGCTAAGCAGAGGCAGAAGTTCTTTGGCGTCCATTTTATGATGTTCAAAGAAACTGAACAGCAGCTTGTGGATGTCTTTATGCCTCTCAGTGCCAGACGAACAGTAGCAGATGGCAAATGCAGCACAACCAGTGCCCCAAAATTCAAGTGAATATCTAAATACTGCTGAAATGTTTCAAGCAGTGTATTTCATTTCAACTGCCCTCCGAGTCCCATGGGTAATACAGCGTGCGGTAGGTGCATTGGTCTGAACAGCCGCCTATAGAGTCACCCTGAGAGGGGAAGAGAATCATCATCTTCTGTGAAGGATTGCTGATGATAACCCTTTCAGTGAGAACAATTCTCCCCAACTCCCCTCTGAGCTTCCACCTCTTTCCCTTAAATCTCTGATCTTCTTTATTGACCCCTCCATTCATGGAAAAACTGCCTTCCTATCCATCCTATCTATGTCCCTCACCTCCAACCGGTCCCCTCTCAACCTTCGATGTCCTAAGGACAACGACCCCAGCTTTCTGATATTTCCTCATAGCTCAGACCCCTCAGTCCTGTCAGCATCCTGGTGAATCCCCTCTGCACCCTTTCTAGTCTTTCTGATAATGTGGTGACCAAAACTGCACACAGTGCTCCAGTTAGGCCTAACCAGGATTTTATACATTTCCAGCAAATCCTTTCTGTTCTTGTATTCTATGCCTTGGCTATAAAGGCAAGTATCCCAGATGCCTCCTTAACTATTTGTCCACCTTCTCTGCTGCCTGGGATCTGTGGATACACACAGCAAGGTTCCCTGGCTCTTCCCAGTGCAAACCCCTGCCCTGTTAGTCCTCACAAACCCCTTTCCCTCATACTCTTCCTGGCTCAATGCAATTTTCAACTGTCCTGCCCAGCTGACCAGGAGAGAGTGAGGACTGCAGTTGCTGGAGAGTCAGAGTCAGAAAGGGTGGCGCTGGAAAAGCACGGCAAGTCAGGCAGCATTCGACGAGGAGAATCGACGTTTTGGGCATATGCCCTTCATCAAGTGTGTGGGGAATGGGGAAGGGGGCTGAGAGATCAATAGAAGGTGGGTGTGGGGAGAAGGTAGCTGGGAAGGTGATAGGTAGATGCAGCTGCGGGGTGATGGTGTTAGGTCGGAGGAGAGGGTGGAGCGGACAATTGGGAAGGAAGATGGACAGATAGGACAGGTCAAGAGGGCGGTGCCGAGTTGGAAGGTTGGATCTGGGATGACATGGGAGGAGGGGAGATTTGGAAACTAGTGAAGTCTATGTTGATGCCGTGTGGTTGAAGGGTTCCATGGCGGAAGATGAAGGATTCTTCCTGCAGTTGGCAGGTGGCTAGGATTTGGCGGTAGAGGAGGCCCAGAACATGCATGCCCTTGGCGGAGTGGGAGGGGGAATTGAAGTGGTCAGCCACAGGGTGGTGGGGTTGATTGGTGTGGATGTCCCAGAGATCTTCCCTGGAATGTTCCGTGAGTGAGGAGACCACATCGAGAGCAACGGACACAGTAGATTAGGTGTTTGGATATGCAGGTAAATCTCTGCTGGATGTGAAAAATCCTCCTGCAGATTACAGTTACAGTTCACAGAAACATCTCTCGACCATCTCCCTCTGCTTTCTGCCTGTCTGCCAATTTTGGATCTAAATGCCAGTTTACCTTGGGACCACATGGATTCTTACTTTCTTTAACTAGTTTGCCATGAGGTGTCTTATCAAAAGACTTGCTAAAGCCCACGTAGATGACATCAAATGCATTACCCACATCAACACTCCTGGTTACTACCTCCGAAGTGTGATTAAATTTGTCCGATATAACCATCCCTTAACAAAGCCACATTGACTATCCTGATTAATCAGTGTCTCTTTCAGTGCAGACATATTCTGTCCCTCAGAATTCTTTCTAATGACTACCCCACAATCAAGGTTGGACTGACTGGCCTACAATTTCCTGGTCTATCTCTTCCCCCCTTTTTTAAGAATGGGACAATGTTAGCTGTTCTCCAGTCCTCCGGCCCCTCCTCTGTGGTCAGTGAGGTTTGGAAAATTTCTGCCACTGCCTCTTGACATCTCCTCCCTTGCCTCACGAAAAGGCCTGGGTTATATCTCAACCTGGGTGGCACGGTGGCTCAGTGGTTAGCACTGCTGCCTCACAGCACCAGGGTCCCAGGTTTGATTCCAGCCTTGGGCAGCTGTCTGTGTGGAGTTCGCACATTCTCCCTGTGTCTGTGTGGGTGTGCTCCGGTTTCCTCCCACAATCCAAAGATGTGCAGGTCAGGTGAATTGGCCATGCTGAATTGTCCATAGTGTTAGGTGCATTAGTCAGAGGGGTAGGGGTTACTCTTTGGAAGGTCGGTGTGGATTTGTTGGGCTGAAAGGCCTGTTTCCGCACTAGGGGATTTAATCTAAACTGTTTACTGTTAGTCCCTCCTTTCTCTCTCTCCCTTAATTTCTTCTAATATGTCACTGTCCACCACCCTGATATCTATAACTGTGCCATCTTTTTCATTGTGAAGATCAGAGGACAGACAGATGATCACAGTGGTGCCTAAAAAGCCTATTATTTTCCTAGTTATTCACTTGCACATTAAATATTTTTAAAAATCTTTATGGGTTTTCCTTTATTCTATCTGCTAGTGCTTTCTCATGTACTCTCTTTGCTTTCTTAATTTTCTTTTTAAATTCATGCCCGTGTTATTATAGCAAAAAGTGAGGTCTGCAGATGCTGGAGATCAGAGCTGAAAATGTGTTGCTGGTTAAAGCACAGCAGGTTAGGCAGCATCCAAGGAACAGGAAATTCTAGGCAGTATCCAAGGAACAGGAAATTCTAGGCAGCATCCAAGGAACAGGAAATTCTAGGCAGTATCCAAGGAATAGGAAATTCTAGGCAGCATCCAAGGAACAGGAAATTCTAGGCAGTATCCAAGGAACAGGAAATTCTAGGCAGCATCCAAGGAACAGGAAATTCTACTCCTCCAACGATATTGCAGCATTGAGCTCTTGATATCTGCAATAAACGTCTCTGTTTTTCTTAATCCTAACATTTATATCTCTCAGCATCCTGGATTCTCCAGCCTTGGCTCACTCTATGTCTTTACAGGAACACATCTGTCCAGCACTCGCACTATTTCCTCCTTGGATGTCTCTCACTGCTCGACAAAGTTCTATCCGCAAGTAACTGCTCCCAGTCCACTCAGGCTAAATTGCATCGTCTCTTCATAAAATCAGCCATTTTAGAACTTTTCTTCCCGCTCAATCCCTATTAATTTCCACAGCTATCCTAAGTCTAACTGAGTTATGGTCACTATATCTCCCTGATTGATACACCTTCCAATTCCTGGGCTCATTTCTGAACATTAGAACTGCCCCCTCTCTGATTGGGCTTCCTCTATACTGGTTAAAAAAGTTCATCTGGCTGCGGTTTAAGAAGTCTGCTCCCTCCCTATCACTGAAACCGTCTCAGTTAACATTTGGGTAGTTAAAATCCTCAACTATTCCTGCCTTATTAGTTTTATGCTCCTCTAAATTTGATAACACATTTGACCCAGTATCTCTCCCTGACTGTTTGGGTCCTATTTTTCACTTTACCCATATGTTTAATATTTAATATGTACCCTTGTTTAATGATATTTCCAAGAGTACAATTGCCTTTATTGGTCTGAGCATTGAGTATAGGAGTTGGGAGGTCATGTTCCCACCTCAGGCAACTGTCTGTGCGGAGTTTGCATGTTCTCCCCGTGCCTAGGTGGGTTTCCTCTGGGTGCTCCGGTTTCCTCCCACAGTCCAAAAATGTGCAGGTTAGGTGAATTGGCCATGCTAAATTGCCTGTAGTGTTAGATGAAGGGATAATTGTCGGGGAATGGGTCTGGGTGGGTTGCTCTTCGGAGGGTCGGTGTGGACTTGTTGGGCTGAAGGGCCTGTTTCCACACTGTAAGTAATCTAATCTAAAAAAAACGTATGGCTGCACAGGACATTGGTTAGGCAACTTTTGCAATATTGCATGCAATTCTGGTCTCCCTCCTATAAAAAAGATGTTGTTAAACTTGAAAAGATTTACAATTGATTCTTTGATGAATATTGTAATCCCTCTCTTCCAAACCCTTCTAGTCTTGCCTGAATACCTTATCACTGGGAATGCTGAGCTGTCAATTCCTTACATCCTTCAGTCATTGACTGCAGCCAGAAGGACGCAGCTCCCCTACTCATCTAGACCACCAGGAGCCACTGTGATTTCCCACTCTGTGCACAATGTACAAAGTACAGGTTTGACAAACCCAACACAATCCCAGACACACCTGAACAAATCAGAATGTGGAGCCTTTCCTTTATTGTACCCTTGCTCCTGCTGAGGGAGCGATAAAAGAAATCTTACACTTGTTTAGGTACCGAGTCTCACTCAGGTCTACCACTGCACTGCCTTTTTATCTGGAGGGTCCTCATCTCACCCCCCCTCCACTCAGTGACACTGTCACAGGGTCCCCACCCCTCCACTCAGGGACACTGTCACAGGGTCCCCACCCCTCCACTCAGTGACAGTGTCACAGGGTCCCCACCCCCTCCTCTCAGTGACAGTGTCACAGGGCCCCCACCCCCTCCCCTCAGTGACACTGACTGTCACAGGATCCCCTCCCCCTCCTCTCAGTGACACCGTCACAGGGTCCCCACCCCCACCCGTCAGTGGCACCGTCATAGGGTCTCCACCCCCTCCCCTCAGTGACACCGTCACAGGGTCCGCACCCCCTCCCCTCAGTGACACTGTCACAGAGTCCCCACACCCTCCTCTCAGATACACTGTCACAGGGTCCCCACCCCCTCCTCTCAATGACACTGTCACAGGATCCTCTCTGCTCCTCCCAGTGACACCGCCTAAGTTGAACCCTCTCCAATACTTTCTTATCTCTCCCCAGGATTCCTTTTTAGTGTGTAACAAACTGTGATAGCAAATCAGATAATCAAAGGCCTGTGGTCTGATAAACCATCTCTGCCCATCTTAACAACTCCGTTAAATAAATGTACTTTAGTGTCAGAGCCACCCTGTGTGCTGAGTCTCACTTTGATTTAAGAATCAAATGTCATACGTCTGTCATCGATAATATCAACTCATCCCCTTCGGAACTGCAGGAGGTTACTCAATCTCTGAAACATGTTTTGTCTATTATTTAGATCACAGTTTGTGGAATGGCGAACATGAACATACCTGAGACCAGCAATGCGAACATCTTCTGTAGCTGTTTTAAACAATGAACTTTCAAAGGAAGGTATATTTTCACTACTGTTAGCAACCACTGACCTCTATTACAGAGGAATATTATTCACCTTGATAGAATAATCAAGAGGTGATAGCAGCACATTCATTTTCACCACGCCCTGGATAACAGCTTCCTTTTTATATTCACTTAGGGGATGTGGATGTCTCTGGCTGGATGGGGGGAGTTTTCAGGAGGTAGTGTTTCCATCTGTCTGTTGTCTTTATCCTTCTAGATAGAAGTAATTATGGGTTTGGAGGATCCTGTCATCTTATGGATAGCACACACTTCTGCGACTGACCATCAGTGGTGATGGGAGCAGATGCTTGTGGATGTGGTGTCAATCATGTGGGCTGCTTTGTCTGAGATGGTGTCAAGCGTCTTGAGTGTTGATTTAGAGGTGCAGGTGTTCAAAGTTAAAAATCACCAACACCAGGTTATAGTCCAACAGGTTTATATGGAAGCACGAGCTTTCGGAGCGCTGTTCCTTCATCAGGTGGTTGTAGACTTGAGTGTTATCCCGGTAAGTGGAGAATATTCTGTCACAGTCCTGGCTTGTGCCTTGTAGATGGTGGACAAGCTTTGGGGAGTCAGGAAGTGAGTTACTCGTTACTGGATTCCTAGCCCCTGACCTGGTCTAATTGCCACTGTGTTTATACGATGAGCTCAGTTGAGTTTCTGGTCACTAGTAAACCCTCAGGATGTTGTTAGTGGGGGATTCAGTGATGGTAACATAATTGAATGTCAAGGAGTGGTTGTTATATTCTCTCTTGTTGGAGATAGGCATAGACTGGAATTTTGTTGCACAAATATTCCTTTCAATGAAGTGAAGCATTTCCTTACATCTAACCGTAAAACTGAAAGATGCTGAAAATCAGAGATAGAAACAGAAATTGCTGGAAAAACACAGCAAGTCTGAAGTTCTGGAGAAGGGTCACTGGATCTGAAATGTGAACTCTGATTTCTGTCCACAGATGCTGCCAGACATGCTGAGTTTTTCCAGGAACATCTAACCTCTTTCACACATAGATACTCAACATTCACTATCCATCCTAAATAAACCACTCAGCGTGACAAATATTAATTCCTTTATTAATATAAAACCTTTGTTTGAAAATAGTGAGGCTTACATTGACCAAATGAAAAGACTCAACTGCTTCAGTCAACAAAAAGTGGGCGGCACAGTGGCACGGTGGTTAGCACTGCTGCCTCACAACGCCACAGACCTGGGTTCAATTCCTGTCTCAGGCGACTGACTGTGTGGAGTTTGCATGTTCTCCCCGTGTCTGCGTGGGTTTCCTCCGGGTGCTCCAGTTTCCTCCCACAGTCCAAAGATATGCGGGTCAGGTGAATTGGCCATGCTAAATTGCCGGTAGTGTTAGGTAAGGAGTAAATGTATGGGTATGGGTGGGTTGCGTTCGGTGGGTCGGTGTGGACTTGTTAGGCCGAAGGGCCTGTTTCCACACTGTAAGTAATCTAATCTAAAAAGCCCCAGAATTGGTTATTATTTTCATTTGGTTCTTCCAAAGACATTGATAGCCCCATAATATTTGCGGAATAAAACTAGCACAGCATTCCAAATTCTCACTGGGCCTGCCCATTATCTACCCTTCAGTCAACCTTACAAAAACAAATGATCTGGTCATTACTGGATTGCTGTTGTTTGTGGGAGTTTAAAGTATGCAAACTGACTGCCATTCTCCCTGGGACTGAAGATCAAAATTATTTTATCAATTGCAAAGTGCATCAGAATGCTCTGAGCTCATAAAAGGAACGAGACAAAAGACTCAGCAGACAATCAATTTTTCAATGTATAATTTCAGTTACATCACACTGTAAATTTTTGCTGTAAATTCTGTGTTAGGATTGAGTCCTCCACTATCACCCAATGAAGGAGCATCGCTCCGAAAACTAGTGTGCTTCCAATTAAATCTGTTGGACTATAACCTGGTGTTGTGTGATTTTTAACTTTGTACACCCCAGTCCAACACCGGCATCTCCAAATCATGACAGAAATATGAGCAGCTATTAGCATTATTTAGCAACACAAGCCAAAAACTATTTCACTTTTACAACCATCCTTTCTGACATTAGATTCTCTGGGATTGTGTGATATAAACTGGAAGCCGTAGTAGTTTTCTGTCAGTAATAATATTTTGGACTTGAGTTGTTTTGAAGAATTATGAAAATGCCAAATAACTAATCATAGAAATGTAACAGGACAGGAGGGCATTTGGACCATTGTGTTTCTGCTGGCTTTCTGCTTGAGGAACCAAACTATCCAAGCCCCATGACCTTTCCTTGTAGCCCTGAAAATAAATGTCTAATTTCTTTTGGAAAGCCAGAACTGAATGTGCTTCCACCGCGCTCTCTGCATTCCAGATCCTAACCACTCCTTATTTTGAAATGTTTTTCCACATGTTGCACTTTTTTTGCCAGTCACCAGAATTTGTTGTTTTCTTGTTTGCAATCTTCTGCCAATGTGAACAGTTTCTCTCTACCTACTCTAATAGCACCTCATAATTCTAAACTCTTCTGTTCTCTCAATTCCCTCCGCTCTGGAAGAATCAGCCCCTGCCTTCGATCCACACAATTGAAATCCCTCAACCCTAGAGTTATTCTCATCGAGACTTTTCACGCTCTCACGAAAGGTTTCACATTCTTCTGAACATTCAATGCTCCAAAGTTGAGGCCAAGTTAATGTTTTATGAAACAAAAAAACAGAAATTGCTGGAAAAGCTCAGCAGGTCTGACAGCATTTGCAGGGAGAAATCAGGGTTAACATTTCGGGTCAGGTGACCCTTCCTCAGAACTGCGGCTCTACGAGAATGGCTTTGGAGTGACGGCCTTCAGTTATGTGGATCGATTGGTCAAATAGAGGCTGATCTTCCCAGAGGGAAGGGCATTGTGAGGATAGAGGAGTCTGTAATTTTGAGGTGAAAATGTGCTGCTGGAAAAGCGCAGCAGGTCGGGCAGCATCCAAAGAGCAGAAGAATCGACATTTTGGGCATGAGCCCTTCTTCAGCCCTTCTTCGGGCTCATGCCCGAAACATCAATTCTCCTGCTCTTTGGATGCTGCCCGACCTGCTGCGCTTTTCCAGCAGCACATTTTCAGCTCTGATCTCCAGCATCTGCGGTCCTCACTTTCTCCTGTAATTCTGAGGTGCCCACCAGAGTAAATAAAGAAACTGTTCACATTGGTAGTTCTGAGGAAGGATCATCGGACCCGAAATGTTAACACTGATTTCTCTTCACAGATGCTGCCAGACTTGCTGAGCTTTTCCAGCATTTTTGGTTTGTGTTCCTGATTTCCAGAATCCATGGTTCTTTTTGTTTTATTTAGTATTTTATGTAGGTTTATCATAACTTCCTCTTGTATTCAATGCCTCTATTTGAAAAGTCCAGGATCCCATTGACCTTATGAATCACTTTCTTAATCTGACTTCTCACCTTCATCAATTTATGTACACATTGTCCAGGCCCTGTGCAGGTCAGGTGAATTGGCCAGGCTAAATTGCCCCTAGTGTTAGGTGCACTAGTCAGAGGAAATAGTTCTGGGTGGGTTACTCTTCAGCGGGTCGGTGTGGACCTGTTGGGCTGAAGGGCCTGTTTCCACACTGTAGGGAATCTAATCTAATCTTCCACTCTTGGCAGTTAGAATTGTAATCTTTACATTGGTTCCTTTTCTTCTGCTTCCCAAATTGTATCACTTCACATTACTAATGATTCCAATGTACTAAGTTCAGAAATCTTGCAGCAACTCTTGGGAAACTTAGTTAAACCTCATAGAGTTTTTATGGTACCTGTCACAGTGTGTTTGCAGCAAACAACAGAACAAAAGACATCACGGGCACATGTAACTGACATTGGTTGTTCTGAATTTGCATCGATAACATTGCTGTAGGAGGGGGTATACTCACAGGATGTAAGAAATGACTCCAATAGACCAGCAGTCCACGGCTTTGCTGTAGGGTTTCTGTGCCAGCACTTCTGGAGCTAGGAAAGCAAACAATGAGAATCAATTTAAAGAGAAGAGCAACTAGAAATGCAGTGGTCAATAATCCCCGATCAACACTCATTGAAGCCTCACAGAGTGAAGGATTTCACAAGTGCTGTCAAACACAGCACAAGCAGGCTTTACTAACAGCTAAGGTACTGTTGCCTTCCTTCGCCAAGTAAATTGCAAAGATCAAATTATAAATTTGAATGTACACAATTCATGTTTTTAACCTAAAATATTTCTTAATTCTAACAGAAATGATTTTCAACAGGTATTCAAATATATTGCAGTTTAGGTACTAATGTGAGGCATCATTCATTATCCATAATGAACTTGAGTAATTACAACAGCATAGCTTTGTTGAAAAATGTGTTGCTGGAAATGGGCAGCAGGTCAGGCAGCATCCAAGGAGCAGGAGAATCGCCGTTTCGGGCATAAGCCCTTCTTCAGGATGCTGCCTGACCTGCTGCGCTTTTCCAGCAACAGATTTTTCAGCTCTAACCTCCAGCATCTGCAGTCCTCACTTTCTCCCAGCATAGCTTTGTACCTGACATATGAGAATGATCAGGTAACTGACACAGTGCCAGGGCAAAGGGATGAGTCTGTTAACCAGAGCAAGTGTATGTGAACATCATTGGTGTGGATGAAAGGTTAAACATTTTGCTATTCTCTACAGTTTCTGCAAATTCATTTGAGAGAAAATTAGCATTCATTTTACTAATGATGTAATCATCTCCATGAAATGAGTTCATAATTCAAGAAAACTAAACCCATGCAGATAAACATTCATCTGAGATTGATATGTTTTTGTCAGGGAAGAATGTCAGGAACCTGGAGCTAAATCACCAAAGATCCAACTGTAAAGTAGAATACGTTTAAGAGTTTGGAGTGGTCTTCTGCTGTTCTTATGTCCCTAATTGTGTGTTTACCCATGTGTCAACGAGTGAGAGACAAAATAAAATACTGACTCCACACGGCATTCATTAATTCTGAATTTGAAAAGGCCTATTGCATGTTCAAAATTCTTCCAGGAGTGTGTCAAACTGTACGCATGTTTAGAAAATTGCAGATGGCATGTAGGGAAGTAGCGTGAATTGTCGGGAAAATTGTGGAACTTCATGAGGACACAGACTGACTGGTCAATAAAGTGTGGAGCTGGAAAAGCACAGCAGGTCAAGCAGCATCAGAGGAGCAGGAGGGCTGACGTTTCAGATCGGGACCCTTCATCAGTCGACTCCCCTCCTCCTCTGATGATACTTAACCTGTTGTGCTTTTTCCAGCTCCACGTTTTATCAACGGACTCTCCAGAACCTGCAGTTCTCACTATCTCCCGGTCCACAGACTGATTTTTGGAAAGGTCAGGCAAGGTAGTGGCTAATGAAACCTAATGCAGAGAAATATGAAGTGATAGATTTTTGGTCAGATGAACAAGGAGAGGCAATCTAAAATTAAGGGTACAGCTGTAAAACGGGGTGCAGCAATAAAGAGACTTAGCTACATGAGCAAAGGGTATGAAGGTGATGATGCAGATTGAGAAAGTGGTTAAAAAATTTGGGATGCTTGACTTTATAAGTGGAAACATAGCATAGAAAAGCAAGTTCTAATGAAACTTTCTAAAACAATGATACAGCCACAACTGGACTATCGTGCCCAGTTCAGTGCACCACACTTTAAGAAGTGTGGAACGGTTTGCAATGAAGCTGAAAAGTTTGATGGGAATGTTCTAGTGCAGAGGGACTTGAACATTCACAGGAATTGGGATGGTTCACCTTAACATTGTGAAAGTTGATAGGAGGTTTGCTGGAAGTGTCCAAATCATTGGACATAATCTAATGATTATCTAGTTCATATGTTTTAGAACATGACTTTTAGTTTTAGGGAATTCAAGTGTTAAATATGAGATAAATGGATACAACTGGATATACATCTCAAGCGAATGCAATTCAAATGCTCCTTTATTAGTCTTTGATATATTTCTGTGCCAACTTTATCAAATCCTATCAATTCCCATGTACACCATGTAG
The DNA here is from genome assembly GCF_020745735.1 of Hemiscyllium ocellatum. Classification (NCBI taxonomy): domain Eukaryota; kingdom Metazoa; phylum Chordata; class Chondrichthyes; order Orectolobiformes; family Hemiscylliidae; genus Hemiscyllium; species Hemiscyllium ocellatum. The sequence continues at coordinate 5,761,170 of NC_083423.1, forward strand.
AGTGTAGCCAATAGATGAATTTTATAGACAAGTGTTGAGTGATTAAGGTGACTTAAAAACAACAGAGAGTTCTTCTTCACCCAAGCTATATGATAGAAAAATACTTCATATCCTGAGTAGCCAAATCCACCAGTGAGTCAGCGCCCTCACCACAGGAAAGTTGATTGGTATGAGACTTGATAGTTGACTGTTTATGGCATTGTGCTAACAATGTAGCAGCTATAAGCAGAGTTCAAATCTGCTCATAGGAAGTCATGGAATTAAAGTCAATCGTGAAGCAATTGCAGACTGGTGTCAGGCAAAGGTGACAATACTGTATTGTTATGACAACCCAACTAGTTCCCTGATATCCATTGCAGGCAAATTGACCCTCAGGCCACTGTTTTTGAGATTGACAATTAATGGATTCAGTATTAATTGTGAGCAATAGATGTGGTATAGCCTGAAGAACAAATTTAAATAAAGGAGAAAATCATAAAATACGTTTGTCTCTTGTCATTTCTGTTGTTGATTGCTTTTGGCTGACAGCAACTTTACAATCTCAGAAACTGACAGCACAGAAAGAGAGCTCTCAGCTGGATTTTTGAAAGAGCAGTTATATTCAGTCCTGCAGCCCTGCACACCTTTTGCCTATCACTCTGTAAGTTCCTCAATCTCAGCCTATATGCCACTTGCTTTTAAGTTCATTTCTACTACCTATTCAAAAGCATTTCAGATCCACATAGCCCAGTGGTAATGAATTCTCGACTAGATCTTTTCCCAGGGATTTTGAATCCGTGACCCATGGTTATTGACCCACTCACAAGAGGGACTGATCTGAGGAAGGATCACTCAACCTGAAACATTAATTCTGATTTCTCTCCACAGATGCTGCCAGTTCTGCTGAGCCTTTTCAGCAATTTCTGTCTTGGTTTCTGATTTACAGCATCTGTGATTCTTTCTGTTTTTATTCAGTGCATTCATCACCTACTTACTCCATCAAAACCACTCATCATTTTGGAAACCTTTATTAAGTAATGGTATTCCAGCTGAGGGATAGCTGATGAGTTAGAAAGTTCCAAAGCGACTTTGCTTTTAAAGTTGATTCCTCTTATTATAAATCCAAGTAATGTCAATGTTTTGACCATTACAAAGAACAAGAACAAAGAACAAAGAAAGTTTACAGCCCAGGAACAGGCCCTTCGGCCCTCCAAGCCTGAGCCGATCCAAATGTACTGTCTAAACCTGTCGGTCAATTCCTAAGCATCTGTATCCCTCTGCTGCCCACCTACTAATGCATCTGTCCAGATGCATCTTAAATGAATCTATCGTTCCTGCCTCTACCACCTCTGCTGGTAACGCGTTCCAAATGCCCACCACCCTCTGTGTGAAGTACTTGCCGCCTGTATCCCCCTTAAACTTTCCACCTCTCACCTTGAAAGCGTGACCTCTCGTTATTGAATCCTTCACCCTGGGAAAAAGCTTGTCTCTATCCACCCTGTCTATACCCTTCATGATTTTGTAAACTTCAATCAGGTCCCCCCTCAATCTCCTTTTTTCTAATGAAAACAATCCTAACCTACTCAACCTCTCTTCACAGCTAGCACCTTCCATACCAGGCAACATCCTCGTAAACCTTCTCTGCACCCTCTCCAAAGCACCCACATCCTTTTGGTAATGTGGCGCCCAGAACTGTACACAGTAGTCTAAATGCGGCCAAACCAATGTCTTGTATAATTTTAACACGACTTACCAGCTCTTTTACTCAATACCCTGTCCAATGAAGGCAAGCATACTATATGCCTTCTTGACCACTCTATCCACCTGTGCAGCAATCTTCAGGTTTCAATGGACCTGCACTCCCAGATCTCTCTGCCCATCAACTTTTCCCAAGGATATTCTGTTCATTGTATAATTTGCTCTAGAATTAGACTTACCTCACATTTGTCTGGATTGAAAGCCACTTTTCCGCCCAACTCTCCAGTCTATCTATATCCTCCTGTATTCTCTGACAATCCCTTATGCTTTCTGCTACTCCACCAATCTTCCTGTCATCTGCAAACTTGTTGATCATACCAACAATGCCCTCTTCTAGATCATTTATATATATTACAAACAACAGTGACCCCAACACTGACCCCTCTGGAACACCACTGGTCACCTTTCTCCATTTCGAGAAACTCCCTTCAACTACTACTCTCTGTCTCCTGTTGCTCAACCAGTTCTTTATCCACCGAGCTAGAACACACCCTGCACACCATGTGACTTCACTTTCTCCATTAGTCTACAATGGGGACCCTTATCAAACACTTCACTGAAGTCCATGTATATGACATCAACTGCCCTTCCTTCATCTATCAACTTGGTCACTTCCTCGAAGAACTCTATTAAGCTGGTAAGGCATGATCTCCCCCACACAAAACCATGTTGCCTATCACTGATAAGTTCATTCTTTTCTAAATATCAGTAGATTCTATCTCTCAGTACCCTCTCCAGCAACTTCCCCACCACAGATGTCAGGTTCACTGGTCTGTAGTTACCCGGAATGTCCCTACTACCCTTCTTATACAGAGGGACAACATGAGCAACCTTCCAGTCCTCTGGCACCTCACCTGTATTTAAGGATGCCACGAAGATGTCTGAAAGGGCCCCAGCAATTTCCTCTCTCGCCTTCCTCAGCATCCTGGGATAGATCCCATCCGGTTCTGGGGATTTGTCCACCTTAATAACCTCAAGCATACCCAACACATCTTCTCTACTTATGCCAACGTGATCCAGACCAATCAAACTTCAGTCTCTAATCTCAAGATTCATCATGTTCCTCTCCTCAGTGAACACTGATGCAAAGTAATCATTCAGAATCTCACACATTCTCTCAGGTTTGACACACAGCATTCCTTCATTATCTTTTAGTGGACCAATCCTTTCTCTAGTTACCCGCTTGCTTCTTATATAAGAATAAAATACTTTGGGATTCTGTTCACTAAAGCTATTTCATGATCCCTTTTAGCCAGCTTGATTCCTTGTTTAAGACTTGTCCTACTCTTCCGATATTCTTCCAGGGCCTGTTCTGTTCTTAGCTGCCTAGACCTTACGAACGTTTCCCTTTTCCTCTTGGCTAGTCATACAATTTCTCCTGTCATCCATGGTTCACGAATCTTTCCTCTCCTATCCTTTACCTTCAATGGGACATGCCTATCCTGCACTATCTTTAACCTAACTTTGAAAGCCTCCCACATCTCAAATGTGGACTTCCCTTCAAATAGCTGTGTCCAATCCATTCCCACCTCCTGCTTAATTTTAATATAATTGGCCTTGGCCCAGCTTAGTACTCTTCCTTTAGGACCACTCTCTTCTTTATCTATGAGTATTCTACATTATCAACATTTCCTTTAAGTTTTAAGTACTTGGCAATATGGACACCAAGATCACTCTGCTCATTTGAACTTTTTAAAATCAAGCGTTTGTAGTTTACTGCTTTTCCATATTTGTTCTTCCAAAGTTATACTTCTCTGCACTGAATCCCACTGGCCATGTTATTCCCATCTTACACCTTGGGAACCTCAAACCACATGGGATCAATGTGGATTTCATCAGTTTCCTCATTTCCCCTCCCCCCACTTTATTCCAGATCAAACCTTCCAACTCGGCACCACCCTCTTGATCTGTCCTATTTTTCCATCTTCCTTCCCACCTATCTGCTCCACCCTCCTCTCAGACCTATCACCTTCACCCCCACCTCCACCTACCTCTTGCACTCTCAAGATACCTTCCCGCCAGCCCCACCCCCCTCTCATTATCTCTCCAACCCCACAGCTCACAAGCCTCATTCCTGATGAAGGGGTAATGATTAGATTAGATTAGATTACTTACAGTGTGGAAACAGGCCCTTTGGCCCAACAAGTCCACACCGACCCGCCGAAGCGCAACCCACCCGTACCCATACATTTACCCCTTACCTAACACTACGGGCAATTTAGCATGGCCAATTCACCCGACCCGCACATCTTTGGACTGTGGGAGGAAACCGGAGCACCCGGAGGAATCCCACGCAGACACGGGGAGAACGTGTAAACTCCACACAGTCTGTCGCCTGAGTCGGGAATTGAACCTGGGTCTCAGACGCTGTGAGGTAGCAGTGCTAACCACTGTGCTACTGTGCCACCCACAATGCTCGAAACATCGATTCTCCTGCTCCTCGAATGCTCCCTGACCTGTTGTGCTTTTCCAGCAACACACTCTTTGGCCACATTATTGCCCATTCCACCATCCTCTGACTATTTTCATCATGTCTACTCTTTCGCTATGTATCATACCATCCATGAACTTTGCAATGCTGCCTTTTGTCCTAGACCTGACAATTGATAACAATAGCAAAGAGTACTCATTATGGGGAACATGGTAAGGTCCTAGGGTGTGTTGCTGAACAAAAAGACCTCGGCGTGCAGGTTCATAGCTCCTCAAAAGTTGAGTCACAGGTAGATAGGACAGTGAAGAAGGCATTTGGTATGCTTTCTTTTATTGGTCAGAGTATTGAGTACAGGAGTTGGGAGGTCATGTTACGGCTGTACAGGTCATTGGTTAGGCCACTTTGGAATATTGCGTGCAATTCTGGTCTCCTCCCTATCGAAAAGATTGGATATTGGAAGGACATTGTGAAACTTGAAAGGGTTCAGAAAAGATTTACAAGGATGTTGCCACGGTTGGAGGATTTGAGCTATAGGGAGGTGCTGAACAGGCTGGGGCTGTTTTCCCTGGAGCGTCGGAGGTTGAGGGGTGACCTTATTGAAGTTTACAAAATTATGAGGGGCATGGTTGCATAAATAGACAAAGATGTTTTTCTTGGGGTCGGGGAATCCAGATCTAGAGTGCAGAGGTTTAGGGTGAGAGCGGAAAGATATAAAAGAGACCTAAGGGGCAACTTTTTCACACAGAGGGTGGTACATGTATGGGATGAGCTGCCAGAGGAAGTGTTGGAGGCTGGTACAATTGCAACATTTAAGAGGCATTTGGATGGGTATATGAACAGGAAGGGTTTGGAGAGACATGGGCCAGATGCTGGCAGGTGGGACTAGATTGGGTTGGGATATCTGGTCGGCATGGACGGGTTGCTCCGAAGGGTCTGTTTCCATGCTGTACATCTCTATGACTCTATGAAATCACTAGCTTTTGGAGCGCTACTCCTTCATCAGGTAGCTGCGGAGCAGGATCAAAAGAGATAGAATTTAAAGCAAAAGATCTCAGTGTCATGCAACTGAAATGATACGTTGAACAAACCTGGATTGTTGCTAAGTCTTTCATCTTTTAGAATCGGTTGCAGGTTTCAGTTCATTAATGTGTAAGTCCCAGAACCTCTTTCCAGACATTCTTGAGATGAGATTCCCTACAGTGTGGAAACAGGCCCTTCGGCCCAACAAGTCCACACCAACCCCCTGAACAGTAACCCACCCAGAACCATTTCCGTCTAACTAATGCACCTAACACTACGAGCAATTTAGCATGACCAATTCATCTGACCTGCACATCTTTGGACTGTGGGAGGAAACCAGAGCACCCAGAGGAAACCCACGCAGACACAGGGAGAATGTGCAAACTCCACACAGACAGTCGCCCAAGGGTGGAAACGAACCTGGGTTCCTGAGGCTGTGAGGCAGAAGTGCTAACCACTGAGCCACTGTACCGCCCATGAATAAGGTTAACTTAAGGTTTTATAAAAAAAGGTGACATCTCAGCTCAGCCATTGTATTAAAGGTGTGCGGTTAGAGTCTGTCTGTATCCCAACCTTGAGTCAGTCTGGTTCTATTTCTAAAGAAGGAATTTATAAAATATTGCATGGATTGTCCACCTACATTGACCTCCACATCAGGTTTTCACTTAAACATACGGGGACCTGATAGACATTTACAAAATTATGAGAGGTGTTGATAGAATGGATAGTCAGAGTCTTTTTCCCAGAGTAGAAATCTCAATTAGGAGGGAACATAGGTTTAAGGTAAAATGGGGTAAGTTTAAAGGAGATGTGTGAGGCAGGTGTTTTACACAGAGGGTGGTAAGTGTCTGGAATACGCTGCCAGAGGAAGTGGTGGATACGGATGCAGTTACAATGTTTAAAAGACATTTGGATAAGTTCATGAATAGGAAACATTTGGAGGTGTATGGGTCAGGAGCAGGCAGGTGGGACTAGTTCAGTTTGGGATTATGGTTGGCATGGCCTGGTTGTTTCTGTGCTGTATGACCCTATGACTCTATAAACAGAATTTAGTTTAGAAAGGTGTCATAGAACATAGAACATAGAACATAGAACATAGAAGGATACAGCGCAGTACAGGCCCTTCGGCCCTCGATGTTGCGCCGACCGAATCCTACCTAACCTATACTAGCCCAATAACTTCCAAATGCCTATCCAATGCCCGCTTAAATGACCATAAAGAAGGAGAGTTCACCACTGATACGGGCAGGGCATTCCATGAACTCACAACCCGCTGTGTGAAGAATCTACCCCTAACATCTGTCCTATACCTACCACCCCTTAATTTAAAGCTATGTCCCCTAGTAACACCTGACTCCATTAGCGGTCATATATTAGCATAGTCTTGTTGGGCCGAAGGGCCTGTTCCAGTGCTGTGCTGATCTTTGTACATGATGGAATATTATGAGGTAAAGCCAAGCCAGTGGGATAAAAGCTGAATAGATTGTATGGCTGGGGGAAGAATGAGAGTGCTCTGCAATGCTGGGAAGAATGGCTCCCACCAAAAGATACTGCAATGAACCTAAAATGTGAGATTCCTATGCTGCACAATTAATGTGAGAAAGCAGACGTGTGATATATGACTTTGACACATCATTGGCAAATACATCAGGATCACCGTTCATCTGAAAATCTTTGAACACATAAACGTTTTACTGCCTTCAGATAATAAAAGTATTGACGTTAGAGGTGGTCCAGTGAAATGATGGAAGTGCATGACAGTGTTTGGTAGACACACTCACAGGATCATACCATTGTCCCAGGAGGCAATGCACTGATGGTAATAAAGTCAACCCATATCGCTGAGCACCCTGCCAAACATCCTTAGGTCCCAGAGATGCCATTTCTTCCCAATGTAGTCATCACCACCTTCTTTGTTGTCAGTACCAAACTGAGAAATGAATACTCATAGTCAGCTCAAGATTACTCGCTTTCAATATGATGGTTCAGAGTTTCCAAGGCAAGATGTAGACTCAGTGCCAATTCTTACATTTTCTTTCTTTTCCTTTGACAGTCCTCAATTAGTCTTTCAGTTATCCTCTTGGCTAGGTGACAGCGGTTCTCTCTCTGCACTCATTCACTCATTCATTCATCATTAACTTGATGTTACTGTTGGGCTAGTTTGGTGATTGTGATGTTACATTGACTGACACACATCTAAGCTTACAATGCTCTCTCTGTTTTCTGATGTACAGCTTAATACATGCTATAGCATCACAATGGAAACATTAATAACATTCCAAAGGCTCTTTGATATCTTATTTGGAGATGCAATGAAACCATCTTGAGAGCTACTGGAGCACAGGATGACTCTGAAAACCAAATAAATGTTAAGATTTTGTTTGAATGTATTTAGATGAAAGCTCTGCTTGGAATACAAATCCAAAATAATCGGGCAATGGTTCAAACAACCAGAAATTTGTCAAAGTTCAAGTCTCAATGGAAATGCTTCAGAGATTCTCATCCAGCTATCGGTCACTCATCATCAAATATCTAGTCTGGAAACCTTCCTTCTAAATAGGATCAAAGCAATACCAAAACTGCTTTGATCATCAACTCCAAAAATACAGCTTAGGATCAGTTGTGCTCAACTAACACCAGAGTTTCCCAACTGGACTCTCCAGGTTGGTAGGATGCCAGGCTAAGAGTTACCTTTCAGAGAGGGATGGAAAAATTCCAAAAAGCAAGGAGGCCACACTTTTAAACAGAATATATCACTCGAGTGTGAACCTTAAGAAAATAGATGGTCTACATGAGAAAGGTACCCTGACAGAAAGAGATATCATCTCAATTTCTTTAAAGAGATAGGATAAAGATCACTCTCTGTCACAAATATCCCTCACTTTCCCAACCTCTGCACTGATAGTTTATACTGAAAACTCAATTCCTCTGAGTAATATCTTTGGCCCAAACATTTTCAGCTGATTCATCAATGACCTTCCCTCCATCGTAAGGTCAGAAGTAGAAATGTTCACTGATGATTACACAATGTTCAGTATCGTTCGCAATTCCTTGGATACTGAAGCAGTCCATGTTCAAATGTAGCAAGATCAGGATGATGTCCAAGTTTGGCTGACACTTGGCAAGTATCATTAATGCCACACAGATGCCAGGCAATGAGCATCTTCAACAAGGAAGAATCCAATCATTTTCCTTAATTTGACATTCAGTGGCGTGATTACCATTGATTCCTGCGCCATCCAAATTCTGGGGTTACAAGTGACCAAAAACTGAACTGGACCAATATTGGGTCTGGGAAGGGTCGGAAGGGGATAATACTTTACTGGGTGCCGTAAACACGACCTAGTGGTACAATCGTACAGAGACCTGCAGAGAGTAAAGAAATTTGTAAGGGGACTCACTTGGTACTCCTGTGATCCTAGTAGTCTCTGTAGTAATATAAATCATGCAATCTGTACATATTTGCTGTAATGTAATAAACTTCATAATATTTACTCAACAAGACTCTTTGGGCTAGACCATAAAGGTGGCTATTGCCATTCTGTCGGATGTGAAAGAATAATGGCCCCTAAATAGTTTGGCTACAAGAGCAAATCAGAGGCTGGGGATCCTGTGATGAGCATTTCACCTCCTGATCCCAAGGCCTGTCCACTACCTACAGGGCATAAAGGCAGCAGAGTGATGGAATACTCCTCAGTTGTCTAGATGGGTGCAGTTTCAACAACACTCAAGAAGCTCAACACCATCCGGGACTAAGCAGCCCACTTTCTTGGCAAAGTTAAAAATCACACAACACCAGGTTATAGTCCAACAGGTTTAACTGGAAGCACATTAGCTTTCGGAGCGACGCTCCTTCATCAGTGGAGGGCTCAATCATAACACACAGAATTTATAGCAAAAATTTACAATGTGATGTAATTGAAATTACACATCCAGGACATTCAGCCTCGGACCTTCGGGTGACCATCCTCCAAGGTGGACTTCGGGACAGGAAGCAGAGAAAAGTGGCCGAGCAGAGGCTGATAGCCAAGTTCGGTACCCATAGGGAGGGCCTCATCCAGGACCTTGGGTTCATGTCACATTACAGGTGACCACCATTGCACTGTACACACTCACAGATACTCCTATACACACACACACTCACACAGACACTCCTATACACACATACACACGGACACACATATACACAGACGCGCACACAGACACCCACACACACTCTTACAGACACACATGCACCCCCTCACAGACTTAAGACACTCTGCACTCACTACACACACACATACACCTTCTCACACTCACAACCCCCAACCCAGACAGACACACACACACAGACAAAGACCCACATGCACACACATATTTTGTGGGGTGAATTTGTACTTGCAGGGTTACACTGTACTTTGCTCAAAAACTGCATGAATTTATGTAAAACTCCGTTATCTCACTTTTTAGATTAGAATCAATCAAAACATCATGACATAGACAGAGAACACGGGGACCAACACCTTCAACATATTGTCTAGCTATCACCATTGTTAACAGCTAACCCGAGAATGCAACTTTTTAAAAAAAGGTTTTGTGATTTACACATGAAAGAAGTGAAACTATCACTGTATTCTAACAGATGAAAAGCTTAACAATCAATTTTTCAATGTATAATTTCAGTTACATCACACTGTAAATTTTTGCTGTAAATTCTGGGTTACGATTGAGCCCTCCACTATCACCTGATGAAGGAGCGACGCTCCGAAAGCTAGTGTGCTTCCAATTAAACCTGTTGGACTATAACCTGGTGTTGTGTGATTTTTAACTTTGTACACCCCAGTCCAACACCGGCATCTCCAAATTGCTTTCTTGGCAGTCCATCCATCTTTTTCGACACTCAGTCACACAATTATCACACACAGTATGTACCATTTACAACAGCTCCCACTAAAACCATGACGTCTAACATTTAGAAGGCAATAGATACAGGGGAACACCACCCCTTGCAAATTCTCCTCCAAACCACTCGCCATCCTAACTTGGAAATACATGCCATTTCTTCTGTGTCAAAAATCCTTGAACTCCCCCCCACTAAAAACACCATTGGGGTCCCTACATCCTAATGGTTCAAGAAAGTAGTTCATCACCAGCTCTTGCAGGGCAATTAGGGACAAGTAGTAATTGCTAATGGCTGTCAATACCCATGTCCATGAAGAAATAAAGAACATATATTGGTTTAATGGAAGCAATGGATGTTATTGCTGGGGAGCAGCATCTGTTTGGATCTTATATAATTCCTCCTGGGACACAAAACATATTTTTAAAGGTAATGTCGTTGCAGGATTTGAGCAGGAGCTTTAGGATTATGCAAAGGCAGAGGCAAAATGAGCAAACTCTGTCAACCTTGGCTCCAATTCAGCTCAGGCTTGAATGCTGAGTTGGGTCTACCTTTCAGAATCATGTATGTGGCAATCCCGGGAGCTGGAGACACCTCAAACGTTTGAATTGGAAACACATCTGCCGACATAATGAACCTATTCAAGGCCATCGTTACAGCCTGCTGTTTATAATCCCATGTATATAACACACCAATCACCTCACGTAGACAAATGGATCTTCATAAACAAGCTACTCAATGAGAATAATATCCAATGATTCGAACAGTCGGACTTTACGATGTGTAAAATCTAGTCAATCTCAAACTAAGCCAATTACAGGGTTCAACAATAATTGTAAGAATCCAAAGCATTATAGTTCCTTTGCTGTTTTAGCTGTGTCAGGGAGCTGGGAAGGTTAAGGAATAGGAGCAGGAGTGAGCCATTCAGTCCCTCAGGCTCACTCTGCCATTCTATGAAATTATGGCTGAGCGTCCGTTTCCATTTGGGGAATACTTCAAGGCAGGTTCGAGGATACAGGCATGTTTAGAGATTCTGTTGTGTTGGTGATTAAATAGGTGTGTGTGTGTGTGTGTGTGTGCACCTGCATTTGAGTGTGTACATGAGTGAGTGAGTGTGTGTGCACACATGTGAGTGTGAGTCTGAGAGTGTAGAGTAAGCATGTGAGTGTGTGTGAGTATGTGAGTCTGAGTGTGAGTCTGAAAGTGTATGAGTGAATGACTGCATGAGAGAGAGTATGTGTATGTGTATATCTGTTTGTGTGTGAGTGTGAGTGTGTGTGTGTGAATGGGTATATGTGTGTGTACATTTGTGAGTGTGTATATGTGTGTAGGTGGGATGTGGGCTAGTGGTGTCCACAGAGGATGTTCCCTGACACTTGTTATTTTGTATGTCCTTAATGGTTATTGCTATGGGACTTCAGATCGGAGGAAGCTACAGTCTCAGTAGCGTTCAAAAACACATCCACACCTAACTCAATAAAGCCTCATGCATGTTCCCACTGAGTTACACATCCTCATGAGATGCCTGTAGATTTGTCCAGCGATCTCAATCAAAAACCTTTATGACAATTCTCCCAATTTCACTGAAAGCTCTGAGTAGAGCATGTTGCCATGTTTGGTTGTCATCACTCAAGAATCAACTGTAGTGAGGGTTATGATAAACTAGGAAACCACTTGCTGTACTTTCCGTCTTTACGCCATTCGGAGTCTTCACTGCAGTAACAAACCTGAACCTTGTAAAAATTAGATTTGACTTCATACAGTTGCTTTCCATTAGCTTTCTGATCGTTTGCAGATCTCAAATCTGCTTTTCATCTCCTCGCAACTACCATAAAGAAAATTCCTTCAAAACTCGACCTGTCTGTTGAAAGGGTGACTGAACATAAATCAAATTCAATTTACATCTTTGTGCTCAAATGATTGTCATGGAAACCTGACCAATGGCTGTTGCATGTAAAACAAGAGCAGACAAGTGGAGAACACAGCTCTCTGTAATGAGGTCTTTGTGGAGACTTGATCGCTCACGCTGTATGTACTCATCATATGAGCCCTGCCCCCATAACAGCTCCCCAGTGTGGAGGCAATCTCACCCACCTCTCTGGAACACCCTTGTACAAAGGGATGGCTTGGGGAAAATTCATGCCTCCTCTAAACAAGGTACACCCCCCAATCCTTTCTCCCCCGATACACGGCACGGTGTGGGTGGCACAGTGATTAGCACTGCTGCCTCACAGTGCCAGAGACCTGGGTTCAGTTCCCGCCTCAGGCGAGTGACTGTGTGGAGTTTGCACGTTCTCCCCGTGTCTGTGTGGGTTTCCTCCTGGTGCTCCGGTTTCCTCCCACAGTCCAAAGATGTGCGGGTCAGGTGAATTGGCCATGCTAAATTGCCTGTAGTGTTAGGTAAGGGGCAAATGTATGGGTGGGTTGCGCTTCGGCGGGTCTGTGTGGACTTGTTGGGCTGAAGGGCCTGTTTCCACACTGTGAGTAATCTAAAGAAAAACAACTCAGCAACTAGTTACATAGAAGAGAATCAAATGCAGATCCTTTCAGGTAATTAATGATGATAATTCCCCTGACAGCCAACGCTCTGTAGCAGCAAGATGCAGTGCAGAAATTCACCACGACTCCTTAGACATTCATGTTTCAAATCCACAATCTAGAAGGGCAGCAGTTACATGGGAAAATCACCACAAGTTCCCCTCCACAAATTTCACCATCCTGATTTGAAAATATATCGTCGTTCCTTCAGTGTCGTTGGATTAAAATCCTGGATTTCCTTCCCTGAGGAAATTGTGGGTCTACCTACAGCACATGGACTGCAGCGGTTCAAGAAGGCAGCTCACCCTCACCTTCTCAAGGGGCAACTAGGGACAGGCAATAAATGCTGGGCCCAGCCAGTGATGCCCAAATCCTTAGAGTGAATTTAAAAAAGAGCATAAAATAAAGTAGGAAAATTAAGTAACATGATTAAAATACACATTTTTGTTTTCTTTTCAACTGAAATTGGTGTTGCTGGCTATGGCAGGGTTTATTGTAGGTCACTACCAGCATCTGATGAGCCATCTGCCTGTAACCACCGCAGTCCTTGCAGCACACAACCGTTAGGGAGGCAGTTCCAGGATTTTAACCCAGTAATAGTGGAGGAATGGTGATACATTTCCAAGTCAGGACGGTGTGTGGCTCAGAGGGGAATGTGCAAATGGTGGCATCCCCATGTATCTGCTGCTCTTGTTCTTATCGATAACTGAGGGGGTGGGTTTACGAAGTGTAGATTAGATTAGATTACTTACAGTGTGGAAACAGGTCCTTCGGCCCAACAAGTCCACACCAACCAGCCGAAGCGCAACCCACCCATACCCCTACCCCTACATTTACCCCTTATCTAACACTACAGACAATTTAGCATGGCCAATTCACCTGACCTGCACATCTTTGGACTATGGGAGGAAACCGGAGCAACTGGAGGAAACCCACGCAGACACAGGGAGAATGTGCAAACTCCACACAGACACAGTCGCCTGAGTCGGGAATTGAACCTGGGACCCTGGTGCTGTGAGGCAGCAGTGCTAACCACTGAGCTACCATGCCACCCAAGTTGAACCCAAAGCCAATAAAGACAGAAGAAACAAGTAGACAAACAAGAACATGTATCCCCAAAATTTCAAGGTAGAAAAGTTAGAAATAAACATTTCCCAAACACTGTATGATTTTTTTTTCCGCAATTATTTTGTCCTCAGATAAAGATAAAGTGGGAGTGTGAGCTTTGTTCCATGATATAAGTTTGGGATATCAGTTTAGATGTTCGTACGTGATAATGTGATACCAAATGTAGCCTGGTACTTTATCAGGAAATCGATGCTGCTTTAAATTTTACTCAATATACATTACCAATTTTTATAGATGCACCATAGAAAGTATCCAATTCTGGATCTATCACAGCATGGTATGGCAACTGCTCTTAGACTGTAAGAAATTACAGAGAGTTTTGTGACCAACCTTCCTTCTGTTGACTCTATTTACACTTCCTACTACCTTGGGAAAGAAGACAACATCATCAAAGACCCCTCTCACCCTGGTTATACTCTCTCCCACCCTCTTCCATTGGGGCAGAAGATATAAAAGTTTGAAAACAGGTACCAACAGATTCAAGAACAGCTTCTTCCCTGCTGTTATCAGACTTATGAGTGGACCTCTCAGATATTAGCATTGATCTTTCTCTGCCCCTTCTAGCAGTAACACTATACTCAGCAATCTCTTCTATTACCTTGATGAACTTATGTAAGGTATGATGTGTCCGGGTAGCACACAAAACAATACTTTTCACTCTAACTTGTACAAGGGACAATGATAAATCAAATACAAACCAAACCGGTTCAGAGTTATTTACAATTTGAGAAAAAATGACCTAGGATGATTTGGTTTCTGTTAAAAATATGTTATTCGTCATTATGTTTCAGAGACAAATAATTTGTAAGATACAAATATCAGAGGGAGACAAAGGTCAGTGGAAACGTCCCCTCTTTGAGGATAGTGGGTGAAGTATTTGCCTGTGAAGAAACAGTAGTGTTTGATTCTATGATTACTTCCTGTCTTTACTGAGACAGAGAAACTTAATAAAGATCAAATCACCGCAGGCTGCTCTGTGATATTTCCAAACAACCAATTATTACCCTAATTTGGGGCTGGATATTTCTTTCCCCTGTGAGATGTGTTTTTGATTGGGGTAAGGAATAGATGGAAGGACACTAGCCTGAAGTTCACTGGTGACTAGCTATAACCACAGGTTTCAACACTGCATCGAAGCGAAATAATACAAAATAATAGCTTGCTGTCAATTCAAATAAAATGAAGCACTTTCTGTGCCCCTGAGATGCTTTTCTAACACTTAGAAACAGAACAGTAAAATACTTACCTGGTGTAGAAAGCCGCTTTCAAACAATATGCCCCAGATATCAAGTCAGATTTGGAAAATTCTCTCTCAGCGGCAAGAAAGTTTCATAAAGGGCAAGACTGATGTGCCAGAGCAGAGGATTATTTAAATAGCTCCAGCCAAGGGGTAGTATGAACACCATGGGATAAATGGCCTCCTTCCCTGTTGTAATCATTCTATAATTCGGACCTCCAAAACAAACGTCTGCTAAATTAGAGCAAATTGAGTAGATGATAATTATTTTCTCAATAATTTCACGGACAGAGCAGAATAATCCACACTGTTCTGCTCCACCATTCAATGAAATCATGGCTGATCTGATCATCCTCAACTCCATTTTCCTGCATTTCCTCATACAGTAACTAACTTCTGATTCCGTTACTGAATAGAAATCAATCTAGTCTGAGCCTTGAATATAGTTAGTGACACAACCTTGAGAGCCCTCTGCGGTAAAGAATTCTACAGATTTACTTCCTGTGAAAGAAAAAAATTCCTCCTCATTTTTGTCTTAAATAGGGACTCTGTTACCCGGAGAAGATGCCCTCTGGTCCTAGACTGTCTCATAAGGAGAACAACCTCTCAGCACCAACCCCCTTAAGATTAAATTCCCTACAGTGTGGAAACAGGCCCTTCGGCCCAACAAGTCCACCCTGGTCCTCCGAAGACTAACCCACCGAGACCTATTCCCCTACCCTATATTTACCCCTGACTAATGTACCTAATACTACGGGCAATTTAGCATGGCTAATTCACCTGACCTGCACATCTTTGGGAGGAAACCGGAACACACCCACAGGGAGAACATGCAAACTCCACACAGACAGTCGCCCGAGGCAGGAATCAAACCTGGGTCCCTGGCACTGTGAGGCAGTAGTGCTAACTACTGAACCACCGTGCTACCCACAGCAAGTTAAGAAGCTTGTTTTTCTATAATTCACTCAGGATGTGGATGTTACTGTTTGGGCCAACAGTTATTACCTGTCCCAAATTGCCCAGAGGGCAAGTTTAGAGTCAACCGCATTGTCGTGGAATCACATGTAGACCAGACCGGGTAAGGTTACTTTCACTAAATGATACTGGTGAACCACATGAATTTTTACAACGATTGGCAGTATTTACATTTGCTTTCAACAAGATCACCTTTCATTCTTCTAACCGCCAATGAGTACAGACGTTTGCTACTCAACCTCTCCTCGTTAGACCTGGGCTCAACCCAGTCAACCTTCTCTGGGCAACCTCCAATGCCATTATATCTTTCATTAGATAAGGGCCCAACTAATATTTCATTTGGAAGGACAAGGACAAGCAGATACATGGAAACAACACCACCTACAAGCTCCCCCCCGCCCCCCAAGCCACTCGCCATCCTGACTTGGAAATATATCTCCATTCCTTCACTGTCACTGGCTCACAGTCCTGGAATTCCCTCCCTAAGGTATTGTGGGTCAACCTACAGCACATGGACTGCACCGGTTCAAGAAGGCAGCTCACCCCCACCTTCTCAAGGGGCAACTAGGGACGGGCAAATGCTGGGCCCAGCCAGTAACGCCCACATCCCACAAAAGAAAAAACTGGTGGGAACACAGCTTGTCTTGTGATTATTAACTGATGTGCTGAATGTGGATTTCTCTTGAACCCTGTAAAACAACAAGATCAGCTTGGTATTAAGGCACATTCTAATTGCTGTATTTAACTGGCCACATGGCCTCATGGGTGGAATTTCTATTTCTGGTGGCAATTGAGTTACTGTCAGGAGATTGCAGCATCACATCTGGGAGATAGTCAGAATATTTTTCTAAGTCTAAGGTGAGCGGGGGAAAGTTTAAAGGAGATGTTTGTTTACACAGAGGGTGGTAGATGCCTGGAACATGGTGTTGGGGGGGGGGGGGGGGGGGGTGATAGAAGCAGATACATTCCCAATGTTTCAGAGGCAGGGAATGGAAGGACAGGGACTATGTGCAGGTCCCTGGGAGTATCGCAAAAGTGAACAAACGATCGTTGGAGTTGTGTACAGGCCTCCAACCAGTAGTCAGGAGCTGGGGCACAAGAGATATAAGAGGTATTTGCAAGGTTTGTGAAGGTTTGTAGCTCAGGTGGAGGTTTAGGGTGTAGGTTTGCTCGCTGAGCTGTAGGTTTGATATCCAGACGTTTCATTACCTGGCTAGGTAACATCATCAGTGGCGACCTCCAAGTGAAGCGAAGCTGTTGTCTCCTGCTTTCTATTTATATGTTTGTCCTGGATGGGGTTCCTGGGGTTTGTGGTGATGTCATTTCCTGTTCGTTTTCTGAGGGGTTGATAGATGGTATCTAGATCTATGTGTTTGTTTATGGCGTTGTGGTTGGAATGCCAGGCCTCTAGGAATTCCTAGAGAGTGGGGAATCTATGGAATTCACTGCCACAGAAGGCTGTGGAGGCCAGGTCACTGAGTGTATTTAAGATTGAGATAGATAGGTTCTTGAGTATCAAGGGGTTCAAGGGTCACAGGGAGAAAGCAGGAGAATGGGGATGAGAAACTTATCAGCCATGATTAAATGGTGGAGCTGACTCGATGGGCTGAATGGCCTAATTTCTGCTCCTATGTCTTATGCTCTTATTGCCTTATTAGTTTAGAATTGCATCATAGTCAGCACAGGCATGGTGGGCCGAAGGGTCTGGTCCTGTATTGTACTGCTCTATATTCTTCTTCCAGTGTCTCGTGTATGAAATAGAACATAAAACATATTAAATGTTTTCACATACTCAGAGCCAATGAGAAGATTTTGTTTCAAGGAAGTCACTTACCCACATAGCCCGGGGTGCCACACGCAGTAGACATAACATCCCCTGTGCCTTCCATTTTGGACAAACCAAAATCACTGATCATAATCTTGGATTCTTCATCTGGGCTGAAGTACAAGAGGTTTTCTGGCTGAGGTAAAGATTTCAGAAGAAAAACACAAAAGACTATTTTGATCTTCTTCTTTTGAAAGTGAATAAAAAAACATTTAACAATTTGGAGATGAAAAGTAGCATTACCAATAGCTTCCTATCCAAAGGTGACCCAGAGCCCATGACTGGGCTCCCATGGGAAGAAACAGACTTTCCTAGCTGCAGGATTTCCCAGAAACAGTTCAATTCAGCCTCCAAAACAAGATGTGGGTCTCACTGGCTGGACTGGCATTTAGTTAGTTAAGAGCCAACTTCAATGCTGTGTCTGGAGTCACATGTAGACCAGACCAGGTAAAGGTGAAAGAATTCTTAAAGGACATGGAGTTTTATGTAGATAAATGTGATGTCTTGCATTTTGGAAAGTCAAATCAAGATAGGAGTTTCATGGTGAATGGTAGGGCCTTAAGAAGTGCAGTGGAACAGAGGGACCTTGGAGTTCAGTGCATGGCTCTCTGAAAGTGGAGTCCCAGGTAGACAGGACAGTGAAGAAGGCTTTTGGCACACTGGCCTTCATCAGTCAGGGCATAGAATAAGAAGTTGGGAAGTTATGTTGCAGTTGTACAGGATGTTAGTGAGGATGCACTTGGAGTTTTGTGTTCAGTTTTGGTCACCTTGGTATAGGAAGGATGTTATTAAACTGGAAAGAGTGCAGAAGAAAGTTACAAGGATGTTGCCTGGACTCAATGGTCTGAGTTATAGGGAGAGGTTAGATAACATAGGACTTTTTTTCTTTAGAGCGTAGGAGACTGAGGTGGGGGGGTTCTTATAGAAGTGTAGATGATCATGAGAGGCATGGATAGGGTGAATGCACTCAGTCTTTTTCTTAGGGTTGGGGAATCGAGGACTAGAGGGCACCAGTTTAAGGTTTGATGGGAAGGAATAAAAGGGAACCTGAGGGGTAACATTTTTACACAGAGGGTGGTACGCATATGCAATGAGCTGCCATTGGAAGTGGTTGAGGTGCGTTCATTAGCAACATTTAAATGGCATTTGGATAAACACATGGATAGGAAAGGTTTAGAAGAATTTTGGGCAAGTGCAGGGAAATGGGGTTAGCGTGGATGGACATTTTGATCGGCATGGAACAGTTTGAGCCAAAGGGCCTGTCTCTGTGTTGTAGGGCTCTATGACTCTATGACATTAGTGAACCAAATGGTTGTTTATGACAATCAACAGTGGTTACATGGCCACCATTTGGCTAGATTGCTAACTTGAGTCTTTTTTTTAAATCAAAGTCAATTTCACCATTGGCCATGATGGGATTTGCATCCACAATATGTGATATAATCCTGAACCCCGTGATATTATCACAGTGCTACTACCTCGCCTCACTGAAAAGCTTCGATTTTTATACCAAACATGCTGGGATGTTAGAGTTTATCAAAAATTATTTGGGAGCAGGTTTAAAAATGAAGAAATAATTACTGAGGGGTTACAGTAGCATTGCGGTTATGTGGTAAGGTAATGATTTAGAGACATGAACTCCAATTCCACAAGGCAGCAGGAGAATTTTAAAGAGAATTATTAAATTGTGAATAAAGAGTGAATTGCAGAAACCATGAAATTAATGTCTTTTTGGGAAGGAAACCTTAGCCAGTGTGGCAGATATGAGACTCCAGTCCCAGAGCATTATAGTTTATTCCTAACTGCCCTCTGAAATGGTCGAGTTATATTCAAGCAGGAGGTCACCCCTATCTTCAAAGGAGTAATTAGTGCAGGGCAGTAAATGCTGTTTTTTCTGGTGATATCCCCAAGCCAAAACTGAAGTTTAAAAGAAACCATATAGCTTTAACATTTGTGTTCTTTCTGAGTTCTATTGCTTTAAATGTTGGATGCTGGAGTGATTATTAGTTCAATCTATTCACTAAGACTGATAGTGTGAAGGAAGCGAACTTAATTAAGCGTATGCACTTCAACTAACATAATGACACTTAAGCATCCTGGGTTAACAGCCACATCCACTCATACCAGCTGTGTTCAGGCTATGAGATCTTCCCCATTCAGTTCTCCTGATGTGATCATTAGCATTCACTGTCATCAGTAAAACCATTCGGAGAAATCTCTAGCTTGCAGATGGATAGTGACATTGAGATTTTTTGCTGCCTTCGTGTTACATGAACAGGAACTGACACCTCAATCTGAATGTATTCAGGTGTCAGTGTGGGAGCAGCAAGGCATTTATTGTCTCACAACTAAAAGCGCTGGATACTTTCATCTTTGTGACCTCACTCACCTCTGCCCTCACCTCAGGCTAGCTGCTGCTGAAACCCTTCTCTATGTCTTTGTTACGTCCCAAGTTAAAAGTCACACAACACCAGGTTATAGTCCAACAGATCCAATTGGAAGCACTAGCTTTCGGAGCGCTGCTCCTTCATCAGGTGGTTGTGGAAGACGCAATTGTAAGACACAGAATTTATAGCAAAAGTTTACAGTGTGATGTAACTGAAATTATACATTGAAAAAGACCTGGATTGTTTGTTAATTCTCTCATCTCTTCAAATGACCATATTGGTTTCACTTCTTTCATATGTAAATCACAGAACTTGTTTTAAAAGTTACATTCTCAGGAGAACTTTAACAATTGGTATCAGCCCAGATAATGTGTTGAAGGTGTTATGTCCAGCCTTGAATATTCCAAAACCCTCCTGGGAAGCCTCCCACCCCCCCCCCCCCAGGAAATGCCAACTCAATGGAAGCCTTGCTATTTGTATCCAAACTCACGCCAGCTCTGTTTGTATTACCCCTCAGTGCATCCACCTGTGGTGGTCCCCGGTTAAGTAACACCTCAGTTTTAAAATCGTTATCCCTGTTTTCAAAACTCTCGACACCTCCTCACATCTCCCCCATGTCTGAAACATGAACAATCCCCTCAGATGTCACACGACACCAGGTTATAGTCCAGCAAGTTTATTTGAAATCACAAGCTTTGGGGGCACTTCACCTGAGGAAGGAGCAGCACTCCAAAAGCTCGTGGTTTAAAATAAACCTGTTGGAGTATAACCTGGTGTCATGTGACTTCTGACCTTGTCCACCCCAGTCCAACACCGGCACCTCCACATTAATCCCCTCAAAGACATCTGCTTTCTTCCAGTTCTACATTTTGCACATTTCAATTTTAATCGCCATGTCACACAGTTTTAACTCCCTCGGTCCGAAGCTCTCGAATTCTTTCCCTAAACCTCTCCATTTCTCTACCTTCTGTCCTCCTCTAACACCTTCCTTGCAACCAAACTCCCTCTTATCTTAATGTTAGTCTCTGTGTTTGGTGTCAACACGTGTTTGCTAACACAGTGATGAAGTGCCATTTTACTGCATTTTTAACATTGTAAGTTGTTGGTACAGACATACAGCTCAGGACCTCGTGGTTATCTACCAGATCCATTTGCCATTATAAGACTGGGGTCTGAGTAACTTTGTGAGATAACTTGGATTGCTGGAAGCACATCTATAAGAGGAACAGTCTTCTGAGTTCTGGCTACAGAGTGAAGCTGCAATATCTGGTCTTTAGCAGGAGGATCACACACAAAGACAGCAAAAGGCTGGTACTGAGAAGCTGGACTGACCCACAAGAGGTTACGATGTGGAGGTGTCAGTGTTGGACTGGGAGTGGACAAAACTAAAAATCAAGCAATGCCACCAACATTCTGAAAGCTTGTACTTCCAAAAAATGGACTATAACCTGGTGTTGTGTGGTTTTTAACTAGTCCACTAAATGTTAGCAGAGACAAAGCAAAATCTTGTAATCTGAGATAAAATGTTGGGTCAATTTTAAATCTTCTATGGTGTATCAATCATTACCTAGACTCTGTCTAATTCTGAAATTAATTTTAGATGATCTGATCTTTGAATAATTTCAGTTTACAAAGACCTTTTGTAATAGTCATTAGGCTAATAGATCATATCATCAAGGCTGTACAAACGTGCTGCATCAAGTTACAACAGGGCATAATTCTTGACATACGCGACTAACAAGAGACAACAGCATTACTGATGATGGAAGATATGTTAGCAATATGATCCAGTGTGGCAGGATTATCACCATATTCAAAAACAAAACCTTGGCTCAATCTCTTCTGTTGGAATGGAGCTGTGAAGTGATAGTCTCCATATGTTTGCACCAACTGATGGAATAACAAATCTTCAACAATAATAATTGCATAATTTATTTTGGAGTTCAGTAGAAATTGTACTATGGACTGGCCAAATTTAATGATTAATCGGTTTTGAATCAATCATTCATTGGCAACATTCTTAAAAACAAAAAAGACATCCATTGATATAGCACATTTAATAACCTCTGGACGAGGCAAGTGGCGATAAATGATACAATTCAATTCAATTCACATTCTAAAGTACTTCACACCCCATAGTGCAGTCACTGATATAATGCAGGAAATGCAGCAGCCAATTTTTGTACAGAAAGCTGCCACAGTGTCATAATGCTAAGATAATGCTCATTTATCCTTTTGATGGAGTGATCATTATTGGTCAGGACATAAGGATAACTAAGTCTATTCCAAAATGGCATGGGATCACTTATGCCCAATTGGGAGACCACCCAAAAGGATAGACCAGATCTAACAGTTGAAGTCCGAAATTGGAGAAAGGCCAATTTTGACGGTATTAAGCAAGAACTTTCAAAAGCTGATTGGGGGCTGATTGTGTTAAAATCACATCTGAAAGTCAGCACCTCTGACAATGCAGCAGTCCCCCAGATGACCGTGAAGAAGGCATTTGGTATGCTTCCCTTTATTGGTCAGAGTATTGAGTACAAGAGTTGGGAGGTCATGTTGCAGCTGGACAGGACATTGGCTTGGCCACTTTTGGAATATTGCGTGCAGTTCTGGTCTCCCTCCTATCAAAAGGATGTTGCAAAAGTTGAAAGGGTTCAGAAAAGATTTACAAGGATATTGCCAGGCTTAGAAGATTTGAGCTATAGGGAGAGGCTGAACAGGCTGGGGCTGTTTTCACTTGGAGCATCAGAGGTTGAGGGGTGACCTAATAGAGGTTTATAAAATCAAGGGTAAATAGACAAGGTCTTTTCCCTGGGTTGGGGGAGTCCAGAACTAGACAGCATAAGTTTAGGGTGAGAGAGGAAAGATATAAAAGGGACCCAAGGGGCAACTTTTTCACGCAGAGGGTGGTACATGTATGGAATGAGCTGCCAGAGGAAGTGGTGGAGGCTGGTACAATTGCAGCATTTAAAAGGCACCTGGATGGGTATACAAATAGGAAGGGTTTGGAGCGATAGGGGCCAAGTGCTGGCAAATGAGACTAGATTAGGTTAGGATATGGACACGTTCGACCTAAAGGTCTGTTTCCGTGCTGTACATCTCCAGGAGAGCATTACAGCTGTACTGAGGGAGGATATTCCTGGGAATACTTCCAGGGAAGTTACTTGAGTGGATCTGAGAAATAAGAAAGAGATCATCACCTTATTGGGATTGTATTATAGACCCCCAAACAGTCAGAGGGATATTAAGAAACAAATCTATAAGGAGGTCTCAGTTTTTGGTAAGAATAATAGGGTGGTTATGGTAGGGGATTTTAACTTTCCAAACATAGACTGGGACTGACATAGTGTTAAAGGTTTAGATGGACAGTAATTTGTTAAGTGCGTACAAGAAAATCTTCTAAATCAGTATGTCGATGTACCTACTAGAGAAGGCGCAAAACCTGACCTGCTCTTGGGAAATAAGGCAGGGCAGGTGACTGAGGTGTCAGTGGGGAGGCACTTTGGGGCCAGCGACCATAACTCTATTGGATTTAAAATAGTGATGGAAAAGGATAGACCAGATCTAACAGTTGAAGTCCAAAATTGGAGAAAGGCCAATTTTGACGGTATTAGGCAAGAACTTTCAAAAGCTGACTGGGGGCTGATGTTTGCAGGTAAAGGGACAGCTGGAAGACAGGAAGACTTCAGAAATGAGAAAACGAGAGTCCAGAGACAGTATAATCCTGTTAGGGGGAAAGGAAAGGCTGGTAGGTGTAGGGAATGCTGAATGACTAAAGAAATTGAGGGTTTGGTTAAGAAAATGAAGAAAGCATATGTCAAGTATAGACAGGAGAAATCCAGTGAATCCTTAGAAGAGTATAAAGGCAGTAGGAGTACTTAAGAGGGAAATCAGGAGGGCAAAAAGGGGACATGCGGTAGCTTTGGCAAATAGAGTTAAAAAGAATCGAAAGGGTTTTTACAAATACATTGAGGACAAAAGGGTAACTACGGACAGAATAGGGCCCCTCAAAGATCAGCAAGATGGCCTTTGTGTGGAGCCACAGGAGATGGGGGAGATACTAAACAAGCATTTTGCATCATTGTTTACTGTGGAGAAGGATATGGAGCATACAGACTGTAGGGAATTAGATGGCGACACCTTGCAAAATGATAAAATTACGGAGGAGGAAATGCTGGATGTCTTGAAAAGCATAAAAGTGGATAAATCCCCAGAACCTGATCAGGTGTACCCTACAACTCTGTGGGAAGCTAGGGAAGTGATTGCTGGGCCTCTTTCTGAGATATTTGTATCATCGATAGTCACAGGTGAGGTGCCAGAAGACTGAAGCTTGGCTAAGATGGTGGCACTGTTTAAGAAGTGTGGTAAGGACAAGCCAAGGAACTATAGATCAGTGAGCCTGATGTCGGTGGTGGGCAAGTTGTTGGAGGGAATCCTGAGGGACAGGATGTACATGTATTTGGAAAGGCAAGGACTGATTAGGGATAGTCAACATAGCTTTGTGCGTGGGAAATCATGTCTCACAAACTTCACTGAGTTTTTTTGAAGAAGTAAAATAAGAGGATTGACGAGGGCAGAGTGGTGGACGTGATTGATATGGACTTCAGTAAGGCGTTTGACAAGGTTCCCCATGGGAGACTGGTGAGCAAGGTTAGATCTCATGGAATACAGGGAGAACTAGCCATTTGGATACAGAACTGGCTCAAAGGTAGAAGACAGAGGATGGTGGTGGAGGGTTGTTTTTCAGACTGGAGACCTGTGACCAGTGGAGTGTCACAAGGATTGGTGCTGGGTCCACTACTTTTCGTCATTTATATAAATGATTTGGATTTGAGCAAAGAGGTATAGTTAGTAAGTTTGGAGATGACAGCAAAATTGGAGGTGTAGTGGACAACGAAGGTTATCTCAGTTTACAATGGGATCTAGATCAGATGGGTCAACAGGCTGAGGAGTAGTAGGTGGGAGTTTAATTTAGATAAATGCGATGTGCTGCATTTTGAGGAAGCATATCTTAGCAGGACTTAATGGTAAGGTCCTCGGGAGTGTTGCTGAACAAAGAGACCTTGGAGTGCAGGTTTATAGCTCCTTGAAAGTGGAGTCGCAGGTAGATAGGATAGTGAAGGTGTTTGGTATGCTTTCCTTTATTGGTCAGAGTATTGAGTACAGGAGTTGGGAGGTCATGTTGCAGCTGTACAGGACATTGGTTAGACCACTTTTGGAATATTGCGTGTAATTCTGGTCTCCTTCCTATTGGAAGGACATTGTGAAACTTGAAAGGGTTCAGAAAAGATTTACAAGGATGTTGCCAGGTTTGGAGGATTTGAGCTACAGGGAGAGGTTGAACAGGCTGGGGCTGTTTTCCCTGACAGTGTCAGAGGCTGAGGGGTGACCTTATAGAGGTTTATAAAATCATGGATAGGATAAGTAGACAAAGATTTTTCCCTGGAGTCCAGACCTAGAGACCATAGGTTTAGGGTGAGAGGGGAGAGATGTGAAAGGGACCTAAGGGGCAATGGTTTCATGCAGAGGGTGGTACGTATATGGAATGAGCTGCCAGAGGAAGTGGTGGAGGCTGGTACAATAGCAACATTTAAGAGGCATTTGGATGGGTATATGAATAGGAAGGGTTTGGAGGGATATGGGCCGGGTGCTGGCAAGTGGGACTGGGTTAGATTGGGATAACTGGTCAGCATGGACGGGTTGGACAGAAGGGTCTGTTTCTGTGCTGTACATCTCTATGGCTTTTTCCTTAAGTCTTGAGGCACAACCTTCTGCTCAGAGACCAGAGAGAGCGACCCACTGAGGCTTGTCTGATTAAGAGGATCAGAACAATCTCACAAGTTAAATTCAACTGATGTGGATGTGGCGGTGTTGGACTGAGGTGGACAAAGTCAGTAGTCACACGACACTGGGTTATAGTCTATTGGTTTATTTGAAATCACAAGCCTTCAGAGTGCAGGGCACCTGACGAAGGAGCAGTGATCTGAAAGCTTGTGATTTCAAATAAACCTGTTGGTCTATAACTTGGTGTCATGTGACTTCTGATATTTAACTGACTGAGTTTTTGTGTTCGATTTTGTTTCTGCTGACTTTAATGCTTCAGACCAGCATCTGAAATAGGCCATTCAGTCCCTTAAGTCTGCTTTGCCTTTGGCTGATCTGATGACTCCAAATTCCTGCCTCCATCTGTTTGCTTATTGAGAAGCTTCCTAGGTCACCTCAGATGTTAGAGTGTGTACTGTCAGCGAGAGAGGACCTCATCATCGAGGGGCTCAGAGGAACAATCATCACCTCCCTCTTTAACCTCAAGGTTACAAACTTCTGGTGTGAGAGAGGGCTCTCTGCCCTTGGCTCCAACTCCCCACCATCTCTGGCTGAGTTATACTTGCCCAGTGTCCCATGACTCAAATCCCCTTCAAACCCCTGACAACAGATCCCACACACCCCTGCCCTCAAATGCCCCCATACCTCCCCAACACCTACAACCGAGCAGCTAGGAAACTTCTAGAATTAGTAGACCCTAAATGGACAAGCACTCGTCATTATCTAGAACATTCTGCTGGTTTGCAGAAGGGATAATGCTGACACTGGTTAAATCCATGTGGAATTCCAAGGCCAATGTCCCCCTTAAGACTTGATGGGCTGAATGGCCTAATTCTGCTCCTACATCTTACCTTTGGTCACTGTGGATATGAAAAAAAATGATTAAGAATACCACAATGGCAGCCATTTACATGTTAGTTCTGTTTCTTGCTAAGAATCGGCTGGAAATGTTGAAAAGCCATAAACACATTGTGTGCTAATCCTCTGCTTATCACCGCTTCTTGCAATGCAAGACTTTGTACTTTTATCAAATGTTTTGCCCGAAACATCGATTTTCCTGCTCCTTGGACGCTGCCTGACCTGCTCTGCTTTTGCAGCAACACACCCTCGACACTTATCAAACAGGCAAGTTCTAACAGGACGCTAGGAACCTACCTTCAAGTCTCGATGAACAATGCACATTTTATGCAGATACTGCACAGCATCGAGGACCTGGCGAATCAGAGTACTGGCATCTTTCTCCGTGTAAAACCCCTTCTCCACAATCCTGTCAAACAGCTCCCCTCCGGACACCCTGACAAACAAGCAGAAAGATGAAGGATAAAAGTTAAAACTTATTTTCCTCCTCAACATAAAGCATGGTTTTATGGGGCTTTGGTGGGGTCTGACTGAGAGATGGGGATACAAATCTTACTAACAAGACGACAAACCTTCACATCATCTTTATCCCGGAAAAAGATACAATGGTCTACTTTGAGGCTGAACTAACATTTTATAAAGGTTCACCATAATTTATAATTTATGTGTCACATTGGGAAGTGTTGTGACTCAGTGGTCGCACTCACAGCGTCAGGAACCCAGGTTCGATTCCAGCCTCGGGTGAATGTCTGTGTGGAGTTTGCACATTCTCCATATGTCCGCGTGGGTTTCCTCCGGATACTCCGGTTTCCTCCCAAAGATGTGCAGGTCAAGGTGGATTGGTCATGTTAAATTACCCCATAGTGTCCAGGGATGTGCAGGCTAGGTGGGTTAGCCATGGGAAATGCAGGGTTACAGGAATAGGGTAGGGGGTGGGTCCGGCAGGATGCTCTTTGGAGGGTCGGTGTGGACTTGATGGGCTGAATGGCCTGCTTCCACACTGTAGGGATTCTATGATTATGAGAAGCCGAGGATTCCTTAAGCCTTGTTAATCAGACTCTCGACCTGACCTGTCACCTTCAGCAATTCTCGCATGTGTCCCCCTAAAATCTCTCTGCACTCAACCTGGTCTTTAAATTAGATTTCAATTTCTCACAATATTGTGTACACTGTCTCCTTCAGTGTAGGCTCAGGCTCAGCAGATTCCTGGGAGGGTCGGACCAACATATGAAGAGTGACTGAATCGGTTAGGACTATCTTCACTGGAGACTGGAAGAATGTGGGGGACCTCAAGGAAACCGATAAAATTCTAGCGGGACTAGTCAGGATAAACACAGGATGGATGTTCCTGATAACCAGGGGACACAGTCTAAGGACACAGGGTAGGCCATTTCGGACTGAGATGAAGAGAAATTTATTCCCCCAGAGAGTGGGGAGCCTGTGGAGTTCTCTGCCTCAGACTGGGGCCAAAACATCAAATAATCTCAAGAAGGAGTTAGATGTAGTTTTTAGGGCTAAAGGGATGAAAGGATATGGGGGAGAAAGTGGGAATGGGAGACTGAGATGGATGATCAGCCATGATCGTACTGAATGGGGGGGGGCAGGCTTGAAGGGCCGAATGGCCTACTCCTGCTCTTATTTTCTATGTTTCCAGCCCACAGACTGCAAGGAGACAAATTTCCACAAAAAAGTGCTTTATTGTAGCTTTTATTGAGGGATCAATGCGTGAAAAGGACTGGGAAAATTCTGCTGCTCTATATTGCTCTGGCATGGGATGAGATTTTTATTCAAACCCACACCTGGACAAAATTAAAATGGGCACTGCACTCACCCTAATTAAACATCTTATCCAAATGGCAGCACCTCTGACAGTGGGGGGCATGCTCAGTCCTGCCCCAAGGGATTATATGCACACGGTAAATACAAGCAGGAGTCAACCATTTGGTCCCTGAACTCTGCTCCACCAGTCGTTCGGATGATTCCTGATGTGAGGGTGGATTTAACATCACCTTCCTTCCTACCCCTCACCAGTATCTTCAGTTTTTTCATATTCAAGTGGGGACTGAACTCTCAATGTCCCAATCCAGCAGGTCAAAGGGCAACCACAGTGCCAAGCCTCTCTGACCCGCATTTACTTTCATGTGACTGACTGGGCTATTAAATGATCAGATTTGTTCTTATAACACAGCAAGAATTCTTATATTAATGCTGACAATTCGGAATAATGTACTAAAACTCACAGCAATATCGTACCGAACCAGGGGACAGTAACCACCACTGAAGGAAGAACCGTCCAATGGAGCTTAAAGACATAATCACCTAGATTTCACTGAGAACACAAGACTGTTTTCGTTTCAGACCAGTCAACTTACTGAGCTATTGTTCATTATTCACAATAAAACATGATTTAGCAGTTCTCAATCGTTGATATCACCACAGGACATGAGTGATTTTATTCTGTAGAGTGTAGCATTAATTCAGCATTGTGAGCTTCGGGGGAGAGATTGCTCTGACAAATACAGGGACAGCCCAGGAAATAAAGACCCAATTTGATTTTGTTTTTTTTTGTAGCATGTTTGCAGATGAATGATGGTTCAGTGTCTCCAGAAAGCTGCTCGCCTAATGATGAAAAAAAAAGGATGTTGCGGTGCAGTGGTATTGTCTGTATCTCTGGGACAGAAGGCTGGGGTTCAAGCCCTACCTACTGCAGGGCTGTATCACACTCCACAGGGCATCTGATTGGGTGGATTCAAAACATCTATAATAATGAGATAATAATTTTTCTGACAAGATTAGTGTTTCTGTCCGACACCACCTCCAGGTGGCCTTACAGCCACACACACACACGGAAACACTTGCTTGTGCCAAATCCCTCAGCGCTGGCTCATTGGCATCAGTGGTAGTGTTGATTTGTCAGTGTACGACTTCATTAAAGTCTCAGCACAACACTGTTTTGAGTGAAAGGTGTCTTTGGAGTGGAATAGGGAACCATCAACCCAGCAGGTATGTTCAGAATGTGCCCCCGGTACCTCACCCACGACCTAGCCCATCACTAGACACCCCAGGCGAAGGGGAGAACGGAGCAGTGAGGGGTAACTGTGGAGTGGGGGCATAGGTTTGAAGGCTCTGTCACGGGGACTACACATGCTGTCAGCCAATGGCTACCCCTGCTGGCCATGTCCTGGCAATGCACCCTCAGAATTACAGCACCGATCTCTGCCCAATCACAGCCAGCACCAGTTGTATTTCCTAGCTCCAATCTCCCAGCTTTTCCCTACATCCCTACACACACTTTCTATCCAAATAACAACAATGGGAAGGGAATGGCCTATTGGTGTTATTGCAAGGCTGTTAATCCAGAGATCCAGATAACGTTCTGGGGATGCAGGTTCAAATCCTGTCATGGAAGATAATTGAATTTGAATTCAATAAATAAAACTGCTATTAAGAATCTAAGGATGACCATGAATTGATTGTCAGGAAAAACCCCATCTGGTTCACTAATGTCCTTTAGGAAAGGAAGGGAATTGGTTCAGATCAGTTGGCTGCATTGCTGATTTACAGAGCAGTGTGATGTCAACAGGATTCCCAGGATTGAGGTTACCATGAAGGACTCTCCTTCCCAAATCTTCCCTCACCTGAGGGCTGGTGGCCCTCACGTTAAATCACCACCAGTTGCTTCTCTCTCTCTCTCTCTCTCTCTCTCATGAGCCCCTGTGGTCTGGTAAGACTATGGCAACACAACAACAGGGAAGGAAAGTGCCATCTGTACCTGGTCTGGTCAACATGTGACTCCAGACCCACAGCAATGTGGTTGGCTCTTAGCCATTCTTTGGGAAATTAGGGTAATAAATGCTGCCCAGGCAATTACACCCTCATCGAATGAATAAAGAAAAAATAAATCACCCAGGCCATCTTGCTTTAATCGTAAAAATATGGAAAGGAATATCGCTTACATTGATGTAGCCACTTTCCCAACCATGGGGCAACCCAAAGCACTTTTCAGTCAATGATGGGGAGTCACGTAGGGATAAGAGATGGGTGAATTTCAGTCAGTTCCTCCAGACTGTGACACTTGGGCAAAGGATTGATGACATTTGGACACAAAGCTGGTTTTGTTAAACATTGGCATTTGTTTTCAGATGGAGCAGGAATTAGTCTCCTCCAACATTGGCATCACTGATTGAATTACTCTTGCAATTAAGTTGGCTCTCACTCTTGTATAACTATAAGACTACATTATTTACTCATGAGGATAGCTCGCTCAACAAAGAGATATATGGTATCAGTTTAAGGTGTCAGGAAATTAGAAATGGTTTGACACTTGGAGCAGAGTTTTGGCATCCCATGGAGTGGGAGGGGGGTGGGGGAAATGAGTTTAGTGGGAGCAGGGTGTTGGGGGGGTTGGTGCTGCTGAGGTAATTGGATCAGTCAGACCTTGCTCCCACCTCCTCACCCTCAGGGGTGCATGCAGCAATCAGCCTGGCGGATCGGGGAATGCAAACAAATTAAAGAGCTACTTCACAGTGATAATCGCAGCAGCGTTATAACTCCAGTGATAGTGCTGGTATATTCTGCAGTCAATGCACCTCAGCAGGCAAGAGGTAGGGGGCTTGTACAGAGGGAGCTGGTCACTGCATTAATGCTAGGGCATGGCAAAGGCTTCCCAACCATGAATGACCAGGCTTCCCATTGGTCACCACTGATGAAGGGTCTCCAGGATGTCTCCAATGGTTGTTGGACTCTCGGCTGCCTGCCCAGATGGAGAGCGCCCCCAGTGGTTCAGTGCTGAAGTCTCCCAGTGCTCTCACAGTGAGGGCTGCCAGGGACCTTCACTTTGACTGTGCTGCCTGCAGATCCCGACTCAACCACAGAGGTCACTCCCTAATGGGCTGCCTCCCCTGATAGGTTATTGTGGTAGTGTCCCCACCTCTGGGCCAGGAGGTTCAAATCACATTTGCTTCAGATATGCAGAACAACATTTCTGAACTGGTCGATTAGAAAATGTCCACAATGTAGTCCACCTGGAACTGTCTTGAAACCGGTAAACCCTGCAGCAGCTTCCTCAATATAGTTAACACAAGGAAAGATTCTCCTTCGTAAAACGGCCATCAGTCGATGGTTTGAGGCAGGGATCTGTTATTCGGGGAGAGCTTAACACAAAAAGGAAATGCCACATTTTCTGCCAAATCAATCTTCTTGACTCAGTGCTTAACATTAGTACAACCAGAAAACAAATTTCACCTTTCAACCAAATCACTCGCTCTCTCAAAACAGATGACTGAACGCTGGAAATACAGAGCTGGCCACCCAACCTCTGAAGAAGAACAGTCACATAGTATTACAAGGGGGACTCACAAGAAATCTTAAAGTTCAGTTAGACCACACTTGGAATCCTGTGAACAGTTCTGTTTCCATATCAAAAGATTGTACAGAGAGACTTTAAAGGGTTTACAAATTAACTGAACATCCCCCTTGCCTGAGGTGACCACATACTGCTCTCCCCTGACAGAGAAACAACTGGCTGTGAGTTTAAGCTGAGGGGGGTCACCATGGCTCAAGTGGATAGTGAGGGTGAGGCTGTTGGGGTGACGCTCATTCAGTGCGGTTGTTATTCACCAGCTGTCCAGCCAACTGAGCTAACTGACCCTCCAGAAGATGATGATGAGCATGCTGGGTCCTTCCCTCGTAATGGGGAAACTGAGGGGTGACCGACCTAATCGACGTCTTGGTTTGGATGGACAGAGAAAGAGGGCTTCCATTATTGAGTTGGAGAAAAAAGAAAGATGGGTGTGTGTGTATAGCGCACATTGCTGATGAAAAGCTTATGCCCGAAACTGCGACTCTCCAGCTCCTCAGATGCTGCCTGACCTGCTGTGCTTTTCCAGCACCACACTCTTTGACTCTAATCTCCAGCATCTGCAGTCCTCACTTTCTCCTGTATAGGGCACCACCATAGAGAGACATGGAGGCAAATTACACAGACGTACAAATGAGGAACAAGGGAAAGGAGGGCTACACTGATACACACCAATGTAGCAAGAGGAGGCTAAAGGGGAGTATAACAATGGGCTTTGACTGGATGGGCCGAATAGCCAGCTCAGTGCTGTATATCATACAGTGATAGCACATTATTGACCCACCTTTCTCTTTATGATGCTGACTCACTTGTTTAGCATTTGTAACAGTTTAGAAACCTTTCATTTCAGGTTTTCAGCATTTCTGGTCTTTGTTTATGCGCTTCACTGCTTCTTTTAAAATCCCATGTCATCATCGCTGGCCCAAGTACAGCACACTGGTGCAATGGCTCAAGTGCAAAGTCCATCTGAGTCATTGTAATTTATCGAATTGTAGGTGGAACTGCCAAAAACATGGCTTGGAAATAAAAGCTGCAAATGTGACTCAGTACTCAGCTAACAATCTGGGAAACGCCAATCTATTAGCTTGCACCCTGACTGACTTTCTGGGTAAGGTCCAGGTCTTTTAAAATGCTAAAAGACATCCATAATGATGAGTTAAGCAAGTTATTCAAGTCAACGTACAAGTTACAGGATAAAGGGATGGGAATGGAAATCAGTTTGTACCGGGACAGACCAGAGATCTACCTTTTACACAGAACAGCAGCTCTCACTGAGATTGGTTAATACCTTCTCAATGAGCTCCTTCAAGACCCAGCTGCTCTGGGACTTGCCCTTTATAAAGTATTGGAGATAAGGACCTTCAGTCCCTGTTGTAGGAGAAGGCATTTTGGCCCCTCAAGCCTACTCTTCTAGTCAATAAAATAATGGCTGAGACCCATTGGACTTGAAACGCTAACTTTGCTTTCTCTCTCCACAGATGCTACCAGATGAGTTTCTCCAACAATTTCTCTTCTTATTTTCCTGAATACTACCTTTAACTCTTGACTCTCTAGTTGGTTTTTATACACTCACAGGATGTAGGAGCCCAATAATTAGCTGTCCCTAGTTGCCCCTTGAGAAGGTGGGGGTGAGCTGCCTTCGTGAACCGCAGCAGTCCATGTGCTGCGGGTAGACCCACAATGCCCTTAGGGAGGAAATTCTGGGATTTTGATCCAACAATACTGATATGTTTCCAAGTCAGAATGGGGAGTGGCTTGGAGGGGAACTTGCAGCAGGGTGGTATTCCCATGTATTTGCTGCTCTTGTCTTTCTAGATGGGAGTGGTTGTGGGATTGGAAGGTGCTGTCTAAGGAGCCTTGGTGAATTTGAGCAGTGCATCTTGTAGATGATACACACTGCTGCTACTGAGCGTTGGTGGTAGATGGAGTGGATGTGATGCCAATCAAACAGGCTGCTTTCTCCTGGATGGTGTCAAGTTTCTTGAGTGTTGTTGGGGCGGCACTCACCCAGGCACATGGGAAGTATTCCATCACATTCCTGACTTGTAGTTGGTTAAAAGGCTTTGGGGAGTTAGGACATGAGTTACTCACTTCAAGATTGCTAGACTCTGACCTGTGCTTGTATTATAGATATGTTTAATTTATTCATGAGATATGGGCTTTACTGGCTGGGCCAGGATTTACTGTCCATCTCTGAAAGCAGTTCAGTGTCAACCACATTGCTGTGGGTTCATAGTCAGCACCAGGTAAAGACAATTGACAATGGCTTTATGGTCATCATGAGACTCTTAATTTCAGATTTAAATGAATTCAAACTTCACCACCTGTCATGGTGGGATTTGAACCCAGGTCCCTGGAACATTACACCAGTGTCTGGACTAATCATCCAGCAATTGAACGCTAAGCCACACCTCCCAGTGTTGTTTCTGGTGAATGATAACTCCCAGGATGTTGACAGTGAGGAACTCAGTGATGTCCCAGACTTGCATAAAATGAAGAGGTTATTAGAAAAGATAAAGTCACCATAGTCTCAGAGACCTGTCCTCCCATTAAAGACAGGTGACTGACTTAGCCTGAGGGTCGTCACTCCTCAGGCGAGGGGAGAGGTTGAGAAGGATTGTTCTTTGTGGCAACCTCAGCTAATGCGGGAATTGAACCCATGCTGTTGGCATTACTCTGCATCTCAAACCCACTAACCAACCTACTGTGCTAACCAGTCCTCTGGGCTATTATTTCACACTGAGTAACTAGTTTTTGAGACGGTTGCTCATTTTCTGACCTTTTAAAGGGACACTAAGCCAGTGAGTCAGACTGATCTGAAAAGCTGATCACAGCCTCAGAGCAAGTGTGAAGGAATTCTTTTTAGAATAACAAAATTGAGTTGATTTTAGTCAACCAGTTGGTTCGTGAGTTGCTCTTAACACCAGCTGTAAGCTGATGATATTAGCCATGCATTACCAGTCCCATTAAAGCCTTCTTTCTCCTGCTCCTAACTTCAGAAGTGACCTTATAAAAATCACAAATGAGGAAGGCCATTTTAGACTGTCTTAATCTGTATAATTCAAATCTTTAGCAAAACATTTATGACACATCCAGAAGATCTGACAGAGTGACTGAACATTTTAAAATGGAGTGAAGTGTTGAGGACAGGTACTGCACGAGGTCACATTTAATCCATGTGACTGTAACGTGTTAAGTAACAGATTTCGTAAAAAACAATTTCACATCCCAACGTTGCCGAATGGGTAGACTAACTCAGCGCAGTTTTGCCTGGAAATCTGCATTTTAATAGTGGGAGGGTTTGTTACTTGATGAGCTATTGGAAATAACACACCGAGGAAACTATGACCCGTGGACACAGCCTTAGACTTAGAGGGGGTCAATTCAGAACAGAAATGCGGAGACATTTCTTCAGCCAGAGAGTGGTGGGCCTGTGGAATTCATTGCCGCAGAGTGCAGTGGAGGCCGGGACACTAAATGTCTTCAAGGCAGAGATTGATAGATTCTTGATGTCACGAGGAATCAAGGGCTATGGGGAGAATGCAGGTAAGTGGAGTTGAAATACCCATCACCCATGACTGAATGGCGGAGTGGACTTGATGGGCCGAATGGCCTTACCTCCACTCTTATGTCTTATGGTCTTATGGAATCCTTCCAAGGGTAAGTGCAGATGCCTAACCTTTCTCCTGGGGGACGAAAGGGCAGTGGATTAAAGATTCACAAATAAGGAGAAGGTTTTACATTTTCTCTTCCCTTATTGAAAACTTTGCAGGAACTCACCTGACCTCTCATATTTCAGTTCTGTTACCAATTGCAAGACTCAAACCTTTCTTTTCTTCCACTTGGGAGGCCTTGGTCTCCTCAATAACTACACATCGGACAGCACCAGTCTCTGAAACCTCAGGCTATTTTTGGGTCAGTTCTCTATCAGAAAGGATTTGGGTAATTGGAAAAACAAGGCTTTGTTAGAATGTCAACTCATTTAACTCAAAAAACTAACTCAAAACAGTTCATCGGTCTGTTACTGGCAATAATTTGTTTCTTTATTGTTTCATGGGGTATGGACCTTGCTCATGCCTAATTGCCCCCTGAAGTGAAGGGCTCACACTAGGCCATGTCAGGGGGCAACTGAGGGTCAACCAAATGACTGTAAGCATGTCAATTAGGAGCAGGTGCAGATCATTCAGCCCCAAAGCCTGTTCTAACATTCAATAAGATTGTGGTCATGTGCCTGTGTTTTGCATTCCATGTTCTCATCTTCTCTGACAGATTTTGTTTCACCTGCCCTAACTAAAAGCAATCCATCTATGTCCCAGAAATACTCAGAGGGGCTGGAGTCAGATGAAGGTCAGGCAATGCAAGGACAGTAATGAGCCAGATGGGTTTTTACAATAATCAGTGATGATTTCATGGTCACTGTCACAAGTTTTATAAACCAAACTCCACCAGCCACAATGCTGGGATTTGAACCGGTACACTCAGCGCTTTAGTGAGTTTTGAGAACCAGTACACCCAGAGCATTATCCTAAATTTCCAATCGGCTGCTATTCCATCAACATCCCCCTTAAACAGCTCAGAGTTGGTGCATTCACAAGCCTCAGGCTTCTGTTGTCACAGCCAGACTTGGCTCTTTCCAATGCAACCCCTGACCCCTGACCCCTGACTGTTCCCCCTCCCCCACTTCTCACAGCCTCCCATAGTCAGCCCTCCTACAGTCATCCTAAACTCTGTCACCCATTTTGTTTCTCACAGCACCCCACTCCCATACTGTGCCTGCACTTGTTGATCTACACTGCCCTCTGTTTAAGCAGCAGCTTAGTTTTAAAGATCTCATCTTTATTTCCAAACCCCTCCCTATCTGTGAAACATCCTGCAGCCTCTCAAATTGTGAGACATTTACAACACCTTGAGCATCGCTGACTTTAATTGCTCCACTATCGATGGCTGTGTCCTCATCATTTGGATTCTAAACTCCTGAATTTCCTCCCTAACTCTGTCCGACTCTCAGCTCTTGTATTTCTTGATGATACTCCTAAAAATGTACCTCTTTGGCCAAACACAACTGTCTGCTTTATTATGGGTCTCAATGTCTAACTCTGTTAAATATTGCTTCTATGAAGTATCATGGGATGTTCTATTTGAAGATACACCATATAAACATAGGCCGTGTGGGCAGGCATAGTCTGTGGTGCTGGTTAGTCAGCAGAAGGCACCTAAAAGACCTCTCCTTCTAGTAGAGAAATAGAACGATTCAGTGAGAGGAAAAAGGAGAGGTTGAGGGAAGAGGGCATGTAATTTTCAGTTTGACCTCAATAGCAATGAAAATCAAATCAGGCACACAACAGGCTTCTGATTGCCAAAAAGGATGAAAGATTATCAGGGGGATATACTGGACTGTAGACTTGAGGTTAAAATCAGATTTGCCATGAAGGGCAGAGCAGGCTGGAAGGGCCGAATGGCTTATTCTTGTTCCTGGCTTGTATCTTCAAAAAGAGCCCACCCACTTTCAAAATCAAAACCATCTCCAAGTGATGACTCCCGCATTGAAAATCCTGCAAAAGCAGTCTCTCGCCGAGCTGAGTAGGGGCATGCAGGGGAGCAATTCTCAACCACATGATACAGGAGAGAATTAGACCATTCGGTCCATCATATCTGCTCTGCCATTCGATCATGACTGATATTTTTCTCAACCCCATTCTCCTGCCTTCTCCCTGTAACCCCTGATCCCCTTACTAACCAAGAACCTACCTATAACACTCTCAATGACTTGGTCTCCATAGCCCTCTGCAGCAATGAGTTCCACACACTCACCACCCTCTGGTTGAAGGAATTCCTCCTCATCTCAATTATAAAAGGATCAACCCTTCACTCTGAGGCTGTGCCCCAAGGTCCTCGTCTTCCTTACTGGTGGAAACATCTTCCCCACCTCCAATTAGGAATTGCTGTATTTAATTTAAGCAAGGTGACTCAGGGATATGGGAAATGATGGCATGTCCATTACTGTGTAATGAAGTGAAGAAAGATTTCACTGGTTGAAGTATATGAGTTGAATAGTAGCTGTGCCCCTGTCAGTTCACCCTTTGTGAAATAAAGAAGCTTAAACAATTCATCTCCAGCCTGTTTAACCAAGTACTTGATCACTTGATCTTTTCTGCCTTTGAAACGAATTACAAAGAGCACATAGAGCAGACACAAAATCCCCCAGGTAGATAATTACACAACACATAGATAGTATGGAATCCGTACAGCGTGGGAACAGGCCATTCAGCCCAACAAGCACCCATTCACCCTACCCGATTACTGTACATTTACCCCTGACTAATTCACCTAACCTACACATCCCTGAACCCTACAAACAATTTAGCATGGCCAAGCCATCTAACTTGTACATCTTTGGACTATGGGAGGAAACCAACGCACCCACACAGGCATGAGAATGAGCAAATTCCACACAGTCACCCGAGGCTAGAATCGAATGCGGGTCCCTAGCGCTGTGAGGCAGCAGTGCTAACCACTGAGCCAGTGGAACCAGTCCCAGCACAAAGGGACATTGGGATTCACTGAGTCCCAGAAGGCATCCTAAACACACTTTGATTCATGGATGAAATCAACCAAGTTGGGCACATTTTTCCAGATGCTATTTCCCATCATCTTCCCTGAAAAATAGGAGTTACAGTGAATTGATAGGAAAGAAAACAGGCCATTGGCCCAAGTAGTCCATGTCCAAACATGCCTCCTCTTCATCTAATCCTATCACTGTGGCATTCTGTATGTTTCTAGACTCCCCTTAAACACATTACATCATACGGAATAAACACAACAAAAGGCCATTCGGCCGCTCGAGCCTACTCTGTCAATCAATAGGATCATGGTTGATCTGATATATTCCTCTCATCCATTTTCCTGCCTTTTTCCCATTAACTCTTGATTCCCCGACTGATCTAGAATCTATCAATCTCATCCTTTAATATACACAAGCGCTCTCTCCCCACAGGTCTCTGTGGCAAAGGGTTCCATGGACTCTCAATCCTCTGAGAGAGAAAATTCCAACTCATCACAGTCTTAAAATGGCATCCCCTTTATTCTGAGATTATGTCCTCTGTTCTAGCCTCTCCCATGAGGGGAAACATCCTCAGCATCGATCCTGTCAAGCCCCTTAAGAATTCTGTATGATTCAATGAGATCAGCTCTCATTCATCTAAACTCCAGTGAGTAGTTTAGCCATTACTCATAAGACAATCCCTCCATACTGGGGATGATCCCAACGAATCTTTGCTGAACTGCCTTCACCGAAATGATTAGAGACAAAAAAACTACAGATGCTGGAATCCAAAGTAGACAAACAGGAGGCTGGAAGAACACAGCAAGCCAGGTAACATCAGGAGGTGGAGAAGTCGACATTTTGAGTGTGACCCTTCTTCAGTTACACTCGAAACGTCAACTTCTCCACCTCCTAACGCTGCCTAGCCTGCTGTGTTCTTCCAGCCTCCTACCTGTCTCTAATGAACTGATAGCTTTCCTTAAATAAGGAAACCAAAACTGCTCCCAGTACTCCAGATGTGGTCTCACCAGCACCTGGTGCAGTTCCCTGCTCGTATACTCCAACCCCCCTTGAAATAAGGCCCAAGGTTCCATTCGCCTTCCTGATTACCTGCTGCTCCTGTGTATTAGCTTTCAGTGTTTCATGCACAAGTCCCCCAATCCCTTTGTGTTGAAGTTTGTCTCCATTTGCTGTGATCTTTTGTTCTCCCTTCCAAATGTACAACTTTGCATTTAAATACTTCAAAGTCTGTTTGCCAACATTTTGCCCACTTAGTTAGCCCATCAATATATTTTTGTGAGCTGCTTATATCACTCTCACAATTTGCCTTTTATGTTGCCCGCAATATTGGCGACAATACACTCGCTTCCTTCAAGCCATTAATATATATTGTAAACAGTTTTGATCCCAACACTGATCCCTTTGGAACCGCCTGGTCACAGGTCACCAACGTGAGAAAGAACCTGTTATTCCCACTCACTGTTTCCTGCCCAATTCCCTATCCATGCCAATCTACTACCTCTAACACTGAAGGCCCATTTGTTACGACTTAACCTTTTGTGAGGAAAATGTCCAACACCTTCTGGACATCCAAATACAACATATTTACTGGTTCTCCACTATCCAACATTCATGCTCTTTGCCTCAAATGGTTATTTAAACTATTGTGGTTTCACCCACCAATCGTGGAAACCTAGTTCATTGCTTCCCTCTCCGTTGCACAGAATGCCTTCTGGCTGTCTATCCCAACTCCACATCTGCAACACAGGCACGCTGCACTCAGCAAATTTAACAATCATCACTTCGAGCAGAGAACAATAGTGTAATTACAGTCACAGATTACAAACAGCCTGATTTATTTCCGTAGAAATGCTGGGCAGAATGTTATAGGGGCCCAAATGGAGTGGGCTTTGGTGCGAAATCACGAGAAACCGGGTAAGGTCTTTCTCGGTTTTGAGGGCAACAGAGTGCATTTTCCAGCTGAGTCCCATATATAGGTTATCCTGGTATAACGTGCGTTTTGTTAACACAAATTGGCTGTAATGTGATTAACGAATTGGGAATGCTGTTTGGATAATGCAAACTGAACAGGTAGAGCAATTTTCTATGGTGATTCTGTACAGCGCGATTTTCTACTAATGATCTCCTACGGTGCGATTTTATACCACAATCCTTGAAAGTGTGATTTTTCCACAGTGATCCTCTACAGCACAATTTTCCACAGCGATCTCTGACAGCACGATTTTCTATAGAGATCCCATACTGCGTGATTTTCTATAGTGATCTTCAACAGCAGGATTTTCTACATCGATCTTCGACAGTGCAATTTTCTATAGTGATCCTCTACAACACGATTTTCTATAGTGATCTTTGACAGCGAGATTTTCTCTAGTGATCTTTGACAGCATGATTTTCTAGAGTGATCTTTGACAGCGAGATTTTCTCTAGTGATCTTTGACAGCGCGATTTTCTAGAGTGATCTTTGACAGCGAGATTTTCTAGAGTGATCTTTGACAGCGCGATTTTCTAGAGTGATCTTTGACAGCGAGATTTTCTCTAGTGATCTTTGACAGCGCGATTTTCTAGAGTGATCTTTGACAGCGAGATTTTCTAGAGTGATCTTTGACAGTGCGATTTTCTCTAGTGATCTTTGACAGCGCGATTTTCTAGAGTGATCTTTGACAGCGTGATTTTCTATAGTGATCTTTGACAGTGAGATTTTCTAGAGTGATCTTTGACAGCGCGATTTTCTCGAGTGATCTTTGACAGCGCGATTTTCTCTAGTGATCTTTGACAGCACGATTTTCTAGAGTGATCTTTGACAGCGCGATTTTCTAGAGTGATCTTTGACAGTGAGATTTTCTAGAGTGATCTTTGACAGCGCGATTTTCTAGAGTGATCTTTGACAGCGCGATTTTCTAGAGTGATCTTTGACAGCGCGATTTTCTAGAGTGATCTTTGACAGCGCGATTTTCTAGAGTGATCTTTGACAGCGCGACTTTCTAGAGTGATCTTTGACAGCACGATTTTCTCTAGTGATCTTTGACAGCGCGACTTTCTCGAGTGATCTTTGACAGCGCGATTTTGTAGAGTGATCTTTGACAGCGTGATTTTCGATCGTGGTTTTCCCAGGGCAGAAT
The DNA here is from genome assembly GCF_020745735.1 of Hemiscyllium ocellatum. NCBI lineage: Eukaryota > Metazoa > Chordata > Chondrichthyes > Orectolobiformes > Hemiscylliidae > Hemiscyllium > Hemiscyllium ocellatum. The sequence goes on from NC_083423.1 coordinate 5,803,051, forward strand.
TTTCCACAGCGCAAGGTTGCAGAGCAACATAACTGTCACGTTTTCGCAGAACTGTCTGTATCGAGAATTGCGCTGGGGGGTGGTATGCCTATTATCAAAGTTTATTGCTCGACAATAGCCTTGCTGAGTGCAGATTACCCCTTTTCAATACGTAGCCTCTCATCCACCTGCCTCGCTGGAACTAGATTTCCGACGCTGGAGCACATACCTGGGGACACCCCCCCTTCTACCTCCAGACATCCATCTCAGAGCAATATCCCAGGGCACACCCCAGGGGCAGTGACCTCACAGACCTTGGCATCGAGCACCTGTCAGTCTCTCCAATTCACCATGGCACATCTGTGACCGCACAAACCACGCTACCGCGCATCAGTACTGTGCCTTTGAGTGCGGGGGTGAGGAAGGGAGGTAACCCTCACTGCAGAACCTGCTGCCTTTGCTTTGTGACTTACCCCTCAGCCAAGATCAGCTGGCCCTCAGTATTCCCGCCTCACCTTGTTATGGAATCCAGGCAGGAGGCTAGCCAAGGTGTCAGCAATCCTCACCGCCTCTTGGGCTGGTCAGGGTGAGGCTCGTCTCCTCGTAACGCCGCAGGCAAACCTCACCCACCCCTCCCCCGGCTCTTTCAGCCCCATTGTGAGCTGTTTCCTCCAGGAATGAGGGAGGAGGAGGAATTAAGGGGCATGCAAGTGGCTGGCACAGCTGTCAGTGCTGGTGCAGGTGAGTTGTCCCGAGTGAGTGAGCTGACAGCACAGAGGGCACCTGGAGCTAGTGATGTGGAGGACTGGGGAGGAAGGGGGGCCGGGGTGAGGGAAGATGTTGCAGGTAAATGTGAGAGTGGAAGAGCAGGAGCTATGGTGGGAGGTGGGTATAGTGGTAGAGGGAGAGCCAGCGATCAGGGAGAAGATTGGCAGTGGGATGCTCTTAGAAGGGTGGGCACAGATTCAGAGGGCTGAATGGCCACTTTTTGGACTGTGCGGATTCTATGAGTTACCAGCTGATATTAAACATGGGTTTTAAAAGCTTCAATATTTTAAAGTAAGGGAAGATCAAGGGAGGAAAATATTTCCATCAACTTGAGCTCCAACGAAAGGTCACAGTTAGAGATGGGCACCAAGTGATAAATGTGATTTTAACAGAACACAGAGAGGTGTATCAGCATGCACAGCCATGACACGGCATTAATAAACTCTTGAGACTGTCGTTAGTAAAGCAGTGTGGCCCTTCACAGCACGACAGACTCTGTGTCATGGAAGGAGCAGATTTCTCAAGACCAAAATACAACATCCATTTATTAATTTTACTTCCTCTCCCATTACTATTTCAATATGCCCGTGTGTATACATCCTGTTGTATTCTAGATTCTTGTTCAGTCTGGGAATCAGGCTTACCGGGAAAGGACTGGAAAGTGGACATGAGGAATGTTGGGGTCAAGAATGTGTTGCTGGAAAAGCACAACCAGTCAGGCAGCATCTGAGCAGAATGAGAATCGACGTTTCGGGCATAAGCCCTTCATCTCCTGCTCCTCGGATGCTGCCTGACCAGCTGTGCTATTCCAGCAACACACTCTCAATTCTGATCTCCAGCATCTGCAGTCCTCACTTTCTCCCTGTGAGGAATGTTGGATGAGCTATTTATCTTCAAATCCCTACCCTGTAGAGTCAGGCATTTGGCCCATCAAGTCCACACTGACCCTCCAAAGAGCATCCTACCCAGGCTCACCCTGTCCCTGTAACCCTACATTCCCCATGGCTAACCCATCCAGCCTGCATGTCTTTGGACTGTGGGAGGAAACCTATGCAGACACGGGGAGAATGTGCAAACTCCATACAGACAGCTACCTACACTGTGAGGCAGCAGTGCTAACCACTGAGCCACCGTGCTGACTTAGTTTCCTATTGAATGGAGGAACAAGCTTGAGGGGCTGAATGGCCGCCCTCTGTTCCGATGGTCTGTGTAACTTCAATTTCCATTCCTTTCATGATAATCCATCCTGAGAACCAGACACAGACACTCAGTATAAAACCCCATGGACCGTATAGCATCATCCACCGACAAAAAATAGCTTCGTGTGTGTTTTCTAAAGACTGTAGAAAACATTCTAAAACAAATAACACAGGCGCTAAAATATTAATCCTGATTCTCACTCCACTGATGCTGCCAAACCTGTTGTGTATTTCTGAGTTTTTTGGAGTTTATTTCAGATTTCCAGCACGCTACTTTTGAATTAGAACGCTGTCTCTTGTTACTTCTCCTGAGACAAGTTTTGAAAAACCTACAGCTCAAAATTACACATCAAAGTGGTGGCTCGGAAATGAGATGAAGAGCAAGGTGCCGATGTGAACTCTGTAGTTTGATATTTTAGGGACTGGGAACCTTGCCTGAATTGCTTCCTGAGCACAAGATTTTGGAGCAGGACCTAGCAGAACAAGTATAAAGTTCATTGAAAGTAGCGTCACAGTTAGACCGGGCGGTGAAGAAGGCATTTAGCATGCTGGCCTTCATCAGCCAAGGCGCTGAGTATAGGAGCTGGGGCATTGTGTTACAGTTGTGTAAGTCATTGTTGAGGCTGCACTTGGAGTATTGCGCACAGCTTTGGTCACCCTGTTATAGGAAAGACATAGTTAAACTAGAGTGCAAAGAAGGTCTATGAGGATGTTGCCAGGGCTAGTAGGCCTGTGTTATAGGGAGAGGTTGGTTCGGATAGGACTTTATTCATGGGAACGTAGAAGAATGAGGGGTGACCTTATTGAGGGGCATAGACAGGATGAATGCCTATGGTGTTGTCCCCAGGGATGGGGAATTGAAAACTAGAGGGCGTAGGTTTAGGGTGAGAGGGGAAAGAGTTCAGAAGGACCTGAGGGGCAACTTCTTCACGCAGAGAGTGGTACGGATATGGAATGGGCTGCCAGAGGAAATGGCTGAGGCAGGTACAATAGCAACATTTAGAAAACAGTGAGGTAGGTAGATGGATGGAAAGGGTTTAGAGGGATATGGACCAAATGTGGGCAATTGGAACTAGCTGAGTGGGCACCATGGTCAGTATGGACCAGTTTGGGCCGAAGGGCCAGTTTCTGTGGCATATTACCCTCTGATTCTATGAGAAGGCCATTTGGCCCTTCAAGATAGCTCAGCCTTTCAATAAAATCTGGCTGTAGCTTTGTCTCCACTTTCTTGTCTGACCCCTTAACCCTTGACCCCCTTGTCCCTTGAATTGGGAGGAGGGAGAAGGAAATGATATTAGCATGGGCAGGCTGGGGAGGGGGAGGGAGGAGGGGGTTTCATTCTGCATCGACACCATTGTTTAATACAAAACGTATTCTGAAGAAGGGTCACTGGATTTGAAACATTGACTGTGCTTCTCTGTTCATGGATGCTGCCAGGTCTGCTGAGCTTCTCCAGCAATTTCTGAATTGTTTCACGTTTCCAGCATTCATAGTTCTCTGTTTTCCTTTAGTGTTTAACTTGCTGTGTCATCTGTTCCAGAGGCGCTACCCTTGAAGAAGGTCTGCTGCTGGCTCCAACAGAATTTCCATTCTTATCTTCCTTCCTGCTCACTGTCATTACTTTTGTTCCTGCTCTCGATGTTTGAAAAGTTTCTCACTTCCACAGCTGCATGTCAGCGACTGCCTCTAGCTCAGACTTGCCCCTATGTGGATTCAAACTGAACTTTCAGCCTTTGTGTTTCACATTCACCAGGGACCCACAGGTATCTCTGTGATGTACAATGCCCCTCAGAGAGCTGTTCTCATTGTATTCTGAGATCCACACAGAATGTTTTGTGTCACCACACTCTCCATCTCTATTAAGACAGATCTGAAGAATGGTCACAGGACCTGAAATGTTAACTCTGCTTTCTCTCCTCAGATGCTGCCAGACCTGTTGAGTTTCACCAGGAATTTCTATTTTTTGCTCCATTGTTTATCTATCAGCCAAACACTCAAGGCTAAGCGAGACGCTGTGCCAAGGTCCAACGTCCATGTTGCCTTTTCCATGCCAAAGCATTTCTCTGCTTCGAGTTGAAGTATTACACTTGGGGGAGGTAATGGAATGGGAGGACCTCCCATCTGTGAGCTCTGCCAGCCATACCTACGGCAGCCATACCCACGGCAGGTAGCTCTTGTATCTGAGCAGCTTCCACCAGGATTGGGAACTCTTCAAACTGCAGGAAGTCACCAGTGAAGAGAAGGCATAGAAACAACAAAACGTGGAGCTGAAGCAGGCCATTCGGCCTTTTAAGCCTGCTCTGCCTTTCAATATGATGGTGCTCATCTGACTCAGTCCTGCTTTTTCCCACAACCTTTTATCCCTTTAGCTCTAAGAACTATACCGAACTCCTGGTGAAAACACGCAACGCTTTGGCCTCAATTGTTTTTCTCTGTGGCAGACGGGATCACAGGCTCCCCCTGTCAGTCCTGCCATCCCGCGAGTTGTGTTTTGGTAAATCTTCACTGACTTCCTGGACCGCCGGAACAGCCTTCCTTAGGTAAGGAGACCAAAACAGCAGCACAATGCCTAGTTTGGCCGGCTGCTGCTGCTCGTTTCCAGCCCTCAGCCCTCCTGATCACCTCACCCTCTGCTCCCTCAAACATCCTTGCGGTTCACTACAACCAGCAAGCTGCCTTGGGAGTCGAACGCCGCATCTGCTTCTTATAGATGCTGTCAGACATCAAATGGTGCAGGCCTGTTCATTGGCCTAATCAGTTGCATGCAGCATGAAGCTACCTTAAGATCAGATCAGCATCATGTCACAAGTTAATCTGAGGCCATGTGATTTTTTGTGTCTTCAAAAACAAAAGGAGAATTAAGTCAACAAGGTAGAAGACTTGAGCTGGGGCTGCGATGCAGAGCAGTTAATGGTTTTCACTGCATCCTCAAACTAAATTGGGTGGCACGGTGGCACAGTGGTTAGCACTGCTGCCTCACAGCGCCAGAGACCCGGGTTCAATTCCCGCCTCAGGCAACTGACTGTATGGAGTTTGCACATTCTCCCCGTGTCTGCGTGGGTTTCCTCCGGGTGCTCCGGTTTCCTCCCACAGTCCAAAGATGTGTGGGTCAGGTGAATTGGCCATGCTAAATTGCCCGTAGTGTTAGGTAAGTGGTAAATGTAGGGGTATGGGTGGGTTGCGCTTCGGTGGGTCAGTGTGGACTTGTTGGGCCGAAGGGACTGTTTCCACGCTGTAAGTAATCTAATCTAATCTAACTGAAGATTTGATGCAGATTTGGGAGCGAGGACCAGAAGTGTCCAAAGTATAACAACTGGCAGGAAATCTAAACAGCCAATAAAAAGCAGAAGACCTAACCGACCAATCTCAACCAGGGGAAAGTTTAAACAAAGCAAGACGGGCCTGCACACACACACCATGGGTGCTGCGGAAAAAATAAGCACTACCGCAGTTAGGCAATAGTGTGGGGTTAAAAAAAAGGGAAAAAAAATAAATAAATAAAAAAAATATAACCGAAAAAAAACAAACAAAAATAAACAAAAAAAACCCAAAGCAAGACGGATTTAAAGGATTAGCTCTCTTTGCACGGAGGAGAAAGTGAGGACTGCAAATGTTGGAGTTCAGAGTCAAGAGTGAGGTGCTGGAAAAGGACAGCAGGTCAGGCAGCACCCGAGGAGCTGGAGAGTTGATGTTTCTGCCATAAGAGGGCTTTTGCCCTAAACGTCGATTCTCTTTAATCAAACACGTGTTAAGTTTCGCCAGCACTTTCTGCATTTCTTAACTCTGAGTTCGAGTAAAAAGTGAGGTCTGCAGATGCTGGAGATCAGAGCTGAAAATGTGTTGCTGGTTAAAGCACAGCAGGTCAGGCAGCATCCAAGGAACAGGAAATTCGACGTTTCGGGCCAGAGCCCTTCATCAGGAAGGGCTCTGGCCCGAAGCGTCGAATTTCCTGTTCCTTGGATGCTGCCTGACCTGCTGTGCTTCAACCAGCAACACATTTTCAGCGCTTAACTCTGAGTTTGCCTCACTCACAAATGGGAGTACTGTCTAAACTCGAGTAAAGTAAAAAAATCTGGAATTTTCTATCTATCTCGTCTAAATGTTGACCCTAGTTCTTCAGAGATAACAGATCAACATTTGTGAGTCAAGGTATTATCTTGTACATAAATGCCATGATGGGGAAATGAATCTTTTTTTCATGCTATCATGTGTTTTGATATACAATTCACACCAATTTGTCACAAAAATTTAAGATGCTTCAGGTCAGAATCAAGAGACAACGTCCCTTTGTGCACAGCTCAGCTTACCATAATTTATTGTGTTTTTTTTCTTTATTCATTTAGAGATTTATTGGGCTTCTGCTAATGATATGGTATTGTGGACTATAGCATTAATTTCAGCCCCTCAAAAGTAGGCTCTGTGTAATTGTCAACTCCATAAATTTAACCTTAAAAAATAGGCTTAAAATTTTGATTTTTACATGAGTATATAAGGTACTAGGATTAACCCAAACTATTGTTTCTTCTGTAAAATTCTCAGTTTATGTGTGTAATTGCTACTTCATTCTGGATTCATTGTTTTGCAAATATCCTAAATCCATATCTGTGACAACATGATCCACATCGTTAATCCTATAGAATCACAGAATGGTTGCAGCATCAAAGGGAGCCATTCAACCTCCCAATTCCATGCTGCCCTTCTGCAAAAAGCCAGTGCCCAGCATTTCCCATTAAACCTGCAATTTCTCCTGTTCAGATACATGCCCAATTCTCAAAAGGAGCAAGTGAATCCTGACAGGGTTAAGATTGATTGGGTGTTGACAGAGTGGCTATGGAAAGGTTGTGTCCTCTTGGATGAGAACCCAAATCAGGGCTCTCTGTAAAAAAAATACACAGCGACCCACGTTAACAGCAGGAATTCTGGAATCCACATTCTAGGAGGGATGTGCAGGTTAGGGTGGATTGGCCGTGCTAAATTGTCCCATAGTGTCCAGCGATGTGTAGGTTAGGGTGGATTGGCCATGCTAAATTGCCCCATAGTGTCCAGCGATGTGTAGGTTAGGGTGGATTGGCCATGCTAAATTGTCCCATAGTGTCCAGCGATGTGTAGGTTAGGGTGGATTGGCCATGCTAAATTGTCCCATAGTGTCCAGCAATGTGTAGGTTTGGGTGGATTGGCCGTGCTAAATTGCCCCGTAGTGTCCAGGGATGTGTAGGTTAGGGTGGATTGGCCATGCTAAATTGCCCCATAATGTCCAGGGATGTGCAGAATAGGTGGTTTGGCCATGCTAAAATTGCCCCGTAATGTCCAGAAATGTGTAGGTTTGCCATGGGAAATGCAGGGTTACACTGATAAGGCAGGGGGATGAATCTGGATGGGATGCACTTGGGAGAGTTAGCGTTGACTTGTTGGGCCGAATGGCCTGTTTCCGCACTGTAGGGATTCTGTGACCAGGATGCGACAGCACTAGAGATGGTGCAGAGGAGATTTACTAGAATGTTGCTGGGAATGGAGAGCTTGCGTGATGGAGAGGGTTGGACAGATTGGGGTTGCTTTCCTTACAGCAGAGGAGACTGAGAGGGGAACGAGACTGAGATGGTTAAAATTATGAAAGACATAGATAGGGTAGATGAGAAGAAACTTTCCCCTGGGTGCAGGCATCAATGACTGGGGTTGTGGATTTAAGGAAAGGGGCAGGAGGTTTAGACGGGATATGAGAAAATCTTTTTCACTCAGGTGCTGGTGGGGAATCTGGAAGTTACTGCCTATAAGGGTGAGGGAGGCAGGAACCCCCCATCACATTGATAAGGTGCACTTGCAATGCCAAGGTTATGAAACAAGTGTTGGGAAATGAGATGATGGTTAGGTCGTTGGTTTTGACTGTCATGGGCACGATGGGCCAAAGGGTCTTCCCCTGTGCTGCAACTCTCTGTGACTGTGTGAAAATCAATACACAGAGACTTTTCTCATGGAGAGTTGAGAGTCTGGAACTCTCTCCCTCAAAAACTAGTGAAGGAAGAGGATACACTTTTAAGGCAAGTAATGAAAACAGAGAATTGCTGGAGAAACTCAGCAGGTCTGGCAGCATCTGTGGAGAGAGAAGAGAGACAGGGACAAAGTTGATGTTTTGAGTCTGTTTCTTTTTCTTCAGAAAGAGGTAGATGGATTCCTGATAAGCGATAGGGTGAAAGGTTATAGGGAATGAGCTGGGAATATGCAGATGGGAGAAGATTTTGTTGAATTACGGAACAGGCTTAACAGGCCGAGTGGCCGTCTCCTGCTTTTAATTCATATCTTTATAATCTGCCTCTGTCACACTCTCAGGTAAAGCATCCAGATCCCAGCCACAAACACTGTAAAAATGTTCTTTTCTTTAAGTTTCCCTTTCTCAACCTTCCTCCACTGGACTCAACAAATTTTATCCTGACCCAGGTTGGTGATACGGCCAACTCCACCAGCCTCAGACTATGTCAGATTCACTGTTAACATCAATTCATCCAGGTTTCTTTAATCAACAATGAGTAACTGGCTTACTTCCAAAAATAAACTCACACAAACAATGAGACTAATGACAAACAGCCTGCATTGTGCAAATATATATGACTATTATTTTGTAAAACACACACTCAGGTCCAGGGAGAAATAAAGAAAATGAAAACCCTGCAGAGTGCTATTCCGAAGTACTCTGGCCAAGTTATTGTTAAACTCGGGAATAAAAAGAGAAGCCACATTTGCCCCAAATGGTGTTCTGATTCCAAAGTTATTTTGTGTGCTCACACACACATGCTGCCTGTACTCGTGTAACTCCACAAGACAATATGATATAGGAGCAGATGTAGGCCATTCAGTCCATTGAATGTACTGCTCCATTCAGTGGGATCGTGGATTATATGATAATCCTCAACTCAACTTTCCTGTCTGCTCCCCTTAACCCTTAATTTCCTTCCTGATTAAAAATCTGTTTACTTCAGTCTTGATTATACTTCACAATCCAGTGTCAACAACCTTCTGCAGAAAAGAATTCCAGAGATTTACTACTGACGGGGTGAAGAAATTCCTCCTCATTGCTATCTTAAATGAACCACCCCATGAGTGGTAAAGATGAGATTCAGTGGGTTTTTCACTCACACACACTCTTAGATGAATTGCAAAGACAGGAAGAGGGAGGAATGGCTGTTGCTTCTCAGGCAAGTCTCGAATTCTCTCTCAATGAGTTCAAAATGCTAACGTCTGATTTCAGCCACGAATAACAGCCCGCCAGACAGTAGGTGCAACATTGTTGCTGTTGCATTTAGAGCCTTTTCCTTAGCAAAGTGTCACAGAATTATAGAACTGCTACAGTGCAGAAGGAGGCCATTTGGCCCATCATGTTCTATTACCCAGTTCTGCTTATTCCCCATATCCCTACATACCCTTTCTATCCAAATAACCATTCAATGCCCCTCTTGAATGGCTCAATTGAACCTACCTCACCCACATTTCTAGGCAGTGCATTCCAGACCCTAACTTCCAGACTTGATTCCAGATCACAGAGGCAATGGCCCATTGTTATTATCCTTAGACTATTGATCCAGAGACCCAAGTAATGTGCTAGGGACCTGGGTTCAAATCCCATGACAGATGGTGGAATTTGAGTTCAATTTTAAAAATCTGGCATTAAGAGTCTAATAATGAGTATGAATCCATTGTTGGAAAAACCCATCTGGTTCACTGATGTCCTTCAGGGAATGGGAAATCTGCCATCCTTACCCTGGTCTGGTCTACATGCATCTCCAGACCCACAGCAATGTGATTGATACCTAACTGTCCTCTGGGTAATTAGTGATAGGCAATAGATACTGACCTACACGGTGATGCCCATGTCCTTTGAACAAAGAAAGGGAAAAATAACTACTCAGTGTTATAATGCTTTTTCTCATATTACCCCGGCTTTGTCTGCACATCACATTGTTCAAAATTTTAAGATGTATTTATATGGGTACAAAAATTGCTTTTAAAAGTATTTGAATAACATCTGTGCATGATAATAAAGTGGAGGGTGATGTATGTAGAGATTAAACTCCACATTGAGCCCTAAAGGTTGAATGGCCTATGCATTAAATAAGTGGGTCTTCCTACAGCACATGGATGGAAAAGGGTTGGTGCCCTTAAAGAACACCACAATGACATTAATTTGATTTTGAGATTCTGGCTACAAAATGAATTAAGTGGAGTCACAACCTCCAAGTATGTGATCACGGGGTGGACTGAGCAGCTGATCGATTCTCAATGTTTGTACATCACAGTCACACCGACACTTACAACCTGATGGCTTTATCTTGCCTTTTGTACTTTGGTCCCAACATAGGTATTGCTCACGTGAAAATGCCTCAGGTGCTTCGTAACTGGCAGCAGCTTAGAATCTGACAACCATTTTCACTGCGTTTAAAAAAGGGAATTGGAAACATTGACTTTATGTGTCTGAAATTATCTAACAGTGAAAACAAACAGTTGTATTCCATAGAAATCTGCTACAATAACAGAAAACTTAGGAAACATACAGGTCTATCGTCAAAAGGGAAGAATGTATTTAATTTTTTTATAACATCATTCATCAGGATTAACTGAGAGATTGTACCCAAAGCAGGGCCCTCTTGTTACTAAGCTGCCATCTGCTGGGAATGGAGGGTTTGAGCTATACGGAGAGGCTGGATAGGCTGGGATTTTTTACACTGCAACATTGGAAGCTGAGGGGTGACGATATAGAGGTTTATAATATCACAAGGGTCTGGATAGGGTGAATAGGCAAGGTCTTTTTCCAAGGGTAGGGGAGTCCAAAACTAGAGGGCATAGGGTTTAAAGTGAGAGGGGAAAGATTTAAAAGGGGCTTGAGGGGCAACATTTTCACACAGAAAATAGTGTGCATATGAGTTGCCCGAGGGAGTGGTGAAGGCTGGTACAATCACAGACTTTAAAAAATATTTGGATGGGTGCATGACTAGGGAAGATTTAGAGGGATATGGGCCAAGCACAGGCAGGTGGGATTCATTACGTTCGGGAAACCTGGTCAGCATGGACAGGTTGGGCCGAAGGGCCTGTTTCCATGCTGGATGACTTTATGATTCTATTACTCTATTAGACTTTTTAAAAGGGCATTTTTTAAAATCTAAAGCAAGGACCCTGATTGAACCTAAAGAAAACCCCTTTTTATTTGCCATGCTATATAGTCCACAGTCTAAATGGGATGGAGGTACACAGTCCATGAAAATCCAACAGTGAATCCTTGGAGACATATAAACAGCTCCGTTCCTACCTTATCAGATAATTTGAAAAACAGATAATTTGACAACCTAAGTGCATGTTACTTCTTTTGTAATGATCATTTCTTTTTGGGTTTGTCTTGCATGCTCATCTGTGTGGGTGCTGTTGTCGTTACATTTGAGAAGAAAAAAATAGACTTTTTCTTAAACTTATGAGAAAAACTTTTTTTGTGTCTAGTGTCTGTTCTTGAATTGCAGCTCTCGGTTGGTTAAAGTATTTCTCTTAAAAACACTTGTCATTCAATAGGAAATGAGAAAAGAGAATACAGTCCTACCACCTTTACAGCCCATAGCACTTGCGCAGGTATGTGTGAATGAGCAATTTAGAGTGTGAGAGATTCAGCATGATTATTCTTTTGAAGAGCTAGCAGAGACATGACGGCCTGAATGGCTTCCTTCTGTGCTGCACAGAAGGATTTATGAACAGACAATGTGTTGCTTAGGAGGGGAGAGGGGGGGATCTGAGGGGACTAGTGGGTGACAATACCAGCTAATGTGACAGCGATTTTCAGGTGAATGCTGCTCACAAAATATTGCAAGTCTTCACAGTTTGTGGCCACATAGTCTTCCCAATATACAAGAGTGTTTCTCAAGCAACAAAAACAGAAATTGCTGGAAATAACTCAGCAGGTCTGGCAGCATCTAGAACATAGAACAGTTCAGGCCCTTCGGCCCAACATGTTGTCCCGAGCATTTATCTTAATCTAAGATCAACCTAACCCACACATCCCTCAATTTACAGCTACTCAAGTGTTCCACCCGTGGACAGAAATCAGGCTGAAAACATGTCTTCAGAATGTTTTAAGGAAAGGTCCCCCAACCTGAAATGTTAACTCTGATTTCTCTCCACAGATGCTGCCAGACCTGCTGAGCTTTTCCAGCAATTTCTGCTTTTTACATCATCTGCAGTTTTTCAGTTTTTATTTAGTGTTTCTTTCAAACCCTGCACACCATCCCCCTCTACTGAGCAAACATCTGCACTGCAGTACGCAATGTCCTTTCACCAACTGAGGAAAGAAACCAAACAACTTAAGGTGCTGGAAAAGCACATCTGGTCAGGCAGCATCTGAGAAGCAGGAGAGTCGACGTTTCAGGCATAAACCCTTCATCAGGAATCAAGAGGTCGAGTGCCAATTCATTTTAAATCAGGGCAATTGTAATTGCAACACCTATTCTAATGACCCTTACCAGGAGCCTGAAGGTTGTTTTTATCACCAGCTTCAGGCCAAGTGCCTGAAAATTGCTTCAGCAGAAATTAAATTTATGAATTCTAATGAACAGGATTTGTAGCTTATATAACTGCAGCTTAAGGTCCTCAGAAACACCCCCAAAAGCTTCACATACAAACGATTACTGTCACTGGGGTCCGGCTGTACCACACTGCTTTTCACATTCTTTACCTTTTAAGAACAGACTCCAACCTAATTGTTTTCAAAGGAGTGAAAATTGACATTTTTCTCCCTCTTGCTTGTCTGCTCTTATTAATGGTTTCCAATCTTTCTTTCCCTTTTCTGCAGCTGTGGCTCCTAACAAGGTTCGAGAAAGAGGGAGGAAGAAGTGGTGAATGTTCAGTCTGTGTTCTGATCCAGTGAACTACCGGCTTGTGCCTGGATTGCAGCTGGGAACAGGATCTGGCTCCCAGTTTCCCATACCCGTGTGGATTGTGCAGCACAGAAGAAGGCCATTTGTCCCATTTAACCTGTGCCAGCCCTTTGACAGAGCCATCACTTAGTCTCAGTCCAACTTGTTCTATCTTCCATCCCCCAGCTCCCATAGCCCTCCACCCATTAGCTTTTCAAGCACGTATCTAACTCTCTGATTACAGATTGTCACTGAGCCTGCTTTCAACGTCCTTCCAACCAGTGCCCCCTCCACATTGTAACAACTGACTGCGTCACTGTGTTGATACAATGACCAATCCGTTTGTCGAATGAATCATTGTAGCGTTAAGGGGTAATGCTAATGCAGTCTTCGGAGACAGGCAGAATATAGGAATAGGAGGAGGCCATTCAGCCTCTTGAGCCTATTCCACCATCCAATGAGATCATGGCTGATCTGTGGCCTAACTTCAAATATCTGCCTTTGACCCCTCTCCCTTATTATCTTCAAAAATGTATCTACTTCAGGCTTAAAATTAACAACGGATCGAGCATTTACCGCCAGTGTGTGTAGAAGCAGTTCCTAACATCTGTCCTGAATGGTCTGGCCCTCATTCTCAGACTATAACTCCTAGTTCTAGAATGTCTCAACAATGGAAATAGTTTATCTTTATCTGGTGTAGCAGCTTCTGTGGACAGAAATCAAAGTCAACGCTCCAGGGACAGTGTCCCTTCTTCAGACTGACTGCTGGTTAGGAAGGGATTGGTACGCGTGCTGAATAGAACAGAAATCCTGGCAGAGAGACGATCAGAACTTCTTTAAGGTAGCCATTCCTGGGAGACTTGCTGCTCCCTGGGCCCGAAATGTTAATTCTGCTTCCTCTCCATGATGTTACCAGACCTGCTGAGTTCCTCCAGCCATTTCTGTTTTTTGTTTCTGATTATTTGTTGTTTTATTGTTTATCTTTACTTACCTTGTCTTTTCCAGTTAATACCTTGAAGGCTTCAATCAGATTATCCTTTAACCTTCTAAATGCTGGAGAAAACAGGACTGATTTGTATAACCTCTCCCTGTAAATTAACCCCTGAAGTCCCGGTTTCATTCTTGTAAATCTATGTTGTACTCTGTCCAAACTACCCTTCCTAAGGTGTGGGCCCCAGATTTGCTCACAGTCTCTGAGTAGGATCTAACCAGGGTTCTGTATATCTGCTGCATAACTTCTGCATCCTTGCACTCTCCAGTTCTCTAGATATAAAGGTCAGTATTTCCATTCACTTTCTTGATTATTTTCTGCACCTGTTTGTGGTATTTTAAAGATCCATGCACCTGAACCTCCAAATCTCTTTGGAGATCCATTGTATTTAACTTCAGACCATCTAGAATGTTCCTGGATCTATCCTATTTTTGGCCCAGGTTGATGGGGTTGGAGTTATCTCCAAAGTTGCAAAATCACATGACAGCAGAGTAACTGAAAGATGGTTCTAGGTGAAACCTCATACCATACCTTTATTTGTATATTGTTAGGAGACTTTAATAAAATAAAGGAACATGAGTAAAGAATGATTGTTACTGGCAGCCAAACCTCCCATAGCCACTATCAATCCTAACTAAATACACAATCTGAACTCAACCCCACAATGATGAGAACAGAGGAGCAAAGGATTTTGTATAATTATGTAAAACAGGGTCTGGTGAGTCAGCAGCCATTGCATACAAAGAACAAAGACCAGTACAGCACAGGAACAGGCCCTTCAGCCCTCCAAGCCTGTGCTGACACATTTTGCCCTTCCACACTAAAACTGCCTTCACTTACAGGATCCATATCCCTCTATTCCCTTCCTATTCCTGTATTTGTCCAGGTGCTTCTTGAATGCTGCTGTTGTGTCTGCTCCCACCACCTCCTCTGGCAGCGTGTTCCAGGCACCCACCACCCTTTGTGTGAAAAACCTGCCTCGCACATCTCTTTTAAACTTCCCCTCTCTCGCACCTTGAACCTGTCTACCCTAGTAATTGACCCCTGCACCCTGGGAAAAAAGCCTCACTCTCTCCAGGCCATTCACAATCTTATAAAACTTCTATCAGGTCATTCCTCAACCTCCTGCGTTCCAGTGAAAACAAACCCAGTCTATCCAACCTTTCTACATCGCTAAAATCCCCCATACCAGGTAACATCCTGGCAAACCTTTTCTGTACCTTCTCCAAAACATCCACATCCTTCTGATAGTGTGCTGACCAAAACTGTACACAATATTTCAAGTGTTGCCTGACTAAAGTTTTATAAAGCTGCAGCATAACTTGTCTGTCCTTATACTCAATGCCCATCCCAATGAAGACAAGCACGCCATAGGCCCTTTTTCTCACTCCATATCTACCTGTGCTGCCACCTTCAGTGGTCTGTGGTAAACTCCAATGAGTTTCATCTTGATGACATTAAATGAAAATATAATGGGGGAGGTACAGTAACTCCTGACTCTCTATCACTCCTTCAGACTATCACAAAGACTTAGCACCATTCATTCTTTACTTCCTTTTCCATGCCTCTACTCAATGAAATACTGAGTACAAGCAATTAGGAATCCTGTCCCCATGAATAAAAAAGAAATGGTTTTCTTCTGCTCACTGCAGTTAGGAGTTTGCTTCAATTCACTATTTTCTTAGTAGCTGTTGGATCAGAAACTGACTTCACTTCAGATACATCAGGTCACTGAATAGCTGTCAAACTAACAAGCAGCTACCAGGGAGAACCCTATGCCCTCAAAGAACTGGAAATGAAAGTCATATCCAGCTAACAAATACTAAGCTGCTGCCTTTGAGAATTGATTAGTGAGAAAGGTTGTGGGTAGGTATTGGGGAGGGAGAGTAGTTGCTGTTTTCAAAATTCGGCTCGAGTGATGTGTGGAAAGAAAAAACTGGAATGACATGTGAAAAGAAAAGCACATAAAATGAAAACTCACTTCAGAAGTTATTATTCTGAATGGATCCCTGTGGCTCTCAGATGGTGGGGAACACGACTCTCAAGGTATCACACATAATGATGTTCTCCAACCTTTACCTCACACAATCATGATTCAGGTCACACTTTCCTTCACACCGTTGGTTTTCTGATTGAGATGATTTTCGGTGCCAGGGCCTGGCCTGGGCAATTACTGGGGTTTTGTTCACGTGATAAAGAAATGACGTGATGGCTAGTCACATGACTTCTACAAACGTTTACTCTGGAGCGGACCCTTCTTCCCTGTCTCACGGCTGTTTGCCCCGATGAGAGTCAAATGTTAAGCGTCATGACTTGGAACCCACAGATGGGGGCCTCCGAAAGGGTTAAACCACGGTGATGAGGGAAATGGTGCTGGGCATGGATTGACAAACAGAGGGAGATAAAAAGGCCGAGGATTCATGTCTGAAAAAGAAAGATTCAGACCATTGACTGAACAGCCAATTGTATACTTCGGAAATGTAGTGGCTGCGAAAATGTAGGAAAAATGGCAGCAATTTTGTGCTTCCACAGCGCAGTAATGACATGGCAGTCTGTTTTTGTGATATTTATCGAGGGGTCGTTTTTAGGGAGTCCACCAGGGCTTTGGGCTAAAAACTGGAAAGTGGGACTATTGTAGTCAGAGCTTTGCTGTCCAGCACAGACACATTGGGCTGAATGGCCTCTTCCCATGCTGTTAATGCCTAAGATGCAGTCAATAATTAGAGTAGGTGTAATGCCATAATAAACTACCCGCAACTAGTCAGAGTCTAGATTAGAGTGGTGCTGGAAAAGCACAGCAGGTCAGGCAGCATCCGAGGAGCAGGAAAATCGATGTTTTGGGAAAAGCCCTTCATCAGGCTTTTGCCTGAAACATCGATTTTCCTGCTCCTCGGATGCTACCAGACCTGCTGTGCTTTTCCAGCACCACACTAATCTAGATTCTGATCTCCAGTATCTGCACTCCTCACTTATGCATAACTAGTCATAGTCCTGTGAACTGTTTATTTTCATCTTGTTAGGTTCCAACAATCTAAAAATTCCTGATTCCTGATGAAGGGTACTGCCTGAGCAGCTGTGCTTTTCCAGCATCACACTCTTCAACTCCAACAATCTGCAGCTCATCAAACCTGACCTCTCAAAACAGAGCAATGGATCAAACTGAACTGAACCATTACACAAAGGGCAGCCAGCTTTCAGATACTTCCTACGATGGCACATTGTCCTTGGCTCAGATCAGCACTGCTATCTCAAAATCACTCTGAGCCAGACTCAATAAAGGAAGGTCTTCATCGAACAGCAGAAATCAGAGGACAGGAGAGACCACTCCCCTTGAACACCACTCCTCATGAAACGCCACTCCCCATGAAACGCCACTCCCCATGAAACGCCATTCCCCTCGAACACCACTCCCCTCAAACACCACTCCCCATGAAACACTACTCCCCATGAAACGCCACACCCCATGAAATGCCACTCCCCTCGAACGCCACTCCCCTCGAACGCCACTCCCCTCGAACACCACTCCCCATGAAACACTACTCCCCATGAAACGCCACACCCCATGAAACACCACTCCCCTCGAATGCCACACCCCATGAAACGCCACTCCCCTCGAACACCACTCCCCATGAAATGCCACTCCCCATGAAACGCCACTCCCCATGAAACGCCACTCCCCTCGAACACCACTCCCCATGAAACGCCACTCCCCTCGAACGCCACTCCCCTTGAACACCACTCCCCATGAAACGCCACTCCCCTCGAACACCACTCCCCATGAAACGCCACTCTCCATGAAACGCCACTCCCCATGAAACACCACTCCCCTCGAACACCACTCCCATGAAACGCCACTCCCCATGAAACGCCACTCCCCTTGAACGCCACTCCCCATGAAATGCCACTCTCCAAGAAACACCACTCCCCTCGAACGCCACTCCCCATGAAATGCCACTCCCCAAGAAACACCACTCCCCTCGAACGCCATTCCCCATGAAACACCTCTCTGTATGAAACGCCTCTCCCCATGAAATGCCTCTCCCCATGATACGCCTCTACCCATGATACGCCTCTCCCCATGAAACGCCACTCCCCTCCAACGCCACTCCCCATGGAACACCACTCCCCATGAATCACCAATCCCTATGAAATGTCACTCCCCTTGAACGCCACTCCCCATGAAATGCCACTCCCCTCGAACATCACTCCCCATGAAACGCCACTCCCCTCGAACACCACTCCCCATGAAACGCCACTCCCCTCGAACGCCACTGCTGCTCCTTTTGAAATGATGGCTCAGTACCTCCTCAGTACACACACTGAAGACTCCCATACTCAAGAATGTTGCCCTCCTTTCCCTCTCAGATTGTCAGTCATTTTTTGCTGTTTTTCACTGATCCCAGTGCTCTTCCTACTTCACTGTCATTACCCCTGGCACAGTAGAAACTGTTGGTTCAAATTCCACAAGACGCAGGTATGTTTTTAAAGACACAACAACAGAAATTGCTGGAAAAGCTCAGCAGGTCTGGCAGCATTTGTGGAGAGAAATTAGAGTTAATGTCTTGCATTACACTGCTCCAAAAGCTTGTGATTTCAAATAAACCTGTTAAGACTATAATCTGGTATCGTGTGACTTTGGACATTGTCCACCCCAGTGCAACCTCCACACCAAAGAATGAGAGGTGATTTAATTGAAACCTAGAAGATGTTTAAAGAAATAGACAGGGTGATGTAGGTCATGCATTTCCCCTGAGTTAGTGAGTTTAGAACCAGGGGATCAACTTAAAAGTAAAGTGAAAGCTACTCAGGGTCAAGATGAGCAGAAACACCTAAAATCCAAGGCTTGTGAATTTTTGGCAATTTCTGTCCCGGGGGCTGTGGGAGCTCAGTCTTTTAGTACGTTTAAAGTAGAAATTTACATAACTATAAACACCAATGATGTAAAAGGACATGGGGAGAAATATGGGAGAAAGCTATTGAAGTGGATGATCAGAGGCACTTGTACTGAATCATTGTGCAGGCTCGATGGGCTGAATGGTCTATTCCAGCTCTTGAGTTCCTGTAAAAGCTAATTATCCAGCTTGGGGAGACAACGTAGCTAGACTCTGGAAGACACAATGAACTATATTGCAACAGCTGTGTTTGAGGATTGGAGCAGAAAGAAGGAAAAATGAATTTGTGACAAAGGATTTGGAACTTTCTCTCTCTCCCTGCCTATTTCTCTCTCCCTGTCTATTTCTCTCAGCTTTTTGGAAAACTACAGCCAGTGAAAAACTAACTCAGAGAAACAACTCTTGAGTGGGAACTGAATGATATTTACAGATTCTGTTATAGTTGCAGATACGAGTCAACCATTGTCACCTCAGCTTTAAAAGCAAACACCTCAAAGACTCCAAGGACTTTTAACGTTAGTTCTTCATGTCTGTACGACTGTAATTTTAAAAAGGCTTATTGCCTGATTGCGCGGGTGTGTGTGCACGTGTGCATGCGCGTGTTTGTGTGTGCCTGTTTATTGGTGAGTTTTTATTATTTTTTTCAACATGAGTAAGTAATAGAATTCTTCTTTGCATCAGTCAAACTTTGTAATTGGTTCCTTAATTGTCATCAAATCAACTACATCTTTTATTTAAGTGTGACAGTGTTAACTGAGGGGGGTCTGAGAAGGAGGTGGAGTTGATTTAGCTCCTTTCTTAGCCATAGCAACATTTTTATCACTTTGTACACAAGCTGTCAGCTTATCCTGCCCCTTTGGCTTCCTACCCAGATTTAACCTGTTGTGCTGTTTTGAATATTCCTCTCCATGTCTGAAGTGAATATCTCTCTGAGGTAGTACCTTGACCACACAGCAACCTTATTTCACAAGATTATACGGATGAAATCATTTCAGGCCCTTCCAGGCTCCACTGCCATTCAATACCATGACAGCTGAGCTTTTCAGAATCAGGGAATTGTTATGACTAAGAAGGAGGCCATTCACCCATCATGTCTGTACCAGCTCTTTGAATGAGCAATTCATCCAATGCCATTCTCCCACCTTCTCCCCAAACCTTAGTGTGGACTCGAACTCCCGGCCTCAGCATGGGCTTGGACTCCTAGACTTGAGGTGAAGTTGGTGCATTCTGAATTGGAAGGATTCTTACTCTGAAGTTGTATTCCTCTATTTTTCTAATTTATTGCTGAACTTGTTATATCTTTATCTTTAATATTTTTCCCCTAAGAATCTGTACCTAAGTACCTTGGCATTGTATGTGGCGTTGTACGTGGCGACTTGTAAACTTTTCACCGTACTGCTGTGAGTACATGTGAAAATAATTCTAAAAATTCTAAATTCTAACCCTGCACATTCTTCTTTTTCAGCTTTCTTCTTGAAAACCTCGACTGAATCTACTTCCACCACATTCTTAGGCACTGCATTCCAGACCTTAGCCACTCACAGTGTTAAAAAGTTTTTCCCATGTTACTTTTGCTTCTTTTACTAATTACTTCTAATCTGTGGCCTCTCATTCTCCGTCCTTCCATACAGGGGAACCTTTTCTCCTGCTGCCTTTGCCCAGACCCCTCACAATTGTCCCTCTCAGCGTTTTCTTCTCATGGAGAATAGCTCCAGTTTCCCCAAATCGACATCAACTCCAACATCTAATCTGATCCCCCTATCCCTTTACTATCCCGTGGGCGGCATGGTGGCACAGTGGTTAGCACTGCTGCCTCACAGCGCCTGAGACCCGGGTTCAATTCCCGACTCAGGCGACTGACTGTGTGGAGTTTGCACGTTCTCCCCGTGCCTGTGTGGGTTTCCTCCAGGTGCTCCGGTTTCCTCCCACAGTCCAAAAATGTGCAGATCAGCTGAATTGGCCATGCTAAATTGCCCGTAGTGTTAGGTAAGAGGTAAATGTAGGGGTACGGGTGGGTTGCGCTTCGACGGGTCGGGTTGGGCTGAAGGGCCTGTTTCCACACTGTAAGTAATCTAATCTATTATCTTACTCAGCTAACAAAACATTATTGATCTGATCCACTGCTCTCTGAAGTCGAGAATTTTAAACATACATAACCCTCTGGGTGAAGGAATGTTTTTCCCACTCTCAGTTCTGAATGGTTGACCCCTTTACCATTTGATTGTGACCCTTTGTCAAGATTCTGCAGAGTCTGTAGAATGGAGAGCTGAGATTTCTCTGAGCACATAACTGCCATTCCAGCTCACTCCAACTGTTTGGAATGCTGTGTACAGTGCTGACCACCCTGCTGTAGGAAGGACGATATTAAATTGGAAAGTGTGCAGAAAAGATTTACCAGTTTGTTACCGGGACTGGAGGGTTTGCATTATGAGGAGATGTGGATAGACTGGGACCTTTTGCACTACAGCATAGGAGGTTGAGGGGATAGAGGTTTGTAAAATCACAAGGGGCATAGATAAGGTGATAGCAAAGGTTTATTTTTCCCTAGGGTGAGGGCATTCAAAACGAGGAGTTTAAGGAGAGAGGGAAAGATTTAAAAGAGACACGAGGGGCAACTTCCTCACACAGGTGCATATATGAAATGATTGGCCAGAGGAACTGGTAGATGCAGGTAGAGTTACAACATTTAAAAGGCATTGAGATAAGTATATGAATCAGAAAGGTTTAAAGGGATATGGGCCAAACACGGGCAAACAGGATTAGTTTAGTTTGGAAAACCTGGTCGGCATGGACGATTTAGGCTGAAGGGTCTGTCTCCGTGCTGTATGACTCTATGACTCTAGGATATGACTGTTTCTGTTACTTTTTCTTGTAGAACTACCTGTGCACGTGACATTGAAGGCATGGTTTTGTCAAGAACGCTCCACAGCTGCTGTCAGGCTCCCTCGAACTTATACCGCACCATTTCATCATTCTGACTGCTTTCTTCCAAACTGCACAAAAATGTTCGAAAAAAATGTAAAGTTCTTTTTCAAGAAAAGAAAAAATACAAGGAGTATAACAGGAGCTGTGAGGATATTTGGAAGGACAGAATTGTAGGTTGTAATTGCAAACTGAAGAATCATTGAGAGTGAAAACAAAGCAAATGGAATCTAAAAAGCCTCATTGATATTTCAAAAATGGCAGTAAGTGGAACATTGACTTAAAATAACCTAACAAGTGATTGTTTCCTTAGCAACAGCATGTTTCCATATGTCTGGTTAGCAACAACCATTCAAGATTGTGACTCCCTGGTGTTTTATCATCTTCACTGAATTTAACAGCTATCTTCAATAGGGCAACGGTAAAAAATCAATGTGATTATTGGCATATTTTGCTGTGATAAAGAGATCCACCCTTCAACGCACACATTGGGATAGAGCAACTCCAGGAAAACATTGGAAGTCAGAGCTGAGGTGGGCCATTCTACCCCTTTGCTGTTCTAGATTATGGGTGATCACTTACTCAAAATCATATATATTCCTGCACCATCCCTGTATTCCTTGATGTCCAAAGATAAAAATCACACAACACCAGGTTATAGTCCAACAGGTTTAATTGCAAGCACACTAGCTTTCGGAGCGACGCTCCTTCATCAGGTGATAGTGTCCAACACCGGCATCTCCAAATCATTCCTTGATGACATCAGTGATGAGAAATCTGTCAATCTCTGCCGTGAGCTTCCAGAATAACTGAGATTCCATAACCCTCTTGGGTAGGGAATTCATCAGCTCCGAGTGAAGAAGCTCCTCATCTCAGTTGAGTTGCTTTCCTTCTTTTCTGAGACAATGGAACCTAGCTTTCGACCCCACAGCCAAAGGAAAGTGCTATTGACCCTGTCCAGCTTTTTAAGAATTTGGTCAATTTCAATGAGACCACCTCCCCACCCCACCCCCAATCCCTCCTCCCATTCTTCCAAACTGCAAAGAGTAGAGAGCCAGGCTCCTCATACGACTGTCCCACCATCCCAGGAATCAGACCACTATTGCATTCTCTCTATGGCAAGTCTGTTATTCCTCAGGCAAGTGAACTAGAACTGCACACAATATTCTCTGGGCAGTCTCACTGGTTTTCCATACAGTCAAAGTGAGACATTTTTTGCCAGTATATTTGTGTTTCACATTTGCATTTCCCTTTGTGATAAAAGGGGCGGCACGGTGGCACAGTGGTTAGTACTGCTGCCTCACAGCGCCAGGGACCTGGGTTCAATTCCCGCCTCAGGCGACTGACTGTGTGGAGTTTGCACATTCTCCCCGTGTCTGCATGGGTTTCCTCCGGGTGCTCTGGTTTCCTCCCACAGTCCAAAGATGTGCGGGTCAGGTGAATTGGCCATGCTAAATTGCCCGTAGTGTTAGGTAAGGGGTATATGTAGGGGTATCGGTGGGTTGCGCTTCGGTGGGTCGGTGTGGACTTGTTGGGCCGAAGGGCCTGTTTCCACACTGTAAGTAATCTAATCTAAAAGCGAACATATTATTTTCCTCCCGAGTTGCTTGCTGTAGCTGCACGCTGGCTTTCAGTGACTTGTCGGAGTAGGCACCTTGCTCCCTTTTGGAAATCAGCTCTTTCCAATCTCCCAGCATTCAGGAAATACACTGTTCCTCTGTACTTCGGACCAAACTGGATAACCTCACTTTTATCTCCAGTGTATTGCATCTGTCCTGCTCTTGCCCACTCGCTCACTCTGTTGAAATTGCTATATTTCTCTCAACTCACATTTCCACCAAAGTTTGTGCCACCTGCCAACTTGGAATTATGACAATTGGCTCACATTCAAACCTTTGATACAGATTGTGAAGATTTTGGAACCAAGCACTGGTCCTTGTGGGACCCCACCAGGCATAGTCTGGCAGCCGGAAAATGACCCATTTATTCCTCCTCTCTGCTTTCTTCCTGTTAACTAATCCTCACTGTGGGCTGGCATGTTATCTCTGATCTCATGTGCCTTAATGTCATTTATTATCTTCCTAGAGTCATAGAGCTGCACAGCACGGAAACAGACCCCCATGCCAACCAGATATCCTAAATTTACCTAGTCCCATTTGCCAGCACTTGGCCCCTGTCCCTCTAAACCCTTCCTATTCATGTACCCATCCAGATGCCTTTTAAATGTTGTCATTGTACCAGACTCCCCCATTTCATCTGGCAGTTCATTCCATACACTCACCTTGGCTATCCACCCTATCCATGCCCCTCATGATTTTATAAACCTCTATAAGGTCACCCCTCAGCCTCTGACGCTCCAGGGAAAATAGCTCTGTAGGTCTTTATCTAAAGCTTTCTGAAAATTCAACAGCACCAAATTCACTGGTTTCCCCTTTATTGATTCTGTTAGTAACAGCCTCAAAAATCTGTCAGGTTTGTCAAACATCAACCTCCTTCTCATTAGTCACAGAGTCACACAGCACAGAAACAGACCCTTCGGTCCAAACATTCCACGCTGAGCATGTTCCCAAACTATTCTAGCCCCAACTGCCTGCGCTCGACCCATATCCTTCTGAGCTCTGCCTAATCTGAGACTTACTTTCATGGCAGCACGGTGGTCAATGGTTAGCACTGCTGCCTCACAGCACCAGGGACCCGGGTTCAATTCCTGCCTCGGGCAACTGTCTGTGTGGAGTTTGCGCATGTAGGGGAATGGGCCTGGGTGGGATTCTCTTCGGAGGGTTGGTGTGGACTTGCTGGGCTGAAGAGCAGAGAGGAGGAATAAAAGGGTCATTCTCAGGCTGCCAGACTATGCCTGGTGGGGTCCCATAAGGATCAGTGCTTGGTTCCAAAATCTTCACACTGTAGGGCATCTAATCTAAAAAATATCAAACAATTGCATCCTTCATAATTGATTATGAAGTCAGATTAACAAGTCTGAGCTTCCCTGTTTCCTCAGTCCCTCTTTTTGTAAATTGTGGGGGTTAAACATACAACCACCCAATCTTCCAGCAGCATTGCAAACCTAATCAAAGTTTGGAAGATGATCACCAACGCATCCATGATCTCTGTAGCCATCACCTCCAACTATTGCCTCCTCACCCACCAAATGCATTAAAAAGGCAGGAGTTGCTCCTGATGCCAAACAGCCCCAACCAGGCTTCTCATGCAATTCTGCCACTAATCACCCCAAAGCCGACATTGTTCAGGCCCCTGTAAGTTTCTGCCAAAAGTATTTATTCAGTCTCCCCACCATTTCTCTATTTCCTATTATAGTCTCCACCTGACTCTGCCCTTAATGGAGTCACATTACTCATCATTTCCTTTTCACATCCCTGCCAAAGCTTTTACATTCTGTTTTTATGTTTCTTACCATTTTGCATTCATGCTCTGTTTTATCTTTCCTTACCAATTTATTTGCCTTCTTTTCAAGAATTCCAAAATTTTCACAATCCCAACTTTTTGGAAACTTCGTAAGTCTTCTGTTTCGATCCAGTATTACTTTTAACTTGCTTTGTTAGCTATGGCTCTCTTGTTTATTTCTGTTCTGCATTTTTGTCTTGAAGGTGTGTCCAGAGGTACGAGAGGGCATAGGTTTAGGGTGAGAGGGGAAAGATATAAAAGGGACCTAAGGGGAAACTTTTTCATGCAGAGGGTGGTATGTGTATGGAATGAGCTGCCAGAGGAAGTGGTGGAGGCTGGTACAATTGCAACATTTAAAAGGCATCCGAATGGGTATATGAATAGGAAGGGTTTGGAGGGATATGGGCCGGGTGCTGGCAGGTGGGTCTAGATTGGGTTGGGATATCTGGTCAGCATGGACGGGTTGGACTGAAGGGTCTGTTTCCATGCTCTACATCTCTATGACTCTATGACATTACAGGAGTTCTTCATCCACAACACTAGTGCTCAGCAGATTTACTCAGTTTAAATGCAGGTTCACACACGCCATTGCATTTCCCTCACTATTCTCATGACCCTACTTGATGTTTATTACAGGGCAAGCCAGAACCCAGACTAAAATATGGTATCACAGATCACATTTTAATCATTTTGTTTTTTTACAGGGTGGAGGCATGCAAGATTTTTGTTTCAATAGTTAAGTTTATTAGGCAAAATAAATGAAGATAAAATTTAATAAACCAATCTAATTACTTATGTTGCAAATGTAAAGAGTTTTAAATACATAAGACAAGGGCATCGAGGACATTCCATCCACAAACACCCACTCCCTCCCCCACCGATGCTCAGCAGCAGCAGTGTGTACTATCTATAAGATGCACTGCAGAAGGTCACCAAGGCTTCTTAGACAGCACCTTCCAAACCTCTGACCTTTACCATCTAGACTCTAGAAGGACAAGAGGAGAGATACACAGGAACACCACACCCTGCAAGTTCCCTTCCAAGCCACTCACCATTCTGACTTAGAAATATATCCCCGTTCCTTCAGTGTCACTGGGTCAAAATCCTGAGATTCCCTCCCTAAGGGCATTGTAGGTCAACCCACAGCACATGGACTGCAGCGGTTCACTCCCACCTACACTGGCGCAGAGTGAATTAAAAGACAAAAAATACTATGCAAGCCATCCACCCCACCCATTTACAAATGCAAGTGGGACAGTCACTGAGTGGGTAGTGCATCAGGCACTGTCTCGGTAAAAACAATGACTGCAGATGCTGGAAACCAGATTCTGGATTAGTGGTGCTGGAAGAGCACAGCAGTTCAGGCAGCATCCAAGAATAATTCCTGATGAAGGGCTTTTGCCCGAAATGTCGATTTTACTGCTTCTCGGATGCTGCCTGACCCGCTGTGCTCTTCCAGCACCACTAATCCAGCATCAGGCACTATCTGACAGCTCAACAATGATCATGTGCCCTGTTCATATTCACCAGTTTCCTTCTTTAATCAAACAAAACTAAAGGATTGCACTCGCACTAATAGCACAGCACATGATCTCACTGCATCACAAGCATCTACACCAACCACTTGTATTTATATAGCATCTTTAACATAATAAAACCTCCCAAGGCCTTTCACCAGGATGAGGCACTCGACAAGGAATTGGATGAGTATTTGGGTAGTAATAAAGTGCAGGGACATGAGGAAACGTTAGGAGAATGGCAGTAAGTTTAAAAACCGGTGCAGGCATGATGGACTGAATGGCCTCTTTCCCCAATTTATCTCTCTGCCCCCGAGGCTCCCAGCCTCATTCCTGATGAAGGGCTTTTGCCTGAAACCTCGATTTTCCTGCTCTTCGGATGCTGCCTGACCTACTGTGCTTTTCCAGCACCACTCTAATCTTGACTCTAATCTCTAGCACCTGCAGCACCCACCTCTGCCCTGTCTCTCTCTTTCTGTGTCATCACAATTTTGTGATTCTGCGAAACACCAAGTCACAAGAAAAGGAGTGTCTTGAAGGAGGATAAAGAGATAAAGAGATATAGAAGCTTCTTGAAATAATTCTGAAATTTGAGTCTCAGGTAACTGAGGGGTTAATACTATAGATGTTCAAGAGGCTGGAATTAGAGGACTGCAGATATCCCGGAGGGAGGTAGGATACGAGGAGGTGGGGAGAAGCAAACTTATTCCGAGCTGCCCTTCAGAAGTTGGTGGTGAGTCATTGTTTGGAACTATTGCACACTCTGGAGGGTGGGGGGTGGGAAGGCAGTTGGAGATACCCACAGTGCTGTTTGGAAGGGCCTTCCAAGATTTTGACCCCGGGAGAGTGAAGTTTTTCACTCATGCCTAATGAAATAATCTGAAAAGTTATATTCTCACTAAACATTTCTATCTAGAATTTGATAGTAAAAATGTGACATTGAAAGTTAATGACGAGACCATTCTAAGGAGCATTTCAGCACCTTTACGACAGCCTTAACATAAACTGCAGAAAGGTGTGATAACAGTAATTAATTCTACCTGATGATTAATCTGGTACATGACTGAACTCCCACAGCAAGTAGAGGTTTGAATTTCACTTGCAGCCTACTCCAGAAACTGGAAAATAACAACATGCATTTCTGAAGCACATCCTTTTGAAAGGGGATGTGTTTGTGCATTTTATATCAGAAAGGAACCAGGGAGATTGAACGGTGGAAGAATAAAGAAGTTAGATTGTAGAGAGCTGTGAGTTTCTTTATAAAAAGGTGTTCTTAAGATGGGAGTGTTGTCAGAGGGGCAGCATTTCCAGCTCTCCGGAAGGGGGTGATTAGTTTTTAATTGAAACTGTTACATTCTGTGTGGTCTAAGTATTGATGTTTGGGTTCACTCTTTAAAGGTTTGATATAACCAAGTTACTTGCTAGCCTATTCCAGAGGCTGTTAAGAAGTGGTGGGTGGCACGGTGTCTCAGTGATTGGTACTGCTGCCTCACAGCACCAGGGACCCATATTCAATTCCAGCCTCGGGCAATTGTCCATGTGGGTTGGCACATTGTCCCCATGTCTGCGTGGGTTTCTTCCGGGTGCTCTGGTTTCCTCCGGGTGTTCCGGTTTCCTCTGACAGTCGAAAGATGTGCAGGTTAGGTGAACTGGCCATGCTACATTGCCCATAGTGTTCAGGGATGTGCAGGTTAGGTGCATTAGATTAATAGGACAGAGGACATGGCTCTGAGTGGGTTACTTTTTGGAGGGTCAGTGTGGGCTTGTTGGGCTTAAGGGCTTGATTCCACACTGTAGGGAATGTAATCTAATCTAATCTTGCTGGGCCAAATGGCCTGTTTCCATACTGTGGGATTCTAACCAATCACATCGCTAGGTGATTGAGTCTGTAATCATATGGAGGTCAGACCAGATGAGGATAGCAGATTCCTTTCTGGAAAGGACATTAGGTGGGATTTTCCAACAACCTGACCTTTTCATGACCATCATTAATGAGACAAGCATTTTATTTCAGATTTATTGATTAATTTGGTTTAAATTCTCTCAACTGCAGTGAAACCTGTATTTCTCTGAATTTCCCTGGTCCAGCTGCAGTTCCAGCATGGTCCTGTCATAAAGGGCCAGAGTGGGTGTATGGGGTCATGGATTGTCATGGTGGGGCTACATGCAGAGAGGCACAGGTTGGCATGGAGAGTTTGAGGACCCATGGGGATTTAGCAGAGCGGCAGATCTTGGCATTGGAATTGCTGTGGGGGTGTAGGTTGGCATGGAGGCTATGAAGAGCCATGAGGAGTGGGTACAGGGCATGGGTTAGCAGGGATGAGGCACGGGGTTGTTGTGGGGGAGTGAGTCAAAATGTGTGGCTCTGGAAAAGCACAGCAGGTGAGGAATTGATGAAGGGCTTATGCCCGAAACGGTGACTCTCCTGCTCCTCAGATGCTGCCTGACCTGCGCGACACCTTTTGACTCTGATCACCAGCATTTGCAGTCCTCACTTTCTCCTGTGAGGAGTGAGGTCTATTTAATGCTTTTTTTTTCCCACTGTGTTGGAGGGCAGTGGCTGGTGTTCCAGCAGGACTGGCCACATATTCCCTCCTGACTTCCAGAGAGTCTGATTACCTGGGAATGAAAATTCCATCATCCACTGACCTTCTCCCAGGTTGTGTTTGTGAAGACAGGAATTGCCCAAAAGGGAGTGAAAATCCAAGTCTGGATCTCATGATAAATGCAAAACGTATCTTTTATGACCCAGGAGAAAACATAGAATCATAGAATCCCTACAGTGTGGAAGCAGGCCATTCAGCCCATTGAGTTACACCAACCCTCCAAAGAGGATCCATTCAGTTCCAACACCTACCCCATTCCCTTAACCTTGCATTCCCCATGGCTAATCTACCTAACCTACACATTCCTAGACACTAGGGGCAATTAGAATTGAACTGAAGACAAATAAAAATGATTGGGTTTGAAACAAGGATGAGTTATCCCCGTATGAGAAAGTGAGGACTGCAGATGTTGGAGATCAGAGTCAAAAAGTGTGGTGCTGGAAAAGCACAGCTGGTCAGGCACCATCACAGGAGCAGGAGAATTGACATTTCAAGCATAAGCCCATCATCAGGAATTATGCTGAAAACGTTGATTCTCCTGATCCTCAGATACTGCCTGATCCTCAGATACTGCTTTTTCCAGCACCGCACTTTTTGACTCTGAGTTATCCCCGTGCCTAGCATTCCCTCTAAACTGTGCGGTCTCTAGGAGATTCTGCACTCACTAATCAGTGTGCCAACACATTCACTTTAGATTAGATTAGATTACTTATAGTGTGGAAACAGGCCCTTCGGCCCAACAAGTCCACACCGACCCGCCGAAGCGCAACCCACCCATTCCCCTACATTTACCCCTTACCTAACACTACGGGCAATTTAGCATGGCCCTGCATGCTAACCTAACCTACACATCTGGAGCACCCGGAGGAAACCCACGCAGACACGGGGAGAACGTGCAAACTCCACACAGTCAGTCGCCTGAGTCAGGAATTGAACCCGGGTCTCTGGCGCAGTGAGGCAGCAGTGCTAACCACTGTGCCACCGTGCCGCCCACATCGACCTTGGGAAACAGCATTAAGACATGAAGAATTAGAGGCAATATTGCTCTGACCAATATTTAACCATCGAGCAACATGGCAACAACAAAAAGATACCTGACCCTAACTCCATGTGGGAGCTGGCTGTGCCCAAAATAACCAGGCTGTTCCCAGAGTTCCTACAAAGACTGCATTACAAATGTAAAGTCCCACTCTATCAGGGGAAAGACAACTGGCTGTGGTTTAATCTTGAGGGTGACTACGCCTCAGGCAAGGGGTGAGTTTGGAAGGAGAGGCCTTCATGGTAACCTCAGCTGGTGCGGGAACTGAAGCAGTGTAATATCACACTGCAAACCAGCCATCCAGCCAACTGAGCTAACCAATCCCTATGGCACTGCAAATGTAAAACACTTTGGAAAACCCTGAGGCTGTGGAAGGCTCTGTGAAAATGTAAGCCTTTTTATTATCGGCCAAACATGGCACCTTGGTAGAACTCCATTTTGTCTGAAAATAAATAGCAAATTTAATATTGTGCAGAGTTGATGGCCTGACAGTGCACTGTTAAAAGTAATTCTATAACACATCGGCCTTCACAGAATAATGTTTTACTCTAGCAAGATCTACTTTACAATCAGCACCAAGACCCAAGGGAAGGATTTCTCTTCTTCACTATTTGTGATGAAATTACGAACACGTTCCTTTTAACACGTATTGATAATTTATGCGTATAATTATAATTTTGTTTCAAACAGAGAACAGATGACATTTTTCTCTCCTCTCCCAAAGTCTTACATAATCTCTCCCACACTCGGTGTTCCTGCTACATATACTGGGAAAACCAGAGCTCCCACAAGCAATTATACTGTGGGCAGATCTTACACTATCATAAACAGCAGTGGGCAAATCAAAAGCTGTACTGGAATTGAAAAGAAGTTCGCAGGCGGTTGACAGGGTCCTCAGCTATGTCCAACCCATCTCCCACTCTTCCCTTCTACAATAGGGATAGGGTCCCCTTTGTCGAAGCCACCATCCCACCAGATCCACATTCAAAGGATCATTAGTCATTGTTCCCACCACTAGACACATATTTTCCTCCCCCTCTCTTGTTCAGCCTTCCACAGGGAACCATTCTCTCTGGGACACCCTGGTCCACTCCTCCTCCACTTCCGATATCCCTCCACAGCACGTTCCCCTGCAACCACTGAAGGTGTAACACCTGCCCATTTCCCTCCTCCCTCCTCACTATCCATGGCCCCAGACAGACCTTCCAGGTGAAGCAGCACCTTACCTGCACTTCACTCAATCTAGTCTACTGCATTCACTGCTCTCAGTGCGGTCTCCTCTACACTGGGGAGATGAAATGCTGACTGGGTGACTCCTCTGCAGAACACCTTCGTTCAGCCCATGAATAAAGACCCTGAGCTTCCAATTGCCTGCCATCTCAACACACCACTGTGTTCTCTGGCCAACATCTCTATCCCGGTTCCTGCTCAAGCTGGAAGAACAGCACCTCATTTTCTGCTTCGGGACCCTTCAGGACTCATTATCGAGCTCAATAATTTTAGGATCCGATCATTTATTTTCCCAATCCCCACACACCAGGTCTCATCATCACACGGGCTGCTACCACACACAACCCATTGTCAGCTACTAACAATCCCCATTCGCAGCTACTGAATCTCCCAGGCTGACCTTTACCCACTCCTTTGTCTGCCCCATTACTGTTCTGTCTCTCTGGGCTGATCTCAACCTATCATTTACTCCTCCTCCACTCCATCTTCAACATACAGAGGAACCTCGGTTATCCGTAGGACACGGGCGGTAAGTATTTTGCTCGGTTAGTCAAATTCCGATAAGCAAGTGCTGGATAATGTAGTTGAGCGTCAGAACCTTGCGATCTTGCCGGCTAATCCGATACTCGGATAATCAAATGCCATATAATCAAGGTTCCTCTGTATATACCAAGGGGTTAACCCAAAATGTTAACTTTGCAACTTTGCTTTCTCTCTCCACAGATGCTGCCAGACCTGCTGAGTTTCTCCAGCTATTTCTGTTTTTGTTTAGAATTAGAAGCCTTTATCTGAATTACTGCTTTGTTCCACAGACAGAAGTGTCTGTTAATCAAAATATTTCAGAAACTGGTATTCCTTTCCACTGACAGAATTTCAGTAAATAGTTCTTCAATACAGGTAAAGAATGACACTGGCTAAATAACAGGAAAACATCAACAGCCCATTATTGGTATTTGTAAAGCAAACACTTCCAGAGAGTTTTTCAACAATTAATGTTGATGAAACTTCTAAATCATTTGTCAGCTATGTTTCAATGCTATTTGCAGTCATATCCAACCGTATATTCTTCTCTCTCATATTTTATACCTGGACTAGGGTCAGAGAGTCATAGAGATGTACAGCACAGAAACAGGCCCTTCAGTCCAACTCATCCATGCCAACCAGATATCCAAAATTAATCTAGTCCCATTTACCAGTACTTGACCCATATCCCTCTAAATTTAGATCAGAGTAGTGCTGGAAAAGCACAGCAGGTCAGGCAGCATCCGAGGAGCAGGAAAATTGACGTTTCGGGCCTGAAACATCGATTTTCCTGCTCCTCAGATGCTGCCTGACCTGCTGTGCTTTTCCAGCACTACTCTGATCTAAAGTCTGGTTTCCAGCATCTGCAGTCCTCACTTTTGCCATTTCCCTCCAAACCCTTCCTATTCATATACCCATCCAGATGCCTTTTAAATGCTGTAATTGTACCAGCCTCCACCACTTCCTCTTCAGCTCATTCCGTACACACACCACCCTCTGTGTGAAAACGTTGCCCCTTAGGTCCCTTTTAAATCTTTCCCTCTAATCCTAAACCTAAGCCCTCTACTTTTAGACATCCCCCCCAGGGAAAAGACCTTGCCTATTCACCCTATCCATGCCCCTTGTGATTTTGTAAACCTCAATAAGGTCAGCCCTCAGCCTCCGACGCTGCAGGGAAAACAGCCCCATCCTATTCAGCCTCTCCCTATTGCTCAAATCTGACTAATGCAAAGCTATATTTTGAATGCGTAATGTGGAAAGCATTTCTCTCCAGCCAACTGCTTTTTATGGGAAAATGGAACAGGGTAGGCCTTTCTGCTCCCCCATTTAAGTAGGTCATGGTTGATCTCATTGTGTCTCCATATTCACACCTATCCCTGGAAAACCACCCACCTCCCTTTGCTCAGCCAGAATCTATCCATCTCAGCCTTACAAATATTCAAGGACTCTACATCCACCATCTTTTGAAGAAGAGAGTTCCAAAGATTCATGACCCTCAGAGTAAAAAAAAGATTAGATTAGATTAGATTACTTACAGTGTGGAAACAGGCCCTTCGGCCCAACAAGTCCACACCGACCCGCTGAAGCGCAACCCACCCATACCCCTACATTTACCCCTTACCTAACACTACGGGCAATTTAGCATGGCCAATTCACCTGACCTGCACATCTTTGGACTGTGGGAGGAAACCGGAGCACCCGGAGGAAACCCACGCAGACACGGGGAGAACGTGCAAACTCCACACAGACAGTTGCCTGAGTCGGGAATTGAACCCGGGTCTCAGGCGCTGTGAGGCAGCAGTGCTAACCACTGTGCCACCGTGCCGCCCACAAAGATGTGGCTTCTTCACTCCATTAACTGGGCAACTCCTGATTGTGAAACACTGACCCCGTGTCCTTGATTCTCCCAAAAGAGGAAACATCCTCTCCATATCCACCTCGTTAAGATCTCTACACGTCTCAGTCAAGTTGTGTCTGACTATTAATGACTTCAGATGATACAAGCATGTCTTGCTGAACCTTTCCTCCTCAGACAACTCTGTCATTCAAGGTGTTAATCAAATAAACTTTCTCTGACTCCACCTACATCTTTCTGTCAATAAGTAACCAATGCTGTGCAGTTTTCCAGATATGTATACCCTGTATAACTGAAGCATAAGCTCCTTTACTTTTGTAGTCAATTCTCCTCCCGTAATAAATGCTAACATTCTATTAGATTTCCTGATTGCTTGTACCTGCACACCATCATTTTGTGGTGCCCAGACCCATCTGCATCTCAAAGCTTTATTAGTAGTTGATTATATTTTCGCTTTTCATGTATTTTTAACTGATAACATCAACACTGTTTTATGTAGTTGGCACCCGCAATAAATAGAATTTCCAATATTGTGTTACAGTGACATTACCAAATAGTAACAAAACCCCATATTAGATCACATGACCAAAAGCTTGGTCAAAGAGAAAGGTTTTTAGGAGCATCTTAAAGAAGGAAAGCGAGATGGAGAGCTCTAGGTAGGAAATTCCAGAGCTTGGCAACTGAGACCATGTATGGTGGAGCTATTCCAATTGGGAATGCACTGGAGACCGGGATTAGAAAAATGTGGATATCTCCGAGGATTGTAAGGATGGGGGACATTACGGATGAGGAGAGATGATACCATGGAGGAAACAGAGAAATAAAAGGAGAATTTTAAAGTCACTTGATGGGGAGTTGAAATGACCAATGTGTATAGTAAGTGGTAGGTAAATAGGACCCTGGTGTGAATTTGGACATGAGCAGGATGGTTTTGGATGAAATGGCTGAGTAGGTCCTGCAGCCTCCATGTTGAGTTTCTCTAGCACTCTCTGTTCTGATTTCTGATCTCCAGCATCCACAATAGATTCCTTCTATTAGAGCTTTGGACAGCCTCAACTTTGCAAAGGGTGTGATGGTGGACAGCAGACGAGAACATATTAGGATAGTCGGGATGAGAGGTTATAAAGGCATGAATGAGGGTTTCCATAGCAAATGAGCTAAGGTGAGCAATATTGTGGACTGCCATGGTAATGTTTTTGTGATTATGAAGCGACATGGTCAGAATCGTACCTTGCCATCAAAGATAACACTGAGATTGTGAACAGTCTGGTTTATTCTCAGGTAGTTGTCAGGAAGAGGGACAGAGTTTGGAGTGGGAGCTGAAAATAATGGCTTCAGTGCTCCCGATCTTTAAGCAGAGTAGATTTCTGTTCCTCAAATACTGAATGGTGATAAACAGTTTGATAACAACAGGGAAGTCAAGAAAGGTTGTGGTGAGGTAGAGGTGAATGGAGAGGGTGTAGTGGGAGATGGACAATGTAAGTAAAGATACAAGTTCAGGACTAAGGCCAGTGGATCTTTCCTGGGGAATTTGGACTTCTGGGCTTGAGGAAGGGAGGGACACAACACAGACTGGGATCAATCTGAGTGACAAAGAGATTTATGACCTCCTTGCACTCAGTGCCAAATGTGAGCGGGAAGGAGAAAGGTTTACAGAAGAGACTGGAGTTATCTTTGAAGATCAGGATGACCATGGGTCAAGGAACAGTTTGAGTAGACAGCAGCCAGGACCTTACTACGCCTCATGTGATGCTGCCAGATCCAAAACCGGATGTCCAAATCTTTCAAATTTATGCGTCTAGGACCTTGGACTAAAAGGAGCATGGATAAGGGCCATATGGGAGGAGCAGCTCAGTCTAAAGGTTTTTCTTTATACTTCTGTTTTATACTTCCTATTCTTCCTCCACACCACCCCCCACACCATTGCCAAACAGCAGGAGTGCTTATTTCTCACCAACACCATGTTGTGTGCGTGGAGATGTAGGACACAGTGAAGAAATATCATGTGAAGAAAATGTGATTCGTCCACCACCAGGAAGAATAAACACCGGAGTGGCCAGTGACAAACAGTGACCCATTCCTTACGGGCAAATCTAATGGTTTTATTGATGGGTTAGACCATTGTAGTTGGCGATGAGGGACAATGGAGCCTATCAGGAAACATTATGATGAATAGCGGGATAAAGGCTAGTCAATTAGAAATGCTGAGTCAAAACGTGTGGTGCTGGAAAAGCACAGACAGTCAGGCAGCATCTGAGGAGCAGGACTGTTGATGTTTTGAGCATAAACTTTTCATCAGGAATGTGAAGATTCCTGATGAAGAGCTTATGTTCGAAACATTGACTCTGCTGCTCCTCGGATGCTGCCTGACTGGCTGTGCTTTTCCAGTACCACATGTTGTGACTCTGATCTCCAGCATCTGCAGTCCTCACTTTCCCCTTCCAACTAGAAGTGCTGCTGTGAGTGTCCAGGGATATATATTTCCAGAGAAGAATACAGAAGGAAGTAGGGTTGGAGAATGGAAGGACACTGTCGATAAGGAGTGATCCAAGGAAACATGCAGCATTGATCTTCTCCATTATTGAGAGCTATTTTAATCAATCTGTTTCAGCACCGGTCAGGTGGGAACTAGACCCAGACTTCTATCCCAAAAAGCTTGGGGCGCTATCACAGTGCCACTGTGTCCTGTTCCTGATACATTGTGACTTGCAGGATCACATGAGCTGACAAAATCAACAAGTGTTTTTGCAGCAATCTATATTCTCCCCGGTCATTTGTCAACAGCACTTGTTAATCTTATCATAAGGATTTAGCCGAGTGACAATCTGAGCAGGTCTTCGTATCACCTGAGTGATTTTGAATGGCAGGCAATGCAGATTCTGTGGATTTGTCAGCCTTTACTGTTGAGGCTTGATCTCTGTGAGTTTAGAATTCTAGGCATTGCTTTTCAGAATTGAAAATGGCAACACATTAGACTTTTACACATTTCCATATACACCATGTTTAAGTGTCAAAGGTGTATCGAGACTGTGATGTTGGAAAAATACAGCAGGTCAGGCAGTATCCGAGGAGCAGGAGAATCGACGTTTTGGGCATGAGCCCTTCATCAGGAATTCTGCAGTCCTCACCTTCTCCTCCCTGTCAAAGTTGTGTTCCTAGGCATTCACTGGCAAAGAGAATCGAAGATATTTCTTCCACTTCTTAAAAAAACTGATTCATGCAGTGTGAGCTGAGGTCAATGTTTACTGTCTATCCTGTAATCAGAGTCAGTGGTGGTGAGACACCTTGTTGAATTGCTGCTACCTATCTGTAAGTAGACCCACAGCATTGTTACTCCATCCATTGGATCCTGAACAGGCTGAATGTAAGGTACACTTCATGTCTGGCATGTGGATCCAACTTGTCCTAAGATCTCACCAAATTGGACCAGGCAAAATTCCCACATGATAAATGTGAAAGAACATGTCTCTCCAGAACATGTCTTCAAGCTATGGCAAGATATCAGGATAAGGGACATTAGTCCATTTAGAAGACAGCTCACTTATTATAGTAAATGGATTGTAGGCATTTGTCACTGCAGGAGTACAATTGTGTTAAACGACTTTCCTCAAACTAGATTTTTAATAAAGGTGAGCATACTTTTTATTTCATTCATGGGATGTCGGCATCTCTGGCAAGTCAATTACTGTCCATCCCAAACAGCAGTTGCTGTGAGTGTGGAGTCACATGTAAGCCAGGGTGCGTTTCCTTCCCTACAGGACATTACTGAACCTGATGAGTTTTTGTAACAATCAACAGTGGTTACCTGTTTACCCCAGATCTTTAGCAAACTGAAATTTCG
Organism: Hemiscyllium ocellatum; assembly: GCF_020745735.1. Classification (NCBI taxonomy): domain Eukaryota; kingdom Metazoa; phylum Chordata; class Chondrichthyes; order Orectolobiformes; family Hemiscylliidae; genus Hemiscyllium; species Hemiscyllium ocellatum. Next base: position 5,840,694 of record NC_083423.1, read on the forward strand.
AAACCCATTTCACCAGAGCGATAGCCTGGGCTTCTGTATTACTCGGAGATAACGGGGACTGCAGATGCTGGAGATCAGAGTCAAAAAGTTTGGCACTGGAAAAGTACAGCAGGTCAGGTAGAGTCCGAGGAGCAGGAGAGTTGATGATTCAGGTATAAGCCTTTCCTCAGAAATGTTGGGGAGTAGGGGGCTGACAGATGGTGACATGGTGGCTCAATGGTTAATACTGCTGTCTCACAGCACTAGGGACCCGGGTTCGATTCCCCTCATGGGCAACTGTCTGTGTGGAGTTTGCACATTCTCCCTGTGTCTGCGTGGGTTTCCTCCAGGTGCTCTGGTTTCCTCCCACAGTCGAAACATGTGCAGGGCAGATGAATTGGCCATGTTAAATTGCCCACAGTGTTAGGTGCTTTCGTCAGGGATGAATATAGGGTAGGTGGATGGTCTGGGTGAGTTGCTCTTTGGAGGGTCAGTGTGGACTTGTTGGGCCAAAGGGCCTGTTTCCATACTGTAGGTAATCTAATCAGATGAATAGGTCGGTGGGGGTGACATAGCTAGGAAGGTGATAGGTAGATGCCGTCCTATCTATCTCTCAGCCCACTTCCCCCAACCCCTCACATTCCTGATGAAGGGCTTATGCCCAAAATGTCGATTCTCCTGCTCCACGGATGCTGCCTGAACTGCTGCGTTTTTCTGGATTACTAGCCAAGTGACACTACCAGTACATTCGTGTCTCCCTTAAAGCGAAGCTAAACCCAGTCTCAATGACCAGGATGTGTCCTGAGGTTTGACGTTATTGGGCTTGTCTGGATCTGTGACAGTGACAGCTTTATCAGCCATTTTGGTGTTGAGGGTAATCACTCCTTTATTCACATCCCTTTTGGAAGTTTCTATTGAATCTGTTTCACAGAATCACTGAAGACCCTTCGCGTTTGCACCATCAAATAGATATTTAGACACGTTTTATCGCAGATGACCAAAAGCTTGGTCAAAGAGCACGTTAAAGAAGGAAAACGAGGTGAAGAGCTCTAGGCAAAAACTTCCAGAGCTCAGGGCTGAAGTAATTCCAATTGGGAATGCAGTAGAGAACAGGATTAGAAGAATGCAGATATCTCTGAGGGTTGTAAGGATGGGGGACAGGGAGAGGTGATACCATGGAGGAAGCAGAGAATTTCAAAATGTTGTCTGATGGGGAGATGAACTGACCGACAAGTCAAACAAGCATCATTCCCCACTGCCAATCTCCAGCCTCTTCCCCCAAATCTTACACACTATTTCTACCCAAATCAAAAACCAAAATTGCTGGAAATGCTCAGCAGGTCTGGGCAGCACCTGTGAAGAGAAATCAGAGTTAACGTTTCCTTCCTCTGTTTTCTGACTTAACGTTAACTCTGATTTCTCCCCACGGATGCTGCCAGACCTGCTGAGATTTTCCAGCAATTTCTGTTTTAGTTTCTGATTTCCAGCATCTGCAGTTCATTCACTTTTTCTTTCTATCCAAATAACCATCCAATGCCCCACTGAATGCCTCATCTGAACCTGCCTCCCCTACATTTCCAATCAGAGCATTCCAGACCCTAACCACTTGGTAGGTGATAATGGTTTTTCTCACATCACCCTTGCACATCACTTTAAATTGATGCCCCATCCATTCCTGATCCTTTTACAATCTTTACTTCAGGCAAAGCTACTCTATTCTGATGCAAACCTGATATTTAAATAGGATTGTGCTGTAATGCCAGTTTCAAACTTGAGCAAATTTCAACATTTTGAGAATTCTTCCTAATTTTCCAGAACATTACCAATGATGCAGAGTAAATACTTATAAAGCTCCTTTTCAGTGACATCCCCACATTTTCAAAAAGTGCAATCTAACAACTGTAAAAACTAACTAATAGCATGATCCATCAGGCCCTCATTCTACACTGTAACAATTCTGTGCATCTCTGAACAGTTTTTCATATTCAATCAGACTACAAAGCAAATTACTAAACTATCTGTGCAATTATCCATAGCCATGTTTATTTAAATTGCTTTGAACTTTGCAAATAGGCTTGGCACATTATCAGAGAATGTCATTTAGTATTTTTTTTAATAGTTTTAAATTTCTCATTTGTATACATAAGGAGTGCACTCTTGATATAATTGTAATCCATCTGTGGCAATGTACAATGTAATCACTTGACATTTTGTGGAGTATACATATTTGGTCAAGTGTATATTCTGGACAGGCAGGAGCTACATAATATCAATCTAACTCTCTAGGCCCTGGATCAGTTGTGCTGGAAGAGCACAGCAGTTCAGGCAGCATCCAAAGTGCAGCGAAATCGACATTTCGAGCAAAAGCCCTGAAATCGACATTTCGGTGCACTTTGGATGCTGCCTGAACTGCTGTGCTCTTCCAGCACCACTAATCCAGAATCTGGTTTCCAGCATCTGCAGTCATTGTTTTTACCTCCCTAACTCTCAAGGTGGCGTCTCAGAATTGTTATGGTGTAAAAGGAGGTCATTTGGCTCATCATGTCTGCCCACAATGGTGGGGCTATCATCAATGGTGGATCAGTGCTGCCTCACAGCGCCAGGGACCTGGGTTCAATTGCAGCCTTGGGTGACTGTCTATGGGGAGTGTGCATATTCTCCGTGTGGCTGTGTGGGTTTGCTCCGGTTTCCTCCCACAGTCTAAAGATGTGCAGGTTCGGTGAATTGGCTGTGGGAAATGTGGGGTAATGGGGATAGAGTGGGATGCTCTTTGGAGGGCTGACACTGACTTGATGAGCTGAATGGCCTCTCCCCTCACTGTACAGATTCTATGACTATAGCCCTGAACCTGGATCACACACACAAGGCTGAAGTTTTATGCCCATCGCTTACCTGCCCTCTGCTGGAATCTCCCTGGTGAAGTGACAAGGGCCAGAGTTATTAAGTGAATTAATTAATTAATAATGGGGAGAGAGTCAATGTGAGAGGGAGGATCAGCCACATAGTGGGTGCTGGAGCGAACTGCTCCTTCCATATTCTATTTTTACATCAAGTGGGAGGTGATGGGCGTGGTAGTGTCACCGAACTAGAGATCCAGGTTAGGAATGAACAAAGAGATCTTGGAGTGCAGGTTCATAGCTCCTTGAAAGTGGAGTCGCAGGTGGATAGGATTGTGAAGAAGGCATTTGATATGCTTTCCTTCATTGGACAGAGTATTGAGTACAGGAGTTGGGAGGTCATGTTGCGGCTGTACAGGACATTGGTTAGGCCACTGTTGGAATATTGCGTGCAATTCTGGTCTCCCTACTGTCAGAAAGATGTTGTGAAACTTGAAAGGGTTCAGAAAAGATGTACAAGGATGCTGCCAGGGTTGGAAGATTTGAGCTATAGGGAGAGGCTGAACAGGCTGGGGCTGTTTCCCCTGGAGCGTCAGAGGCTGAGGGGTGACCTTATAGAGGTTTACAAAATTATGAGGGACATGGATAGAGTAAATAGGCAAAGTCTTTTCCCTGGTGTCGGTTAGTCCAGAACTAGAGGGCATAGGTTTAGGGTGAGAGGGAAAAGATATAAAAGAGACCTAAGGGGCAACTTTTTCACACAGAGGGTGGTACTTGTATGGAATGAGCTGCCAGAGGAAGTGGTGGAGGCTGGTACAATTGCAATATTTAAGAGTTAAAAATTACACAACACCAGGTTATAGTCCAACAGGTTTAATTGGAAGCACACTAGCTCTCGGTGCGACGCTCCTTCATCAGGTGATAGTGGAGGGCTCAATCCTAACAGAATTTATAACAAGAATTTACAGTATGATGTAACTGAAATTATACATTGAAAAATTGATTGCCTGTTAAGCCTTTCATCTGTTAGAATACCATGATAGTTTCACTTCTTTCATATGTAAATCACAAAACCTTTTTTTTAAAAGTTGCATTCTCGGGTTAGCTGTTAACAATGGTGATAGCTAGAAAATATGTTGAAGGTGTTGGCCCCCTGTGTTTTCTGTCTATGCCATGATGTTTAGATTGATTCTAATCTAAAAAGTGTGATAATGTGACATAAATTCATGCAGTTTTTGAGCTCAGAGTTCTACATGAATGCATGCAGTTTTTGAGCAAAGTGCAATGTAACCCTGCAGGTACAAATTCACCACACAAAATATATGTGTGCATGAGGGACCACTCCCTCCGTGACTGCCTCATCAGGTCCACACCCCCCACCAACCCAACCTCCACTCCCGGTACCTTCCCCTGCAACTGCAAGAAATGCAAAACTTGCGCCTACACCTCCCCCCTCACTTCCCTCCAAGGCCCCAAGGGATCCTCCCACATCCACCACAAATTCACCTGCACCTCCACACACATCATTTACTGCATCTGCTGCACCCGATAAAAAAGCCCCACAGTATGTGGGTCTTTGTCTGTCTGTGTGTGTGTGTCTGTCGGGGTTGGGGGCTGTGAGTGTGAGAGAGTGTATGTGTGTGTGTGTGTCTGTCGGGGTTGGGGGTTGTGAGTGTGAGACAGTGTATGTGTGTGTGTAGTGAGTGCAGAGTGTCTTAAGTCTGTGACGGGGTGTATGTGTGAGTGTGGGAGTGTGTGTGTCTGTAAGTGTGTGTGCGCGTCTGTGTATATGTGTGTCTGTGTGTATGTGTGTATAGGAGTGCCTGTGTGTGTGAGAGAGTGTGTGTGTGTGAGAGTGTGTGTGCGTGTGTGTGTGTGTGTGTGTGTGTGTGTGTGTATAATGCAATGGTGGTCACCTGTAATGTGACATGAACCCAAGGTCCTGGTTGAACCAAACTTGGCTATCAGCCTCTGCTCGGCCACTTTTCTCTGCTGCCTGTCCCAAAGTCCACCTTGGAGAATAGTCACCCGAAGGTCTGAGGCTGAATATCCAGGACCACTGAAGTGTTCCCCAACTGGGAGGGAACACTCCTGTCTGTTGATTGTTGTGCGGACCGCAATTGCACTGTACACACTCACAGATACTCCTACACACACACACACACTCACACACACCCAGGCACTCCTATACACACACACACTCTCACACACACACAGGCACTCCTATACACACATACACATGGACACACATACACACAGATGCGCACCCAGACACCCACACACACCCTTACAGACACACACACTCCCATACTCACACATGCACCCCCTCACAGACTTAAGACACTCCGCACTCAATACACACACACATACACTCTCTCACACTCACAACCCCCAACCCAGACAGACACACACAGACAAAGACCCACATGCACACATATATTTTGTGGGGTGAATTTGTACTTGCAGGCTTACATTGTACTTTGCTCAAAAACTGCATGCATTCATGTAGAACTCTGAGCTCAAAAACTGCATGAATTTATGTCACATTATCACACTTTTTAGATTAAAATCAATCTAAACATCATGGCATAGACAGAGAACACGGGAGGGGGGGGGGGGCTAACACCTTCAACATATTGTCTAGCTATCACCATTGTTAACAGCTAACCTGAGAATGCAACTTTTTTTAAAAAAGGCTTTGTGATTTACATATGAAAGAAGTGAAACTATTACTGTATTCTAACAGATGAAAGGCTTAACAGGCAATCAATTTTTCAATGTATAATTTCAGTTACATCACATTGTAAATTTTTGCTATAAATTCTGTGTTAGGATTGAGCCCTCAATTATCACCTGATGAAGGAGCGTCGCTCCGAAAGCTAGTGTGCTTCCAATTAAACCTATTAGACTATAACCTGGAGTTGTGTGATTTTTAACTTTGTACACCCCAGTCCAACACCGGCATCTCCAGATCATAACATTTAAGAGGCATCTGGATGTGTATATGAATAGGAAGGGTTTAGAGGGATATGGGCCAGGTGCTGGCAAGTGGGACTAGATTGGGTTGGGATATCTGGTTGGCATGGACGGGTTGGACCGAAGGGTCTGTTTCCATGCTGTACATCCATATGACTTTATGACCTAGGACCCCTGTTCCATTCTCTGTTCTGAAGCAGGGTCACTGGACTCAAAAAAAATTAACTCTGTTTCGCTCTCCACAGATGGTCCCAGATCTGCTGAGTTTCTCCAGCAATTTCTGTTTTTATTTCAGATTCCCAGCATCCATGGTTAGACCGCACTTGGAATATTGCGCCCAGCTCTGGTCGCCCAATTATAGGAAAGATGTGGATGCTTTGGAGAGGGTTCAGAGGAGGTTTACCAGGATGCTGCCTGGACTGGAGGGCTTATCTTATGAAGAGAGGTTGACTGAGCTCGGACTATTTTCACTGGAGAAAAGGAGGAGGAGGAGATGGGACCTAATTAAGGTAATGAGCGGCATTGATAGAGTCGATAGCCAGAGACTATTTCCCAGGGCAGAAATGACTAACATGAGGGGTCATAGTTTTAAGCTGGTTGGAGGAAAGTACAGAGGGGAAGTCAGAGGCGGGTTCTTTACACAGAGAGTTGTGAGAGCATGGAATGCGTTGCCAGCAGCAGTTGTAGAAGCGAGGTCATTGGGGACATTTAAGAGACTACTGGACATGCATATGGTCACAGAAATTTGAGGGTGCATTCATGAGGATCAGTGGTCTGCACAACATCATGGGCTGAAGGGCCTGTTCTGTGCTGTACTGTTCTATGTTCTATGTCAGATGGTGGAGTTTGAATTCTTTTAAAATCTAGATTTAAGAACCATTGACAATTGGGGCAGGCAATAATCTCATGGTATTATCACTGGACTGTTAATCCAGAGACTCAGGTAATGTTCTGGGGAGCCAGGTCTGAATCCTACCACGAGGAGAAAGTGAGGTCTGCAGATGCTGGAGATTAGAGCTGAAAAATGTGTTGCTGGAAAAGCGCAGCAGGTCAGGCAGCATCAAAGGAGCAGGAGAGTCGATGTTTCGGGCATACGCCCTTCTTCAGGAATGAGGAAAGTGTGCCAAGCAGGCTAAGATAAAAGGTAGGGAGGAGGGGCTTGAGGGAGGGGCGTTGGGAATGCGATAGGTGGAAGGAGATTAAGGTGAGGGTGATAGGTCGGAGAGGGGGTGGGGGCGGAGAGGTCGGGAAGAAGATTGCAGGTCAAGAAGGCGGTGCTGAGTCCGAGAGTTGGGACTGAGATAAGGTGGGGGGAGGGGAAATGAGGAAGCTGGACAAATCTGCATTCATCCCTTGTGGTTGGAGGGTTCCTAGGCGGAAGATGAGGCGCTCTTCCTCCAGGCGTCGTGTTGCCATGGTCTGGCGATGGAGGAGGCCAAGGACCTGCATGTCCTTGGCGGACTGGGAGGGGGAGTTAAAGTGCTGGTTGGTGCGGGTGTCCCAGAGGTGTTCTCTGAAACGTTTGGCAAGTAGGCAGCCTGTCTCCCCAGCGTAGAGGAGGCCACATTGGGTGCAGCGGATGCAGTAAATGATGTGTGTGGAGGTGTAGGTGAATTTGTGACGGATGTGGAAGGATCCCTTGGGGCTTTGGAGGGAAGTAAGGGGGGAGGTGCGGGCGCAAGTTTTGCATTTCTTGCGGTCGCAGAGGAAGGTGCCATTGCAGGGGAAGGTGCCGGGAGTGGAGGTTGGGTTGGTGGGGGGTGTGGACCTGACGAGGGATGTCCACACAAGTTTCTGAAAGGCAACTGCCACCCTTACCTGGTCTAACCTAATGTGACTCCACACCTGCAGTAATAAAGTGAAAACTGGAATGGCGGCCAAACCATAGCTTACCAGGGAAATTAGAGTTACCATCAGATCCAAGGAAGAGGTTACACACATTGTCCAGTTGCTACTAGATTCCTTCAAGAAAAATTTCATTAAAGTCACTTACTATAATGTTAGATATACACCAATTGGTCCATGGAAAACAACAGGTTTCTTATACAAAGACTGATCCTTTTTATAAAAATGACTTTATTTTGTGAATTTGAACTAAGAACCCCAAGAGAAAGGAACTGGAGCCAGCCCTTTGTGCTGGCTGCAACATTCAACAAGATCACAGCTGATCTTTGACCTCAATGCCACCTTCCTCCACTCTCCCTAAATCCCTTCATCCATTTAGGAATCAGCCACTTTAAACAGGAATTGACAATGGCAGGACCACAGGAACATGAGTAGGCCATTCAGCCCCTTGAGTCTGTTCTAGCATTCCAAATCATGCTCAATTGTCTCCCTAGATGCATTATTGTCACGTTATTCCCATCTCCCCAAATGCCATTGGTAACAAGAAATCTATCAATCTTTGTCTTGAATTCACTTGAGGACTATGCTTGCCTAGCCCTCTGAGGAGAGAATTCCAAAGATCACTGAGTGAAGAGGTGCATGATCCTCCTGTCGGTGTGAAGTGACTAATCTGTTATGCTGATGTGAAGATTTACATGTCCAATTTGACATTATGTTATTTGACATAGGTAGAGTCATACAGTCAGCGACGTACAACATGGAAACAGACCCTTTGGTCCAACCCGTCCATGCTGACCAGATAGCCTCACCTAATCTAGACCCATTTTCCAACACTTGGCCCATATCCCTCTAAACCCTCCCTACTCATGTATCCATCTAGTGGCCTTTAAATGTTGCAATTGTACTAGCCTCCACCACTTCCTCTGACAGCTCATTCGACACCGCACCATCCTCTGCGTGAAAAAGCTGCCCCTTAGGTCTCTTTTATATCTTTCCCCTCTCATCCTAAACCTATGCCCTCTTGTTCTGGACTCCCCGACCTCAGGGAAAAAACTTTATCTATTTATCCTATCCATGCCCCTCATGATTTTATAAACCTCTATAAAGTCAACTCCCAGCCTCCGATGCTCCAAGGAAAACAGCCCCAGCATGTTCAGCCTCTCCCTATAGCTCAAATCCTCCAACCCTGGCAACATCCTTGTAAATCTTTTCTGAACCCTTTCAAGTTTCACAACATCTTTCCGATAGGAAGGAGACCAGAATTGCATGCAATATTCCAACAGTGGCCTGACCAATGTTCTGTATGCCTGCGACATGACCTTCCAACACCTATACTCAATACTCTGACCAATGAAGGAAAGCATACCAAACACCTTCTTCACTATCCTATCTACCTGCGACTCTAATTTCAAGGAGCTATGAACCTGCACTCAAAAGTCTCTTTGTTCAGCAACGTTCTCTAGGACTTTATACACTTAATGGTAAGTCATGCTAAGATTTGCTTTCCCAAAATGCAGCACCTTGCATTTATCTGAATTAAACTCCATCTGCCACTCCTCAGCCCATTATCCCCTTTAGTCCAAGAACTCCCCACCTACGTTCGGGACACCACCCACGCCCTCCACCTCCTCCAGGATTTTCGCTTCCCCGGTCCCCAATGCCTTATTTTCACTATGGACATCCAGTCCCTGTACACCTCCATCCCCCATCACGAAGGACTCAAAGCCCTCCGCTTCTTCCTTTCCCGCCGCACTAACCAGTACCCTTCCACTGACACCCTCCTTCGACTGACTGAACTGGTCCTCACCCTGAATAACTTCTCTTTTCAATCCTCCCACTTCCTCCAAACTAAAGGAGTTGCCATGGGCACCCGCATGGGCCCCAGCTATGCCTGCCTCTTCGTAGGATATGTGGAACAGTCCATCTTCCGCAACTACACTGGCACCACCCCCCACCTTTTCCTCCGCTACATCGATGACTGTATCGGCGCTGCCTCGTGCTCCCAAGAGGAGGTTGAACAGTTCATCAACTTTACTAACACCTTCCATCCCGACCTGAAATTCACCTGGACTGTCTCAGACTCCTCCCTCCCCTTCCTAGACCTTTCCATTTCTATCTCGGGCGACCGACTCAACACAGACATCTATTATAAACCGACTGACTCCCACAGCTACCTGGACTACACCTCCTCCCACCCTGCCCCCTGTAAAAACGCCATCCCATATTCCCAATTCCTTCGTCTCCGCCGCATCTGCTCCCAGGAGGACCAATTCCAACACCGCACAACCCAGATGGCCTCCTTCTTCAAGGACCGCAGATTCCCCCCAGACGTGATCGACGATGCCCTCCACCGCATCTCCTCCACTTCCCGCTCCTCCGCCCTTGAGCCCCGCTCCTCCAACCGCCACCAAGACAGAACCCCACTGGTTCTCACCTACCACCCCACCAACCTGCGCATACAACGTATTATCCGCCGCCATTTCCGCCACCTCCAAACGGACCCCACCACCAAGGATATATTTCCCTCCCCTCCCCTATCAGCGTTCCGCAAGGACCACTCCCTTCGTGACTCCCTTGTCAGATCCACACCCCCCACCAACCCAACCTCCACCCCCGGCACCTTCCCCTGCAACCGCAGGAAATGTAAAACTTGCGCCCACACCTCCACACTCACTTCCCTCCAAGGCCCCAAGGGATCCTTCCATATCCGCCACAAGTTCACCTGTACCTCCACACACATCATCTATTGCATCCGCTGCACCCGATGTGGCCTCCTCTATATTGGTGAGACAGGCCGCTTACTTGCGGAACGCTTCAGAGAACACCTCTGGGCCGCCCGAACCAACCAACCCAATCACCCCGTGGCTCAACACTTTAACTCCCCCTCCCACTCCACCGAGGACATGCAGGTCCTTGGACTCCTCCACCGGCAGAACACAACTACACGACGGCTGGAGGAGGAGCGCCTCATCTTCCGCCTGGGAACCCTCCAACCACAAGGTATGAATTCAGATTTCTCCAGCTTCCTCATTTCCCCTCCCCCCACCTTGTCTCAGTCGGTTCCCTCAACTCAGCACCGCCCTCCTAACCTGCAATCCTCTTCCTGACCTCTCCGCCCCCACCCCACTCCGGCCTATCACCCTCACCTTGACCTCCTTCCACCTATCCCACCTCCATCGCCCCTCCCCCTAGTCCCTCCTCCCTACCTTTTATCTCAGCCGGCTTGGCTCTCTCTCTCTTATTCCTGATGAAGGGCTTATGCTCGAAACGTCGAATTCCCTATTCCTGAGATGCTGCCTAACCTGCTGTGCTTTGACCAGCAACACATTTGCAGCATTGGCCCATCTGATCAAGATCCTGTTGTAATCTGAGGTAACCTTTTTCGCTGTCCACTACGTTTCTAATTTTGATGTCATCTGCAAACTTACTAACTATACCTCTTATGCTTGCATCCAAATCATTTATATAAATGAGGAAAAGTAGAGGACCCAGCAACGATCCTTGTGACACTCCACTGGTCACAGGCCTTCACTCTGAAAAACAATCCTCCACCACCACCCTCTCTCTTCAACCTTTGAGCCAGTTCTGTATCTAACTGGCTAGTTCCCCCTGTATTCCGTGATATCTAACCTTGCTAACCAGTCTACCAAGGGGAACCTTGTCAAACGCCTTACTGAAGTCCATATAGATCACATTGACCACTCTGCCCTCATCAATCCTTGTTGTCACTTCTTCAAAAGAGTCCATCTAGTTTGTGAGACATGATTTCCCACACACAGAGCCACGTTGACTATTCCCAATCAGTCCTTGCCTTTCCAAATATATGTAGATCCTGTCTCTAGTGAACTTACAAATATTGATGCTGGAAAAGCATAGCCTGTCAGGCAGCATCCGAGGAGCAGGAGAATTGATGCTTTGGGCATAAGCTGTTCATCATATTGATGATTCTACTACTCGCTTTAAACAAGTAACACTGTGTCCAATCCATTATGGCCAAGTCATACAGTGGGTAGTTGGTAATGAAAACAGCCCCAACTCTCAGCAAGTGACACTTACGATCATGCTAAGCAACATTTATGGCTTCACGGATCCCATTGCATTTATGCTCTGCAGGTATTTGTGGATTATGTTCCCCAGTCATCAGCCATGACTCAATGGTACAGCCAATAGCCACCTACGTAATTTGGCATCTCTGCTGCAAATGCTGAACAGATGTTATTTGGGTAGAATGTATGAGTCATGTTTCAAGCTCTGTGCTTTGTGATACATCTGTAATGATTATTGCTGCTTCATTAGCACCCCCCCCATATATATTTTCAAAAGAAAAGAGATTTTCATAGGCGTCTGTTGGCCCAGCCTTCAAACTGGTGCCCCAATGTCCAGAAAGCTGGATACTCTCAAACCCCACAGTAGAGATCAAAACACCACAGTCAAAATGCCTTCAGTGAGGACTGAGGGAGTGCTGCACCATCAGAGTGCTGTTTATTATCTAGCTAACCTCTCAGTGGTATGACCCACAGCACTGTATAAAACCTTGATTAGGCTGCAGCTAGGGTATTGTGTACAGATCCAGACCCACATTATAAGTGCAACAAGGTCAGCCAGTTGGACATCGCTGAATATGAGTTCCCTGATTGGAGCTGTTAATCTGGTCCAATCAGGGAGCCCTGGGTGACAGATTAAAAAGGGTGAGTGTCAGAGATACTGACACTCTGGTACCTAGCTCTGAAAGGGACAGTACTAAAATCAAGGACGGTTTGTGTGTAAAGTGAGTGTGATTCGGTGATGGGACACCAGTCTCTGTGGAGTTATTTCAATGGGAGAGAGTTTGGCATGGGAGAGGGTGCAGAGGAGGTTCACCAGGATGTTGCCTGGGCTGGAGAGTTTCAGCAAAGGAGAGGGATTGGACAGATTGGGATTGTTTTCCTTAGAGCATGGGAGACTGAGGGGGGGAGAATGATTAAAATGTATAATATGATGAGGGTCACAGATAGGAAGAAACATTCCTCTCGAGTAGGGAGATCAATTACCCCAGGGGGCAGAGATTATGGGGAAGGGACAGGAGGTTTGGAGGGGGATATGAGGAAACATGTTTCATCCAGAGGTGGATGGGAATGTGGGAACTGATTGCCTGTAAGGGTGGCACGGACAGACACCCTCATCACATTCAAGAAATATTTAGATGTGCACTTGCATTGCTAGAATACGGGATCAGAATAGTTGGGTGGCTGTTTTTGACTGGCACAGATTCAATGGGCCAAAGGGTCTTCTTCTGTGCAGTAGACCTCTCTGACTCTATTACACTGTATGACAACAATAGCTGCCTCAAGACTGAACAAATCCTAAAAACATAGACCGAGGAGCAAGAGGAGGCCATTCAGTCCTCCAAGCCTGCCCTTCCTTTCAATATGTCATGGCTGATCACCCAACTCAGTCCCTGTTCCTGCTTTCTCCCCAGAGCCTTTGATCCCCTTCGGCCTAACAATCTACCTCCTTCTTGAAAACATGCATTGGCAAAAAGAAGCTTCTCTTTTGCAATGACCTTCAAAGTTACAAGTCACGTGGTTTTAATCACTGAGAGTGAGACTTCATGAATGGCATATATCATGCCACACAGAAGTTAGACAGACGTTGATTGCTGTTCTGTTGAAACCAGGAGTGTGGCTCTTTGTCAAGAAATGTTTCATGAGCTTGTTCCCTCCTCCTGCTATTGGGCAGTTGCATGGAAGTGAATAGTCCATTAACATGGGACATTGGCTGTACAGAATAAAGTGGCCGAAAGACATTGGACTGCAAGTCTTCTGCATTTTGCGCACATTATCTTTTTTCAATGGTAAGCATACACCACTTTTGGCTGCTCAGACCATGTGGTATGCTGAAAATGTGTTGCTGTGAAAGCGCAGCAGGTCAGGCAACATCCAAGGCACAGGAAATTCGACGTTTCAGGCATAAGCCCTTCATCAGGCTTATGCCCGAAACGTCGAATTTCCTGTTCCTTGGAAGCTGCCTGACCTGCTGCGCTTTTCCAGCAACATATTTTCAGCTCTGATCTCCAGCATCTGCAGACCTCACTTTTTCCTCCCAGACCATGTGGTATATAGCACCTTGGGTTATGTGAAAGGTCCTTACCATTATTTTAATCCGACTGGCTTTAGAATATTAAGCAGAAATGGTTTCATGCTCCAAGCGTTATTGTAAAATGCAGCTTAAGGCCTTTATTGTATTTATTGAGATACTATCAGTGCTACAAGGATGTGGAGGGTCTCAATTGATCCCGAGACTATGTGGTCTTAGCAAATTGTACCTGCAACACTGCAGGCATGATACAATTCATAGCCAAGGTCCGTAGAGTACAGGGATTAACAGTTAGAAAGTTGCTGTCTCGTCTCCTATCAGAGTTACAGAAAGCGAATGGACATGTGAGAGGAATTAGCTGTCATGTTTCTTGTCATTGAGCCAATGCCCAATCGGTCTGTGATCAAGGATCAAAGATGTATGTCGCAAATCAAAACCTTCAAATAAGGAGGACACATCATAAAACAGGTAAAACAAGCAATGCAACAGGGGAGCCAATGGCCTCGTGGCATTAACGCTGGACTGTTAATCCAGAGACCCAATCTGGGGACCTGGGTTCAAATCCTACTACAGTAGGTGATAGAGTTTGAATTCAATAAAAAAAAGGAATTAATGATGACCATGAGTCAATTATCATGGAAAAGACCAAAACACAGAAGAAGAAATTAGGCCATTTGGCCCATTGAGTCTGCTCTGCTATTCAAGAACAAAGGGAAATTACAGGAACAGCCCCTTCGGCCCTCCAAACCTACGCCAATCCAGATCCTGTATCTAAACCTGTCACCTATTTTCTAAGGTCTGTATCCCTCTGCTCCCTGCCCATTCATGTATCTGTCTAGATGCATCTTCAATGATGCTATCACGCCCACCTCTAACACCTTCATTGGCAATGTGTTCCAGGCACCGACCATCCTCTGCATAAAGATATTTCCACGCATATCTCCCCTAAACATTTTCTGTCTCACCTTGAACCCGTGACCCCTAGTAATTGAGTTCCCCACTCTGAGAAAAAGCTTCTTGCTAGCTATCTGTCTACACCTCTCATGATTTTGTAGTCCTCACTCAGGTCCCCCCTCAACCTCCATCTTTCTCATGAAATTAATCCTAATCTACTCAACTTCTCCTCATAGCTAGCACCTTCCATAGCAGGCAACATCCTGGTGAACCTCCTCTGCACCCTTTCCAAAGCATCCACATCTTTTTGGTAATGTGGTGACCAAAACTGTGCGCAGTATTCCAAATCAATTTACAAGATACCATGTAAGAACTGTAAAAAACACTACATCGGACAAGTAAGCAGAAAATTTGCTACCAGGATGCATGAACACCAACTGGCTACCAGGAGATATGACGCACTATCACTATTAGATTAGATTAGATTACCTATAGTGTGGAAACAGGCCCTTCAGCCCAACAAGTCCACACCGACCTGCCAAAGCCTAACCCACCCATACCCCTACATTTACCCCTTACCTAACACTACGGGCAATTTAGCATGGCCAATTCACCTGACCCACACATCTTTGGACTGTGGGAGGAAACCGGAGCACCCGGAGGAAACCCACGCAGACACGGGGAGAATGCGCAAACTCCACACAGTCAGTCGCCTGAGCCGGGAATTGAATCCGGGTCTCAGGCGCTGTGAGGCAGCAGTGCTAACCACTGTGCCGCCCACACTAGTTTCCATACATACAGACAAAGAAGGACACCACTTTGACTGGGACAACACACACATCCTAGGAAAGGTGAAACAAAGACACGCACGAGAATTCTTAGAGACAATGCATTCTAACCAGAACTCCATCAATAAACACATTGATTTAGACCCTATCTACCTTCCCTTGAAAAAAAGAACTGGAAATAACATTACCCACCTTAAGAAACAAGACCTATAAATAGAGAAACAGGACATACCACCAGCGCTTCACAGGATACTCTCACTGAGGATGTTACCTAGCATGGTGATGAAACATCTGAAAACAAACCTTCAAGCTCAGTGAGCTAACTTACATACTTATCATCAACCCGAGCTACAAAATCACTAACTCAGTAAGAATCTCACCCATTTTCTCTGACTTCATGCATAACTTTCCTCCTTTGTCTTTTCTCTAATTACCCTCTTGCGCCTTATTTGGAATAAAAGTTTTTCTTAACCCTGCCCATTAAGGATATCTCACGACCCCTTTTAGCCCTCTTAATTCTTCATTTCAGATTGGTTCTACTTTCTCGATATTCTCTCTCAAAACTTTGCTGGTTTTCAGTTGCCTCGACCTTATGTATATTTCATTTTGCCTCTTAGCCAGACTCACAACTTCACCTGCCATCTGTGGTTCCCTAATCTTGCCACTTCTGTCCCTCATTTCACAGGGACATGTCTGTCCTACACTCTAATCAACCTCTCTTTAAAAACCTCCCATATATCAAATGTGGATTTCCCTTCAAACAGCTGCTCCCAATCTACATTCCTGCCGAGATTTGTTATAGTTGGCCTTCCCCCAATTTAGCGTTCTGCCTTTAGGACCCATGCTCGTCTTTGTATCCTAAGACTTATGGAATTGTGATCATGATTCCCAAAGTAATTCCCTACTGAAACTTCAACCACCTGGCCGGGCTCATTTCCCAACACCAGGTTCAGTAATGGCCCCTTCCCGAGTTGGACTATTTACCGACTGCTCGAGAAAACCTTCCTGGATGCCCTTAAAAATTCTGCTCCATCTAGACTTCTAACATGAAGTGCATCCCAGTCAATGTTGGGAAAATTAAAACTCCCCATCACCACCACCCTGCTGCTCCAACATCTTTCTATAACCTGATATTTGTGCTTCTATCTCATGCTTGCTGTTTTGGAGGTTTGTAGTACAGCTCCATTATTGTTACTTCACCTTTCCTATTTCTAAGCTCTGTCCATATTGCCTCATTGCTCGAGTCCTCCCTTGTGATGTCCTTCAGTACAGTTCTGATCTCCTCTCTTCAATTGTGGCTGATAAGTTTTTCAACTGCTTTCTCCCCGTAAGCTTTGATCCCCTTGACAATCTATCGGGTAAAAAATGAGGTCTGCAGATGCTGGAGATCACAGCTGAAAATGTTTGCTGGTTAAAGCACAGCAGGTTAGGCAGCATCCAAGGAATAGGAAATTCGACGTTTCGGGCATAAGCCCTTCATCATTCCTGATGAAGGGCTTATGCCCGAAACGTCGAATTTCCTATTCCTTGGATGCTGCCTAACCTGCTGTGCTTTAACCAGCAACACATTTTCAGCCAAGAACCTATCTATCTCTATCTTAAATATACTCAATGACCTGGTCTCCACAGCCTTCTGTGGTAATGAATTCCATAGATTCCCCACTCTCTGGCTGAAGAAGTTTCTCCTTATCTCCATTCTAAAGGGTCTTCCCTTCTAATGGTTGTGCCCTTGGGTCCCAGTCTCTCCTCCCAATGGAAACATCTTCCCAACATCCACACTGTCCATGCCATTCGGTATTCTGAAAGTTTCAATCCCCCAAATCCTTCCAAACTCCATCGAGTATAGACCCAAAGTCCTCAAACATTCCTCACATGTTAACCCATCTGGTTCACTAATCTCCTTCAGGGAAGGAAACTGCCATCCTTCCCTGGTCTGGTCTACATGTGACTCCAAGCCCACAGCAACGTGGTTGACTCTTTACTGCCCTCTGGACAATAAAATCTGGCCTAGCCAGCAGTGTCCTCATCCTGTGAATGAATAAAGAAAATAAAATGGACCTCTTTTCCTGGACCTCGCACTGACACATTTGGTGGGAGATGACTCTACATTCCAGTCCCATTCCAGGATTTCTGCACAAAACACAAAGTTGACAATCCAGGGCAGCACTGAGGGAATGCTGCATGTTTCAGATTGATATCAAATCAAGGCCTTGTTTTCTCTCTCAGCTAGAAGTCAAACTTCCCATGGCACCATTTTGAAGAGGACTGTCCTGTAAAGTGTTGAATGTTGAAGCTGCATGAGGATCCATGCAATCTGATCATGCCACGCATTCTTGGGCGAACAGGCAATAAGGTCCCAATGCAAGCAGACATGGCATCGTTGAGGCCTGATAGCCTTTGCAATTATGACAAAGTAGGCAATGTAATATGTACCTAAAAGCTATCATGTAATAACTTACATCTTCTTGTTAAACCAAATAGCTCTTCTAGTCCTCACACTATCGTGGTTTATCTGCAAATTAGACAGACTGTTAGACTCAGAACAGACAGGAGGATTCAGGGGTTATTTGTGGTGCAGTGGTCTAACTGTTTCAGGGGTGTGTAATAACATTCCTGAGCAGGTTGATGAGAAAGGATCCAGACAGGAGGACTGATGTCAGCAGATTACTCCAAACACAAGGCACCAGTGGATAGAACTACAACCCACAACAGAGAGCAGGGGAGAGGACCTTAGTGCCCTGGCCAAGAGTAATTCCTCAATTGACATCACAGATCCAGATTTTATGGCTATTTTTAAAATTCATTCACAGGATGTGGGCATCACTGGCTAGATCAGTATTTATTGACCATGCCTAATTGCCCAGAGGGCAGTTAAGAGTCAACCAGTGAGTCTGTGGTCACATGTAGGGCATGACCATAATAGGACACTATCAAGATTAATAAGGAATAAGAAAGACCCAAGAGGCTCACATGGATGGGTTTGACATTTGGCCTCTGACTCATCGAGCTGTTAATGAATGCAGGAGCTGCAAGGTCAAAGGTCTGGCAGCTGAATACAGAAAACAGGGTGTGATATGTGCTCGAGAGCTCTCCATTTTGATGTTCAGATTCTCCGACCTGATGGATTGACTGACATCAGGATGTTCAAGTGCCCAGTTGGTAACGACACAGGGAATAATGCTGCCTTGCCGAATGATCTGGGAGATATAGAGTTCTTACGAGAGGAATCCAATCATCAGGTACCATGTGTGGCACTGTGGCTACTTTCTAAATGGTGAGAAAATTAGTAAAGCCAAAGCACAAAGGGATCCGGGAGTGCTAGTCGAGGATTCTCTAAAGGTAAACATGCAAGTTGAGTCCGTGATTAAGAAAGCAAATGCAATGTTGTCTCTTATCTCAAGAAGGTTGGAATATAAAAGCAGAGATGTGCTATTGAGACTCTATAAAGCTCTGGTTAGGCCCCATTTGGAGTACTGTGTCCAGTTTTGGTCCCCACACCTCAGGAAGGACATATTGGCACTGGAATGTATCCAGCGGAGATTCACGCGGATGATCCCTGGAATGGCAGGTCTAACATATGAGGAACGGCTGAGGATACTGGGATTGTATTCGTTGGAGTTTAGAAGATTGAGGGAAGACTTAATAGAGACGTACAAGATAATACATGGCTTGGAAAAGGTGGATGCTAGGAAATTGTTACCGTTAGGCAAGGAGCTAGGACCCGTGGACACAGCCTTAGAATTAGAGGGGGTCAATTCAGAACAGAAATGCGGAGACATTTCTTCAGCCAGAGGGTGGTGGGCCTGTGGAATTTATTGCCACGGAGTGCAGTGGAGGCCGGGACACTAAATGTCTTCAAGGCCGAGATTGATAGATTCTTGTTGTCTCGAGGAACTAAGGGCTATGGGGAGAATGCGAGTAAGTGGAGTTGAAATGCCAATCAGCCATGATTGAATGGCGGAGTGGACTTGATGGGCCGAATGGCCTTACTTCCACTCCTATGTCTTATGGTCTTATGGCTCAGTGGTTAGCATTGATGCCTTACAGTGCCAGGGACCTGGGTTCAATTCCAGCCTTGGGTTATTGTCTGTGTAGAGTTTGCACATTCTCCCTGTGTCTGCAGGGGTTTCCTCCCACAGCCCAATGATGTGCAGGTCAGGTGAACTGGCCATGCTAAATTGCCCGTAGTATTAGGTGGATTAGTCAGAGGGTGTGGGCGGCATACTCTTTCGAAGGTCAGGTTGGGCTGAAGGGCCTGTTTCCACATTCTATGGAATCTAACCAAATTTAATCATAAAGAGCGGAGGAGGGCCAGGACAGGTACATTCCTGCTCCATTTCGAATGACTTTTACATGGACATTCCTTTGTAGCGAAGGTGAGGGAAAAAGATTCAGCCTCAGATGTAAGAATGGCAACTTGTATTTTCAGCAATTTTTATTTTTGTTTCTGATTTACTGCATCTGCAGTTTTTTTTGGTTTGAGGCAGATTTTTAATCAGTGAGGGAACCAATGGTTATAGGCAAATGGTACAAAAGTAGAGTTGAGGGTTATCAGATCAACCATGATCTCATTAAATGGACTGAATGGCTTGCTTGTGTTCCTCTGTTTAATGGTCTCATGTTGTTCAATCACAGCAGACCTCATTCAATTACACAGTTTGCTCATGGTTTTGAATAGCTCAATCAAATCTCTTCCTCCCAGCCCGACTTCACCAACTCTCAACGGCACGGTGGCTCAGTGGACCTCGGTTCAATTCCAGCCTCAGGTGACCGTCTATGTGGAGTTTGCATGTTCTTCCTGTGTCTGCGTGGGTTTCCTCTGGGTGCCCTGGTTTCTTCCCACAGTCCAGGTTAGGTGAATGGGCCATGCTAAATTGCCCGTAGTGTTCAGGGGTGTGTAGGTTAGGTGCATTAGTCAGGGGCAAAGGTAGAGTAGTAGGGGAATGGGTCTAGGTGGGTTTCTCTTTGGAGGGTCGGTGTGGATTTGTTGGACCAAGTGGCCTGTTTCCACACAGTAGGGATTCCAACCTATCACATTGCTAGGTGCCTGAGTCTGGAGTCACATGGAGGTCAGACCAGATGAGGATGGCAGATTTCTTTCAAGAAAGGACATCAAATCCCCACACTGCAGGGATTCTATGATTCTGCAATATGGAAGTTATTGAACTGAATTTAAACTAAGCCACAACTGTAAACAATAACAATTAACATCAAACATTGTTCAGCAAATTGCTTTTCTGATGTGAGACTTAGAAAGAACTACCTGCCAAATCTTCAAGAGATGCTTCAAACAATTTAATTCAAATCAGTTAAAAATAAAAAAGCAAAGATTTTGTCTGTGTAGAACTAACTGCCAAAACTTTGCAAAACTATTCTCAGAGAACAAAAGAGGAAAATGAAACAAGAACTGTTATGTCTGGGTTCCCCAGCAGGATATTTCTTTGCAGCATTCTATCTGCCCGGCGTGAGCAATTAGACACCTCACAATGCTTGCATCGTTACTTCTACAATAACGGATGTTTATTTAAAAGATAAATGGATTAAATTATCAGCAGACCTGATTCTTTAGTAAATAAAATGGAATAACTTTCTGCTCCTATATAGAAACCCACTTTTTGTATCCATCCATACTGTGTAAACCAGCAATCTGTAAATATTGCAACATTCTGGGGAAAAAAAATGTTCCAGTGGTGAAATATTCTTTCAATAAGGGTAGGGCTTTTTGCAATGTTTCTATAGGCCGCATAAGAACGGTTTAAGGTTTACTGAACAGTCAGTGTGAGCTCACCAGAAAGAGAAAAACAGACAGACAGGCAGACAGAAGGAGGGTCCGAACATGATGTTGTTAAACCGTGCTGCTAAAAAGGCCACTGGGTCTATCTAGTTAGGGCTCAGGGAGAGATCCTAAGAGCAGCTGGATAGTGCTGTGCCATTCAGAGTCAGAGGAAGTCCGAGGAACTTTTACATTCACTTTAGTGTTTGGGTTAGGGCTGGGGAGAATCAGCATTCACTTGAAGAAGTTAGCTATTTGTGAAAAAGCTTGAGTTTGCCTGGAGGTGCTGGAGGAGAGTATCAAGAATCCAAGGAAGTGCTGTCTCAGGAAACGAGGGTGAATTGCTGAAACATGAGGAGGAATTAAGGCAGTCTGTGACAGAGCATCTTTTGTGGAAATGTTGACTGTACATGCTAATTAATAAGCAGCACAGTGGCTCAGTGGTTAGCACTGCTGCTTCACAGCACCAGGGACCTGGGTTTGATTCCAGCCTTGATGTATGGAGTTTTCACATTTCCCCCGTGTCTGCGTGGATTTCCTGCAGTTCCCTCCCACAGTCCAAAGATGTGCAGGTTCAGGTGGATTGGCCATGGGAAATTGCCCACAGTGTCCAGGGATGTGCAGGTTAGGTGGATTAGCCATAGAAAAGGCAGGGTTACACGTATAGGGTAAGGGGGTGAGTCTGGGAGGGATATTCTTTGGAGGGTTAGTGTGGATACGATGGGCTGAATGGCTTCCTTCCACACTTTAGGGATCTGATGATTAAGGTGCTCTTTGGGGTGTTTGTCAGTTTGTGACCCATATTTAACTCAGGCTAATTCTGGCTGTTAGAATATAGTTTGTTAAAAAATATATACAGTACATTGCATTACTCTTCTAACTTAGCACAGAAAAGTTTTGTGATGTTTCTTCAAACTTTCAAATATTGTGGTTTTATTCTCTTGGTAAATACATGGGATTCCAAACATTGGGTTGACTTCTAAAGTAAAGTAACCAGTCTCCAGCCAGACTATAGCAATCTGGTTTGGAACTGTGACAACCAATGACCTCTGCTGTGTGACTGTCACCATAAAAATGAAAATAGAATTTTAGATCATTTAATTCCATTATTGAGAAATGCCTCATCATTTTGGAGCTTCAATTGAGTGGGTACAAAAAAAGTTATAATTTTGCTCTTTTTTCCTTCTCTTTTGGAATCCCCACATGAAGCACTAACAATCTAATAAGTTATTGTTAGCTTGTGTCTCTGTAATCTTGGCAGACCCATTCAAACTCATCAATATAAAATATTAATGCCATTAAAATGTAGGCATGAATTTGATCCAACAGGATTCTATCAAAAACAATGGAAGATTTATATTTTCGTGGAATTTTTTTACAACTGGGAGACATCCCAGACACCAAATGGACATTGAAGATAAAATCAGCAAGGGGAGAATTGCAGAAATGAATAAAATTGGGACAGAGTGCAAAAGTAGAGTTAAGTCCAATGATCAGACATGATAGTACTGAATGTTGTAGAAGGCTTGAGGGGTCAAATGGTCGACAAGTGCTCCTCTATCCAGTATTCTTAAAGCATCGTGAGGCAGTTTTGGGCCCCATATCTCAGGAAGGATGTACTGGCCCTGGAGCGTGTTCAGAGGAGGTTCACGAGAATGGTCCCAGGAATGAACAGCTTAACATTTGAGGAACGTTTGTGGACTCTGGGTCTCTACTCGATGGAGTTTAGAAGAATGAAGGGGGATCTAATTGAACTTTCAGAGCAGTGAATGGACAGAGTGGATGTTGGGAAGATGTTTCCATTGATAGCAGAGACTAGGACCCGAGGGCATAGCCTTAGAGTAAAAGGAAGACCTTTTAGAACGGAGATAAGCGGAAACTTCTTCAACCAGAGAGTGGTGTATTTATGGAATTCATTGTCACAGACGGCTGTGGAGTCTGGGTCATTGAATATATTTAAGATGGAGATAGATAGGTTCTTGATTGTAAAGGGGATCAAGGGTTACAGGGGGAAAGCAGGAGAATGGGAACAGATCAGCCATGATTGAATAGCGGAGCAGACTCGATGGGCTGAATGGCCTAATTTCTGCTCCTATGTCTTATGGTTTTATCCAGTAGTGCTGTGTCATGGATTGACAGAGTCAAAAATATGCAGATTTCAGGCTTAATTGTTAATGCTCTCTCAATGTCGCCATAGCAATTCAAGACAAATACCATATTCAGTGCTCAAACCAGACCAGAAAACACTAAACAAAAGTCCTGGCTGTTTTAAATGGTATCTCGCCCACCAATGTTGTGCTACTGTCATTTTGATTCACTGATGACACAATCCAAAATCTCTGGAAACAAGAAATCTCAGCCGTGAATGTTGTATCTGGTTTAATAGCTTTTTGTGCGGCACCTGTCTAAAGTTTAGGTACAAACATTCCAGCACATATCGGCAATATATTATGGAGGCTGTGACTGAACTTCTGATTAGCTGAACATTGAAAATGGAAAATGTGGGCTCTGTCTTCATTGATGAGATTAGAAGGCCCATGTGCAATGATTCTTTGAGAACTTCTTCCAAACTCATTGCCACTTTCAGGTGGAAGGACAAGGGCAGCAGATACATGGGAACCCACCACAAATTCCCCTCCAACCACTCACCACCCTGCCTGGGAAATATATCCCCGTTCCTTTAGTGTTGCTGGGTAAAAGTCCTGGTGTTCCCTCCTCCACAGCACTGTGGGCTAAACAGACTACAGCAATTCAAGCAGGCAGCTCACCATATCTCATTCCCAATGAAGGGCTTATGCCTGAAACGTCGATTCTCCTGCTCCGCGGATGCTGCCTGACTGGGTTGTGCTTTTCCAGCACCACACTCTTGACACCTCACTATCCTTTGTCACGGGAAACTGGGATGGGCAAAAATATGGGTCTAGCCACTGACGCCCACACCCCATGAATGAATTTTTAAAAACTGGGTTGGACAAGAATCTAAAAACACTGTCCATTACAATAGTGACCGCACAACAAAAAAAAACATTAAAAAAAGGTCATTCTGCTATAACGCGTGTTTTGTTAACCTGAATACGCTGTAACACAATTGACGAATTGGCAGCACTGTTTCTAAAGTGCAAACTTTTAAAACGTATGTTGGCTTTAATGCAATTACATCACCAACACTTTAAGTGCTGTTTCTAGGGCACAATTTTTCTATATTGCGGGGTTGCACAAGAATGTAACAATCGTGCCATAGAAGAACTACCTGCCTTGGGTGCAGAGCATCTTGAGCTCCTGAAAGTTGCTACATAAATGCAAGTGTCTCCTAATCCAAAATCTATCAATGAAAATACTGACTTTGCAATCTGAATCTATTCCCCTCTGACTGAACATACTCACTGCAATGAAACTTCAACGAAAATCTAAAATTTCTTCATGGCGAGTTGCTGTTGTGGGCAGGGGATACTTGCAGAATGAAACTCACTGCCATTACAAGATTGGGATTATAAAGAGCTGTAGGTGATGCTGGGTCAGGGAAGATGAACATGTTTCATCTTTGCTGCCTGTTTTTGGATGCATAGCATACAGGACCGTGTGGAAAACATGAATCCCATTAACTTGCATGCCTTGAATGGTAGATGTTCACAGATCTGGGTTTGCTGATTTATTGAGGCAGCATTTTTTGCAAACTTTCCAAGCTTATGAAATTCCAACAGGACAGACCAATGAATAAGGCATAGAGATGCTAATAGAATAGCGTTGGTTAGGCTTGTTCAACACTATTGGCTGGATGGATGTGATCCATCAGCCTGAGCTTGGATCAATAATGACAACATAAGTTGTACAAGAATGCAACCACTGCATTATAGAAGAGCTGACTGTATGTATTCTTACTTCTAAAATGGACAATTTCATATTTACAAGGTAAAAACAATGACTGCAGATGCTGGAAACCAGATTCTGGATCAGTGGTGCTGGAAGAGCACAGCAGTTCAGACAGCATTCAACGAGCAGCGAAATCAACCCCTGAGGGCTTTTGCCTGAAACGTCGATTTCGCTGCTCGTTGGATGCTGCCTGAACTGCTGTGCTCTTCCAGCACCACTGATCCAGAATTTCATATTTACCCACATTATACTCCATTTGTCATATCTCTGCTGACTCACTTGATCTATTGGCATCCTTTTGTAGCTTTCTAAGGTGCCCTGCAAACTTAGTTTCCAACCTACCTACAACAGTCATACAGTCATACCACATGGAAATAGACCCTTTGGTCTGATTAAGTGTCCAAACTAAAGTGGGCGGCACGGTGGCACAGTGGTTAGCACTGCTGCCTCACAGCACCTGAGACCCGGGTTCAATTCCCGACTCAGGTGACTGACTGTGTGGAGTTTGCATGTTCTCCCCGTGTCTGCGTGGGTTTCCTCTGGGTGCTCCGGTTTCCTCCCACAGTCCAAAGATGTGCGGGTCAGGTGAATTGGCCATGCTAAATTGCCCGTAGTGTTAGGTAAGGGGTAAATGTAGGGGTATGGGTGGGTTTTCGCTTCGGCGGGTCGGTGTGGACTTGTTGGGCCGAAGGGCCTGTTTCCACACTGTAAGTCTAATCTAATCTAATCTAAACTGGCCCCATTTGCCCGCATTTGACTCATATCCCTCCAAAGATTTCCAATTCACACACTTGTCCAAATGTCTTTTAAATGTTGTAACTGTACCTGCATCTATCACTTCCTCTGGCAGTTCATTCCACACACAAACCACCCCCTCTGTGAAAAGGTTGCCTCTCAGGGTCCCGTTTAAATGTTTCTCCTCTCACCTTAAAAATATGACCTCTTGTTTTGAAATTCCCAATTCACGCATCTCCCAGGAGAGGTCATACATTAAGCTTAAGAAGATGACTTGATGGGTCTTTTCTCATTTTATCTCAGAGTGCTTCTCAATCTCAGAGCCTTCAGACAATATTTGCATTCTGATGAAGAAGGAGCAATGTTCTAAATTGAAGGCAGATTAACGCTGGCATCAGATGTGTGGTTTGCAATTAGGAATAACAACTCTTGTCTGTCTGTTGAAAAGATTCCGAAGTTCAAAAATAAACCAATTGCTAAATGAAGGTGTATTTGTCTAGCACACTGGCTCGACTGCAAATTATTTACCAGCTTCTGTCTACAGCTGCTCAAACCCTGTTTACAATCTCATAAATTTATAATCTGTTCTCTTCCCAGGAATATACCTGACAAAAATAGTAAATCATCACGAACACTGAGCAAAGGTAAACAACATTATTTTCAAAAGGTCCTTTAAAAAGTCTGGGGTCTGCGTCTTAACCAAGGCTAACTGAACTCTGCTAATATGCACTATACAAGACTGCCTTGAATTCTGGGACTGGATACCAGTCTCAAACTTAGAATAGAGAAAGAGACAAATCATAACTACTTCACAGAGACTGTGGTGTCATTTATTCATTGGTGGACCCTCACAGCGTCTCTCCCACTCTCAGGGGGAGTCTGCAGGTGGCTCTACAGACCGATGCGAATACTGCAGGCTCTGTTACACTTGGGGTGAAACGTGGCCATGGGAAAGGGTGGGTGGGACGTTGGTGTAGCAGCACGCTCCTCTTGCTGCTTCCCCGATAGCGAGTCTCGAGGTGTTTGACACCTTCCCGGATGCTCCTCCTCCACTTTGGATGGTTTTGGGTCAGTGATTTCCCAGGTGCCAGTGGGAATGCTGCACTTCCCCAGTGAGGCCTTGAGGGTATCCCTGAAGCACCTCCTCTGTCCCACCTGGGGCTCACCTGCCATTTGGGAGCTGGGAGTAGAGTACCTGCTTGGGGAGACATGCCCAGCCCCATCGGACTGTGAGACTGGTAAATCATATGGAAAAATGGATATATGATTGAATGAAAGGGCTAAGAAGAGGTTGTAAGATTTGGGACAGCACAGTTTTATTTTGACTTGTATTCCAAATACACTGAAATTAAGTTGGATAATTGTGCACAAACACTTAACTTCCTGAAGAAGGGCTTATGCCCGAAATGTCGAATCTCCTGTTCCTTGGATGCTGCCTGACCTGCTGCGCTTTTCCAGCAACATATTTTCAGCACAAACTCTTAACGTCTGAATTTAAAATCCCTTGCTCAGCAAGTTTGAGAGGCGCTTTAAGACCTTCACCAAAGAAACCTCGACATAAAAGAAAACAATTGTAATTGACAGAAACCTTTTCACAAATACATGCTACTATTCTAAAGAATAATTTTGAACGATTCTTGTAAGTAGATGAGAATAACATGAAACTACAGCATCCATGGGGATGTTCTGTACTGGTTTCAGCAAATAAATGTGAGAGAGAACATTTCGGTAATTACACAGTGAGATGGTCCACAGAGAGAGGAAGGAAAAATCAATTAGAAAAGGGAAATTATAGATGAGCAAAATAGGCAAAAAAAAGAGTTAAGAAAGGAAACAAATCCATTATTGCTTAAGTGATTATCATGGCTTGTTAATTTTAATCATGTGTTATTTTGATACAGAGCAATATTTCAGGTCCAGTGAGATGATGGTCTCGTGGTCTTATTGTTAAAATATCAGTCCAGAGATGCAGGTAATATTCTGGACACCTGGGTTCAAATCCTGCTATGGTAAACAGTGGAATTTGAATATAAGAAAAATCTGGAATTAAGATTTCAACAATGACCCTGAAACAATTATCAGAGGAAATGCCCATTCTGTCATTCATGTCCTTTAGGGAAGGAAACTGCCATCCTTACCCGGTCTGGCCTACATGTGACTCCAGACCCACAGCAATGTGGTTGATTCTTAACTACCCCTCTGGGCAATTAGGGGTGAACAATAAATATTAGCCCACCCATTTCCTGTGAATGAATGTGTATGTGGTCTGGGTGCCAGGGGGTAAAGGCAGAAACAGAAAGCAAATTAATCAAGGTCACCTTGCTCCATCTTTGTGCTTTTCACAAGTGGGGTGGTGAGAATCTCAGCAGGCACCAGTGAGATGTCAACTAACGGTCATTACTGAATGTTAAACGCCTTGTTAATGCCAAAACTCACAACAGACTCCCACTTTATTGAACTCACCATCGTGATGACAGGAAACCAGGGCAAGGACCTGGCAGAGTCATAGACTCCTACAGCACGGAGACATGCCCTTTGGCCCACACTGGTCCACGCTGATGAAAATGTCCATCCACACTAACCCCATTTCCCTGCACCTGGCCCATATCCTTCTAAACCTTTCCTATCCATGTATTTGTCCAAATGCCTTTTAAAGGTTGTTAATGCACCTGCCTGAACCAATTCCGCTGGCTGCTCATTCCACATGCATCCCACCCACTGTGTAAAAAGTTGCCCCTCAGGGTCCTTATTATTCTTTCCCCTCTAACCCTAAACTGATGCACACTAGTCCTCAAATCCCCAATCCTGGGAAAAATTCAGGTCCGGCTCCAAAGAACTTTTATTTTGGAAAGTAAGCACCAACATCGGGGGCATGGTCCAAGGGTCTGAGGCAGCTGTGTTCATGGACAATGGTACTCTACATGTGAATGGCATGTCTCCAACCCACTGACAGATCAGCGTCTACTGCCCATCCCAGAGGGCAGTCAAGAATCACTCATAGTGCTGTGGGTCTGGAGTCACTTGTAGACCAGACCAGATAATGACAGCAGTTCTCTACCCAAAAGGGCTTTAGAAAACCCAATTTTTTTTCCCCTAATAATCAACAATGGCTTACACTCATCATTAATATTATAACTCCAGGTCTCTGATGGATTCAAACTCCACCACCTGTCATGACAAGATTTGAACCTAGGACCCCAGAGTATTACCCAGATCTCTGGATTAGCAGTCCTGCAATAATACCCCTGGGGCACTACCACTTCTTGGCAAGTGAAGACTGCAGATGCTAGAGATCAGAGTCAAGATTAGAGTGGTGCTGAAAAAGCACAGCAGGTCAGGCAGCTTCCGAGGAGCAGGAAAATTGACATTTCGGGCAAAAGCCCTTCATCAGGAATGAGACTGTTTAAATAGGTGAAACAGTAAAGGAGTCTCATTCCTGATGAAGGGCTCGTGCCCAAAACATTGATTTTCTTGCTCTTCGGATGCTGCCTGACCTGCTGTGCTCTTTCTAATCGTGACTCATTACCACTTGTCAGCCAGTTCTTGCTTGAACTTTCAAGACTGTCATCATTGTACAATATCCTGTACTCCAGTTTACTGCATGGTTTATATTCGTGATCCTGTTTCGGTCTCTAAGTGAGATTCGATGGCTCGCTCATCTCCTTTTGGGATAACTCATTGACAACACAGTTCCAGCCTTTCCCTCATCAGCACAGTTGCTCTTTTTTGTAAAATTCAGAATCTTAAAGAGTTAATGTCCAGAATCCTGAATTTGATTTCATTTTTGAAAAGCATTTTAACTTAAACTAATAATCTCCTCCAGATGAGAATAGTCAAAATCCCATTACAGGAGTTAATCTTTGAAGGTGTGAAGGTGTTGGCAGTGAGGGAAGTTGGTGCAATTCAATCCAGGCTCTTCATGTTTAGTGCGAGATATTTAACTGGCAATGGTTTTCCAACATTGAACGTAACGACGTGTCAGAAAGAACTCTTATCAGAACTTTCCAACGCAGTGTGCACTCGCTGCATCAACGGACAGTCAAACAATGAACTGATGGCCAAGTTGGTTCATGCACCGTCCAAAGGCAAAGTGGGAAACAGCACAGGTTTGAGCTGCAGTTACCAGATCAAAGTGCTAGCGCTGCAGACTACATTCTAACAGCCACCATTAACCAAATAAGAACCTGACCAGCCATATCAATGCTGTGGCTATAAGAGCAGGTTACAGGCTTAGAAGTTTGCAACCCACCTCCTTCTTCCCCAAAGTCTGTCCAAGTCAGAAGTGCAATGGATCCCTTGTTGCCTGGATGAGAGCAGTCCCAACGACACTCTAGAACCATCCAGTACAAAACAGCATTGACTTCTCCGCCTCCTGAAGCTGCCTGGCTGGAGTTATTCCAGCCTCTTGTTTGTCTAACTTAATTGGCACTGCATCCACAAACATCCACTGCCTCATCACCAACACTCGATAGCAGCAGTGTGTACCATCTACAGATGCACTGCAGAAACTCACCAAGGCTGCTCTGACTTCTACCATCTAGAAGGACAAGGGCAGATACATACAAAGACTATCCCCTTAAAGATCCCCCCAAACCCCTACAATCCTGATTTGAATATATATCACACAACACCAGGTTATAGTCCAACAAGTTTATTTGGAAGCACCAACTTTTGGAGTCTTGCTCCACCTGATGAAGGAGCAGTGCTCTGAAAGCTAGTGCTTCCAAATAAACCTGTTGGACTATAACTTGGTGTTGTGGGATTTTGAACTTTGTCCACCCTATTCCAACAACGGCTCCTCCGATGAAAATATCATGAAAATATATTGATGTTCCTTCACTGTCGCTGCATCAAAATCCTCCTACTCCCTCTCTAACACCTTTGTGCGTCTAGGTGAAAGTGTGGACTGAAGACGCTGGAGATTAGAGTCAAGAGTGTGGTGCTGGAAAAGCAACAGCAGATCAGGCAGCATCTGAGGAGCAGGAGAATCTACATTTCGGGCAAAAGCCCTTCATCAGGAATGTGTGTCTACCTACAGCACATGAACTACACCGGTTCAAGAAAGCAGCTCACCCTCACCTTCTCAAGGGGTAACTACGGGTGGGCAATAAATGCCAGTCCAGTCAGCGATGCCCATTTCCTATGCATAAATGAGAATAAAAAGCTAACTTTAAATATCTCAAAGGGTCAGGTGAGGCAAAACCAATCTGACTCGCTCCACTATCCATTTCTCCTCCTGCAGGCAATGTGTTGATCCTGAATGAGAGCAGACTCAAACTGATTCCTGACAATGGAACAGTCTGTTGTCACACATGCACATGAACAATGACCATTAAGTTAAGGACAGTTGTCAACACTGCCAGAATTATACCGAGCTCATGTCATTGCCTTTGACAGAGCAGTTATTAAGAATGCTATCAACTCTGTTATAAAATATATCTACTTCCTAAAAGAACAGTGAAGTCAGTAGTGCACAAGGCCATTTTGTTCCAGTGAAAAATGAGGATAGCTTACAATTCATTCATAGAAGAGCACCTTGTTTATCTATTCCTCTGTTCCTGGCAGTCAGTGATATGAAAAATTATAACAATAATCTTTTGTTAATATGTACTCAGTTTTAAAATATATTAAACTCACATTTATAATACAACAGATTTTCTTTAAAAGAGACAGTATTATGACTATTTTCTTAGTTCTACATGTGTTGCAATTATTCAGCTGTCAAGTTGTGGTTCATGCAAAGATTGCAAAGTGAAGACAGAGTCCAATCGAGCTGTAAGCTATGATTTAGAACCTTTTAAATCACAGGAATAAAATTGTATGCATTTTTCTTAAACCTTGTCCTTTTGAGATGATCTTCAGTCTGAAATTGATGGATAACAACAACTTATATTTAGGCAGCATTTTTGATATAAAGAAATGTTAGGAGATATTTAGATAGACAACCAAAACCTTAGTCAAAGAGGGAACATTTTAAAGAGTGGCCTAAGGGAGGGAAGAGATTTAGGGAAGTGGAGAGGTTTACGGTTTATATAAGCATGGCTTCCGACAGAGGGAATATTAAAACGGGGGGAGCTAAACATATCAACTGTGCTACAACCTTAGAGAAATTCCATTCAATATCATTATACTGTCCAGACTGTGGATTAATTGGTCTATTTCCATAACATAATCTTGACATGATTCGAAGGTAACCCTGTTCTTGTGATCAGCCATGAACACTTCTTCATTAAAGGTATCAGCTTGCTATCAAGGAAGGAATCCCTGGCTGGTTTTGCTCAAACTCAGATCATTGAGGCTCCCTAACAACTGTCCTTCCTGAGAGCACCTATTACAACCCAGCCAAGGAACCAAACCTGGGTCATTTCATAATCTGAGGCGCAGGAAAATCAATGTTTTGGGCAAAAGCCCTTCATCAGGAATGTTATAATCTTTGCCCGAAACGTCGATTTTCCTGCTTCTCAGATGCTGCCTGACCTGCTGTGCTTTCCCAGCACCACTCTAATCTTGACTCTGATCTTCAGCCATCTGCAGGGCCCACATCTGCCTCATTTCATAATCTGCCAGATTCAGTAACTGCATGTACCTTCATTGTCGTGGTTACATAGTTGCTTATACTTGTTTAAGAAAAGGAAGAAATTTCTGTTCCACTTTTCCCAAACTCAGAATGTCACAAAGTGATTTGCAGTCAGTGAAATGACTTACATCTTGGTGGCAGAGATCATGGGTTTGGAAGATAGTGCTGAATTGGTTTGATTTCTTGTCACGTGCACCTAAGTACAGTGAGAAGCTTTATTCTGTGAGCAGTCTAGGAAGATCACTGTAAGCAAGGACATACAGATCATAGAGTGAAAAAAAACTTGGACAGAGTAAGGCAGACAGGTTATACCACACAGGATGTGCACTAGGCCAGGTCAACATTAACAAATTTCAGCATTATTTGAACATTAGTAATTTTTACATATTTAGAATTTAAGTTTGTAAGTGTAGAACAGTTATAAGAAATGTTAGAGTTAGAGCTGCTGTAGGGAGCTCAAAAGGACAGATCAGGTGTTGAGGAGCTGAAAAATGTGTTGCTGGAAAAGAGTAGCAGGTCAGGCAGCATCCAAAGAGCAGGAGAATCGACGTTTCTGGCATAAGCCCTTCTTCAGGAATGCTTATGCCCGAAACGTTGATTCTCCTGCTCCTTGGATGCTGCCTGACCTGCTGTGCTTTTCCAGCAACACATTGTTCAGCTCTGATCTCCAGCATCTGCAATCCTCACTTTCACCTTTCTTCTCAGGTGTTGAGGAGCCTTGGTGAGTTGCTACAGTACATCTTGCAGATGAAATAGATGTTTTCTAACCAACCAGTGTCAAAACATTAGGGCACACCTCTGAATCAGGTGGGAATTGAACCCAGCTCACAGGTATGGACACTACCCCAGCACCACAAGAGCCCTTTGTAGGTGGCATATGTTGCTGTTAATATTGCAAAGCAGAAAGTAAGGTGCCTTTTCTGTAACCATGAATTTGGGTTCATGGAGACTGACATGAAGGAGACAGGAGAATGAACAGGGTGTGGTCGGTCAACAAGACACTGGGGAAAGTAACCTCCCTATATTGACTGGCCATTGACTAGTTGAGCAGGCCTCTGTATTAGAGGTTTAGGATTGCTTAAGTCTAAATATAAGAAATAACACAGATTTCCCCTATCACTTAGTGAAAGGTAAAAGCGTGGGCTACCTACAGTCAAAATTGCTCTTACTACAGCAACCATCCGCAACCTATTAGCAAGATCAGAATAATCTGTCTTTGTAATGTTTAAATGAGTATAGGTATTCGTATTTCCCAGCTCCAGTTTTAAGGTGTCATTTGTTGCCCTTGGAAGATGAGCCATTTTCTTGAGTGCAGTTAAGTCAGTAGATTGCTTGGGTATGAAGTCATATATAGGCCTGACCAGCACTGTTACTAGCACCAGCCTAATCAACTGCATTAAATTCCCTAGCAATCATGGTGGGATTTGAAATTGTTGTTGGATCATTAGTTCAGGCCTTTGATCACTAGTCCAGTTACAGACAGTATCCAGGCTTGGGCTGATAAGTGGCAAATAACATTCACATCACACAATTACCAGGCAATGACCATCTCTAATAAGAGACTATCTAACCAGTTAGACTGAAGAAGCTTGAGCAGTGACTGAATAGAGACATCCAAGATAATCAGAGATTAGATAGGGTGGACAGTGAGAGCCTTTTTCCTCGGATGGATGGCTAGCACGAGGGTCATAGCCTTAAATTGAGGGGTGATAGATATAGGACAGATGTCAGAGGTAGTTTCTTTACTCAGAGAGTAGTAGGGGCGTGGAACTCCCTGCCTGCAACAGTAGCAGACTCACTAATTTTATGGGCATTTACACTGTCATTGGATAAACATATGGATGAGAATGGAATAGTGTCAAATAGATGGGCTTCAGATTGGTTACACAGGTCGGCACAACATTGAGGGCCAAAGGGTCTGTACTGCACTGGAATGTTCTATGTTTTAACCACGGCATCTTACCATTTGACCATGACTGAATCCCCTACAGTTAGCATCCTACGGGTAACCATTTACCAGAAACTGAACATGACTAGCCATATAAATGCAGCAGCTACAACAGAAAGTCAGAGACTGCAACGAGCAATTCACCTCCTGATTCCTCAAAACCTATCCCACTTGCTACAAAGCACAGGTCAAGAGTGTGATGGGATCTTCCTGACTTGCCTGGGTGAATGCTGCCCCAATAACTGAAGACATCTTGACACCATCCAACACAAAGCAGCCCACTTAATTTACACCTCCAACCTCCATTCCTTTCACCAGCAAAACACAGGGTTAACACTCTGTCCTGTCTACATGATGCACTCCAATAACTGACCAAGGTTTCCCCAACAACAACTTCCAAACCTGGTTCCTCTACCAGCCAGAAAGACCAGAACAGTTGGCACATGGGAACACCAAAGCCTGCAAGTTCCCCTCTGAGCTTTACACCTCATCCTGACTTGGAAATATATCGCTATTCCTTCAGTATCACTGCCTCAAAGTCCAGTAAGTCCCTGCCTAACAGCACTATGAGATTCCCTGCACCACACTGACTGCAGTGGTACAAATGCAGTTCGCCATGGCTTTCTCTCGGGCAATTAGGGATGGGACATCAATATTGGCTTGGACAGCCACACTCACATCCCAAGGATGAATAAAGAAACTTAAGCACCTTGCCACTGGACACAATTGTTGTTCAAAATAGTTTCCAAATATTTTGCTGCCAGTATTAGTCTCACAGACGACATACTCTCTCTGTTGTCACCTTCAGAGCCTTCTGCCATTTCATTTATGAAACATCATGACCTAACCAATTATTTTTTGGAATCACTGACATTTCCAAGATGCTGTATTCCCTCGTTGCAGAAACACAACTAATCGGATGACATAATGTGGGTTAATTTCCAATTGAAAGCCCCAGCCAAGGCCCAGAATTTGGACGAGCCCTTGACTGATGCCAATGAACAAGATCACCCTCAGACCATAAGACATAGGAGCAGAAATTAGGCATTCAGCCCATCGAGTCTGCTCCGCCATTCAATCATGGCTGATAAGTTTCTCAAGGAGAAAGTGAGGACTGCTGACATTGGAGATCAAGGTCGAGAGTGTGGTGCTGGAAAAGCACAGCAGGTCAGGCAGCATCCGAGGAGCAGAAGAATCAACATTTCTGGCATAAGCCTGTAATCAGGAATCATGCCCAAAACATCGATTCTCCCGCTCTTCGGATGCTGCCTGACCTACTGTGCTTTTCCAGCACCACTCCCTTGACTCCGACAAGTTTCTCAACCCCATTTTCCCACTTTCTCTTTGTAACCTTTGATTGCCTTAACAAAGAAGAACCTATCTATCTCAGTCTTAAATATACGCAATGACAAATACTTGTGCTTTAAGTGAGTGAATAATAAACAAGCACAAAATACTCACGGTACCTGGACAGGAAATATAATATAAAGCTTGTAGATTTGAAACGTGGATAATTCATTAATAAAACATGCAAACTCTGTGTCCATCATAGATTAGACAATGCTGTCATTAAACAGTGTATGGTTGTACCAAACAACGTCTGTCTGTGCTACTTATAATCCCTTCCTTTCTTCATCAAGTCTGCTGGGTCAAAATCCCTCCTTAAGGGCATTATGGGTCAACCCACACGGGTTGCAGCGAGTCAAGGAGGCAGCTCACCCCCACCATCTCAAGCAGCAGTTAGGGGTGGGCAACAAATGCTGGCCATCTCATGAGCGAATACATTTTTTGAAGAAGTCTTTAAGAGTTGTTCCACTGTCTTCCCTTGATTTTAAGACTGGCGATAAACCATGTTAGACAGCAAGTGACACTTTATGCCTGAATTTGCATGCAGGAAAATCCTCACAACTCACAAAGTCTGGAAATGATGGACCTCTCGTGAGCAAAATAAACGCATCGATACCAGAACAATAGCCTCTGTTTGTAGCACCGTCTACTCTAGACAAGCCTGTCTGGTGCTGATAATACTAGCAACTTAAAATGTTTATTCACAAATCAGTCCTGAAAGTGGGGTTGTGGAGATCCACATTAAGATTCAAAATGCAATCTTAAAAGAAACCCTTGTCCAATGAATGAGATCAGTGCTTTTCTGCATATGGCTCCAGAGATCCTGGATGAATGGGATAATACTCCTTAAAAATCACACAACACCAGGTTATAGTCCAACAGGTTTAATTGGAAGCACTAGCTTTTGGAGCGCTGTTCCTTCAGCAGGTGGTTGTGTAGCGCTCCAGAAGCTAGTGCTTCCAATTAAACCTGTTGGACGATAACCTAGTGTTGTGTGATTTTTAACTTTGTACACCCCAGTCCAACACCAGCATCTCCAAATCATAATACTGTAGCACCAATAAATAAACCAGCTTCACTTAGAAATCTAGAAAAGAAATGGCAAAGCATAAAGCTTCAGGAGTGAACATAGGGAGCAAGGTATTGACTGAATGGGGTGGTGAGATATTCCTGTCTCGAAGCTGGAGATAATGGTTTGAGTCCCACTGGTAATTAGAAGGGACAGGCTTGCATTGTTGTGTTGTTGATCAGGTCTAATAGTCTAATCACTAATCAGAGATTGATTAACTCTGTGAGTTAAGTTATTGGAACAGTAAAGCACATTTTAAGTTACGAAGCAGACAGTACAGCGACAGCGCAAAAAACATCATTTTCTCAGTTCACTTCACTTCCAAAAAAGAATCACATTGGACGTAAAATGTCCGCTCTGTTTCTCTCTTCACAGATGATGCCAGACCTGTTGAGTTTCTCAAGCTTTCTGCTTTTATTTCAGCAAAGCCACTGACTTCTATTTGTGCAGCTTAGACCAACAGGCGGGGCAGAGTCCCAATAGTGACGGCCTCGTGGTATTATCGCTGGACTGTTAATTTGGAGACTCAGGTAATGTTCTTGGGGGCCTGGTTTGAAGATGGTGGAATTTGAATTGAATAAAGGTCTGGAGTTAAGAGTATAACCATAAAACCATTGTTGAGTTTTGTAAAAACCCATCTGGTTCAATAGTATCTGTTAAGGTCTACATGTGACTCCAGACTGACAGCAAAGAGGTTGACTGCTCTCTGGGCAATAGCCAGCAATGCCCTCGTCCTGTTAATGAGTAAATAAAAGAACGTGTATAAAGACAGCCCATGGATTCCTTAAAGATAAACTCCCTTGAAGGTAAAGCACACATACAACTGCATAACAGCAAGAAAATTCCAGATAATTCACCAAAGTGACCTGAATAGATCATTTAAATGTCTACCCACCTTGCAGCATTCAAAATGGCCCTGTGATGGATGGATACAGAATAGCAAACAGCTACTGTCATCAGGATTGGGAAGTTGCCAAACAGAGCACCTCTGTCCCGCTACAAACCCCCACCCATGCTACACACAATCCAATGAAATTTCACCCCGCTCTCTCCAATCACTGGGTTTCTGAGAGGACGGACAAGACAGGGAGCGAGGAACGGTACAAATATGCCAATTTCACCCTGTAGCCTGTCGCTTCCCATGTAAGAGCTATATGGATGGCTGGATGGCAGGGTGGCAGGATGGCAGGCTGGCAGGGTGTCTCCATGATTGGCACTGCTGCCCCACAGCATCAAGGACCCATGTTTGATTCCATCCTTGGCAACTGTCTGTGTGGAGTCTGTACATTCCTCCCCACAGTCACAAAGATGTGCAGGTTAGGGTGGATGAGGGTGCAAAATTGCCCATAGTGTCCAGGGGTATGTAGACTAGTTGGATTAGCCAGGGTTACAGGGATTGGACTCAATGGGCTGAATGGCCTGCTTCCACACTGTAGGCATTCTATGAAGAAAGTGAGAGCATCATTAAACCAATCCACCTGACTTTTTGTCGAACACACCCACATTTTTAAAACAAACTTGTGAAAACCAAATCAAGCAGCAACTTTCTTTAAAGAAAATATTCTGTTTTAAAATCTTCACAATGGTAGTTGATTCTGTATTCCTAATGCATCACAGAAAACACTGATTTTAAATACTATGCTATTAAATTTAATTGTTTCACATGTCACTAATCTTATTTATTTGATTAGGTACTCAGGCTGATCATTGAAATGCACCAGCGATTAAACGCTACTCCAGGAGAAGTCATCATTAAGTTGCCTAACCACCTTGACCTGGGGTTCGGCTGTAGGAGGGATGATGCTGGTAACTCTGTGATTTCCAGCACTCTGCGTAGGTGGGGGGTGGAGGTGAATCCTGATGCAGTTCCTTTATTTTTCTGCTGTTGACCTCTTGCCTGTTGCCCCCACAAAAACCACAGCCATTCGTTTTAGAAAGAGATCACACACCAACAGCTCATTGAAGGCAGGAGTGAATTTGGGGAGAAACGTTCTGTTAAATGAGGCAGTAATTATAAGGCAATTTCATGTATTTGTACCATAAATAATCAACTCTGTGTGGAGAATAGTGAGGAATCTATGTAGACAGCCTGTGAGGGAACACATTTGTGAGGGACCACACCTGATCTTCTCACCATTCAAACTAATGGAAGTAAAATCAGGGACTGCTGATTCCTGAGCACTCAGTCTGACCTACCTGATAATCCATAAAGTGCTGGAAGCAAAAAGGAACATACAGCCAGTACTTCAGAAACAGCATTTACAATGTTGGTGCGGTAATCATGTCACAGCCAAAACACGTTTTAAAAGTTTGCGCTGCAGAATTGTGTTTCAGTGAATCTATGCTGACGAAATGTGTGTCGTTGGTTCAGGAGACACTGTAGTTAGTGTCATAGACAGTGCCCTCTGCAGCTTAAAGCCTGGGTCAAAAAGAATGAAGCCAGCCTCATGCTAGGGCCACTGACATCCCCTCAGGTGGGCTGAGTGAACTGGGCAGGCACTAACAATACAGGTAGGACTAGGAAAGAGGCCCTGTTCAGGGAGCACAAACAGCCAGAACTAAATTACCAAGCAAAACCACAAAGATAATAGTCTCTGGATAATGACCTGAGCAAATTGGCATAGGGTAAATAAGATCAGAGAGGTGAATATGTGGCTCAGCGATTGGAATCATGGGGCACAGGCACGGGTTCTGGGGAAATTTAAAGCTGCACCATTGGGATGGTGTTCACCCGGAACACACTGGAATGAATGTCGCGGCCCGTTGTGTAATTTTGGTTTTAAAGATAGCTGTGCCCATAACGAGGGCTGTAGAGAGGGCTAGGTTCATGAGAAAGGAGAATTATAAAAAGTTAAAGGGAAAGAGGAAAGCAATAGTGTGGGATACTGATGTCACTAATGCTAACCAGAGTGCAGTATATATAGAAATAAATATGATTACCATGAGAGGCATGGTTGTGAGATGACCACAATTGAAACAAGAAACTCCAAAAGGAAAGAAGTCATTTATGGCATTGGATTATAAGCTCCTATTTGTAACTACAATGTAGGACATTGTATGAATTAAGAAATAATGAAGTCTAATTACAAAGGTACAGTCAATGCTTATGTTCCTGTGCAATCCTACAATACAGAAAAATCACACTTTAGAAACAGCACATAAAGTGTTGGCAATTTAATCACGTTACAGCCAACACATGTTTTAAAAGTTTGTGCTGTATTATCAATGGCCCAATTTGTCAATCATGTTACAGTGAATTTGTATTAACAAAATGTGTGTTACAACAAAGCAACCTGTACTGAAACTATTGTGAAAAGTTTTATTTTCACATCAGTTGGATAAGTCTATTTGGCAAAGGAAGCCTGGAGATATTTATTCAGGACAGTTTTGTCATGAGACAGGATTAATAGAGCTTCCTCAGAGGAAACACAATTAAACTTCAATAGAATCTCACATTCAGTTTCAGAGTGAGAAATGTGGGTTTAAAATTCCTCTTTTAAACTTAGATAAAAGTAATTAAAAGTAATTAAAAGGAAATAAAGATGGAGTTGGGTGACGTGGACTGTAAAAATAGGATAAAAGGCAAAAAGATAAGATGGGGTAGAAGCAGTGCAGACAGTAAAAGGTAGATTTCATAACTCTCAACAAAAATATATTCCATTGAGAAAGAAAAACTACAAGAAAAAAGCATTAGCTGAGACTAACGAAGAAAGTTAAGGATAGTATCAGATTGAAGCTCCAAGGATCCAACGAGTTGCAACAGGCCAGAAGTTTGGGAACATTTTAGAAATCAGCAATGGATGACTGAAAAAAATAAATTGGAGTGTGAGAAAAAAACTAGCAGGAAATATAAAAATAGACCATAAGAGCTTCTACAACTTATAAGAAGGAGAACAAAAGCAGCGGATATATTCAGTTGCGGGTTGTGGCACCACTGTCCTTGAGAAGGTGATGGTGAGCTGTTTGAGAAGATTGCATCATCAATAAGTCAGTCTATTTAATTAAATCATTGCCATATTTATGTTCATAAAAGGGACTAATATTATGAGGTAGCATGGCAGCTCAGTGGTTAGCACTGCTGCCTCACGGCACCAGGGACCCAGGTTCAATTCCATCCTCAAGGGACTGTCTGTGTGGAGTTTGCATATTCTCCCCATGTCTCTGTAGGTTTCCTCTGGGTGCTCTGGTTTCCCCCCTCAGTCCAAAGATGTACAGGTTAGGCGATTGTCCATACTAAATTGCCCATCGTGTCCAGGGATGTGCAGGCTAAATGAGTCAGCCATGGGAAATGCAGGGATAGTGTGGGGTGGTGGGTCTGGGTGGGATGCTCTTTGGGGGTCGATATGGACTCAATGAGTTGAATGGTCTGATTCCACACTGTAGGGATTCTGTGATTCTACAACAAGGAAAACTAATGGGATTAAAGGCTGACAAGTTACCTATACCAAATCACCCGCATCTTAGAATCTTAAAGGAAGTGGCTGCAGAGATAATGGATGGATTGCTTGTAATCTTCCAAGATTCCCCAGATTCTGCAAACTTTATTCCAGAAAGGAGGAGGAGGGAGACAGAATATGGAAAACTGTAGCTAAGTTGGCCTATCATTTGTTATTAGGAAAATGCTAGAATCTATTTCTAAGGAGTTAATAGCAGGACACTTAGAAAATCATAACACAATTATCAGAGTCGTTATGGTGTTCTGAAAGAAGATCACATTTAATGATTTTATTAGAGCTCTTGCAGATGTAAATAAAGGGAAGTAGTAGGTTTTTGGATTTCCAAATGGCATACAGTTATCGCAGAGAGGTTATCGCAGAAGATGGTGCTGGAGATGATCTATGAGACTGGCTAAAGGATTAGCTAATAGGAAATTACACGTTAGGATAAATGAGTCATTTTAAGGTTGGCACAATGGTAGGGCCCTGGGGACTGTTGTCAAACAAAGAGACCTGGTGAGCAAGTGCATAGTTCCTGGAAACACAGGTAGACAGGGTGGTGATGAAGGTGGTTAGCATGCTCACTTTCATTGGTCACTGTACTGAGTATAGGAGTTGGGACATCATGTTGAGGCTGTACAGGACATTGGTTAGGCCACTTATAGAATACTGCATACAATTCTGGTCACCATTCTATAGGAAAGATGGTGTTCAACCTGAGAAAGAGCAGAAAAGATTTACAAGGATGTTGCTGGGACAGGAGGGTTTGAGCTACAGGGAAAGGCTGAATAGGCTGGGGTTATTTTCCCTGGAGCGTCGGAGGCTGAGGGGTGACCTTATTGAGGTTTACAAATTCATGAGGGGCATGGATAGGGTGATGAGTCAAAGTCTTTTTGCTGAGGTGGGGGGAGTCCAAAACTAGACGGCATAGGTTTACGGTGAGCGGGGAAAGATTTAAAAAGGACCTGAGGGGTAATATTTTCATGCAGAGGATGGTGCGTATTTGGTACAAGCTGCCAGAAGAAGTGATAACAGCAGGTATAATTACAACATTTAATAGACACCTGGATGGGTATACGAATAGGAAGGGTTTAGAGGGATAGGGGCCAAATGTTGGCAAATGGGACTAGGTCAGACTGGGATATCTTGTCAGCGTGGATGAGTCGGACTGAAGGGTCTGTTTCAGTGTTGTATGACTCAATGACTCTTTGACTCTACCACATGGATCATGGCCTCAATGCTCATACAAAGTGACTTGTGGGATGGGGGCATTGCTGGCTGGACAAGGATTTACTGCCCATTGCTGCTTGGCCTTGAGAAGTGGGCGGCACGGTGGCACAGTGGTTAGCACTGCTGCCTCATAGCGCCAGAGACCTGGGTTCAATTCCCGGCTCAGGTGACTGACTGCATGGGTTTCCCCTGGGTGCTCCGGTTTCCTCCCACTTTCCAAGAAAATGTGCAGGTTGGGTGAATTGGTCACGTGAAATTGCCCATAGTGTTAGGTGCAGGGGTAAATGTAGGGGAATGGGTCTGGGTGGGGGCGGGTTGGTGTGGACTTGTTGGGCCTGTTTCCACACTGAGTAATCTAATCTAAAATAAAGGTGGTGGTGAGCTGCTGCAATCCTTGTGCTCTGTTAAATCTTTTAAAGTAATCTGTTTGGAAACAGCTAACACTCTCACAATGTAAGCAGCAGCCAGAGGGTAGAACTGATGACTTTATCACTGTGTGGTTGCATTGTGTTCACATGCAGTTCTAAGC
The DNA here is from genome assembly GCF_020745735.1 of Hemiscyllium ocellatum. NCBI lineage: Eukaryota > Metazoa > Chordata > Chondrichthyes > Orectolobiformes > Hemiscylliidae > Hemiscyllium > Hemiscyllium ocellatum. The sequence goes on from NC_083423.1 coordinate 5,883,602, forward strand.
CTGTGGTCAATCTCATGCCCAAAGCTTTCGAAGGTCCATTATAGTTTCCCCCTTTTACAATTAGTCTGGTTCGGCAGGTTGCTGACAAAACTTTCAGAAGTTCAGAAAAGTGTGTTTGGGTGATATTTCCAAGCTGCTCCTCCATCAATTAATTCTATTTTTTCATGGTGCTTACCATCAACTTACAGTAAAAAATGAGGTCTGCAGATGCTGGAGATCACAGCTGCAAATGTGTTGCTGGTCAAAGCACAGCAGGTTAGGCAGCATCTCAGGAATACCATCAACTTACACATCACAACCAGAAATATTCTCCCTCCACTCAAACCGACCCACTGGAATATGAGCTTCTCAAGGCATCAGAGCCATCAGGAAGATACAAGAAAAATCTCAATTCATTTTGTTTTCCTTCTTTCATGAGATGGGGGTGTCGATGACAAGGCCAGCACTTGTTGCCCGTCCCTCACTGATTTGCACTGAGTGGCTTGCTCAGCCATTCCTGAGCCAACAACACTGCTGTGGGTCTGGAGTCACATGTAGACCAGGCCGGATAAAGACAGCAGATTTCCTTCCCTGAAGGAATTTGTGAACCAGATTGGTCTTCACAAGAATCAATGGTATTTTCACAGCCTTCATCGCTGCTTTATAGATTTATTATCTGAATTCAAATGATGGCACTTGAGCCCATTTCTCTAGATCCTGAGTCCGGGTCTCTGGATTATCCATTCAGTAACATTTCCGCTAGCTACTACCAAATTCATCTGATCAAAACTCTGCAGCTGAAACAGCCAGAAAAGCTTACTGATGTGTCAGGACTGAGTTGCAGTATTACGAATACTCCTTGAGTTGACCCAATCACTGAAAGGATTCATGTTAGGTTAAATGAGTATCAATCACTGTAATTAGCTCGATATCGCTGTTAACCTTTGAGAATGTCTTCTCACTACATTTCACTTGATAAGTTAAATCAGCTGTGAAAATCACCAAGAGTACTCAACCAGTAATTGGATTTAGGAAAATCCCTGGGAATACTGCACATGGATAGACAGAGTCTGAACCAGTGTACTCCTAAAGGGGTATAGTGCTTCTGATCAGATGAGGGGCGGGTCCTTTGCTCAATTCTCCATACCATATGGTGGTGTAATTGTACAATGACATACATAATAAAAACACATTGGGAAAGAAGGGTTTAAATGATTGCTTCATATTTAACACGTGATCTCTGTTTTAAATGGGTGGCCCTGTTTTTTTAAGCAGTGACCCATAGTTCTATGTCCTTCCATAAGAGCAAACATCCAGCATCCAGCCTGATCTCATATGTTATATGTTTCATGATCTTACATGTTTCAGTCAAGTCACCTCTTACAGTCTGTTCCAACATTTAATAAGATCGTTGTGAATCTCCACATTCCTGCCTACCCCTGGATAACCGGTGACCTTCCCTTACTCACTAAGAATTTATCCATCTCATCCTTAAAAATATTCAAGGACTCTGCTCCCACCACCTTTTGAGGAAGAAGGTTCCAAAGTAATTAGAGTTGCAAAGACCCCCGCAAGATCTTTCATGTTTCAATCATGTGACCTCTTACCACTTCAAAACTTCAATGGATACCGCTCTAGCCTGTCCAATCTTTCCTCGAAAGAAGACCCTCACATTCCTGACATGAGTAACTTGGTAAACCTTCTCTGAACTGCCTGCAATGCATCCACATCCTTCCTTAAATAAGGTGACCAACACAATGTCCAATACTCTAGATGGGGTCTCACCAGTGCCCTGTATAACTGAAGCACTACCTCCCAACTTCTGTATGCAGTTCCCTTCACAGTGAATGATGATATTTCGTTAGCTTTTTGATCATTTGCTGTCCCTATATACTAACATTTTGTGATTCATGCACTAGGACATCTACGGTCCCTCTGCATCTGTGAGATCTGCAACCTCGTGCTCTTTAAATAATCAAGTCCTTTTTTATTCTTCCGGCCAAGATGGACAATTTTCTTACATGGCGCTCACCTGACCAAGTCTTTGCCCGCTCACTTAACCTTTCTATTTTTTTTAGCCTCCTTATGTAGTCTTCACAATGTATTTTCCCACCTGTCTGTGTGTCAAGGACAAACATACCTTCCATTCTTCATCAAACTCATTGGCCGGCCAATGTTCTATCCATGCCAATATATTATCCGTTACACCCTTTTCCTTTCTGCTGTAACTTTTGATGTGACACCTTATGAAATGCCTTTTGGAAAAGTAAGAACAGTGCATTCACTGGTTATTCTTTTACCGCAGTAGATTTTACGTCCTCAAAGAACTCTAATAGATGGGTTAAACAAAATTTCCCTTTCAATAAACTATGCTGAATCAGCCTGATTACCTTAGATTTATCCAACTGCCCTGCTATAACTTCTGAAATAATATTTTCTCTCAGTTTCCCTGTGACAGATGTTAACGGAATGGGCCTGGTTTCTACCTTCCCCCATTTTTAAATAAGGATTAGATTTGCTTTTTTTCTAATCAAATGGAAACATTCTTGAACCAAGAGAGTTTTGGAACATTGAAACCAATGCATCAACTATCTCAGTAGTAGCTCTTGGCAGCCCCATTTCTATTAATTTATTCACTACCACTTCTCCAGTGAACGCGTTTTCCCCCAGTCCCTACATTTATTTATTTATTTATCTACTTCCCGATTTATTGCTGCTTCGGGGATGTTATTGTACTCTCTATAATGAAGACAGGTGCAAAATAACTGTTCGATTCACTTGTATCATTTCTCACTTCTAATTGTTTCCATGTCTTGGTTTCCTGAATGTATATCATTCCTTTCGATTGCACTAGTATGATAATGAATTAGCAGAGTCAATGCCCCAGTTTTTCCCTTGTTTCTTGTCATTCCTGAATGCCCTATATCCTTCAAGATTCATTTCCCAACATATGTGCTTTCCAAACGTCACTACAATAATTAAAAATCAGAAAAACCGGGCTAAAATGTCAAATGACATCTTCCCACACCATTGAAGGTATCAACATTTTCCCAACTCTGCGTCATCGAACCATATGACCTTCCACCACCAATTATTCAATCCAATCATCTATCTCCCCTAACTCCAAGATTTTCATAAACAAAAAGTGTTCAAGGAAAATTAAAAGAAAACTATTCTTTTAACATTTCTACAATACTTCTACCTTGGTTCCTCGCAATAATGTCTATTGCATCCCAGGACAATTCTGGATGGTGCTCTTTGCAGAGAAGTTTTTTCCTCTTCCAATGTACCAAAAAAATGTTCAAATGAGTTGATTCTTTGACATTAGGCGAATTCAGTATGCCAGGAGCAGTGTTCCCAGCTGCTGGGTAGTATTGTACACTAGGTGTCAGTAGGTAATGGGCATAGTCCATGAGGGGCTGTGGGCATCTTTCTATCAGAAAATATAACAACATAGGAGCAGGGTTAAGTTGTTCAGCCCCTTGAGTTTGTTCCATGATTCAATGGGATCTGTGGCCTAACTCTATTTATCTAACTTTGGCCCATTTCCCCTAATACCTTTGCTCAACAATAAATATATCTATCTCAGATTTAAAAATTAACAACTGATGCCGCATCCCCTGCCGTTTGTGGAAGAGAGCTCCAAACCTCACCCACCCTGTGTGTGTAGAAGTGCTTCCTAACATCTCTCCTCAATGGTCTGGCCCTCATTCTCAGACCAAGCCCTTCATTATAGAATCCCCAGTCAGTGGAAATAGTTTATCTTTCTCGACTTTGTCGTTTCCTCTTAATATCTTGAAGATAATATCGAGAGACTGGAGGGAAGAGTTGACAATATAGTTTTTTTACGGGGTACCACTCCACATTATATAGAAGGCAAGGCCAAAATAGGAATTGAAGCAGAGCTTACGCTGAACCATAGATTACCTATAGAAGCCAACCAGCTTTTACTAGACTAGGTTGCACTGCTGTTCAAAAGCTAACATCACCATCTCCTGCCTGAGTAGACACTTCCACTGTGATCTCCTTTCCCCCAGAGAGTCTCCAACTGGGAGTAACTCGTGGCACTCTGGAGCATTCATTTCAAAGTGAGTTTCAGCTTCATACCAGCTTGGAAACAGTTACTTGAAAACTAGAGGTTGCAAAAAATAAAGGATAAAGGGGATTTACAGGAAAACAACAGGCATTTTTACATTAATATCACAGTGCAATTATGTCTTATTCTCATAATAAAGACAACTGAAAAATGTAGAAACAATGACATGAGTAAACCATTCACTCCAAACATCACTCCTCTTTGGTAAAGTGACCATTGTTACAGCCCAAAATAAACTTGCTAATCCTCTGATATCATCACAGAGTCTCCAGGAATTAATTCCCAGCGCACGGTTATACAAAACCCAAGAGAGACATGGCAGTGACATTGCAAAAATAAATCACAATTTTTGTCATTGATTAGTTGTAATATATTGGTTATGGGACAAACAGGCTGTTTGATGGATGCTTAATCATCTCCAATCATAAATAAGATTCTAATGAAGAGTCACTGGACTTGAAACATTAACCCTGTTTTCTCTCTTCGCAGATGCTGCCAAACCTGCCAAGTTTCTCCAGCAACTGCTGTTTTTGCTTCAGATTGTCAACATCTGCAGTTCTTTGCCTTATTTATTAATAAAGTTCTGTTTGTTCTCCAATTGATGATGGAAGATCTTCACTGTGAAGGCAGTTACAACGCAGGAGAAGACCAATCAGCCCACTGAGACAATACCAGCTCTCTGCAAGTGTAACTCAGCTAGTCGCACTCCTCTACCCTTTCCCCCGAAAACCCCCACTCCTTTCCCCTTTGTGTACTTATCCACTTGCTTTTGGAAGCAGCGTTTGAATCAGCCCCCTGCTACACTCTCAGACAGAAACTCTCAGTGCAGTGGATGGAATTCTCCTCATGTTGCCTTTGTTCTTTGGCCCATTACTTTGAACCTGTATCTTCTAGTTTGTGATCCTTCTGCCAATGGGTCAGTTTCTCTCTATTTACTACTACTAGAGCCCTCGTGACTTTGAACTCTTGATCAAATTTTGTCCCAACCTTTCCTGCTGTAGGAAGGGAATGAAGCCAGTTTCTCTGATAATTCCACACAATTGAAGACCCTTGGATGACCAAAGGTAGGATGGGGGCAGGTGACATAGCCACCAGGAATGCACCCAACCAAAATTGGCAATGACACCCAATGGTTTCTGGGAATTTCTGAAGCTGCTGATTGGTTTAGTCAGCTCTATTCAGTTCTGAAACTTTACTGTAATGTCGATAGATTTATCAACCGTTGCCCATTTTTACTTACAAATTTGCTACTACGTTAATTAGATTCATTGTTTACTTTACTGTCAGATCTAAAATTGTGTTCACCCAGGCAATTATTGTATGTGTTAGCTAGTCAAAAAAGATTTCATCGTTGCAAACTGCGTAATGTTCCAAACACTGGAAAATATTATATTGAGTCAGTCTCATACTCACAGCTGCATCACAAGGTATAAGTGATTTGGACTCTCGTAAATGTCCTCCAGGGCCACAATGTTCTCGTGTTTTATTCTGGAAGCAAGAAGATAGCAGAATAAATGCTCAGCTCTGATTACAAAAACAAACACTTCAATTTGAGACCAGGGCCAGCCTCTGATCTACCAGCACATTCCGGAAAAATGTACCATCAACACATTGCTGTTCTAAGGCTGAGGGAATCCCATTGAGGAATTTTTTTGTTTAAAAAAAAACATTTAAAAGCTTATCACAGTTCCTTTCCAAGCAAGAAGATCATACTTGCTGACCATTCTGTGCTACAGTGGGACATTAGAGTTCCTACAGGCCATGTGTTGGCAAATGGGACTAGATTAATTTAGGATATGTGGTTGGCATGGATACTTTAGACCGAGGGGTCTGGTTCCATGCTGGATGACTCTATGTGTCTATCAGCAGATTGGGAGGGCCAACCAATGTGTCTGCTTTTGTGACTGAAAGTTTCTGAAAGGTTACAGAAATCATCTCCCTAAAATAAACTTGAGAATACACCTCCTCTAAATTGTTGACAGTCCCCCCCTGCATATCTAAAGCTCCTGTGAGGTAACAGCGACATGGAGAGGGAAAGCAGCAAGCATTGCGAAGAGGCCATGTGGTGGAAAATGGGATTAGAATGGTCAGGTGGTTGCTTTTGATCAGCACAGACTTGATGGGCTGAAGAGTCTTTTCCAGTGCTATCGACCTCAATGACTGTAAGGAGCCCAGATCATTTGGTTGATTCAAGAATTGAGAAGGTTGCTTTATGAGGAGGGATTGAATAGACAGGGACTGTACTCATTGGAATGTAGAAGAATGAGGCGGGATCTTATGGAATCATATAAAATCATTAAGGCAATAGATAGGATGGAAGCAAGGAGATTGTTTCCACTGGCAGGAGGAACTAGAACTAGCCTCTAGGGTATAGCCTCAAAATAAGGGAGAGCAGATTTAGGACTGAGCTGAAGAGGAACTTCTTACCCAAAGGGTTGTGAATCTGTGGAATTCCCAGCCCAGTGAAGCAGTTGAGGCTGCCTTGTTGAATGTATTTAAGGCAAAGATAGATTCTTGAACAGTAAAGGAAATCCGGGTTATGGTGCTCGGGCGGATTAGTGGAAAAAGTGAGGACTGTAGATTCTGGAGATCAGAGTCTAGATTAGAGTGGTGCTGGAAAAGCACAGTGGGGTCAGGCAGCATCTGAGGAGCAGGAAAATTGACGTTTTGGGCAAAAGCCCTTCATCAGGAATGAAGGCAGGGAGCCTCTTATCTCTCCACCCAGGAGGCTCCCTGCCTTTATTCTGGATGAAGGGCTTTTGCCCAAAACGTTGATTTTCATGCTCCTTGGATGCTGCCCGGCCTGCTGTGCTTTTTCAGCACCACCCTAATCTAGAGCGGATTAGTAGAGTTGAGTTTGTGAAAAGATTAGCCAGGATCTTAGTGAATGAGGGAGAAGGCTCAATGGACCAAATGGCCTATTCCTGTTCCTGCTTATTATGTTCTTGTCAGAGTTTGTTGGAAAGGCAAAGCTGTAAGTCTGTGAAGAAGGGATCGGGACAAGGTGTTCCAGTTTCCGATGGTACAGGGGGAGATGCTGGGAGTGGTGAACCTACAGATGGATGGGGAAGACAGGTTCAGGGCAGTCCTTCAGTTAGAAAGGGGGAAGGATAGAAGGTCGATTTTCCTTTCTGGGAGATTGTCCTGGTAACATTAAGATATTTTGCTGATAAAATGCTTCAAATTATCCAACAATTGCTATCAAAGAATTGAATAAAACAACTCTGGGGGAGGTTTGCTGAAAATTTGATAATTTGAATTAACCAACTTTGATTGAATCAGCAGCTCCCCTCTGTTTCCCATAGGGCATGTGGTAATGACTCATCATCATCAAAAGATACAGAAATAAACTTCTGGGTGGTGGGAGCTGGAGTAGAGAGATAGCATCCCATCAACCCCCCCACCCACCCAGCACCCCCACTTAGAAAATGTATCTTGAACATTCCAGACATTTACTGCTCATCATTTTTGAGGCTTTGGAATCTATTTTCCCTCGAAAGAAACAAAGGAATGTTGGTCAGAGCTGTATCGTATGTTAATACCTTTGTGTGTTGCGATATCAATGGGACTACTTATTGTTACATTTCATTCCACACCCAATGATGAATGACCACTTTTGTGGAAGGTTTGTTGATCTTTTTGAAATCGCTGTTTAGTTTTTCTCTGGCTGGTTTTTCACTTTCAGCACATTCGATGTTGGGCTTCAGACACCAACAATATTAAAGCCCTGATTGTTTGTACACTTAGCAATGCTTTATCATTGAGTGAGTGACACTCTACAAGCCACTTTTTACATGCAAATCAGATTCAGAAGATACAAGATTGCAATCTTTTCCACAAGACCTTAAAATTGAGAGAATCCACCTCAAGAGAATGAGAAATACATCTGATTTGTGGCATTTGATGATGTATCAGTTAAGCTACGCCTAATGACAGTGTTTTTTCAACAGAATTATTATTGCTGGTATATATCAAGAAAGCCTTCATAGATAGAAGATAGAACATAGAACAGTGCGGCACAGTACAGGCCCATCAGCCCTCAATATTGTGCCGACCTTTTATCTTACTCTAAGATCAAACTAACCTACATACCCATCATTGTACCATCATCCATGTGCCTATTCAAGAGTCGCTTAAATGTTCCTAATGTCTCTGAGTCTACCATCACTGCTAGTAATGCATTCCATGCATTCACCATTCTCTGTGTAAAGAATATCTGACATCTCCAATTACCTTAAAATTATGCCCCCTTCTGATTGACATATCCACTCTGGGAAAAAGTCTCTGACTATTCACTCTATCTATGCCTCTCATCATCTTGTACACCTCTATCAAGTTGCCTCTCATCCTTCTTCACTCCAATGAGAAAAGCCTCAGCTCCCTCAATCTTTCTTCATAAGACATGCCCTTCAGTCCAGGTAGCATCCTGGTAAATCTCCTCTGCATCCTCTCTAAAGCTTTCACATCCTTCCTATAATGAGGCGACCAGAATTGAACCCAACATTCCAAGTGTGGTCGATAGAGCTGCAGCATAACCGCGCTGCCCACATGCAGTCATAACCATTACGAGGACCATGTCGAAGAATGAATGCATCTCTCTGTGCAGTTCATTGAATGTGAGGTACCCAGTATAGGGCAATGACCTGCCCAGCAGTGCCCTTTATAAGGCAGACCCACTGCATGGTTATGTTCATGCCCGGGTGTCCTTGGAGAGGGAGCGTGCAGTGTCCACCACAACCCTCGGTGTCTTTAGAGGGAGGCAGGCATCAGGCTGGGGAGGGGGAGGGGGGTGGAGCAGTACTTCATTTCTTTCTCCAACTCCATGTTGATTTAGCCCCTTCCCTCACTCCCTACCTCCCCCTCACTTTACGATGGTTCGCCTTGCCCATAATGGGCTTTGCTCGTGTGTATTTGAATTGACTATCCAGGTGTTCACTGTGGCAGTTAGCAGTTTAGAGAACACAAAGAGGACTCACGGTGATTGGGTGTTGGGAGGGCGGTTCCGCTGTCTGTAAGACAACTTCTGGATAAAGAAAGAGAAAAAAAAGGAGAGAAACCAAAAAGGTTTGGATCTGCAGAACTGTCTGTCCCAGGCGAGGACTAGACTACATACACCATTTCTTTGGTCATTCGTGGGATGATGGTGTCTCTGGCTAAGCTAGCACCTATTCTCCACTCTTACTTATAAACAGTTAGCTACATTGCTCTGTGTCTGGAGTCACGTGTAGACCAGACCAGGTAAAGATGACAGTTTCTTTCCCTAAAGGGCATTAATGAACCAGGCAGGTTATTCTGACAATTAACAACAGATTCAGGGTCAACATTAGACTCATAATTCCAGATTCTTTAAATGAATTCAAATTCTACCACAGTGCGCTTCAAACCCAGGTCTCTGGAATTTCCCTGGTCCCCAAAGACATTATCTGGATCTCTGGATTATCGGTCCAGCAATAACACCCCAACACCATTGCCTCAGCTAACCTTGAGCAATGGCTGCAGGCAGATGTTCAACAATAAATAATGTTCTCTTCCGGTTGACTATGCTGAGTTATTACACATGGCAATCAGCTGTAAATTATAGCCAAACACACAGCTCAAACAATGCCAAAAGCATCGGTATTCAAATTTCATTCTGTTGATGGAAGCTGCGTGAAGTTATCATTCATTAGTAGAAATGTCATCAGCTATGGTGACAAGGGGAGGTGATGGTTTAATGGAATAATGGCTAAATTTATTAGTCTTGAGATCCAGGCAGTGTTCTGGGGACCTGGGTTCAAATCTCACTGTGATAGATGGTGGAATTTGATATCTAAATTTTAAAAATATGGAATTAAGAGTGTAATAATGACTATGAGACAATTGTTAATTGTCAGGGAAAAATTCATCTGCTTCACTGGTATTCTTTAGGGAAGGAAATCTGCCATCCTTACCTGGTCTGGCCTACATGTGACTACAGACCCACAGCATGAGGTGGCTCTTAACTGCCCTCTGGGTAATTAGGGCTGGATAATAAATACTGGCCTAGCCAGGGAATGAATAACACAAGAACTAAAGCATCGCCTCAGTGTCAATAGACAGACTTTCATCCCAAGAAAATGATGTAGCCAAGAGTCACTGGCAGCAGCTCACTGACTGTTGAATTGCAATGTAAATAGATTATGTCAGTCTGTAACTGCCAATAACACCGATACAGCTTGTAATATTCTCTGGTCTCGGGTCCTTGTCTCCACCTGTCTCTGACTTAGAGAATAAAGGTCAATCTTCTGACAGCTGTGGCTAATGTGTTCCTTCCTGTATTGCAGTGTAAGGGGAATCTTCACACATTCTCAACACATTGAGGCTGCAATTTCCAGCCAGGCTTCCATTTAATCTCTATTATTAAAAAGGGAACTGCAATCAGAACAACTAAAGTGTGCTGCAAAACTTACCAACAGGCAGGCTATTTCCAGCTGCCACAGGCAGTAATGCTACTTGACTCTATCCTTTCCTTGAGTCATAGAGCCCTACAGCGTGGAGACAGGCCCTTTGACCCAAACTGGTTCACACCAACCAAAATGTCCATCCACTCTAACCCCATTTCCCTGCACTTGGACCATATCCTTCTAATCCTTTCCTATCCATGTATTTGTCCAAATGCCTATTAAATGTTGTTAATGTACCCACCTCAACCACTTCCACTGGCAGCTCATTCCATATGCGTACCACCCTCTGTGTAAAAATGTTGCCCCTCAGGTTCCCTTTTATTCTTTCCCTGTTAACCTTAAGTTGATGCCCTCTAATCCTTGAATCTCCAAGCCTGGGAAAAGGACAGAGTGCATTCACCCTATCCATGTCCCTCATGATCTTATACACGTCTATAAGATCCCACCTCAGTCTCCCATGCTCTAAAGATAAAAATCCCAGCTTGTCCAACCTCTCCCTATAACTCAGACTCTTGAGTCCTGGCAACATCCTTGTAAATTTCTTCTGCAGTGTAATCTAACTTTGTTTTCTCTATTTCTCTACTTTGTATTGAGTATTTTTACCGAGGTATTTTTTACCTAAGATGGTGCTATGAGGGATGACATTGTAAACTTTTCACTGTACTGCTGTACTTCTGTACATGACAATAAATCTAATTCTAATTCTAACGAAGTTTATGTGAAAAAGTTGTATATTTCTGAGGTTATACCGATCGGGGATGATTGAATACAGTTTCTCCTGAAACCAAAGGCTGAGGCGTGACATGATGGAGTTCTTTCTAAATGTAGAGAAGGTTTGACTGGGTAGACTTAGAAAAGACCTTCTTCCTGGCCAGAGAACTTGGCATCAATATATACTGTAAGGTCATGCCAGCTTGCTTAGCTATGCCAGCTGCTGTTCATGGTTAAGATTCCTGTGTAGGAAATTGCAGAGGCTACTTGGGAGGGGATCGTCACTGCCTGCTCTAACTACAACCCTGGACTATTGTAAACCAAAAGCAAGTTAATGGTTTCCAATGTGTCTTCTTTGCTGTAAGACCCAGTCTATACAGAACTCCATTCATGCTGCAGGTGGCTTGGAGCCACGTGCTCTCTGACACATTCTAGATTCAGTCACTCTTACAGAAAGGACTCTTTGACCTTTCACTACACTGCATGGCAAAAAGAAATTGGTATATTTCTTGAACTGTCCGAGAGGTGGTTAGAAGAGAGGAGATGACTCTCCCAGGCAAAACAGCATTCCATTACAATGATGAGAGCTGGCCAACTTGGGCAAGGTAGGAGAAAACTCAAACAGTGATTAGGGATAGTTTTGTGAAGGGTAGGTCATGCTTCAAAAACCTTACTGCATTCTGTGAGAAGGTGACCAAACAGGTGGATGAGGGTAAAGTGGTTGATGTGGTGTATATGGATGTAAGTAAGGCGTGTGATAAGTTTCCCATGATAGGCTATTGCACAAAATACAGAGGCATGGGATTGAGGATGACTTAGCGGTTTGGATCAGAAATTGGCTAGCTGAAAGAAGACAGATGGTGGTGGTTGATGGAAAATGTTCATCCTGGAGTTCAGTTACTAGTGGGGCACCGCAAGGATCTGTTTGGGGGCCACTGTTGTTTGCCGTTTTTATAAAAGCCATTTTGATAAGTGACCTAGATATGGGCATAGAAGGATGGATTAGTAAATTTGCGGACAATACTAAGATTGGTAGAGTTGTGGATAGTGATGAAGGACGTTGTAAGTTACAGAGGGACATAGATAAGCTGCAGAGCGGAGCTGAGAGGTGGCAAATGGAGTTTAATGCAGAAAAGTGTGAAGTGATTCACTTTGGAAGGAGTGAAAAGAATGCAGAGTACTGGGCTAATGGTAGGATTCTTGGTAGTGTAGATGAGCAGAGAGATCTCAGTGCCCAGGTACATAGATCTTTGAAAGTTGCCACCTGGGCTGAGAGGGTTGTTAAGAAGGCAAACGTTGTGTTAGGCAAACACTGTGTTAGCTTTTATTGGTAGAGGGATTGAGTTTCAGAACCATAAGATCATGCTGCAGCTGTACAAACCTCTGGTGTGGCCACACTTGGAGTATTGTGTACAGCTCTGGTCACCTCATTATAGGAAGGATGAGGAAGCTTTGGAAAGGGTTCAGAGGAGATTTACTAGGATGTTGCCTGGTATGGAGGGGCAGTCTTACGAGGAAAGGCTGAGGGACTTGAGGCTGTTTTTGTTAGTGAGAAGAAGGAGGTGACTTAATTGAGATAGATAAGATAATCAGAGGGTTAGATAGGGTGGACAGTGAGAGCCTTTTTCCTTGGAATGGTGATGGCTAGCACAAGGGGACACAGCTTTCAGTTGAGGGGTGATAGATACAGGACAGATGTCAGAGGTAGCTTCTTTACTCAGAGAGTAGTAGGGGCGTGGAACGCACTGCCTGCAACAGTAATAGACTCATCAACTTTAAGGGCCTGTATTGCGCTGTACTGTTCTATGTTCTATAGTTCCAAACTTCACTGTCTCTGACATAACTCTACAGAGTTAAAAGTCACACAACACCAGGTTGTAGTCCAACAGGTTTATGTGAAGGTACTAGCTTTCATAGCGCTGCTCCTTCATCAGGTGGTTGTGGAATATAAGATTGTAAGAGACAGAAATTTTGTGTCTTATGGTCTTATGCTCCACAACCACCTGATGAAGGAGCTGCGCTCTGAAAGCTGGTGCTTTCATATAAACCTGTTGGACTATAACCTGGCGTTGTGTGATTTGTAGGACAAGATTACCAACTGAGAGGTTCTGGAGAGTGTTAATTCAATCCACACACACTGAGCTGGCTCAGCCACATCGATGATAGCTGTATACTCAATGAACTGGCCACGAGGTCACAACCTCCAATGTGTCCAAAGCTCTGCTACAAAGAAATGAATATGAAGTTGACACACACATGAATGGCAGCCAGTCCTGAGAGTTGTGACCTCTCAAGGCTGACACTTTGGAATGGATTTGAAAGTGGCCATCAGAAAAGAGAAGAAACAAGAAGCAGAGAGAACCCGGAGAAAGAAATAGAGGCCAGAAGGCTGCGCATCTCTCAGCCCAGCGTAACCCTCAGCAGCAAATGAGGCAGAGACTGCTGTGCCTGAGTGAGGATCCTGAGTCATAAACAGACGTTGCTTAACACAGAATTGACTGTGACGTACGCCATCATCTTATGAAACAGAAGGCTTCCAACATTCAGAGTTCACACATCACAGTATTACACTTGTAAATTGGCTAATGAAAATGTACAATAGATTCACCGAACATGCAAGTGTGAACTTAGGCAAGATGGTGAAAAAACTAATTTGAATGAAAGATTATCCGTGCATACATGTATCGAGTCCTCATGAAGATAATTGTCTGAGACATGACAATGATCTGAATGTACTAAGAACAACGGAGTAACCACACAAATTAATCTTAAACATTTACACATTAAAGACAGTGAGAAAGTCTGCAAAAAGCAAACATAATGAGCAGAGTTTTATGCAGCAGCAGTTCACAGGCTGCTGTATATTAAAAACACAATGATTTCTTGTGTGACTTTTTCAAGGAAAAGTCTTATCAGACCATGCTTTAAAGGCCCTAACAATGCACTATCAGCACAGCTAGAGTTTAATATCTTCTTACAGGAAATTGCATGAATTCATTAGCTTTTATCCAGCTGCCAATAAGGCACTCTATTCAGCAGAATGGTCAATGATTTACACGATATTTGAATGTAAGCCAGTAAGGCTTTCTATTTCCTTTTAAAATAAATATCTCTACCCATCTTCAGCAAGCTTTAATCACATAAAATTTGAATATTCTGAAGAAAAATCATCACTATGTAAGTTGTCAAAAGTTTCAGTAAGACACTCATTAGTGCAAAATATTATAGGCTTCTACTGACAACCATTCTCCAGGGAGATATGCAGGAATAAAACTTAAGGAAATCATCCAAGATTATTTCATTTGAAAGAAAACAGATTCATATATGATTATAATCAAGAAGATAGAAATAAAATTTAATGTTGCGGCAATATCTGAGTCTTTTGCGATACTCTGTAACAATTTTAACCAATAATTTAGAATGCGTATGTTAATGTCAAATCTTCTACACTTACCTTATCTTACCCGCAATGTACCTAATACGTATGCATTTGCTCAACTGGTCAAACTCTTGCTGTTCTTAGTCCAAGTCCCACTTAAGGTCCTGAGTACAAAGATGGAGGTTAATGCTCCAGTACAGCACTGAGGGAGCGCTGCTCTGTGGGAGGCGCCATCAGTTGATCTTAAATTGAAGCTCTATCTTTCTTTTCGGGTAAATATAAATGATCCCTCAGCACGATTCTGACGAACAGCCAGGTGTCCTTGTCATTATTTATTTCTCAATTAATGTCACCAAAACACAGATTATCAGGTGATTATTGTATTGCTGAAATTTGCAAATTGGCTGCTAAATTTCCCAAATTAGAACAGTAACACCACTTTAAAATGAATGCGCCGACTGTAAAGCCCTTTGACCCCAAAACAGGGGTGTCAAAAATAGTTTAAATTTCTCTTAAAATGTTTAGGTAATTGGCAATTGTTTTTAAGCGGTTTTGAAAGGGTTCTTGTAAAAATGTTTATCCCTTGTAAAGGGAACAATTGTAATTTTTTTGGCTGATATTCATACTGGTCCATGAGACATGGTGACCCTTGACCAGGAAGCAGTGCAAACAGCAACTGTCATTAGACTCAACACAAGAGAGAGCTGCATGCAGGCAAACTGAAGGATAAAGACAATCAGTATAAGAAGCAGGCACAAAGTGAAAGCAGACAGAGAGTGAAAGAGGAACAAGTTGAATTTTTGTGAAGAGAAGCAAAGCCCTCTCAATAAATGGGCAGTTTCTCTGTTGGCAAAAAAAAATAAGATCAGAATCTAGGACACAATAAGTCAGCCTGCTAAAAATGTCTAAAATCTGGAAGCTGTGTGAAGGGGTCAGAGGTGCAAAAGATTTACCAGAAATGGCCAAACTATACAGCAGCGCATTATTGTTTGGTCAGTTGAAAAGGGACTCTGGAAAGTTACACGATCAGGGTAGCCGTGAGCTGTTGGACAGAGGTTTTGTATATGTGCGTCTTACTGATGATAATAAAACCCAAAAAGCTCAGAAATGAAATCTGTTGTCAGATGGTCCTGCTAACCTAATATGGTCTGAATAAAGAGCAACATGTTGTGTTTAACTATGTATCGCTCAGTTGTGCTACATTTACGTGGGCAGTGATGCAGATGCTTGTGGTTATGAAATACGTGTCTTTGCTGAATTGACTACTTCAAATGAAATTGTCTTCTTTATTTCAAGTATCACTTGTCCGCTAATTCATTTTTAATTTACTCCAGCTCTGATTCATGTTGAAGCAAAAGTTACAGAGAGTGAAATCTTTTTGGTAGCTTCTTCATTTGGAAGTCACTTGTTCACTTTCTTTGACAGTTCTCCTATGGGGATTGTTACTCATACTTTGAGACACCTGACAGATGGGCAATGTGTTATATTAATGCTAGTTTTTTTTTACAGCTAGGTTATATTGGGGATTGGTTAGCTAGAATGGCTGGTTTGCAATGCAGAGCGATGCCAACAGTATGGGTTCAATTCCCACAGTGGCTCAAGTTATCCTGAAGGGCTCTGCTTCTCAACTTCTCCCCTTGCCTGATGCATAGTGACCCTCAGGTTAAACCACCATCAGTCGTCCCTCTCTAATGAGACAGCAGTCCGATGGTGCCTTAACGTTTTACATAAACAATTCATGGAAGAGCATCTTCGTCGGTCTTAGTCCATTTTACTGAGTAAGAAGACACAGGATATAATTAACCAGCAAAATAGTATTGATGTGGCAATGTCATTTGGATAAATGCCATAACTGACAAGTCCTATGGGACTGGAGGAGGCCATTCATCCATCAAGCTTGTTCCAACATTCATTGAGATCGTGACTCATCTGTTACTTAACCCCATCCATCTCTATTGGCTTTATATGCCTTTTCAACCCTAGTCTTGTAATAACCTCTCCATCATAGATTTAAAATCTTTAATTGACTTGCCACTGGGGAGGCAATAGATTAATGGCATTATTACTCGACTGTTAATCCAGAGACCCAGGTAATGTTCTGGGCACCCACGTTCAAATCCAGCCATGGAAGTCAGAGTCTAATGATGACCATGACTCAATCTGGCTCACTATTGTCCTTTGGGAAAGGAAACTGCCATCCTTACCTGGTCTGGCCTACATGTGACTTCAATTCCGCTGGCCCAAAACATCAATTTTCCTGCTCCTCGGATGCTGCCTGACCTGCTGTGCTTTACCAGCAACACACTCTCAACTCTGATCTCCAGCATCTGCAGACCCCGCTGTCCCCATGGTAATATGGTTGACTCCTAACTGCCCTCCAGGCAATTAGAGATGGGCAATAAATATTGGCCTGGCCAGCAATGCTCTCATCCTGGGAATGAATAAACATTTCTAAAATCCTATTGCTGTTACTGGCACAGGGTTCAACTTTTCTACATACTTTGCAACAAAGGACAATTTTCTGATTTCTCTTCTGAATTTCCTGGTACTGATTTCAAAATTGTACATTCTTGATTACACTCCCTCACTCACGATCTAATTTCTGTGTCTTTCTACCCTAACAATCACTTTCAAAGGCTTAGAAAGTGTGAATGTTGATTTGACACTGGCTTGAGGTTTATTCAGAGTATAAGACACTTTATTCTGTTTCAGTTCAGTCTAACTTCAAAATTGGGCCCTCAGAAATTTGGAAGATGATTTCTTCCCTAAAATGATGTTCAATCTAATGGAATTTTAAAAAAGAATGATTTCAAAATTTCTTCAGGAGAACTAAAATTCAATGCAAATGGTGCAGGAAGTCAGTTGCGATTAACTCATTTAAGTTAGATACAAAAAGAGTGCCTTAGAAAATGGAAATAACTAACAATGCAAAGGTTGTCTAAGAGATGAAAGGTCAGTCTTTAGCACTAAACCACACAGAAATGATTAAACATCAAGAGAATAACAGATATTTAAATTAGTGAAAAATGTGCTATTAACAAAATCGAGATTCAGTCAAATTGTTTGAGAGGTTGATATAATTGATAAAGAAGTATTAGTGCAGGGGACCATTAACTGGACATTGTTGTTTGAGCTTAATTCACATTCTGTTGGGGAACCAATAGATAACAGTAAAACCTGGCTTTTAATGAAACTCAAAGCAATGAGAGCTAATTCTTTTTAATTCAAACAGATCAGCCAAGTGGACCTCATAGAATTGGGGCTGTTAAACTGGTCCAGTCAGGGAGCCCTGGATGACAGATATAAACAGGAGGGTCAGAGGTTCTGCTCACTCTAGGAGCTGGCTCTGAGCTTGCTGGGGTCAGTGGCATTGACTGTGCACATGTAAATAAAGGGTGACTTGGTGATGGGATACCATCCTCTGTGGAGTTACTTAGATTAGATTAGATTTTTAGATTAGATTAGATTACTTACAGTGTGGAAACAGGCCCTTCGGCCCAACACGTCCACACCAACCCTCTGAAGAACAACCCATCCAGACCCATTCCCCTACATTTAACCCTTCACCTAACTACGGGCAATTTAGCATGGCCAATTCACTTAACCTGCATATTTTTTGGACTGTGGGAGGAAACCGGAGCACCCGGAGGAAACCCACACAGACACAGGGAGAATGTGCAAACTCCACACAGACAGTTGCCTGAGGCAGGAATTAAACCCAGCTCTCTGGCCTGTGAGGCAGCAGTGCTAACTACTGTGCCACCGTGCTGCCCGGTGGGATGTGCTGTCACTGTCCAGGCCAACATCATTTGACTCCTAATTCCAGTTATTTATTGAATTCACATTCCACCATCTGCCTCTGCAGGATTTGAACCCAAGTCCCAGAACCTTCCCTGGTCTCTGCAGTAATAGTCCAGCCATAACACCACTGGGCAACACCACCCCGAGATGCTCTGATTTGAAACACACCTGTCACAATAGGTATGTGTATCTTCAATTTGGGCACAGGTACTGGTGAACTGAAGGAAACCAATGAGGATTAACAATCATGTCCTTTCTCGAGATATTCTTGTAAAATGCACCTTTACACATGTGGTGGATGTCTGGCACGATGCTTTTTTACAAAAGCTATACCCTTGATACGAAAACAATGGAGTCATCAAAACCTCAATATTCAGTGAGTATTCAATTAACATGAGCCTTATTGAATAACCTAAAGGCTAAAAAATGTGTTGCTGGAAAAGCGCAGCAGGTCAGGCAGCATCCAAGGAGCAGGAGAATCGACGTTTCGGGCATAAGCCCTTCTTCAGGAAATAAGAAGGGCTTATGCCCGAAACATCGATTCTCCTGCTCCTTGGATGCTGCCTGACCTGCTGCGCTTTTCCAGCAACACATTTTCAGCTCTGATCTCCAGCATCTGCAGTCCTCACTTTCTCCTAAAGGCTAAGCCACTTCATTATAGGACAACAAATGGAATGATGCTTGAAATGAGGAATTATAATAGATTAGCACTTAACTGTCACCCATTACGTTTTGAAAATAGTGAAAAGTTTTAGCAGTTGCCATATATGGCACCAAACTTAATGATGGAAGTCATAAATAATAAGAAAAAAATAAGTAAATGTTCATCCGCTCCTGGGTTCAGGATACGCTGGAAAACTGAGTCAAGCCGGCCAGGCCAGGCCAGGCTGAGATCTCCACACTGGGCCGCTGGAAGACCCAGAAGCTGCCTCCGAAACAAGGAGGAGACCACCTCGCCAGAACTAGACCTTCACGCCAATGAGCCACCGGTATACCCGGAAGATGCAGAAGACCACTGTGCCAGGCCAGGACCTCCCCACCAGGCGTCAAGCCTATATCACCATTCTGAGCTGCTAGGAGCCAGGCCAATACACTGGGCCTGGGATGGGAGAAGATGCTTTCTGACAAAGTCAATAGCAAGTAATAAATATCTTTGAGGTCCATAATAAATGGAAACATTCTTTACTAAGAGAAAACAAAATAAAGTGGACAGAGTAGATGAGCTCCAGGCTCCTGAGCTAAGGAGTCTGCTCAATGCACTGTTACCCCATTGCCATCTTGGACAGGGCAAATTAAAGGCCTAACGCCCAACTGTAAGACTGTAAGACCATAAAACATAGGAACAGAAGTAGACCATTCAGCCCATTGAGTCTGCTCTGTCATTCAATGATCATGGCTGATCCGATAAACCTTAGCTCTACTTTCCTGCCTTTCCCCTAGAACCACTAATTTCCCGAATGATTCCCTAAATAATAAAAAATTTGCTGATCTCACTCTTGGATATACTTAATGATCCAGCCTCCACAGCTCTATGAGCTAGAGAATTCCACAGATTCACAACGCTCTGAGAAAAGAAATTTCTCCTCATCTATGACCTCTTACCCTGAGATGATGCCCTCTTGTCTGAGAATCTCCCAGAAGGGGAAATGACCTTTCAGTTTCTATCCTGTCATATCCCCTAAGAATCTTGTGTGTTTCATTAAGATGACACTTGAGAGGCTAGCCTTTTACAAGAGTTCGTTGCTTCTCATCTGAAAAGTTCAGAGACCAGAAGTGGTACATTCCATGTGTAATTATGGACCATTTGGTGAACTGCTGCCTCATAGTGCCAGGGACCCAAGTTAAATTCCAGCCTCAGGTGACTGTGTGGAGTTTGCACATTCTTCCCATGTCTGCGTGGGTTCTGAGATTATTAAAATCCTTGCATGGAATGTGGACATCATTGGCAAACCAAGCATTTGTTGTCCAGCCTCAACTGCTCCTGAACTCAGGTGTTCCGTGATTTATTTTCTGAGGACAGTTAAGAGTTGACCACATTGCTGTAAGTCTGGAGTCACATGTAGACTAGACGGGGTAAGGGCAGCAGAATTCCTATTCTGAAGGATATTGGCAAAGCAGATGGGGTTTTACAACAACCAGTGTTAGACAACATGGTCACAATGAACAGGAGAAACCTCATGGCCCACATTTTATTCATTTGAATTTAAATGCCACCATCTCCTATGGTGGGATTTGAACCCGTGTTTCTCAGCATTTGACTGGGACCACTTGATGGCCAGCCCAGTGACATTACCATGGCACCAGCATCACAACCTCCTTCCATTAGGAATCCGAATTGAATGGAATCCGCCAGAGCTAAACATTAGACCTGCACTCTTTTACTTAGAATCATTGAATCATTTGGTGGAGGAGAGGCCCTCCAGATCACTGGGTCTGTACTGACACATAAGAAACACCTGACATTCAGCCTCATCCCATTCACCAGCACTTACTGTCTTCAACAGAAAACTTGTACCCCATCAATTTGAATTCAAGTCAAATTTTAGAGGTGAAAGCACCCTATGCCAAGCAGATATTGCCAGCCAATCTCAATGGCTTTACGTCCTCTGGAACAAGACACCATTCTCTGACTGAGGGTCAATGGATGGCTTTGTCATGGCTACTCTCATTGGACATCACTCAGATTCTCGGTTTCATCCCTGTTCCTGAGTTTTACTCAGCTATCACAGCTTTCTTGTTCTGCAAGTATGGGATGCCCAGTGACTGAATAACTGATAGCAACACAAAGTCGTTACAAGTTGGTGAAAGATACAAATGTTTGGAATTAGCAGGAATCCGTTGTGTGCAGTGTAAGTGGTTGGTTGCCTGTCAGCAGAAGGTGGGGATCATGGAATCTGGATTTGCATCCAGGTCAGTTATTAGATGGTGTTTTGAGGGTATTCTTATGGTGTAGTGGTAGTGCCCCTGCTCCTGGACCAGGAGGCCCCAGTTTAAGTTCCACTTGCTCCAGAAGCGTGTAATAACATTCCTGAACAGATTGGTCAGAAAAATAGGATAAATATTAAAAATGTAGGTGGTGTTTTGCAGGGTCAGTGTTAGGGACTTGGCTGTTCGCTACTTTCATTCGAGATTTAAATAAGGTGCTGAGTGAACCACACGTAAGTTTGAGACTGTTACCAGGATGTGTGCAAGTGTGAGGTCTGTAGAGGATGCTCTGAGGTTTTGGACGCTCTGAGTTTGGGAAGCAACAAATCGACTTACTTACATGCACAGATCAAGTGCTCAATGTACCGACACAGGGAACAGAATTAAAGGCAATGTTGAATGAATGGTCTGAATGTTTCAAGGTATTAATCTCCAAAGGACCTGATCAACAACATGAAGCTTCACCAAAAGCCAACCAAGTTTGAGGAAATACAAACAAAATACAACATTTTGTCTTTGAACAGTTAGACCAGGCCCAGTCTCTATCGTCTCTTCTTATGGGGGAAGTTGAAACTTTGGAAATGATGCCGAGGGGAGCCTGAAGACTGACACACAAATTAAAGCACGTTAGATCTGAACAAGAAACAACAGGAGGCCACCTGGCCCTTCGAGCCTGCTCTCTCATTCAATGACACCTTTGGCTGATCTGATTTTAACCTCAGCCCTACATCCTTGCATTTCCCCGATAATCTTCAATCCACCTGGGCATCAAGAATCCATCTCCCTCTGCCTTGAAAATATTTAATGATACTACATCCACTGTCTCTTGAAGAAGGGAATTCCAAAAACTCTCAACCTTCAGAGAAAAAGATATTTCCTCATCTCTGTTTTAAATGGCTATTGTCCTTGCCTGTTTCAAGAGGCCAACACTGTCCCAGTGCCTAAGGCGGCTCATGGAGCATGTCTCAATGATACTGTGCAGTGGCCCTAACCTGGGTGGTCATGAAATGCTTTGAAAGACTGGCCATGGCATTAATCAACTCCAGCCTCCCCACTACTCTTCACCCACTCCAATTTGCCTATCGGACCAACAGTTCCATGTCAGATACCATATCACTTGCTCTTCACTCCTCCCTAGAACATCTTGACACCAAGAACAGCTATGTAAGAATCCTACCCATTGACTACAGATGAGCCTTCAACACTATTATTCTCTCAGTGATTTTGGACTGAGCCCCAAGCTCTAAAACTGGATCTTAAGTTTCCTGATCCACAGTCAGTGAAGATTGGGTCAATATTTCATTCTCACGAACACTCAACACTGGAGCCCCCCACAGGGTACGTACTCACTGTATATCCATAACTGCGTCGCCAAATACCAACTAATGCCATTTACAAGTTCGCTGATGGCACCACCATAGTCGGTCGAATCTCAGATGGCACGAAACAGACTACAGACTGGAGGTAGAAGACCTGGAAAAATGGTGCACTGAGAACAACCTAGCTCTCAATGCCGGCAAAACCAAGGAACTCATTATTGACTTTCGACGGGATGTTAGTCATGCCCCCTACACATTAACAACACAGAGGTGGAATGAGTGGATAGTGTCAAGTTCCTGGGAGTGATTATCCACAACAAGCTTTCTTAGACTCTTCATGTGGATGCACTGCTTACAAAGGCCCAACAATGTCTCTTCTTCCTCAGGCAGCTGAGGAAATTTGGCATGATGGTGAATACCCTTGCAAATTTTTATAGGTACGCCAGCGAGAGCACTCTGTCTGGATGTATCCCTACCTGCTATGGCAACTGCACCATTCAAGATCAGAGACTGTTACAGAGAGTGGTGAACTCGGCCTGGACAATCCCATCTACAGAATCCATCTACCAGGCCCGCTGTCAAGGAAAGGCCACCAGCATTCTCAAAGATCCATCCCACCCTGACAATGTTTTCCTACAACCTCTACCATCGGGGAGAAGGTACAGAAGCCTGAACATACGCACCAGTTGGTTTCGAAACAGTTTCTACCCTACTGTTGTTAGAATACTGAATAGACTCTCAAACCCTTAACATTCGCCTGTACCTGTGTTTTTGTTTTTGCCGCTGTTTATCTATTATTTACTATCTATGCTACTTAACTCTGTGATCTGCCTGTATTGCTCACAAGACAAAGCTTTTCACTGTGCCTCGGTACACATGACAATAAATTCAATTCAATTCAATTCAAATGGGTGACCCCCTATTTTTAAACTCATCACTCTAGTTCTAGATTCTCCCACAAGGGGAAACATCATCTCAACATCCACCTGGTCAACTCCCCTCAGGATCTAATATCAAGTCCCAGAGTCATACACCACAGAAATGACCCTTCGATCAAACTCATCCACGGTGGCCAAATTTCCAAACTAAACTAGTCCCACCTGCCTGCATTTGGCCCACATCCCTCCAAACCTTTCCTGCTCATGAATTTATCTAAGTGTCATTTAAACTATACCTCTATCCACCACTTAATTTCACAGTGCATTCCACACACGAGCCACTATCTGTGTAAAAGTGTTGCCCGCTCTCATGTTCTTTAGATTACTTACAATGTGGAAACAGGCCCTTCGACCCAACAAGTCCACACCGACCCACCGAAGCGCAAGCCACCCAGACCCATTCCCCTACATTTACCCCTTACCTAACACTATGGGCAATTTAGCATCACCAATTCACCTGACCCGCACATCTTTGGACTGTGGGAGGAAACCGGAGCACCCAGAGGAAACCCACGCAGACACGGGGAGAACGTGCAAACTCCACACAGTCAGTCGCCTGAGTCGGGAATTGAACCCAGGTCTCAGACCCTGTGAGGCAGCAGTGCTAACCACTGTGCCACCGTGCCGCCCACGGTGTTAAAATCCTTCTCCTCTCACCTTACAAGTATACCCCCTAGTTTTGAACTCCCCCATCCTCGGGACAAAACCCTTGTCATTCAACCCTTATCTATTCCTCTCAGATTTTACAAACATTAATAAGGTCACTCCTCAACGTCCTATGCTCCCGTGGAAAAAGTCCCCCTCTTTCCAGTCTATTTTTATATCTCAAACCCTCCATTTCTGGCAACATCATGCTAAATATTTTATGAACCCTCTCAATTCAGTCACCTCAGACTGCTCTAAGCTCCAGAGGATACAGCCCCAGCCTGTCTCGCCTTTCCTCATAAGACAAACCACTCATTCTGAATATTAGTCAAGTAAACCTGCACTGAATTGCTTCCAAAATATTAACATCCTTCTGAAAGTTTGATGACCAGTCCTGTACACAGTATTCCAACTGTCCAGACAAAGAGCTATGACCAGATAGAGTAGCACAGTTTACTTTCAATGGAGAAACACTTGAGGTATAAAAATAAAACACAGCAGTAGCAAAAGCTCCCCCAGACTGGAACTAATGTCCTTGGGAGAGTTTTTGCTGCTGCTGTTGGGGAGGTTTCAAATTAATGTGGCAAGGGCCTGGGAACCAGAAGAGAAGACTAGTAGACAACAAAGTGGAACCTGGGAACTGTAAGAATAATGAAGTTAGCACGAATAAGGAGAAGAATAGCAGATGACCGCAAAAGAACTGGCAGCCTGAAGTGCATCTACTTTAATGCAAGTTGTATAGTGGGTACGGCAGATGCACTTTGGGCTTGGATTGGTACCTGGGAGTATGACATTGTTGCAATCAGAGAGACTTGGTTGAAGGAAGGGCATGATTGGCAACTAAATGTTCCAGGACACAGACGCTTCAGACAGGACTGGGAAGGCAGTAAAAGTGGGGGAGGAGTTGCATTGCTGATCAGGGATGATATCACGGCTGTGCTAAAGGAGGACACTGTGGAGGCTTTGAGCAGTGAGGCATTATGGGTGGAGCTGAGAAATAAGAAGGGTGCAGTTACATTATTGGGGCTGTATTACAGACCTCCCAACAGTGAGCGTGAGGTAGGAGAACAAATAGGTGAACAGATTATGGAAAGATGTAGAGGCAATAGGTTGGTGGTGATGGGTGATTTTAATTTTCCCAACATTGACTGGGATACACTTAGTGTCAGAGGTCTGGATAGGGTAGAATTTGTAAGCAGCATCCAAGAGAGATTCCTAGACCACTATGTCAATAGTCCGATGACAGAAGAGGCCATATTGGACCTGGTATTGGGGAATGAGCCAGGCCAGGTGGTAGAACTTGCAGTGGGGGATTTCTTTGGGAACAGTGACCACAATTCTGTAAGTTTTAGAATACTCATAGACAAAGATGAGAGTGGTCCTAAGGGAAGAGTACTAAACTGGGCCAAGGATAATTATATCAAAATTAGGCAGGAGCTGGGAAATGTGGATTGGACACAGCTGTTTGAAGGGAAGTCCATATTTGAGATGCGGGAGGCTTTCAAAGATAGGTTAAAGGTAGTGCAGGATAGGCATGTCCCGTTGAATGCAAAGAATTGGAAAGGCAAGATTTGTGAACCATGGATGACAGGAGAAATTTTACGACTAGCCAAGAGGAAAAGGGAAGCGTACATAAGGTCCAGGCAGCTAAGACAGAACGGGGCCTGGAAGAATGTCGGGAGAGTAGGACAAGTCTTAAACAAGGAATCAAGCGGGCTAAAAGGGGTCATGAAATAGCTTTAACTAGCAGAATTAAGGAGAATCCCAAAGCCTTTTATCCTTATATAAGAAGCAAGCGGGCAACTAGAGAAAGGATTGGTCCACTAAAGGATAACGAAGGAAGGCTGTGTATCAAACCTGAGAGAATGGGTGAGATTCTGAATGATTACTTTGTACCAGTGTTCACTGAGGAGAGGGACATGATGAATGTTGAGATTAAAGATAGAAGTTTGGTTACTCTGGGGCACATTAACATAAGTAGGGAAATACAGATGAGGTGCCGGAGGACTGGAGGGCTGCTCATGTTGTCCCCATGTCCAAGACGGGCAGTAGGGATATTCTGGGTAATTACAGACTGGTGAGCCTAACGTCAGTTGTGGGAAAGTTGCTGGAGAAGGTACGCAGGGAAAAATTCTATTTTTATTTGGAAAAGATTTTGTGCGGGGGATATCATGCCTTACCAATTCAATAGAGTTCTTTGAGGAAGTGTCCGAGTTGATAGATGAAGGAAGGGCTGTAGATGTCATATACATGGATTTTAATAAGGCGTTTGATAAGGTTTTCTATGGTGAACTAATGGAGAAAGTGAAGTCACGTGGTGTGCAGGGTGTTCTAGCAGGTGGATAAAGAACTGGTTTAGCAGCAGGAGACAGAGAGTAGTAGTTGAAGGGAGTTTCTCGAAATGGAGAAAGGTGACCAGTGGTGTTCCACAGGGGTCAGTGTTGGGGTCACTGTTGTTTGTAATATATATAAATGATCTGGAAGAAGACTGTTGGTATAATCGGCAAGTTTGCAGATGACATGAAGATTGGTGGAATAGCAGAAAGCATAAGGGACTGTCAGAGAATACAGGAGGATATAGATAGACTGGAGAGTTGGGCGGAAAAGTGGCAGATGGAGTTCAATCCAGGCAAGTGCGAGGTGATGCATGTTGGGAAGTCTAATTCTAGAGCAGATTATACAGTAGATGGAAGAGCCTTGGGAAAAGTTGATGAGCAGAGAGATCTGGGAGTGCAGGTCCATTGTACCCTGAAGGTGGCTGCACAGGTGGATAGAGTGGTCAAGAAGGCATATGGTACACTTGCCTTCATCAGATGGGGTATTGAGTATAAGAGCTGGTAGGTCATGTTAAAATTGTTCAAGACTTTGGTTCAGCCACATTTAGAATACTGTGTACAGTTCTGGTCGCCACATTACCAAAAGGATGTGGATGCTTTGGAGAGGGTGCAGAGAAGGTTTACGAGATGTTGTCTGGTATGGAAGGTGCTAGTTATGAAGAGAGGTTGAGTGGGTTAGGATTGTTTTCATTAGAAAAAAGGAGATTGAGGGGGGACCTGATTGAAGTTTACAAAATCATGAAGGGTGGATAGAGATAAGCTTTGACCCAGGGTGAAGGATTCAATAACGAGAGGTCACGCTTTCAAGGTGAAAGGTAAAAAGCTTAAGAGGGATACACACAGCAAGGACTTCACACAGAGGGTGGTGGATGCCTGGAACGCGTTGCCAACAGAGGTGGTAGAGGCAGGCCCAGTAGATTCATTTAAGATGCATCTGGACAGATGCATGTGTAGATGGGGAGCAGAGGGATACTGATGCTTAGGAATTAACCGACTTGTTTAGACAGTAGATTTGGATCGGATCAGACTTAGAGGGCTGAAGGGCCTGTCCCTGGGCAGTAAAGTTTCTTTGTTCTTTGTACACAGCAAAATTCTGTGTTACGATTGAGCCCTTCACAATCACCTGATGAAGGAGCGTTGCTCCGAAAGCTAACGTGCTTCCAATTAAACCTGCTGGACTATAACCGGGTGTTGTGTGATTTTTAACGTTGTACACCCCAGTCCAACACCAGCCTCTCCAAATCATATTTATTTCCCGAATTGGTCTGTTTTGTAACAGGTTGTTTTAATGTCTTTTTGTGATATTTTGAGATTGGGTGACTCTGGGTAGGATGGGCTGTGTGATTCCAAGTAGGATGGGCTTTGTGATTCCAGGTAGGATGAGCTGTGTGACTCTGGGTAGGATGAGCAGTGTGACTCTGGGTAGGATGGGCTGGGTGACTCTGGGTAGGATGGGCTGTGTGACTCTGGGTAGGATGGGCTGTGTGATTCTGGGTAGGATGGGCTGTGTGACTCTGGGTAGAATGGGCTGTGTGACTCTGGTAGGATGGGCTTTGTGACTCCGGGCAGGATGGGCTTTGTGATTCCAGGTAGGAATGGCTTTGTGATTCCAGGTAGGATGGGCTGTGTGACTCTGGGTAGGATGGGCTGTGTGACTCTGGTAGGATGGGCTTTGTGATTCCAGGTAGGATGGGCTGTGTGACTCTGGGTAGGATGGGCTTTCTGACTCCGGGTAGGATGGGCTTTGTGACTCCGGGTAGGATGGGCTGGGTGACTCCGGGTAGGATGAGCAGTGTGACTCCGGGTAGGATGGGCTGGGTGACTCCAGGTAGGATGAGCAGTGTGACTCCGGGTAGGATGGGCTTTGCGACTCCGGGTAGGATGGGCTGTGTGATTCCGGGCAGGATGGGCTGTGTGACTCCGGGCAGGATGAGCTTTGTGACTCCGGGTAGGATGGGCTTTGTGACTCCGAGTAGGATGGGCTTTGTGACTCCGGGTAGGATGGGCTGGGTGACTCCGGGTAGGATGGGCTGGGTGACTCCGGGTAGGATGGGCTGGGTGACTCCGGGTAGGATGAGCAGTGTGACTCCGGGTAGGATGGGCTTTGTGACTCCGGGTAGGATGGGCTGGGTGACTCCGGGTAGGATGGGCTGGGTGACTCCGGGTAGGATGGGCTGGGTGACTCCGGGTAGGATGAGCAGTGTGACTCCGGGTAGGATGGGCTGTGTGACTCCGGGTAGGATGGGCTGTGTGATTCCGGGCAGGATGGGCTGTGTGACTCTGGGCAGGATGAGCTGTGTGACTCTGGGTAGGATGGGCTGGGTGACTTCGGATAGGATGGGCTGTATGACTCCGGGTAGGATGGGCTGTGTGACTCCGGGTAGGATAGGCTTTGTGACTCCGGGTAGGATGGGCTGTGTGCCTGTTGCAGTTGTTGTGGGTATGTTCGTTGAGCTGGGAAGTCGGTTTGTAGACATTTCATCCCCTTTCTAGGAGACACCAAGTCATAGTCCAACAGGTTTATTTGGAAGTACAAACGTTCAGAGCACTGCTCCTTCATCAGGTAGCTACCTAGTGAAGGAGCAGTGCTCTAAAAGCTTATACTTCCAATTAAACCTGTTAGACTATGACCAAGTGTTGTGTGATTTTTAACACTGTCCGCCTCAATCCAACGCCAGCACTTCCACATCATTTCTAGGTGACACCTTCAGTGCTGTGGAGCTCCTGTGAAGCACTGCTCTACTGTCTGGTTTCATTCCGGCTGCTTCCAGATGCTGGTTCCAGTTGTTCGATGCAGTGGTCGGTATATTGGGCCGTGGCTAACTTGTTTATTGATGGAGTCTGTGGATGAGTGCCAACAAATACCAACCCAGACAGTACAGCAGCGCTTCACTGGAGGTTCCACGGCACTGAGGATGCCACCCAGACAGGGGACAAAACGTCTGCAAATCAACTTTCCAACTCAGTGAACACTACAGGCACCCGAGCTACAAATCTTTACACAAACCTTGGATGTGCCTGTATTGTGATAGAATCATTGAACAGCTACAACATGGAGGGAGACCCTTTGGCCCACAGGTTCTGTGCCGGCTCTCCGCAAGGGAAACTCACCTAGTGCCCTTCCCCCACCACGGTCCTTGATTTTCTTCCTCTTCAGCTAATGACCGAATTGTCTTCTGTAAGCCATGACAGAACCTACCTCCACCACAGACCTGGGTGACATCTTCCAGATCCCACCCTCTCATTGGGTGAACATTACTCCACGAGTCTCCATTTGCCAATCACCTTCAAGCTTTGGTCTCTGGTTTTCAATCCTCCCACCAGTGTGAACGATTTCCCCAATCTACCCTGCCGAGATGCCTCTTGGCTTTGAACGCTTCTAACAAATTTCCTTTCAGCCTTCTCTTCTCCAGAACAAACAGGTCCAGCTTCCCAAATCTGTCCACGTAACGGAAGTTCCTCAGCCTTGCAACCATTTTTGTCAATCATTTCTTTGCTGTCTCTCTCAAACCTTTGTCATGGACCAGGCCAGACTCCCTTCAAAACCTTTCAGGAATGTAGCCCAGACCCTAACTTTTCTACTGGTTTTAAGCAGGTGTACAGTGGATATTCCAGGAGGGATGCAGCTGGTTAAACCACTCAGTTTCAGAATTTATTTACAGACTACCAAACGAAACACAAACAAAAGAGCGCAAAATATAGACTAACTTAACCTAAGTGAAAGCCCAACCGACTCTATCGCAATGTGATGATGCTGTTCCAATTTCCTGCAACATTCCTATCAACACACACCTTGGCAAAAAGGTAAATTTAAACCCAAGTTCTTACAAGGGAGATGTCAGAGAGAGAGGATTAGCGTGGAAACTCTTTTCACGGTAGCTGTTTCTTTGGGTCCCCAGCTAAAAACTAAACCAAACTAGAAACATCCCTGATCTGGGAGAACAGGCTATTCCATTTTCATTGTATAAGTGTTTACAAAAGAAAACCTGAAAGCCTTTTCCTTGATTATTGCCTTAGGCAATCTCCGTTAGGCAGAATCTCAGACAAATTGGAACCTTGTCTTTTAAAACCCATGTGAAAAAACAAGGACAACATAACCTTGTTAAAGGAACAACATCGTCACACCTTCACTGGAGTGGAATTGAACAGTGTTTTATACAGCCTTATAATAACTTCCTTGCTTTTTGTTCTCTATTTGTAAAAATCAGGATCCTGGATGCTTATTAACCACACACTCAACTGGCCCAAATAAATGCAAATTATATTTTGAAGAAAAGTTATATTGGACTTAATTGTGTTTCTCTTTTCACTGATGTTGCCAGGCCTGCTGAGTTCCTCCAGCAATTTCTGTTTTTATTTTCTCTGAACTTTTCCTGCCATCGTCAATGATGTGTGCACATCTCTCCCCAGCTCCCTCAGCCTTTTAGAGCTGTGTTCTCTGTTTTACATTGTTTTGCCCGATTCTTCTGACCAAAATGAGTCACTTCCCACTTCGCGCATTGCATTTTACCCACTGCCTGGGCAGCCATTTCCAATGATACACTAAGCTTCGCAGCTAAAGGGAAAGGTTCAATGGATCGAGGTGCTTCTCTGTGTCATTTTTATACATTCACAGACAAAACAAACTAAAATGCAATGAACGATACTCACTGATGGGCTGAAATTACCTCAAGAAAACTATAATTTCCAGTGACTTTGCAACCTTTCACCAACGCAAAAAGATTTGTAATTCAGATGAGATCAGTTCAGCTGAACATACAGTATTCACTGAGATGAATATTTTGACATAAGGAAACAGACTGGTCTGTCTCTGTGGAACATGAATATTGATTTTCCCACAAGAAATGAATGGTAACAAATGGTTCCAAACCATTAAAAATGCCTGGTTCTTTGGACACTAATCTTGCACATCTTTGTTGTATTTCTTAATGATTTTATTGAAAGCTTACATTTTGGCAACTTTAACGGCAAAATTCACTCTTCTGTTTCTTAAGCACGGTTTGGAACTTAATGTTCCAAAGAAAATAACATTAAGGATACAAAAAATATTGATTTCTATCTAATAATTGTTTTTTCATGAATACGTTTACTAGAAAAATTGAAAATGCTATGTATCATTCTGAGGAAAGGTCAAAGAAATCATTTGTATGTGGCTTAATCCCCACAACGTGAACATAATATTTCAGTCAAATAAACTAAACAGCTACAAAGACCATCGAGGGAAATTCAAGCATTTCTGAAGCAATTTATTCTGTTTGCTTGCTGGATGCTTATGAGATTTGTTGGTTCACAAACATAAAACTACAACATTGGAAAACAGTTTAAATAACAACCAAACTCTGAGAGCTCAGCACTAACTTTTAATGCAAACTCCTTTGGGAGTGTGTCACTCTGGTAATTCTTTTTGTTCATTGCCATCTGCATCTTTTATGTATTCTGCGATTTACAGCTTACCAATAAAGCTGAACAAAATGGTATGACATCTCAGAAGCCTGAAAAACAATTGATACATAGAATAGAGGGAGTGATATTAACAAACTAAACGTGTGGAAAATCATAAAACAACATTCTGAGAAACTCCTTGTGCCATTCCTTACTGATAGAGTCAGAGAGGTGTGCAGCACGGAAACAGATCCTTCGGTCCAACTCGCGCATGCTGACCAGATATCCGAAATTAATATAATCCTGTTTGCCAGCATTTGGCCCATATCACTCCAAACCCTTCCTATTCATATACCCATCTAGAGGCCTTTTAAATGTTGTAATTGTACCACCCTCCACCACTTCCTCTGGCAATGCATTCCATACACACACCACCCTCTGTGCGAAAAAATTGTCTTTTAGGTCTCCTTTATATCTTTCCCCTCTCACCCTAAACCTATGCCCTCTAGTTCTGCACTCCCCGGCCCCAGGGAAAAGACTTTGTCTATTTATCTTATCCATGCCCCTCATAATTTTGTAAACCTCTAGAAGGTCACCCCTCAGCCTCCGACGCTCCAAGGAAAACAGCTCGGCCTATTTCTGCCTCTCCCTATAGCTCAAGCCCTCCAACCCTGGCAACATCCTTGTAAATCTTTTCTGAGCCCTTTCAAGTTTCACAGCATCTTTCCGATGGGAAGGAGACCAGAATTGAATGCAGTATTCCAAAAATGGCCTAACCAATGTCCTATACAGCAGCCACATGATCTCCCAACTCCTGTACTTAATGCACTGATCAATAAAAGCATTGAAGATTGGAGACCTGCGTAGTTCCCTTTTAACAATAAAAAGAAAACAGGGAAGAAAATATACAAGTCAGAACTTAAAAGGGAGAGGAGGAAATACGTTCTAACTTAGAGAGCTGTTGGAATCTGAAATGTTAAAAAGGGAAAAGGTGATGGATCTCAACAATAATCTTAAAATGACTGGGTACTTGATAATGACAAAACTTATGGAGGAAGTTCAGAGATATGGGAAAACTGTTATCATCCCAATTGATGTTATTACTGGTCAAGGCAAGTCTGAAACTGAAATCTGGCTTTATAGATCACATACACTTTATTGGCTTTAACAACCTTCTCTTGCACTGAAACAGTCGTGCATTGCTCTAGACATGAGTGTAACAATAAATCAGAAATATATTACACAAGAGAAATTATATAAATTAGATTAAACCAAATTAATGCATAATTAAAGATTTTGAAATACACAGTAAAATATATTCCCATTAATCCCAAATATAATTTTCTATAGCACTTACAGAAATCTCCCTTTTTTCACATTTATGGGTTTTAATTTAACTGTGGGATCCAATTCCCTACCTTTGAAATTTGGGAGCTTCTTCCTGGAAACTTCATACAACTGAGTTTAGATATTCCCAGCTTCACATAATCCCATCAGGGTTTCAACCAAACACATCTAGTTTTACACTAAACTCCATTGAGGTAATCTCTCTTCTAACAATCCTAAACTTACTCCTTTTCTCAGGAGCTACTGGTTCAGTTTCAGCCCAGATTTCTGCAAATCCTGAACTGAAACCTAGAAATGCTTTCCAAACTATGGGTGCTTCCCCTAATAAAAAAAAACTCTGATTTTCTAATCTGAAAACTGCGATATCACTGTTTATTTGGTTCATTCTTGAACCAATGCAAACAAATTCTGAACAGCCTCCCCAACAACCTCTCTCAGCTATATTAAAATGTAGAGAAAACCGTGGCTACAGAAATACCTACAACTTAATCATTAAGCCCTTTCAAAACACTTAAAACCCATATGCCACTAGTTCAAAATTGAATGAAAACAAAATAAATGATTCTGAAACACATACAAATTATGTACTTTATATCACACTATCATTTCAAAGCAACAGATAAGGCACAATGGGCTGATTGGCCTCCTCTTGCACTGTATATTTCTACAATTCTGTCATGCTAAGATAATAAAGTGGATAACAATGAAGCTAAACAGATAATCCAGAGAGCATGACTAATGATACCACTTCAAATGAGACAGTTGTGTCCAGCAGAGTGACCTATTTGTTTTATTATCTCTGAACCTTAAAAATACATTTCAGCTTTTGCAGAGCGGTTCAGACTCCAACAACCAGTCAACAGAATAACCAACCTTGCAAATTCATGCATTTTCCTTCGAGGACTGTGGCAGCCTTAGTTAGATGATTAACTCGTTGCATTTGCAATATAAAGAATAAGCCAGATGTGTGGGTTGGTATAAAGGGATGAAGCAATGTAACAAACATTCTGTTATTCACAATAAGTTTTAAACGATCTCCTTGATTGTATCAGAGATTATTGGATGGAATGAAATACTGTGAGGGGTAAGTAAGATCACAGAACTGATAGAACGGAGTTCAGAATGTGAAATAGAATTAGCAACAGTGATGTACTTCAAACAGCATTAAATATCAAGAACCTCAAGATGATACAAACAGCAAATTTAATTATAAAGTGAAGAGTTTATAGTTCAAGCCGAAAATAAACCATGAGGTAATAATTCATCTAATATTATTAAAGTGGGCACAAACTGCACAAGTTAATAAAGTCCCCAGTTAGGAGCAGATCTGCAGAATCCAAGTCCAAGGAAGTGTCGAGATGATGACTGAGAGCCCACATGGAATTATGGTCAGCAATCTCCGACCTACTCTCAGTAAAATGTGGAAACAATTCCTGTAGGGGGGTAAAGATTATTCCAGGTTTAGATCATTGAGACATGAAGTGAGTGTAAAGATGTTTCTATAAATCTTCACAGATGAGAAAACAATAGCACGTTTCAGTCTGCCCACTTATGATGTGACAATGTGTCTTTTACTGGCAAACTCACAAGTACACAAAATAGGAAATCTGCTTCCTAGGAACAGGAGCCGGCCGTTCAGCCCCTCCAGCCTTTTCCACCATTCAGTGAGATCATGGCTGATCTGTGGTTAACTCTGCGAGACTACCTTTGGCCCATATCCCTTAATATCTTTGTGAAATAACTGCACAGAGACTGGTAGCTTGTCACCAAGTCACACTTTATTTACATGTATGCAGGACCTGGGCTGTGACCAGCCAGCTCAAAGCTGATCCCTAGACTGAGGAGGCCTTCTGAACCTCCTGTTTACTTTTTAAGCTAACCCATTTTTCTAATCAATATGTTCAGAAATGTTAATACACCCCTCTGAAGCAGTTGGGACTTAAACCTGGGTCTCTTGGCCCAGGGATAGGGATACCATCACTGTGTCAAAAAAGGGCCTGAATCTCCTGTTCGTTTTTTCTTTCTTCATTTTTTATTTTCTTTTTTTTCTTTCCCCACACCATCGCCTAACTGCGGTAGTGCTTATATTTTCCCCAGCACCAATTTGTGTGTGTGCAGGTGTGAGACACAGTGAGATTGTGTCTTTATTCAGTTTCCACCACCAGGAAGAAAGGAAACACCCGAGTGGCCAGTGACAAGCAATACCCTTAATCTCCTGTTTATATCTGTCAGCCAGGGCTCTTTGACTGACCCAGCTTAAGAGCTGAAGAAGGGCTCATGCCCTTCCTGAAGAAGGGCTCATGACCGAAACGTCAATTCTCCTGCTCCTTGGATGCTGCCTGACCTGCTGCGCTTTTCTAGCAACACATTTTCAGCCCAGCTTAAGAGCACCAATCAGGGAACTTATACTCAATGAGATCCACCTGGCCCTCATTGCAATAACTATACTTTGCTGAACAAAAATTTATCTATTTCAAATTTAAAATTAACAATTGATCCAGCATCCCCTGCCAGCTCTGTACCTCCTGCTGACATTTGGTATGTGGTTTTTTTTGCATCCTCACCATTTTGCAGCATCAAAACAAAGCAGGATCTTTGTGAAATTCTGATTATTCAAGTGAATGTGATGCATTCAGATACACGGACACGGCTAATCAAACAGCTGTCGTTCACCATCAAATTAGCCAGCTGTTTCTTTCGCAGCTGAATTGGATTCCCGATTCAGGTTATGTTTGCGTAGTGTCGGTATTCCTGGCCCAGATTTCACCCTCAATTGCCCTTGCCCTTCGAAGTGGTTGAAGATTTGGGGGTTGCTGTTGAAGGAATCTTGGCAACTAGTTGCCGTGCACCTTCTGTGGTAGATTTTGTGGATATGAGACCAATCAGGCCAACTTTGTCTTCTGGTGATGTCAAGCTTCTTGAGTGTTGTTGGAGCTGCACCCATCCAGTATGGGTACAGTTACAACATTTAAAAGATAGTTGGACAAGTCCATGAATAGGAAAGGTTTGGAAGGATATGGGCCAAAAGCAGGCAGGTGAGTCTAGTTTAGTTTGAGAGTATGGTCAGTGTTGAACAATACTCGGAAGAAGCACTGAGGATGGCAAGGGCACAATATGTACTCTGGGTGCAGGATGTCAATGTCCCACTACTGATCGAGCTGACAGGGTCTTAAAGGACATAGCTGTGAGACTGGGTCTGAGACAAGTGGGGAGGGAACCAACAAGAGGGAAAAACATTCTTGACCTTATCACTACCAGCTGCAGACGTAGCTGTCCATGACACTATCGGTAAGATTGACCACCGCACAATCCTTGTGGAGACAAAGTTCTGCCTTCACATTGAGAATACCCTCCATCATGTTGTGTGGCACTATCACCGTGCTAAATGGGACAGACTTCAAACAGATCTAGCAACTCAAGACTGGGCATCCATAAGGTGCTGTGGGCCAGCACAATCTGTAACCTGATGGTCTAGCATAACCCCACTCAACCATTACCGTCAATTCAGGGAATCAAGCCTGGTTCAATGGGGAGTGCAGGAGAGCATGCCAGGAACAACACCAGGCAGACCTGAAAACAAGGTGTCAACCTGGTGAAGCCATCAAACAGGAGTACTTACGTACCTAGCAGCATAAGCAGCAAGTGACAGACAGAGTGAAGACATCTCATGACCAACGGTTCAGATCAAAACTCTGCAGTCCTGCCACATTCAATTGTAAATGAGAGTGGACAATTAAATAACTCATTGGAGGAGGAGGCTCCACAAATATCCCCATCCTCAATAATGGACCAACAAATCAGAGCAAAAGATAAGGCTGAAGCATTCGCAGCAATCTTTAGCCAGAAGTGCCGAGTAAATGATCCATCGCAGCATCCTCCAGTAGTGCCCAGGATTACAGATACCAGTCTTCAGCCAATTTGATTCAATGCACATGATACCAAGAAAGGATTGGAGGCATTGGATACTGCAAAGGCCATGGACCCTGACAACATTTGGTAATAGTAATGAAGACTTGTGCTCCAGAACTTGCCCTGCCCCTAGCCAAGTTCTTCCAGTATAGTTACAACAATGTGGTAAATTGCCTGATAAGTCCTGTACACATCAGTCTACTCTCAATTATCAGTAAAATGATGGAAGGTGTTATTAACAGCACTATCAAGCAGCTCCTGCTCAGCAATAACCTGCTCAGTGACGCCCAGTTTGGGTTCTGCCATGGCCACTCAGCTCCTGAACTCATTACCACCTTGGTTCAAACATGGACACACAGCTAAATTCCAGAATGGAGGAAGAGTGACAGTCCTTGATATCAAGGCTGAGTGTGGCATCAAGGAGCCCTAGCAAAACTGGAATCAATGAGAACCAGGGCAAATATCCTCCAGAGGTTGGAGTCATACTTGACACATTGGAAGCTGATTGTGATTGTTGGAGGTCAGTCATCTCACCTCTATCTCTGCAGGAGTTCCTCGGGGTAGTCTCCTGGCTTCATTCACCTTCATCCTTTCTCCATCATCAGGTCAGAAGTGGGGATGTTCGCTGATGATTGCACAATGTTCAGCACCATTGGCAACTCCTCTGGTACCAAAGTAGTCCGCTTTCAAATGCAACAAGATCAGGACAATATCCAGGCTTGGGCTGTCAAATGGCAAGTATCATTCGCATCATACAATGGCTATGACCATCTCCAGTAAGAGACAGCCTGACCATCACTCCTTGACATTTAATGATGTTCCCATCACTGAAACTCCACTACCAACATCCTGGGAGTCACCACTGATTAGAAACTCAACTGGAGTTGTCATATAAACACAGTGGCTTAGTTAGAGGTTAGGAGTACACCAGAGGTTAGGAGTACAGCAGCGAGTAACTCACCTCCTGACTCCCCAAAGCTTGTCCACCAGCTACAAGGCACAAGTCAGGAGTGTGATGGAATACTCCCCACTTGCCTGGATGGGGGCAGCTCCAACAACACTCAACAAGCTCGACACCATCCAGGACAAAGCAGCCCATTTGATTGCCACCACATCCACTCCCTCCATCACTAACACTCAGCAGCATCAGTGTTTACCATCTACAAGATGCACTGCAGAAATTCACCAAGGCTTCTTAGACAGTACCTTCCAAACACATAGCCACTTCCATCTAGAAGGATGAGAGCAGCAGCTACATGGGAACACCACCCCCTAAGACCCCCCCCCCCAACCACCAAGCCACTCACCATCCTGACTTGGAAATATA
This sequence comes from Hemiscyllium ocellatum, assembly GCF_020745735.1. Taxonomy (NCBI): domain Eukaryota; kingdom Metazoa; phylum Chordata; class Chondrichthyes; order Orectolobiformes; family Hemiscylliidae; genus Hemiscyllium; species Hemiscyllium ocellatum. Next base: position 5,922,118 of record NC_083423.1, read on the forward strand.
TCAGTGTGCCTTCACTGTCATTGGGTCAAGGTCCTGGAATTCCCTCCCTATGGGCATTGTGGGTCTACCTGCAGCACATGGACTGCAGCGGTTCACGAAGGCAGCTCACCCCCACCTTCTCAAGGGGCAACTAGGGATGGGCAATAAATACTGGGCTCAGTTAGCCACGCCCACATCCCACAACTAAATTAGAAAAAAAACTGTTCACAGATGTTAGGTCACACCTCTCCAGCAGGTGGTACTTGAATCCAGGTCTCCCCCAGGGATAGGGATACTACTACTGCACAACACAGGCCTAGAAGTAGGGATGCTATTGGTTATATGCAGCAGAAGCTGAACCACTAGTGAGTTGTAACAAGGAGCATTATTTGTCTTAATACAAAGTATAGTTAATTGCTCGATAGCAGTAGGTACAAGTTAGTTTGGTTAGAGTCATAGAGTCACAGTGATGTGCAACCTCCAGTCTTCTAGCACCTCACCTGTGAGTATCAATGATACCAATACCTCAGTAAGAGCCCCTAGCTTCCCACAGAGTTCTAGGGTACACCTGATCAGGCCCTGGGGATTTATCCATGTTTATAGTTAGACATAATTACAAAAACTATCAGGCCACATGAGGATACATCTGTCTACATAGGAATCTCAAACTCGACTCATATCTTCCAATTTAAGACACAACATCATCAAATTGGGCGCAGCACACTCTCGTCACCAATGTTAACCCTTTCAGAACCTGATACCTGACAGCATTCTTTCTGGGAGAGTGGGATTACTATGACAGCAACCTCTAGGCCAAACAACAGCTGTGAGGACACAGAAGGTCAGTATCCAACAGTTCCTTGCTATAATGGCAGACACCAACAATCTTTTGACATTGAGGTCTCAAACTTTAATGGGACTGGCATTTCCAAGCGAGATAGTTTGAATTTCCCCAAACTCTCCTGGGTTTTTCCAGAATGAAGTGCGAGATTGCGGGGGTGGGCCAGGGTGGATCAAATACAGTTTGGAGGCAGAGACGGGAGTCGAAAGACCCTCCACTGTGAGTGAGGAGCTCTATTATCCCTTTGGAAGCAGTGCTGGATGGGTAATGATCCCTTCCACATGGTAGCTGTCACGTCCTCTCTCTGGCCAGGTCGGGTTGAACTTTGAACAGCTAAGACCTAATGTTTGTCTTTCCATTTAAAGTTGGTTGGATTCTCATTTTCACAAATCCAACAAATGTAATTGGCAGCAACCCCCACTGAGTCAAAAGGTGAATGGAGGCAAACAGTCAATCATACTTCCGATGAGAAAAGATGTGTGGACTGGAAGGATAGCGGGATCTCTATTCAACAAATTACCATGTCAACCTAGCAAAACACATTCAATTAATGTTGCAATCTATTGCAGCAGAGGCAAGGGCAGCTGCTGGCACACAGTGAGACTCACTGCTGCATCAGGCCATCCTCATCATTAAAATAAATGCTGTAGGCAAGAACACTTCCACTCGTGGGCAAGAGAAAAAGCAGAGGCTGTTAGTAATAGATGGAGGAGAGAGAAAGAAAGGAGAGAGAGAGAGAAGGGAAAGAAAACTGACAGAGAGAGGGGAGAGATATAGAAGAGAGAGAGAGAAGAAAGAGAGAAGCGAGACAGGGGACAGAAGAGAGAGAAGAAAAGAGAGAGAGAAGAGAGAGGGGGGAAGAGAAGAGAGAGAGAGGAGAGGGAGAGGGGGGAAGAGAGAGAGGGGGGGAGAGAGAAGAGAGAGAGAGAGAGGAGAGAAGAAAGAGAAGAAAAGAAAAGGGAGGGAGAGAAGAGAGAGAGAGGAGAGAAGAGTGAGAGAGAGAAGAGAGAGATAGAAGAAAAGAGAGAGAAGACAGGAGAGAGAGGGAGAGAAGAGACAGAAGAGAGAGAGAGAGAAGAGAGAGGGAGGAGAAGAAAGAGAAGAGAAGAGGAGAAAAGACAGAGAAGAGAGAGACCACGATTGGAAAATTAAGTCAGCGATTCAGAAGAAACCTATTTACCCTGAAACTGGTGGGAACCTGCTTGTGGAGGGAGTAGTTGGAATGACTGACACAGATTCACTGAAGGAGCGGGATGGGGTGAGATGAACCTGAGAGGAAAGGGAATAGTGGAACAAAAACAGAAGTTGCCGGAAAAGCTCAGCAGGTCTGACATCATCTGTGGAGAGAAAGCAGAGTTAATGTTAACGAACTGTGGAATATGCTGATAGAGTTGGATGAGAAAGGATAGGAGGAAGGTTGAGTAGAGCATGTCAGTGTGAATCCAAGCCAATTCAGTGACACAGAAACCAAGATACCTTTCCTTGTGGATAGACGTTATTAGCTACTCAGCCTTACAGGTCCTTACAGGTCCATACATGTCCTTACAGGTCCTTCTACTCGATTAATTAATCAACAAACTACAATCAGCTGCTTAATTACTTAATATGTTAACAGAGTGTAAACACCAACATATTGGGCCCACTTGTGGAGCAGTAGTGCTGTTCCTACCTCAATGGCCTGGTTCAAGTACCATCTATTCCAGAAAATGTGTGATAACATCTCTGAACAGGTTGAAAAAACATAAAGGGGCTCTCTTGTGGGCTAGCATAAAGGGACTCTCTTGTGGTACAGTGATAGTGTCCCTACCATTGGACAGAGAGAGCCAGGTTCAAGCCTGACCTGCTCCAGAGGGTGTGTAATAACATATCCAAACAGGTTGATTAGAAAGCTAGGTTATTTTTTTTTAAAAAAATTAAACTGTTATATAAATTTACAGTATGAAAACAGATTGTTAGGTCCATACTGACCAGATATCCTAAATTAATCTTTTCCCATTTGCAAACATTTGGCCCATTTCCCTCTAACCTGTTCCTAGTCATGTACCCAGCCAGATGCTGTTTAAATGTTGCTGATTGTTGGAAAGATCTGCGTAATTCTATGCAGTAATGTTTATCTGTCTGAGCACTATAAGCTTCAGATTAATTCGTCAAATAGCATAGCTGTTATCATTGAACTAGTCATGCAGAGGCCTGATCTGGAAGCAGGGGTTCAAATCCCACCACAGCAGGTAGGGAATTTAAATTGTATTTAAAAAAACATTTGGGATAACAAAGACATATTCAGTAATTGTGACCAGACTGAGGAGTCACATGACACCAGGTTACAGTCCAACAGGTTTATGTGAAATCACCAAGCTTTCAGAGAGCTGCTCCTTCGCCAGGCAATTGTGGTTTCAAATAAACCTGCTGGACCATAACCGGGTGTCGTGTGACTTCTGACCTTGTCCACTCCAGTCCAACACTGGCATCTCCACATCATGTGACCAGACTGGAAGGAAACATGAAATAGGAGGAGGAGGCCATTCAACCCCTGGAGTCTGTTCCTCCATTCTACACAACCTTTGACCTCAATTCCACATTCCCGCCTGAACTCTGTGTCCCCCTTTCCTCACTCAAGTCCAAGAAAATCTAAGAAACCTGCCAAAAGAAATCAGTCCTAAATACCCTCAATATCTGACAGCTCTCGGGAATAGAATAGTCCGAAGATTTGCCATCCTCTGAGGAAAGGAATTATTTCTCATCCAGCTCTTTTGCTATTTGCTCACAGGGTTCCTGCCACCCCAGCCCCCTGTGAGAGGAGGCGGGGGGAGGGGTAAAGGCTGAGAACCACCACAAAAACTTTAAGAGCTGTCTTGTGGCAGAGTGGTAGTGTTAATGCCCCTGTGCCTGGAGGCCTGCTGTTCAATTCCCACCTGTTCCAGAGGTGTGTTACAACATCCCAGAACAGGTTGATTAGGAAAAGATTAGGTGCTGCAGGTAAGAAGCACGTACTCTCAGCGTCCAATGCTGTCAGGTCCTTGCACAGTCTTATGTTTCAATCAGATCACCTCTCATTGGGCCTCACTCCAGAGAACAGGGCCTCAACTCACTCAGGAGAAAATGTGGGCTGGAGATGAGAGTCGAGAGTGTGGTGCTGAAAAAACACAGCAGGTCAGGAAGCCTCCGACGAGCAGGAGAGTCGACGTTTTGGGCAGAAGCCCTTCATCAGGAATGTCCTCTCAACCCTAACTCACTCAGTCTCTCAACATGGCACAAGGCACCCTTCATCCCAGGTATCAATCCTTATAGTGGCCAGACAAATAAACCTTACTGTATAGAATTATGCAGATTTTTCCAATGACCAATAACGTGTAAAAAGGCATCTAGATGGCTAAACAAATAGGAATAGGTGAGTGGAAAATGCTGGCAAATGGGACTAGATTAATTGAGGCTATCTGATCAGCATTGATAAACTGGACTGAAGGATCTGTTTCCATGCTATACAGCTCTATGACTCTTTAACGTTGGTGTTTATTTTTCCTCATCAATCTGTTCAGAGATGTTATTACACACCTTCTAGAGGAGGTGGGATTTGAACCCACATCTCTTGGTACTGGGGGAGGGGTAATACCACTGCACCACAAGAGGGCCCCTATATTGAGGTGAAAACTCAATGTACACCAAAGAAACAATGGCATGGCGAAAGGTCTTTGTTACTAATGTGGCCAATCTCCCTTATAAATTATTAATGCAACTTACATCTGGAGGTTATCTACTGCAGCCAATCCACAATTGATGATATCCAAAACAAAAAAAAGGACATCATTTTGTGTGACAAAGCTCCTAAAAATTCAGAGTCAGTCCCTCTAGAAAAACCCACATCATCACCTACCCTTGCACATAGCTTGGTCTTGGTTAGATTGCTACAATTATCACCTGGACAAATAACTGATTGAATTCTCTTACGTACCTTCAGGGAATTAGTTGGAAATGATTAGCTGCTTATTTGTACTCATGTCTGACATGGCCAAAGAAAAATAAAATGGCACATTGTTTGTTACTGGGGGAATCTGGCACAGCCGTGAAATGAGAGTCACGTTGCATGACTGAAGATTGGCTGGTTAAAGTGTAGGGGCACGACAGAGAAGGCAGTGAAATGAGACAATTTCCCTGAAATGATAATGTCCTTTAATAGCTCGGTTCTATGACTCACAGCCTACACAGACATAAACCGAAGAACACATACAGTGCAAAGGGAACCCTTTCTGGGTCAGTCATGGATCTTTAAAAGTTACATAACTCACTCCACTTCCAGGTTTTCCTCATTACTCTGCAATTTTTTTCTCTTTTCAATCAAAGCTCCTCAATCTTAAAATGTCAATACCATCGGTTTTTTATTCACCCGTGACAGGCTGGGCTAGCATTTATTGCCCATCCCTCATTGAACTTGAGAAGGTGGCACTGAGCTGCCTTTTTGAACGGCTGCAGTCCCTTTGCTGTAGGTAGACCCACAATATCATTTGGGAGAGAGTTCCAGGATTTTGACACAACCAAGTGAAGGAACAGCGATATATTTCTGAGTCAGGATAGTGAGTGGCTTGATGGGGAACTTGGAGATGGTGGTGTTCCCATGTGTCTGCTGCCCTTGTCCCTCTGGCTGTGGGTTTGGATGGTGCTGTCTAAGGATCTTTGGTGAATTTCTGTAGCGCAACTTGTGGATTGTCCACACTGCTGCTACTGAGCGTCAGTGATGGTGGGAGTGAATGTTTGCGAATGTAGTGCCGATCAAGCGGGCTACTTTGTCCTGGATAGTGTCAAGCTTCTTGAGTGTTGTTGGAGCTGCTGTCACTAGGAATTCTCTCCACAATATTCCCATCCAGTTTTACCTCCTTGTGGCATGTAGATCTTCTGTTAGACTGTGGCACTATCTGTTTCCTGAGCCTAACGAAGAAACTGATGCTGTGCTCCAACAATTGACATGCCAGATTCCAATGCCAAACTTCACAGCACTGGATATGCCCGAGGATCCAGGAGCTGTGTGTTAATTGTATGAAATAGCACTTGAGTTGTGATTTACTGAAGGCTGTAACACAATCTTTGACAAGCATATTAATCACTTAAACTTTGCTCTCCAGGTTAAAGTTGCCAATCAAATCCAAAGATTGGAATACAATTTCCTAATGCTGCAGCACATATGTTTTTTTTAAATTGATTGTCTGAATTTTGCTGAGAGAAGCCAGCAGTCTGTCTTGCCCACCCAACAACAATAAAATGAATCAGAATTCCTTTTGATTAATTCATGAGATGTGGGGTGTCACCGGCAAGGTCAGCATTTATTGGCCATCCCTCATTCACCCTGAATTGAGTTCCTTCCTGAACCATTACAGAGGGTAATTATTGTGGGTCCGGAGTCACTTGTTGACCAGAATGAGTAAAGGTGGCAGATTTCCTTCCTTAAAAGGCTAAAGTCAAATAAAAAAAGTAATTCGATAGTGTACCCTGCAATAATAGGGTGGACATTAAACTTGCCATTATTTTAGCAACAAGCTCAATTAAGAAAAATCAGAAAAGCAAAACGAAATGTTGATTGAACAAACCCTTTTTACTTTGGTTGGAAAGAGAGCCAGAGATTCCTCCAACCATACAAGAGTTCTCAGTTGGTTATCAACTCAGTATATAGTGTGGGCTCCAATTAATCCCCTTCTCATTCTTCCAGGTATACCAGCAAACTGCACTGTCAAATTCTATTTTGAATCATCCCAATGTCTTTGTCTCATTTGATAAAATAATCCAAATGATTTTTTTCAGTAAAGAAGCTTTAATGTACATTACTGTAATTCTGCTATCAGTACAAATGATAATGGTTTGCCACTAATGTACATCAGAATTGTCTGTTTCTTTTGACTTGCCTCCAAAAATAAACTAGACAGTTTCCTTTGAAATATTAAGCAGGTTCGTGGTTTGGATTTGACTTCAGTCAAGGTCAGTGAATGCATATTGGATTTGATCATAGGTTCTGTAAGCAGAATAACCTACACTAACTAAATAATATTATTTATGTAGCCTAGAAAACGTGACTCTTACATGTCATGAATAAACTATAATTGTGATGTGGTGTGACAATGTAATGTTAGAGAATTACATATTGCATGGGATATAGAGTAGATAGTTCAAAGAGGTTATGAACTCTCCTGAATAAGCAAGGCACTGTTGCAATTGATTTTGCAAACAAGCGATGCTCCCTGTATTGCATCTCTTTTGAAGTGACGAGAAAATCATGTGTAGATGCATAAAATACAGTCGCACTGAATCAGGAACCAAGCCAAGGCGGATCAGCTTTGAGTCAAGGGCAAATAGAAAACAAATGTGCTCAAGCAGCAAGATGCTTTGGAGATATGGCAGATGGCCAGTCATCTTTAGGTTTAATGCTAATCTGCCATTTCCAGCACTGAATCAGCAGCCTCCACAAGCTACGTACAAAATGCTAGCATTAATTATGGACTATGACTGTAACTGGGAAAGGACAAAGTGCTCTGCTTTCAGCCATCGATGTTATTTGCAGGCAATAAACAGATATTGATCACTGTTCGAGCTATTGAGCCAAACAACTGGGAAACTGTCTGATTAGTTTTGAATACCTCACAAAATGTTATTCCAGGCTGATCAGCAGAAGGCGAGAATATTAAACGACCAGAAATTGTTATAAGGAAATATAGGGGAAAAATATTACACGACTAAGAGATTTTGATATTTATGTAAAATTGCAACTTGGAAAAGTGGGAGAGGAATAATTGTCTACTGAATGATCTGAAGCATTATTCGAAAAAAGTACATTTATTGCTGTTTCTAACCTTTGTCAATTAAACATGAATTGTGGCTTGACTACGATGCACTGCAATACAATAGCTCAAAGTTACAAAGAATGAAACTACTGAGGTACATTGAGGGGTTAGTTACAAGGGCAGCAGTACTGAGGGGTTACCAGGGTAGGTACACTGAGGGGTCAACAGGATGGGTACGCTGAGGGTTTACCAGGATAGGTACATTGAGTGGTTAGCAGGATGAGTACACTGAGGGGCCAACAGCATGGGTATACTGAGTGTTTATTAGCGTAGGTCCACTGACTGGTTATCAGGGTAGGTACACTATGGGATTAGTTACCAGGGCAGGTATACTGAGAGATTACTAGGGCAGGTACATGAAAGGGTTACAAAGGCAGGTAGCCTGAGGTGCAGGCATATGATCATCTATAATGATTTTTTTTAGATTAGATTAGATTACTTACAGTGTGGAAACAGGACCTTCGGCCCAACAAGTCCACACTGACCCGCCTAAGTGCAACCCACCCAATACCCCTACATTTACCCCTTACCTAACACTACGGGCAATTTAGCATGGCCAATTCACCTGACCCGCACATCTTTGGACTGTGGGAGGAAACCGGTGCACCCGGAGGAAACCCACGCAGACACGGGGAGAACGTGCAAACTCCACACAGTCAGTCGCCTGAGTCGGGAATTGAACCCAGGTCTCTGGCGCTGTGAGGGAGCAGTGCTAACCACTGTGCCGCCGTGCCGCCCAAACCAAGGGTATGATGCAGTCAAACTACCCTCCATTAAAAAAAATGAATGGCTTTGTTATTATTTCATTCTTTATCTTACTCTTTTACTTTTTAACAATTCTTTTAAATGTAATCAATTGTCAGTTTAAAGAATGGGATGAACGTATTTTCTGGCAACCAAAGGTTACAAAGCAAAGGTAAACATCAAGAGTAAGGTTACAGTTCAGCCTTGATCTCACTCAATGCAGAACAAACTTGAAGGGATGGATGGTCAGCGTTTACTCCTACATTCGTAACAACTAAAAAAGGTGTAGGTTTAAGTAATCTATACTTAGCCAAGTTTAAATAAGCACTGGTTTAAATAAGTAGATAATTTATTGTCATTTACAACTTTATCAACCATTAGCCATCAGATTAATTGGAATATTGCCAACTTTCAAATGCCACATTCGTAGATTACTGTATGTAAACAATAATTACAGACTCAGATAAATGGCAATATGTTCAAATGTCAACTCAATCAAAAATGACTCAACCACCTTTTTTTCAAAATGGTGTCTTGTGGTAGAAACAGCAAAAGTATAAATGTGTATCATTTAATTCAATGGTATTCTGAATTTTTAAAAAACTCATTTACAGGATTTGAGCATCACTGGCTAGGCTAGTGTTTATTGCCCATCCTTAATCGCTCGTTGCTGTGGGTCTGGAGGCCAGACCAGGTAAGGAGAGCAGTTCTCAGGTGGGTTTTTCCAACAATTGACAACAGCTTTACGTTCATCATGAGAGTCCTACTGAAATTCCACATTCAAAATCTGGTCCCCACAACATTATTTGGGTCTCTGGATTGACCGTCTCATAACATTATCACCCTGTCATCCCATGTGGCAAATTAATATACTGCAAGCATTAGATCAAACATATTCCCCGACAATATTCCCAGAGGCCTCCCTGGCCCTGTACATCAGGAAAGTTGAAGAGTGACAAGCTTTGTGACATTTGGCCCAGTCCCACAACATTATTTTCTTGGATTCAATCAGCCGTGAAATTAAACAATTAATCAACACAGACGTACCAGGCAATCCAAGAATCTGTTCCTTTGGCATTCTCTCTCCATTGCTACCATCTCCCTCAGCTCACTTCACAGAGCAGACATCCCATTTCCACTTATCAGAACAAAATATAGATACAGTATACCCCCAACATTTCAAAGTTTCTTTGCAAATTCCTCTGTGGAAGATGCTTAGATCGCAATTCGTTTTGATCCCCTGATGTAATACCTGTAGATGCTCAGTGGTGTCACAATTGCCTGCTTTTCACTAACCTCACATATCGACCATGTCTCATCTGGAACTGCTCTGTGATGTCCCATCATCCAATCTCCCCTAGGTCAACCCCTCTTCCTGTTGGAGAAAGTGGGGGACTGCAGATGCTGCAGAGTCAGAGTCAAAAAGTGTGATGCTGGAAAAGCACAGCAGGTCATTCTTGATGAAGGGGTTTATGCCTGAAATGTCGTCTCTCCTACTCCTTGGGTGCTGCCTGAGTTGTTGTGCTTTTCCAGCACCAGCCTCTTCCTGTTGGATAGAGCTCTTAAGGATAGTGGAATCAAGGGTTATGGGGATAAGACAGGAACAGGCTGCTGATTGAGGATGATCAGCCATGATCATAATGAATGGTGGTGCTGGCTCGAAGGACAGAATGGCCTACTCCTGCACCTATTGTCTATTGTCTGTTGCCATTTGGAAGTTTTTCAGCCCTGGTTAAATGGCCAAAATACAAATTTTTTAATTCCAATTCTCACTCCATCCAAAAGGCTATAAATGTGGACTTGCAATGCCAACTCATGGGAATGCTATACAAAACAGGGAGACAGATTTTCTGATGACCAATCGAATAATCTTTCTCCCTTTTATGTCACCTAACCTTCTGGTGAATTGTATTTTTATTTCAAATTTCCATTTTGCTATTTTTCTTTTAATTGCAAATCCAGCTAGGTCAATAATTTTTATCACTGCTCCGTGTTGAGTGAGTTGAGCTGGGGTTAATGTCTCCCTGTTTTGTATAGCATTCCCATGAGTGAAGATCCTAAAACCTCTTAGCGTTCCCACGTTTTCAATGGGAAGGTCTGGCTGATTCCCAGTTCCCTGTTTATTCAGCTATCAGGGAGTCACAGAGTCTTAAAGGTCTACAGCACAGGAAAAGGCCATTCAGCCCACTGAGTCTGTGCCAGTCAAAACTAACTTTAGAACCTTAGAATCATTCAGTACAGAACCCCTACTATTCTAGTCCCATTTTCCAGCACTTGTCCCTTGCCTTGAATGCTCTACTGTAAGTGCACATCTAAATCCGTCATGAATGTGTTGAGGGTTTCTGCCTTACAGGCAGAGAGTTCCAGATTCCCCACCACCCCATTTTCCTCACATCCCCTTGAAACCGCCTGTCTCTTACCTTCAATCCACGCCCCTGTTCATTGATCCCTCCACCAATGGGAAAAGTTCCTTCCTGTCTCCCTTATCTATGCCCCTCAATTTTATACAATTCAATTGGGTCTCCTCTGCTGGTAAAGAGCCAAATGGGTGGCTCAGTGATTAGCACCGCTGCTTCACAGCACCAGGGACCCAGGTTTGATATCAGCCTTGGGCGACTGTCTATTTGAAGTTTGCACATTCTCCCTTTGTCTGCATGGGTTCCCTCCCACGGTCCAAAGATGTGCAGATTACATGGAATGGCAATGGGAAATGCCGAGTTGCAGGGATGGAGTGGGTCTGGGATGCCCTTCAGAGGGTCAGTATGGGCTGAATGGCCTGCTTCCACACCATTAGACCATAAGGAACAGGAGCAGAAATTAGCCATTCAACCCATCGAGTCTGGTCCACTATTCAATCATGGCTGATCAGTTTCTCAACCCCATTCTCCCACTTTCCCCCCATAACCCTTGATCCCCTTGACAATCAAGAACCTATGCATCTCCGTCTTAAATATACTCAATGACCTGGTCTCCACAGCCGTCTGTGACAGTGAATTCCATAGAATCAACACTCTCTGGCTGAAGACATTTTCCTTTTGTCAGTAAAGGTCTTCCCTTTACTCTGTAGGGATTCTATGAAATAATGTTTTTTAAAAACACCTGCCTGTCTGTCTAGTCTCACTTCCTAAGTAAAACCTTCTAGCCTGGGTAACAGCAGGGTTATCTTCTTCTGCACCCTCTCCAGTGGGTATTTTGGGAGATAGATTCTGGATCAAGCTCAGTTTGGGAATCCCTGAGACTTTTGAGAGTGGACCATGAGGATTAACTTTGATGTGGCAAACATTGGTCCCTGTGAAATCACACCGCACCAGCTAGCATGGGAAATAGAGAAAATAAATGGAACGGCAGCTTTTATTTCAAAGAGATTGGATTAAAAATAGGGATAAAAGAGAGTTGGTTTCCCTTGTTGGAGAGTCTAGCATAATCTCACAATAAGGGGTTTCACATTTAAAGCAGAAATGAGGGGACATTTCTTCCCTCAGAAGGGAGTGAACCTGTGGAATTCTCTACCACAGAGGGCTGCCGAGGCCAGGTAGTTAAATATATCCAAGGCTGGAATAAGACAGACGTTTAATCAGGAATGGACTCAAAAGTTATGAGGAAAAGGAAATAAAGTGGAATTGATGATTATCACATCAACCATGATCTCACTGAGTGCTGGAGCAGATTCAATGGGCTAAACGGCCTACTTTTACTCCTCCATCTCATGGACAATGCATTCTGGGAAGAATTCTTGAAAGGAAATGGAGGAGATCAACGAACTTCAATGAAATTAGAATTTGTTTTTCATTGTCACAATGCAAAAGAGTAGGTAGTCAATGTTGTATGTACTGTATCTTGAATCGATGCAGAAATGAAGCTATTTCAATGTGTGTAACAGGTTCGATCTATCTCAAAATATCTACTCCTGCTTCTAGCTTTGAATTTCAGTTCCTTCAACAGTTTCCTAACTTGGAGCCCGGACCTAACTAATCAAGCCCTGTGAAGGATCAATAGCAACAGATTAATGCTGGGTACGGAAAAAAAATTAATATAATGGGAAACACAAACCTGAAAATATTAGCTTATACAAACTAAAACCTGCTAAATAGTATAAAAGTGACAGAATTGAATGAGATAAAGCCATTCAATCCAATAATGGTATTCTTCTAAACACCATGTACAATTTGCAACATTATAGCTTCTGTCCAATTGAATTTGTTGAGGTAAACGAACAGCTACAGGCAAAACCTCCAAGATGACATCTCTGCAGCAGAATCTGTCACTGGCATTCCAAATTAATCAATCAAAACCTCCAGGATTTCAGTCCCATGTTACAACTGTATTAATTATTCAGTACTGATTAGTGACATTTTGCTGCTAACGATCATACTGACTTGTGAGGGCAGGCATAGCGAGGTTATCGAGAATATCCAACAACCTTTAGGGAATAAAATAAGGAGTGCCTTTATATAATAGCTCAGACATTGCCCATCGGTGTTTCAAATTCCTCTGTGTACACACAGACAATTGCTGCAGCGTGATATAAGAGATGGAACAGTCAACTAATGTACAGAAACAGCAATGGCTATGAATCTATTATCACTGAATGGAAGGGGGAATGGCTAATTAAACACACAGAAGACTGGGTGACACAGTTGCTCAGTGGTTAGCACTACTGCCTAATAGTGCCAGGGGCCTGGGCTCAATCCCAGGCTCATGTGACTGTATTGAGTTTGCACATTCTCCCCATGTCTGCATGGGCTTTCTCTGGGTGCTCCGGTTTCCTCCCACAGTCCAAAGATGTGCAAGCTAGGTGGATTGGCCATGTTAAGTTACCCATAATATCCAGGGATGTGTGGGTGAGGTGCGTTACCATGGGAAATGCAGGATTACCTGGACAGGATGGGGTCTGGCTGGGATCCTCTTTGGAGGGTTGATGTGGGCGTGTTGGGCTGAATGGCCTGTCTCCACACTGTAGGGATTCCATTTGATAAGTTACTGTTATTCCTCATATCCTACTATAGGATGTTTGACATCACCACGAGAGAGTGGAGCTCGATTTAACACCTTGAGTAGTGTACTCCCGGTCAGACTGGTTCACAGGCTCAATCTTTCCCATTAGAAGTGGAACTCTACCACATCTAGTCAAGCTGATTCTGATAAGCTGTACTTATCCATGTAGCTATCAGCCTTGTTCCTCAACAGACATTTGGCAGATTTCAAATTTCTAGCATCCACAGTATTTTCCTTTTGTCCTGAGATATTAGTCAGGCTCCTTTGTTAAAGCAGATAATTGCTGTTTGATGGCAGGTATACAATTCTGCTAATTTCTAGTCTTAATGAAGGCTTCCTATTCTTGTCTTCATCTTCCCTTACTCTGTAATTACAATTTCAACTTTATACTCTATCTATACATTGACATTACTAATACCTGTGCATGTCCTAAAGTTCTCTGTCAATAGATTGTCTTCCATATTATCCATCATGAGGACATAGGGTATCCCTGCCAACACTTCTTTGTCCATCTCTAGTTATCTTTGAGAAGGTCGGAAGTCACATGACACCAGGTTACTGTCCAATACGTTTATTTGAAATCACAAGGTTTCGGAGCACTGCCCCTTCGCCAGGCACCTCTACATCACATCTTTGAGAAGCTATTGGTGAACTCGCTTCTTGAGTCACAGCGATCCAAATGATGAAAGTCCACCCACAGTGCTGTTAAAGAGGGAGTAGAAACATTGTGACCAAATGGCAATGAAGAAACAGAGATATATCTCCAAGTCAACTGCCAACTGGGCTCACCACATACACACAGCGGCTACAAGAGCAGGTCAGAGGTGAGGGATCCTGCAGCAAGTAACTCCTCTCCTGACTCCCCAAAGCCTTTCCACCATCTACAAGGAATGAGGAAAGTGTGTCCAGCAGGCTAAGATAAAAAGGCTACCTTTTATCTTAGCCTGCTGGACACACTTTCCTCATTCCTGAAGAAGGGCTTATGCCCGAAACGTCGAATCTCCTGTTCCTTGGATGCTGCCTGACCTGCTGCACTTTTCCAGCAACACATTTTCAGCTCTGATCTCCAGCATCTGCAGACCTCACTTTCTCCACCATCTACAAGGCCCAACTCAGGAGTGTGATGGAATACTCCCCATTTGCTTGGGTGAGAGAAGCCCCAACAACACTCAGGAAGTTTAACACCGTCCAGAACAAAGCAGTTTGCTTGATTGGCACCACATCCACAAACACCCCCTCCCTTCACCAACGATGCTCAGTAGCAGCAGTGTGTACCATCTACAAGATGTACTACAGACATTCACCAAATCTGAGGGCAATAAAGAAACGAGTCTTCGATAATGCAATCAGCTGTTGCACACCAATATTCATTTTGAAATCTGTCAAGATTACTGTTCTGCACACATCATTACAGTCTAAATACTGACACAAGCTGTATTCAAGAGATGGGATAAAAGTGACTGACTTTGTCATCAAGCAGTATTGGACCAAGCAGCCTCTTTAAACTTACACTTCAGTGGGAAGTCTCTGCAATGGCAGGAGTGGCTATGTAAAGGTTACCTCAAAACCTGTGTTCTAGGCCCGGCCATCATCAGCTGTGCCATCAGTGACCCTCCCTTCACCATAGCCTCAGAGTGGCATTGCTCGCTGGCAGTTGCTCAGATAATGAAGCAGTCTGTGCCCAGATACAGCAAAACCTGAATGGCATCCAAACGTAGGCCAGTAAACGGCTAGTAACAATCTCATCATACAAGTGCCAAGCAACAGTCATCTCCACCGGGAAAGACTCTAACCGTCTCCCTGTGGGCTTACCAACATTGAGCTCATCGCCACCAACATCCGAGAGTGGTGGCATTGATCAAAAACTCAACTGGATCAGCCACAAGACCGGCCTGGTTGCTCAGGTAGGTCAGACTCTGGTTCCATGAAGCCTCTGACTTCCCAAGATTCCCTGGCACGACAAGGCAGGAATGTGATGACATTTTCTCTGCAGCACCGGGCAGTTGGAGGTGAATCATTGTCATCTGGTACAAAACAGTCCAATTATCGTAGCTTTACATATCCACTCCCTCTACCACTTTCATCTTATGATTACACTGTTTGCGATTGTTTCATTGTGGCTTTTTAAAATATTCCCTCTTGGGACATGGGCATCGCTGGCTGGGTCAGCATTTATTGCCTGTTCCTAGTTGCCCCTTGAGAAGGTGGGGGGTGAGTCACGTTCTTGAATCACTGCAGTCCATGTGCTGTAGGTAGACCCACAATGCCTTAGGGAGGGAGTTCCAGGATTTTGAGCCAGTGACACTGAAGGAACAGTGATATATTTCTGAGTCAGGATTGTAAGTGGCTTGGAGAAGACCTTGCAGGGGGTGGGGTTCCCATGTATCTGCTGCCATTGTCCTTCTAGATGGATGTGATCATGGGTTTGAAAGGTTTTTTGATGAAGGAGCAGCACTCCAAAAGCTAGTGCTTCCAAATAAACCTGGTGTTGTGTGATTTTTAACTTTGCACATCCCAGTCCAACACTGGCATCTCCAAATTCTGATTTGTGTATCAGACAAAACTGAGCAATTATCTCTGGTGTTGGGTAAGGTGCCAGTGTTGCAGCTTCATTGGAGCAGTTCAGCTAATCACCACCTTCGATGAAAACAAGTTCAACCATCACATGGAACCTACATGGTAAAACCATTGTTATTGTTTTTCAGTGAACCTTCAGTATTGTAGTAATATCATTTTGACAGCATGATGTTCAACACTGCACAAGATGATATAGTGTGCTGAACCAATGTTGTATAAGGTTAAAATGACCTCTTCCAACTAATGTCTGAAGACATTAAGGCATATGCCAGGACATAATCTGATCTACAATTCATAACCTCATATTGCCTGGTTCCAGTGAATGTTGAATAATAATGTTCAACCTTTTTCAATTTCTTTTCATTTGTACGAATAGACAGCCATCCATCACAAGAATCATGTTGCCTGCATTAATGAGCAGTTTATCCCCCATTGTTAGCACACATCAGGCACTCTGCTGCAAAATACCAACCAGTTCTAATGCAGACCATCACTAACATTTTATTAATGGAAATGGCATGAGGCAGAATTAATAATTTCCAAGACTAGGAAACTGAGATGAGAATATAATGTCTTGTTCTTAATGCAATCAGAGACAGACCCAAAAATCAAGCAGCTATCCTTCATGCAGCATGGTTCCTGAGGGCTGGAGAACAACCAAATAACATGGCAATGTTTTGATCTTTTTCAGCAACAGATCTTGCTTTGGTTGACATATGGAGACAGTGAGGACTGCAGATGCTGGAATGTCAGAGTAGATGAAGTGTGCAGCTGGAAAAAGTCCTGCAGGTCGGGCAGCATCAAGGGAGCAGGACAGTCAACGTTTGGGGCAGGAGCCTTCAGCAGACCCTTTGTCATTTCCTGTTCTGTGTGACCTGCTATGGTTCAAACGTGGCCTTCCTGACGGAGGCTCAGGGTATTTGGGGTGACAAGGAAAGTATCCAGTGAGCAGCTCATTCAGCTAACTCTACAACATGGTGTATATCCGAAGATGTCTTGTGCCCAATCAGACCATTAAAGTCCTGTGTCAAGAGCTGAATTGCAATTGATGACTCAAGGGAGAATCTCAAACCTCTCCCAGCTGACAGACTGCAGACAGGACTGCTTTCACTTTGAACAGAGAAAACACAAACTAAAGAAAAACCACCACTGAACACTAGTTACCTTACCCACCTCAAAGAGTTTTATCACATGGATCATTTTCTGATCAGCAGCCAAGGGGAGGGGACAAAATGATCTTTTTTGCTGTGAGTTGTGTGTGAGACAGAGAGTGTGTGAGAGAGAGTGTGTGTGTGTGAGAGTGTGTGTGTGAGTGTGTGTGTGTGTGTGTGTGTGTGAGAGAGAGAGTGTGTGTGTGAGAGACAGAGAGAGAGTGTGTGTGTCTATGTATGTGTGTGAGAGACAGAGTGGGGCAGAGAGAGAGAGACAGAGTGTGTGTATGTGCGTGTCTGTGGGAGAGAGTGTGCGTGTGTGTGAAAGAGAGAGTGTGTGTGTGAGAGAGAATGCATGTGTGTGACAGTGTGTGTGTGAGAGAGAGAGAGTGTATCTGTGAAAGAGAGAGAGAGTGTGTGGGTAAGAGAGTGTGTGTGAGAGTGTGTGTGTGAGAGACAGAAAGAGAGAAAGTGTGTGTGTGTCTGTGAGAAAGAGGTGTGTGTGTGAGAGAGAGAGTGTATATGTGTATGACAATGTATGTGTGAGAGACAGAGAGAGAGTGTGTGTCTGTTGGAGAGAGAGAGAGCGTGTGTATGTGTGTGTGAGAGAGAGAGTGTGTGTATGTGTGTGACCGTGTGTGTGTGAGAGGCAGAAAGAGAGAGTGTGTGTATGTCTGTGAGAAAGAGAACGTGTGTGTCTGTGAGAGAGAGAGTGTATGCGTGCATGTACGTGTGTGTGTGAGAGAGGGAGAGCCCGTGTGCGAGAGAGAGTATGTGTATGTTTGAGACAGAATTGAGAGAGAGAGAGACAGAGAGTGTGTGTCTGTGTATGTGTGAGAGACAGAGAGGGACAGAGAGTGGCAGAGAGAGAGAGAGAGACAGAGTGTGTGTGTGACTGTGTGTATGTGTGTGACTGTGTGTGCGTGAGAGGCAGAGAGAGAGAGAATGTGTGTGTGAGAGAGACAGAGTGTGTGCACATGCGTGTGTGTGTGAGAGAGAGAGGGTGTGTGTGTGTGTGTGTGTGTGTATGTATGCGAGAGAGAGTGTGTGTGTGAGAGAGACAGAGAGAGAGTGTGTGTATATGTGAGTGTGAGAGACAGAGAGAGTGTGTGTGTGTGCAAGAGAGTGTGTGTTTCTGTATTTGTGAGTGTGTGTGAAAGACAGAGAAACAGGGAGTGTGTGTGTGTGTGTGTGTGTGTGTGTGTGTGTGTGTGTGTGTGTGTGTGTGTGTGTGTGTGTGTAAACATTCTGATAAAGTTCTTCCTTTTAATCCTAATTCATACTGTGTGGGCCGGCAGCTGTTGATATCAAACTTTTAAACACAAACTGTTTCAGTGCTTGAAATATTTGTTCTACCACACTATAATGAAAAGTGTATTACACGTAGAAACATAGAAAATTGGTCCATTCAGCCCTGCACCACCATTCTATACAATCATGCCGATCATCCAATCTCAGTATCCCATTCCCATTCTCCCTCCATACCTCTTTAATCCCTTTAGCTGGAAGGGCCCCATTCAGCTCCCTCTTGAATATAAGTTTTTAGATTAGATTAGACTACTTACAGTGTGGAAACAAGCCCTTCGGCCCAACAAGTCCACACCGACCCGCCGAAGCGCGACCCACCCATACCCCTACATTTACCCCTTTACCTAACACTACGGACAATTTAGCATGGCCAATTCACGTGACCTGCACATCTTTGGACTGTGGGAGGAAACCCACACAGACACAGGGAAAATGTGCAAATTCCTCAGTCAACTGAGGGTGGAATTGAACCCAGGTCTCTGGCGCTGTGAGGCAGCAATGCTAACCACTGTGCCACCCACGGTGTCCTGTGGGAGAGAACTCCACAGGTTCTCCACTCTCTGCGTGAAGAAATTCTTCCTTATCTCAGTCCTGAATAGCTTATCCCTTATTCTTAGACTGTGACCCCTTGTTCTGGACTTCCCCAACATCAGGAACATTCTTCCTACATCTAGCCTGTTCAGTCCTGTCAGGATTTTATATGTTTCTATGAGAGTACAAGCCCAGTCGATTAGTCTTTCCTCATATGTCAGTGCTGCCATCCCGGGAATAAGTCTGATGAACCTTTGCTAGACTCCCTCAATAGCAAGATACACAAACATTAAATTTTACGATTTGGATTTTGTTTTAGAAATGGAGGCGAATAGATTCGGTCAGTTCTATGAAGGTAATTTCTTGAAACAGGTCAGAAAGTAACCCAAGTACATCAATTCCAAAAGATCATTAAAGTGAGTGGCAGCCCTTCCAGCAGTCTTAACGGATCAAATATTTACACAGCAAATAGAACGGAAGATGCCGGAAATTAGAAACCAAAACAGAAATTGCTGGAAAAGCTCAGCAAGTCTGGCAGCATCTGTGGAGAGACATCAGAGTTAACATTTCAGGTTCAGTGACCCTTCCTCAGAATTGAATATTTACACTGTTCAGTTTAAGATAATTTAAATGTATGAAGCCCATTAGTTTAGGTTTGACTTCAGAACACAATGCTCAAGGTCTCCATTTAAAAGAATCAGGAGTTAAGTTCAGAAGTGGTTTGAGTTTTCCGCCAGCAGGAGAATAATGTTTTACTTAAAAGGGATCAGTCACTACACGAAGGGCTTTAGGGTATGGTCCCTCCAAGCTAGGGGAGAGTTTGAATTGAAATCTCAGGAGAAGAGGTTGCTGACTAAGACATGAGAAGCCACTGAGGCAGACAGGGACAAAATGGTTTTTGATGGAATTTCTAGGCTGGATCTTTGAAAGTGATGAACTGTAATCCATTGTGAAGGAAACAAAGTCTAATGACATTTGCTGATTTGCAGTGTCACTAATGTCAAAGGGTGTTTCGGAGAATGTGTATGATTTATTGTGACCACAGCCGCTATTTTAACGTGGTGGCTGGTTAGCTCAGTTGGCTGAATGGCTGGTTTACAACATACACTGATGTTAATGGTGTGGGTTCAATCGCTGCACCAGCTGAGGTTACAATGAAGTCCTTTCCTTCTCAACTTCATCTGGGGTGTGGTGACCCTCAGGTTAAACAGTCACCAGTAATCTCTCTCTAACCTGAGAGCAGCCTTATGATCTGATAAGACTATGATGGCATGACTTTTGTTACGATATGTGGGATTGTCTGTTTACTCATGTGTACCTCATATTATGCACGTTATAGGATGAGCTTTACTTTGTTAACCTTGTGAATTATATCGTTTATTTTGTTAGTTTGAAATTGTACCATCCCGAGGCTTCGTCTACTCCAAACAAACATAAGATTAAACCAAAGATAACATAATATCTCAATCGCATCAGGAACGCAGGAGTTCACATATGTTGGTGCATGTGAGTAAAATCAAATTGATCCTAGACAAGGAGGCATTTTAAAGACACAAGATTAACTAATCGTGACAGACAAATGCAGCTCTGTCTCCATGAGTAATTATCACATCAGGATAGGAAGAGATTTCAGTCAGTTCTTATCATTCATTTAAAAGTATTTAGCTTGTATTCTGCACTTGATGTTATCTTAACCTATTCATGTTAAAAGGGTCAAGGTTAGGTTAGGACAAAACACTGACTGAAGGATCTAAACACAATACTTTCCAGGGAGAGGTAATGGGAAGGTCACTGGATGGGTAATCCAGAACCAAGGCTGAGGTTAGCATGATGGGCCCACCTTCTCAATCTCTCCCCTAGCCTGATTTGAGTTGATTGATTTAGTGTCATGTTCATTTTGCTACAAAGTACAGTGAACAGTGCTGCATAGTGCCGCCACTCTCTGGTACCATCTTAAAACACAAAAATAAACCAAACCAGAGAATATAAAGGCAGAGAAATGAAGAAAAAGTCTCAGACTGTCCAGTCCCTCTTCTTAAGTACTCTACCATGGGTGATGGGCTAGATATGGGTCCCCTTCACCAAGTCGCCACTCTTGGAGAGAAAGGTACCAGAATTCAACACCACCTCACCTTCGCTGATGTCCTCACCACTGACTCCTCGCCAATCAGATGCTGCTGCCCACTTCAGACCCACCTCGTCAAAGCCACTTGGTCTCATTATGGGTTCAAACTGTCCTCTGTCATGAATCTACACAAGACGTGGATACCACCAGGAATGGAAACTTGTCTTTGTCACTACTGCCATGGGTCCACACTGCTGCACCCACACTGGCTCACACTGCTGCACCCACACCGACCCACACTGCCGCACCCACACCGACTCACACTGCTACACCCACATCGACCCACACTGCTGCACCCACACCGACCCACACTGCTGCACCCACACCGGCCCACACTGCTGCACCCACACCGGCCCACACTGCTGCACCCACACCAACTCACACTGCTGCACCCACACCAGCTCACACTGCTGCACCCACACTGACCCACACTGCCCCACACTGCTGCACCCACACCGGTCCATGTTGCTGGGCCTGTTCAAACACCTTTATTTCAAATTGCCCTGTTAATCTTCCTTCTCCGTTCTGAGTTCTGTGGACACACAGCCCAAGATCCATCTTTGTTTTTATTATTCATTCACAGGATGAGGGTATCACTGGCCAGGCCAGCGGTTATTGCCCATCTCTAATTGTTAGGAGTCAACCACATTGCTGTGGGTCTTGAGTCACATGTAGGCCACACCAGGTAAGGATGACTGTATCCTTCTCTAAAAGGACACTTGTGAACCAGATGCGTTTCCCCCTGACAATGGATTCATCGTCATCATTAGACTCTTCCTTCTAGATTTTTATTGGATTCAAACTCCACCATGTATCATGGTGCAATTCAAACCTGCTCTCCAGAAAATTACCCGAGTTTCTAGATTAACATTCCAGTGATAATCCCACTAGGCCATAACCTCCCTCCGAGCTTCCCCTCAGGGGTAGATAGTAAATGCATCCACCCCAGCAACAGCCACGTGAGAATAAGTAGAAAAAGTAAAGAGAGCGTCCTGAGAGAATTCATGACAATTCTTACTCATTATGATTTTTCAGAGGGGAAGAGGGTGCTATGTACATTTATAAAAAAATAACAAGAGGTAGAAAACAGCAGTGTGCAGACATAAACTTGTAAATCTTCAGAAAGGAGCAGGGAGGAGCTATCTCTCGATTCCATCTAAATTCCAGCTTGACGTTAATACAAACAGCTTCACCCCAGTTCTGTCTCTTTGATACAGCAGCTTGTGTTCTTAAAGGTGCAGGAAGGCTGGCGAGAATTCTTTTAGTTTAAAGTATCCTGTCCTCTCCAATCTTCCAATATCAACAAGCGAAAAATAGAACATAGTAATTGCAATGACCTCCGTTAAAATGCTATAGCTTTGCAGCATTAAAATTGAGGATCCTCCCATCTCATAGAGCACAGAAACAGACCCTTCAGTCTAACCTGTCCGTGCCGAACATAATCCCGATCTAAACCAATCCCATTGCCTGCTCCCGGCCCATATCCCTCCAAACCTTTCCCATTCGTGAACTTATCCAAATGTCTTTTAAATGTTGCAATTATACCCACATCCATCACTTCCTCTGGAAGTTTGTTCCACACACAAACCATCCTCTGTGTAGAGAATTTGCCCCTCATGACTTTGTTAAATCTCTCTCCTAGGTAAAAACAATGACTGCAGATGCTGGAAACCAGATTCAGGATTAGAGTGGTGCTGGAAAAGCACAGCAGTTCAGGCAGCATCCGAGGAGCAGGGAAATCGACGTTTCGGGCAAAAGCCCTTCATATCTCTCTCCTCTCACTTTAAAAATGTGCCTGATTGTGTTGGAAATCCCCCATCTTAGGGAAATATCTCTCTATGTCTACGTGGGTTTCCTCTGGGCGCTCCCACAGTCCAAGGATGTGCAGGTTAGGTGAATTAGCCATGGGCAATGCAGGATTACAAGGATAGGGTGGGATGCTCTTCAAAGGGGCAATGTGAACTCGATGGGCCAAATGGCGTGCTTCCATGCTATAGGGATTCTATGATTCTACATCTTTCATGTGCAAATGCATTTTTCGGGGTTATCATTTGTACTGTGTGCAATTAAAAATTAAGACTTCATTACTGAGTAAGGACATGATTGAGGTGTGTCCGATTATGTAGGAAAGAGACAGGGTGAATAGACAGCATCTGTTTCCTCAGTCAAAGGGTCAGTAATAATGGGGCTTAACTTTAAAGCGAAACGCAGGAGGTTTAGAGGGGATAGAGGAAAAGCCTTTTCCCCTGGAGGGTGGTGAGGGTCTGGAATGCACTGCCTGGCATGATAGTCAAGGAGGAAACCTCACAACCTCTAAAACGTACTTAGATGAGCTCTTGGAATGTCATAACATTCAAGTCTATGAACCTAGTGCCGGGAGATGGGACTAGTACAGCTAGGCTGGTACAGCCACAATGGGCTGAAGGGTCTCTTCTGTGCTGTATGACTCTGACTGACTTTCCTTCAAAGGTCAGTCAATAAAAATGTTTCATCAATGTTAGACAGTAAAAACGATCAGCCCCAGGGCCTTCAAAATTTCAAGCATCTGCTTGGTTACTATCTGACTCTGTCATCTCCAAATCATATGTTGCAGCTTCCTCCTCATGTAAACACTTTAAGCTAACAGGATGTAATCTCAAACATGGCTCGCAATGCATCAGCCACTGGTTTTATTGTGCATTAATCTCTGGTGGCTCATTATGGGAGCATTTAATCTTTTACTCTCTGAAGCGGACACACAATTATACATTAGAGGCATGATGCTATAGTACGCAATTTATGTTGTATTGTACAACCTCTTCATTAATTCAGCTCCTGAATGCATTTCTCAAAGTGGAACTCAGCCAGAACAAACCTGGTTCCAGGTTTACTTACACATCTCTGCAGTGATCTCATTATCAGCACAGACTTGTGTGTGTGTGTGTGTGTATGTATATACCTGCCTGTGTGGGTGTTTGTGAATGTATGTGTGTGTCTAAGTGTGCACGTATGTGTGTGTCTGTGCATGTGTGTGTTTGTGTGTGCATGCATGTGTCTGTGCATGTGTGTGTGTGTGCGTGTGTGTACAGCATTGTGTAACAAACTAAAAATACCACAGGATGTGAGTAACGTTGCAGTTCAAGTACCTGGAGTGAGCAGTGAGCTTTCAGACAGCTGCTCAAACCAAGTAACCAAACAGATTTCGCATCTTTGCATGTTCTTGAAAACATTTGATCTGTGCCAGCCTTGGATTGAGTTTCTACTTGTTTTAAATTGCACAAGTTTCCTGTTGTGGTGGAAGCTACCTGGGCTGATGAGAAGTTCATCATCGTCTCCAGTTCTCCATTACTCTGTAATTATTCATTGCAAAAGTGACTACACTTCAAAAGCACTTCATCATCTGCAAAGAGCTTTCAGATGTCATAAGGATGTGGACGTTGCTATATAAATGCAAGTCTTTTTAATTTGTATTTACATTTTCCCTTTTTGACCCTGAGTCCCTCATGATTTTTGTGTGGCACCTCCCCCTGACCACCACCCATTCCATTCAGAGTATTGTTACAGTAATCGAAGTGGATTTTGTTCTTAAATCAACCAATTGGACCTGTTACAACACAGCTCAGTGCCAGGTAGGACTTGAACTCCGACCTTCTGGCCCAGAGATAGGGACAGCACTACAGGAGTGCAAGAGACCTGTGAATTGAATCAATTACGTGCATATTTCTCTCGCTGCTCAGAAACTCCTAGATTTGATTCAGTGAAACTCCTCTCAACCTTGAGGAATCATAACCAGGAAATAACTCTGGCCACAGACCGATGCGAAACCAAGTTTACTGCTCACAAACTGGAAAGGCAATGGTGTTTTAGAAAATATACACAAATACAGCCAGTTACAAACCATTGGATTAATTCTGTGTTTAAAATAGTCAATTAACCAATTCCACACAAGGTGGTTGGAGTTGGCAATACTCTGTGGGTGGCACGGTGGCTCACTGGTTAGCACTGCTGCCTGACAGCAGCAGGGACCTGGGTTCGATTCCACCCTTGAGCGACTGTCTTTTGTAGAGTTTGTACCTTCTCCCCATATCTGGGTGCTCTGGCTTCCTCCTGCAGTCCAAAGATGTGCAGGTTAGGTGGATTGACCATACTAAATTACCCATAGTGTCCATGAATGTGTGTTTTTGCAATGGGAAATGTGGGGTTACAGGGATTGGGTGGGATGCTCCTCAGAGGTTCAGTGTTGACTTGATGGGCAGGATGGCCTGCATCCATATTGTAAGTTTCTATGTCATATTTTCTACATTGAAGAGCTTTTTCTTTGCATCATTATATTGAACAGTATTACTGAATCATAACACCATGATGGTGAAAGAATTGAAGACATGATCAGATGCACATAACATAATGGTATAATGTTAACAATACAGTGATTGAATGAAATGCTACAGTACAATGAATTAGTGAGTAATTCGCAAAAGTCCACAAATTAGCAGCATCATCTCCCTCCATTGCACAGAGAGAGATGGAAACAGAGAGATGGATTCAGAGAAAGAGAGAGAGAAAATTGGTTAGAAATAGCTCGAGGTTATCACTTCACAGGCAGGAGTCAAGACAAGGACGAGGCCTCTAAATACATTCAAGATAATTGCCCTGGTAGAGTTCAAAAATGTAGGCAAAAGTGTGGACTGCAGATGTTGGAGATCAGAGTCAAGATTAGAGTGGTGCTGGAAAAGCACAGCAGGTCAGGCAGCATCCGAGGAGCAGGAAAATCGACGTTTCGTCAGGATTTCTGATGAAGGGCTCTTGCGCGAAACGTCGATTTCCCTGCACCCGGATGCTGCCTGACCGGCTGTGCTTTTCCAGCACCACTCTAATCTTGACAGAATTCAAAAATGTGTCAACCCATTGTACATTGTATTAGGAACACAGGAACAGGGAGTAGGCCATTCCCAGTAAGCACCCTCTGCTCTTCTAAATTATGGCTGAGGTCATCTCCTCAATGCCATTTTCCTGCATTATTTCCACATCCCTGAATCTGATTACCTTCCAAGTGGCTATTGATTTCTTTCTTGAACACGCTCAATGACTCAGCTTCCATAGCCCCCTGGGGGAAAGAATTCATAAGATTCACCCCCTTCTAAGAGAAGGAATTCCTCCTCACCTCATCCCTAAGTAGTCTGCCCCCTTTTCCTGAGATTATACCTCCCAACCAGGGAGTCACCAACCAGGGGGAGTATCTAATTTACTCACCCCCGTCACACTCTATACAACTGTTCAAAGTTTCAATGAGATCACCTCGCACTCTTCAAAACTCTCCAGAATACAGGCCCAGTTTACCCAATCTCTCTCAGACAATCCAGAACACAGCCTGACATTAATCATAATGTGAGGTGTTATACTATATTAAAATTACGGATTAGATGATATGAAATTAATTACCTTAATGCTAACTATTAGATGAAATCAAACATGACATGTAATTAGAAAAACAGGTAAAGTTCCAGATTGTGATCTTCCTGCCTGACCGGAGAGTCTCCAGCGTCTTTTATTCATTTCAAATTCCCAGTTTCATTGTTTTTTTTTGCTTTTGGATGATGTGCAGTTATTTTGATGAAGGGCCCATCAGTTAGAAGATGGAGAACATGAACATTTGTGTGA
This sequence comes from Hemiscyllium ocellatum, assembly GCF_020745735.1. Lineage (NCBI taxonomy): Eukaryota > Metazoa > Chordata > Chondrichthyes > Orectolobiformes > Hemiscylliidae > Hemiscyllium > Hemiscyllium ocellatum. The sequence continues at coordinate 5,948,827 of NC_083423.1, forward strand.
CCCAAAGAGAAGATTTCCTTTGATCTCCATGTGTTAATGTTTCAATTTGTTCCTTTTGCTACTTCGACTGAAAACACAGAAGTCTCTTAAGGTTCACAAGAAAGAGCAAACGCTGGAAAACCCTAGTGTTCCTTTCATAATATTCTTTGTGTGCAGTGATCATAGAACCTTGCATTGAAGTGGGAAGTGTGTCACTAGGTCAGAGGATTGTCATTGTACTGATAAAAACTCTGCGTACTGAATGGATTTAAATGTCAGACAGCTATAAGGTTATAAAAAGGAGCAGCGAAAGACCATTCAGCTCCTCAAACCTGCTCCACCGTTCAATAAGGTTTGATCATCATCTCAACTTCACTTTCCTGTCTGCCTTCCTCTAACCCTCGGCTCCCTTGTCATTCAAAAATCTAACCAATTTGGCCTTGAATTTGTTCAATTACCCAGACTCCAGTACTCACTGGCAAAGAGATTTCCAAACAACAATGACCCTCTAAGTGAAGAAATTCCTCGTCATCTTTGTCTTAAATGGGAAGACCTTTAGTTTGGAACAGTGCCCCTTTAGTTCAGAATTCATCAACACAGGGAAACATTCCCTGAGCTATTCTGCTAAGCCCCCTGAGAATCTGAAATGTTTCAATAACATCAACTCTCATTTTCCTAAATTCCAGTGGTCTGACCTACTCGACTGTTTCTCATAAGTCAAATCGGAGAACTTAAGTTTCATGTGGGGCATTCACAAATCAATGGTGAAAGGAAATGCACAATTTTTAGATGTAGAAGATCCTTTGATGTACTGAATGTCTCAGTAAGTTGAAGCTGCTATGGGATGGATGAGTTAATTGCCAAGGTGATGGCTCCTGTCTTGGTAGTGTTTCATTGGACAAGGTAAAAGTTAATCAAAACTGGGAGGTTGGACAAACAGTGTGACCCAGATACACCAATGAGGTCAGGAACGGTGAGAGTGATGTGAAGATAGTTATTATGATTATGAACCAATCCAGACCCTCTCAAGATATTTTAAGAAGGTAATCTAGACCCTAACTTTTTTCTTATTTTAAAGGCAGATGTGAGTGGATATTCCAGGAGTGATGCAGCTGGTCAAACCACTCGGCTTGAAACAAAACAGGATTTATTTAAACACTACAGTTAAAACATGAACATAAGAAAGCAAAATTTAGAATAACTTTTTGACTGGAAAACTTAACAGACCTGATACAGTAACTATTACTTTGTTAACTGTTCCAATACAGTAACATCCTATAAACACATCCCTTGGCAAAATAAAACATAAATTCAAACACAGATACTTACAGGCTGGAGGGAACATCCAGAGAGAGATTTCAGAGTAAGTCAGAGGAATTCTTTTTCAACACTTGCAACTGCCCTGGACTCACACACCTTGTGACTGCTCCAGCTAAAACAAACTAGAAAAAAACTGAACTTGGAGAACTGGCCACTCCCCTTCCACTGTTAAACTAGACCCCTCCGCACCTCTGCCTTTATGATCTCTCTTCAAAATAAAACCAAGGGCGATATAACCTTTTTATGTTGCACTGTCAGTGTAGGCTGCAACTATTGAGTCGTGTTAATTGGGTACCAGCCAACAGGTTTGAAGTGCTGAATCCGATGGCATTGTAATCCCAGTGAAACCGACTCGTATCTGGAAATCGTGCGATGGCAAGGAACAAACACACACTGCAGTTTTAGTTTTATCTGTCCTTCACTCCACTTATTTCAGTGCCCTAGAATCTAGAGTCACAGAGATGTACAGCATGGAAAAAGACCCTTCGGTCTAACCCATCCATGCTGACCAGATATCCCAACCCAATCTCGTCCCACCTGCCGGTACCTGGCCCATATCCCTCTAAATCCTTCCTATTCACATACCCATCTAGATGCCTTTCAAATGCTGGAATTGTACCAGCCTCCAACACTTCCTCTGGCAGCTCATTCCATACATTTACCACCCTCCGCGTGAAAAAGTTGTCCTTTAGGTCTCTTTTATATCTTTCCCCTCTCACCCTAAACCTATACCCTCTAGTTCTGGACTCCCTCACCCCAGGGAAAAGACTTTGTCTATTTACCCTATCCATGCCCCTCATGATTTTATAAGTCTCTGTAAGGTCACCCCTCAGCCTCCGAGGTTCCAGGGAAAACAGCCCCAGCCTGTTCAGCATCTTCCTATAGCTTTAGCTATTTCTTTATAAAGTTGTCTCCAAGGTTTTATTCCATTCCACTGTTCATTCTCTCTTTCCACTTTCAGTTGTGAATTCCACTATTTCTCACACTTCATTTGTGCATCCCTGGTCTTACATCTGCTGTTCTCTTAGACTTTGCCTCTATTTTTAGACTAGTCCTCATTTCCACCTGTACAGCTAACTGTCATGACTTCCTATCTCAATGTTCGAGTGTGCACCTCAGACTGTGTTCACCTCAGTTCAATAGTTCTACCCATCTTTTTTTGATCAACTGCTGTTTTCTAATGGACCTGGAGAAAGCCTTCTATTCACCCCTCTACAGTTGTTTCTCTTCTATCCATTTGTTTTCGACACCATCTCCTCTCCAGTTTAAGACAGAAGTTTTCCTATTCCAATGATCTAGTTTTACTGGTTCATGCCAAATATTCCATCTTGCCTGAAATAGGATTTGGTTTTCCAAGTCAGCATGTTTTATTTAAAATCACGAATGCGTACCCATCCCCATTCAAAGCCACTCAGATGAGCCTTCTCACACCAGATCTGCATAGTTCAGATCTGTCAATATTACTCCAGTTCATAATTCTGCTTTCCTCTCCAAATGATGCCTCTTCAATTACTTTCAAATACTTCAGTGGCACCAGTCCTGCACATGCAGTTTTAATACCAGACTGTCCTTTACACCTCATACCTTCAATGCATTATCTGGGCTGGCATGGCACCTATTGTTAAAGTTCACTTGACAATGTATCTTTAAAACTGGGATTTACATATAAAAGAACTGAAACCAACATAGTCATTCTAAAAGATGAGAGACTTAACAAACAATCCAGGTCTTTTTCAATATGTAATTTCAGTTACATCACACTGTAAACCTTTGCTCTAAATTCTGTGTCTTACAGTCTTATATTCCACAACTACCTGATGAAAGAGCAGTGCTCCGAAAGCTAGTGCTTCCAATTAAACCTGTTGGACTATAACCTGGTGTTGTGTGATTTTTAACTTTGCATACCCCAGTCCAACACCGGCACCTCCAACTCAAGCCATTTGCAGAGGAAGATCTTGGATGTACATAATATATGATCAAAACCTGCAAACCATTCTAAAAGATGAAAGACTTAACAGCAATCTAAGTTTGTTCAACGTATCACATCAGTTGCATGACACTATCATCTTTTGCTATAAATTCTGTGTCTTATGATGCTCCCCCACTACCTATCTGACAAAGGAGCAGCGCTCAAAAGCTAGTGCTTCCAAATAAATCTGTTGGACTATCACCTGGTGTTGCGTGATTTTTAACTTTGCAGAGTTGCTAACTGGAGCTGTTATTTCCTCTAAATGGAGAGGCCACTTTGTGAGAAACTATTTTGAATTCCCTCCCTTTCTGCTTGCCCAATCTCTTCCAGAAATATTTGCATTCTTTCCTGGTCCCCCTGCTGCAGGAAAGATGTTGTGCAACTTGAAAGGGTTCAGAAGAGATTTACAAGGATGTTTCTGGGGTTGGAGAGTTGAGCTATAGACAGAGGCTGAATAGTCACCGTATGAAGCTAAGGGGTGACCTGATAGAGGTTTATAAAATCATGAGGGGCCTGGAAATGGTGAATAGACAAGTTATTTTTCCCAGGGTAGGAGTCCAAAACTAGAGGGCATAGGTTTAAGGTGACGGGGTAAGATTTAAAAGGAATGTAAGGGACAACTTTTACACTGAAAGGTGCGTGTATGGAATGAGCTGCCAGAGAAAGTGGTGGAGGCTGGTAGAATTACAGCATTTAAAAGGCACCTGGATGGGTATATGAATAGGAAGGGTTTAGAGGGATATGGACCAAATGCTGGTACATGGGACTAGATTGGGTTGGGATATCTGGTTGGCTTGGATGAGTTGGTCCAAAGGGTCTGTTTCTGAGATGTACATCTCTGACTCTGACTCTGTTAAGTCTGTTACTTCATGCTAAAACAATATTTGAACCATCTTTTCTTGTTTCCTTCAACACTTTTTCCTTCAACATGCTGCATTTTCTTGCTGTTGAATCGTTCACTCCTTTTTCTCCCCCTCTGTTGTTGCTCACCCTCCCTCTTTATTGTTCTTGAAACTTCGTACAATTAATACCTGGAAATCTCAGAGATATTCACCTGTCTTGCAGAGACCTTTCATGTCCCTTGCAGGCTGCTTAGATCTTGCCTTGCCGCTCCATTTTGTACAAAAAGAACACTGAGGTGGTGTGTGTGAATGTCTAATTTTTCTTCGTTAGGCACAGCCGGAACACATCAGAATCCTGCACTTTCATGGGGACATTGATTGAGACTCCAAATGATTCAGGAATGGCATAAGTCAATCATTTTCGAAACTAGAGTCTGAATTTTCCTAGTGGCACAGGAAATGGGGGCATGAGGACATTTGGAAAGGTGGATGTTAGGTTCCCCTCCCAACATGCTCCCGCTCCAAGCACTCTTCCTACAGGTTGACGAGCCCAGAGGTGGCATGGTGGTTAGTATTGCTGCCTCACAGTACCAGGGATCCAGGTTCAATTCCAGCCTCAGGCGACTGTCTGTGCAGAGTTTGCACGTTCTCCCCGTGTCTGTGTGGGTTTCCTCTGGGTACTCTGGTTTCCTCCCACAGTCCAAAGAGGTGCAATTTAGGTGAATTGGCCAGGCTAAATTGCCCGTAGTGTTCAGGATTGTGTAGGCTAGGTGCATTAGTCTTGGGCAAATGTAGAGTAATAGGTTAGGGGAATGGGTTTGGGTGGGATACTCTTTGGAGGGTCAGTGTAGATTTGTTGGGCCAAATGACCTGTTTCCACACTGTAGGGATTCTATGAGGCAGGAGGGCTTATGCCCAAAATGTTGAATTTCCTGTTCCTTGGATGCTGCCTGACCTGCTGCGCTTTTCCAGCAACACATTTTCTGCAGGAATCGAATGAGGGATAGTAATGAGCCATCTATCATCAATTTTCTAGGCCACAACATATTCTTTCTGGACGCACAGGCTCCCTACCGTGTCAAGGGCCTGAAAACATGGATCCAAAATGGCGACTGCTTTGAGAGCTCGTATTTTTGTTTGCTGACAATAATTCTCAAAGGGCATCTATCTGAAGATAGCTTGGTCAGCCTTGTTGCCCCTTTGCCAAGATAATGACTACCTCCTGTAAATGGCAGCTATTTCCTGCCCACTGTAAGTGACTCTAATGGCACGAATGCCAGTTCCTCCAGCTGATGGACAGACATGGCCCCCCACTGTGAAGGCAGCTGGCTGTGATCATTTCACTTCCCAGCGCTGCAACCTGATCTCTGTCACTAACCAGGCCTCCCTGGGATGGCTTAGGGGGGAAACTGTGGACAAGCATGAGGCCGGAAAAACACAGCACGCCAGGCAGCATAGAGAGGCGGAGAAGTCTCAATGTTTCAGGTATTAAACCTTCTTCAGGATCATGTCTGCTGCCATTGCCAACTCCGTATTCCCGACTGGAATTCATCCACTCATCAGGATGGCCACCCACCCAAGAAAATGTACCTCAGATTCCCAAGAGGTGAACAAGGAGGAGAGTGTTTCAGCTCTGCCCATTCAGCAATGATCGCTGATAGCAGTGAAGTTATGGTGCATTGTGAAAGCAGTCTGTATGAGACGGTTCTGTATAGTTTCTCTAATGTAGTCAGGATTGTTCAAATGGCATTTCCCGCTTTCTGCCTTCTGACGCCACACTGTATCAATGGCATGGACTGAGGTACCAAGACAAAGAAAAGCATTACCTTTATTTTATGTGGTGCGGGATGCTTTTAAATTTACAACCCAGCGCAGAAGAGCTGAAGAGACTGAACTGGAATTGATTTATTGCAACGGTGTGAACGATGTGGTATAAATCACAAACAGAGAACGCGATTTCCGTGTCAAACCATAGTGGGTTTTTTTGTACAAATCAAGCCCAGCACAGAGAGGATCGAGCCCAGCTGGGGGGAGATCAAGGTCAAGATCAGAGTAGTGCTGGAAAAGCACAGCAGGTCAGGCAGCATCCAAGGAGCAGGAAAATCAACGTCTCAGGCTGATCCTGAAGAAGGGTTTTTGCCTGAAACGTAGATTTTCCTGCTCCTCGGATGCTGCCTGATGTGCTGTGCTTTACCAGCACCACTCTGATCTTGACTCTAATCTTCAGTATCTGCAGTACCCACTTCGCCAAGGAGGAGATCAAGCCCATTGCAGAGGAGATTAAGCCCAACACAGGGGAGATCGAATCCTTGTGGGGAGTGTGGACCCAGTATGACAAAGTACTTAAGAAGGACTACAATATTGAGCTTCTAACTTTATTTCTTTGTTTTTCCACTTGGTACATAAGATTTTCTTCCTTGGTGCCTTTGTATCTAAGATGACACTGAGAATGGCGACTTTGTAAGCTTTTCACTGTACTCCTATATCTCTTTATGCGAGCACACATGCCAATAAAATCTAATTCTAACTCAAAAAATGTAATTCTAAATCACAATATACAGTTTTCAAGAAGACTATCGCTATAGATAAAAACTGAACACGTAGGCCATAGTTTTCATTTTCATGGACCTGTAGAATATTGCATCGCCTCCTAATGAACAGAATTCATAGCTAACAGCTTCACAGCAAGGTAAATAAAACTGAGTGTAAATCCTACAGAACACAGCATATGTAAATCGTGTAGAACACAACATGTGTAAAGCCTATAGAACACAGCATGTATTAATCCTACAGAACACAGCATGTGTAAAGCATACAGAATACAGCATGTGTTAATCCTATGGAATACAGCATATGTTAATCCTATGGAACACAGCATGTGTAAATCTTATAGAATGCAGCATGTGTTAATCCTATGGAACACAGCATGTTTTAATCCTACAGAACACAGCATGTGTAAATCCTATAGAACACAGCATGTGCTAATCCTATAGAACACAGCATGTATAAAGCTTATAGAATGCAGCATGTGTTAATCCTATGGAACACATGTGTTAATCTTACAGAACACAGCATGTGTAAAGCTTATAGAGTGCAGCATGTGTTAATCCTATGGAACACAGCATGTGTTAATCCTACGGAACACAGCATGTGTAAATATCCTATAGAACACAGCATGTGCTAATCCTATAGAACACAGCATGTATAAAGCTCATAGAATGCAGCATGTGTTAATCCTATGGAACACAGCATGTGTTAATCCTACAGAACACAGCATGTGTTAAATCTATAGAACACAGGTGTAAATCCTACAGAACACAGCAGGTGTAAATCCTACAGAACACAGCATGTGCAAAGCCTATAGAATACAACATGTGTTAATTCTATGGAATACAGTATGTGTTAATCCAACGGAACACAGCATGTGTAAATCCTATAGAACACAGCAGGTGTAAATCCTGTGGAACACAGCATGCATTAATCCTATAAAACACAGCACGCATTAATCTTATGGAACATTAGTATGCGTAAGTCCTACAGAACACAGCATGTGTAAACCATACAGAACACAGCATGTGTAAATCCTATAGAACCCAGCATGTGTTAATCCTATAGAACACAGCATGTATTAATTCTATAGAACCCAGCATGTGTTAATCCTATAGAACCCAGCATGTGTTAATCCTGTAGTAAACGGCATGTGTTAATCCTATAGAACCCAGCATGTGTTAATCCTATAGAATTCAGCATGTGTTAATCCTGTAGTAAACGGCATGTGTTAATCCTATAGAACCCAGCATGTGTAAATCCTATAAAACACAGCATGTGTAAATCCTATAGAACCCAGCATGTGTTAATCCTGTAGCAAACGGCATGTGTAAATCCTATAGAACCCAGCATGTGTAAATCCTATAGAACACAGCATGTATTAATTCTATAGAACCCAGCATGTGTTAATCCTATAGAACCCTGCATGTGTTAATCCTGTAGTAAACGGCATGTGTTAATCCTATAGAACCCAGCATGTGTTAATCCTATAGAACCCTGCATGTGTTAATCCTATAGCATTTGTCCAGGCAACACTCCAGAAAACAAAATCACGATAGTTTGTTCCTATTCTAATCTTTTATTTTGCTTGCAAGTATGTTTTTTTATTTATTAAATCACAGGAGGAGGGCTCCTTTGGCTGGCTAGACCAACATTTATTGCTCCCCCCCTAATTGCTGTGTGTCTGGAGTCACATATAGACCAGACCAGATAATGATGGTAGTTTCCTTCCATAAAGGGCATTTGTGGGTTTTTCCAACAACCAACAACAACTCCTAATTTCAGATCTTTTAAAAATTGAATTCACATTCCACCATCTCATGAATCTGGGTCACTGGATTAAGTCAACCAATAATGTCACCAGGCCCTCGTCTTCCCCACCCTTGATATATCAAGAAAGCCTGACTATAATATGCACTATGGTGCCCCTTGCACAGAGACACAGTCTGGCAAGTTTCAGCACGGTCACAATCAGCTTTCCCTCCGGTGTCACTTTGGTTAGCACGTCTGGCTCATTGTGCTATATGGCTATAAATAAAACTCTAGCCCCACGCAGCTTAGAGGGAGCAATGGTCAAGACAATTGGCCTACACTTGTAAATGTATTTCAGGAATGTGCCTTCTCCTTGATTCACAGCGTAACTGTACCACACGCCGATCTCAAAGGAGGAATTTAACTGTATCCTGATGGAAGGCTTATGCTCGAAACATTGATTCGCCTGCTCCTCAGCTGTTGCCTGACCAGCTGTGCTTTTCCAGCACCGCACTCTCAACTTTGATCTCCAGTATCGGCAGTCCTCACTTTCTCCTAGTTAACTGTGCCCTGAGTGGTTCATGGTTGCCTTTACTTCCATAAGTAAGAGAGACAGTTTGTTCCTTAGCCGTGTGAGTTCTGACAGACAGACTTACACATGTTGTGTGGAGGATATATTCTGAAACGCAATTATGGCAGTAAACCAAGTGCAAGTGACATTTTGTTGTTGTCTGTTATCTTCTTCAACATTCTGCAACTGTTGGATGCCTCTGGCCAGGAAACCAACAATTCTCGCTCTCAAAAGGTAACGAACGAACAAAACAAATCACTGGAAATGTTTGGCAGCTTCTGGGTTCTGACGAAGTGTTACGGCTGTTAATATTAACTCTGTCACCACCACCACCCCCAACAAATTCTCCCCGATCTGCTGAGGGTTTTCTGCTTTTATTCCTGATTTAGAGTGAATGCGGGATTTTACTTTTGTATTCTTGCCATTTCTCACCCAGATGTGTGGAGTTTGCACATTCTCCCCGTGTCTGCGTGGGTTTCCTCCGGGTGCTCCAGTAACCTCCCACAGTCCAAAAATGAGCAGGTTAGGTGAATTGGCCATACTAAAATTGCCCATAGTGTTTGGTGAAGGGGTAAATGTAGGGGAATGGAGGGTCGGTGTGGACTTGTTGGACCGAAGGGCCTGTTTCCACACTGTAAGTAATCTCATCTAATCTAAAAAATTCCCACCTTTAAGATGCTCAGGAGAAACTCAGCAGGTCTGACTGCAACTGTGCAGAGAAAGCAGAGTTGTTAATTCTGAAGCTGAGATGTTAATTCAGTTTCTCTTTCCACAGGTGCTGCTGAATTTTTCCAGCAATTTGTTTTTGTTTCTGATATCCAGCATTGTGCAGTTCTTTGTTTTATTGAAGATGTTCAGCCTTTCTCTCTGATGGGATTTTCGTTTCTCTCTCTCTTACCCTGCTCCCATTCTTTGCTTTCTGCTCTCCTCTCTTACGTTTAACCAAATATCAAGAGAAACTAATGTTCACCATTATGGTTCCCTCTAGCTCTGAAGGAAAGTCAATGATTGGAAATGTTGAGCTGTCACTATTAGGGTGGTCAGGAAGGTACAAATCAGGAAATATCTTCTGCCAGCAGATCTACCTCTGTAGAAAGTGGTCTGTCGATCCTAATCATCTTTTCGAGAGAGGGGGTAGTAAGGGTGGAATAGTCAGGACTACCATTCCCTGGACACAGATCGGAGATGGAGCTGCCGAATTCTACGGTGAGCTTACTAAAAAGCCAACCATGGCTCTGTGGGACTTCACCCGAGAAATCGTATGGTCTCTAGTCCTGAGACCTGACAGCCCATCGATACTCACCACTCCCCATGACATCTCCTTGTCAACTTAATATCAAACCACACCCCCACCCCAGCTAGTTATTGGCTCCTATAGCTCCCTTGCCACTCTAATGCTAATTCATGCCAACTAATACACCACTCTTCAATAATCTCTGAGCTGTGAATTAAGTTGTAAATTTAGGACTTCACCCGGCTGAGATAATAAAAGCTTGTGGAAAGCAGAGAAGCATTCACAAGGACATGATGATAGTCCTTGGAGAAAAGTCAACAAACAGCTATTGCAATTGGTAGAACAGGGACTTTTAAACTTTCAATGACAAAGGCGTCCAGTATTTTTTTATTTTTAAAGGCTTGGATATTTAAATAGCTTCACCCGATGACAGTTCTATAGATCTTATCCAACCTTCAAGAGTATTCATATCCACTCTAAAAAGGTTTGACTCCCAAAACAGGGTCAGTTTGAACTCAACACTGAGCTCAAATGACCCCATTGAGTTCAAGACTCCCTTCTGAGAGTCATACCTTAACTTCCTTTTCCAACTGGTGAATTTGGGAATACTGCCACCACATTTAAAGTTCACGGAGTTGTCATTTGGTTCATTAACTGACTAATCTTCCCATAGATGTTGCTAGACCTATGGAGTAACTTTAATAGTTTCCATGTTTATTTCAGATTAATGGCATCCACAGTAATGACACGAGGAGTTTGGGTGAGCTAGCCTCTAAATCCTTACAAAATGTTAGTTTTTGCATTTTCCCTTTTATTTGGTGCTTCTCTAACGATTTTCTTTTCTCGATTTTTATTACATACCTGTGGGAGGTAGTCAACTTTTAACTGATTATTTATTCCTAGGCTCCTGGTACCTATATATTTTCATTTTACAAATCTTTTTGTAAATCTTTTTTTTTCAATTTTCATGTTAGCTACTCTTTCTTCAGATGACATGACCTATGTAATGCTGCATAACAAAGGTCAAAAATAGTTTGAAGATGCTTATATATTAGCCATATCTATTTGCATTTGATTCAAATGCATGGAAGTCCCATTGTCCTACTTGACTTGAGTCATTTATGGTGGTGGATGCTATACTTTTAAATTTACTTCCCTCACACAATGCAACACATTATATATAACATGGCTCTGTTTTAAGGGCAACATTAGGGTTGGCACAGTGGTTCTCACAGCGCCAGCTGCCTGGGTTCGTTTCCTGCCTCAGGAGACTGTCTGTGTGGAGTTTGCACATTCTCCCCCTGTCTGCGTGGGTTCCCTCCCACAGTCCAAAGATGTGTAGTTTGGGTGAATTTACCATGGGAAATGCAGGGTGATGGGGTAAAGCAGTGGATCTGGCTGCTATGCTGATCAAAAGGTCAGTGTAGACTTGATGGGCCAAATGGCCACTTCCCATACTGTAGGAATCCTAAATTACAAAGCAGATTTTAGAAAAAAGGCTGCAGACAACTGTTTGAAACAAAGGCCAAGGAGAGGCTGACACTGTTGACAGGAAGCAAAGAAAATGGGAGATGGCCTGTAGACCCACGCATCTATAAAAAAAAAGAGAACGCGCGTTTACCTAGCACTTTATGTGCTGCAGTGTCACGTCATGTGACTTCCATCTGACAACATTGACCCTCGAGTCACAGGAAATATGCAGATAGCCAAAAGCCAACATAATACTAGGCCACTGGCCCATTGAACTTGCTCCACGGAAGACTCTAAGACCGTGGTAAAATGTCAACCTCAATTCCACCAACTCGCACCTTCCCTGAACCCTTGGATTCATTTAGCCTCCAAAGAGCTATCTATGTCTGCCCCGAATGTACTTAATATCTTAGCATCTACAACTCGATACAGAATTCAAGGAGGAAGCATCAAAGGAGCAATGACAGTGAGTTCCAGAACGTGAGGCCTTGATGGGGTGAAAGCATGACGGCCAATGGTGCAACAATTAAGATCAAGTGTGCGCAGGAAATCAGAATTGCAGGTTGGTGAGTTGTTAGGTATTGAGTGGAAACCTGATTGCATTACATATGTATTAATCTAGCCAGCTGTAGTGCACAGAGACTAAGAGAAAAATAACATTCAAATCCAAAAAAAAATCAAGTCTTACTGTCAGCTGAATAAACCCTATTGTGTTACTTCCTTAAACTTTGTGTTTCAAGCTAATAAACACTGTCTGAGTAGATCTCGGGAATTGTCATAATATTGTGATGTCCTGCGCAGTTTTCAGAGTCGGAGACCAAGAGGGAAAAAAACTCATAAAGTAACAAATACTGGAAATCAGTGACAACAAAACTACAGAATGGAAAATGCTGAAAGCCTGCACTGTGTCCTCCAGTATCCCTAAAGCAGGCTCACAGAACTGAAAACATTAACTCTGTCTCTTCTGTCCATGGATGCTGCCAGACCTGGTGAGTTTCTCCAGCACTTCCTGTTTTTGTTTCAGATCTTCAGCATCTGCAGGTTTTTTTTATCTTATCTCTCTCTAAAGAGAAAGGCAGGTTGGCACTATAGCTGTGGACATCACCGGGATAGCTTATAAAAGCAAACTTACGCAGATGATGCAGTTCTGAAATAAAAACAGAAAGTGCTGGAGAAACTCAGCAGGTCTGGCAGCATCTGTGAAGGGAGAAGCAGAATTTATGCATTGAGTCTGATATTAGGGGAGGATCTTATAGAAACATATAAAATTATGAAGGGAATGGATAACACAGAAGTAGAGAGGATGTTACCGCTGGCAGGTAAAACTAGGACAAGCGGGTATAGCCTCAAGATTAGAGGGAGCAGATTTAGGTCTGAATTGAGAAGGAACGTCTTCACCCAGAGAGTTGTGAATCTATGGAATTCCTTGCCCAGGGATGAAGTTGACGCTACTTCAGTAATCATTTTTAAAGCTAAGGTAGATTTTTTTTGAAAAATAAAGGAATTAAGGGATATGATGAGAGTATGGGTAAGTGGAGCTGAGTCCACAGAAAGATCAGCCATGATCTTACTGAATGGTGGAACAGAACTGAGGGGCCAGATGGCCTGCACCTGCTCCTAGTTCTTATGTTCTTAATGTGAAATGACAATGAAATTTTAATCCAATTTGCTGGGTACAGGATCAGGTGGAGCACTGATATTACCAAGTGATATGGTGGCTCAGTGGTTCGCACTATCGCCTCACAACGTTAGGGAGCTGGGTTCAATTTCACCCTCGGGTAACTGTCTATATTGAGTTTGCACGGTCTCCCTGTGTCCCTATGGGTTTCCTCCCACAGCCCAAAGATGTGCAGGTTAGGTGGTTTGGCCATGTTAAATCACATATAGCATGTGGGGATGGGTCTGGGTGGGATGCTCTTTGGAGAGTCAGTGTGGACTCAATGGGCTGAATGACCTGCTTCCACACTGTAGGGATTCAATAAACCCAAGCTGCCAGTTGAGAGCTAATGGTTTTGGGTAAAAGGTTGGTTTTCCATCCCCAGCTGTTTCTATCCTACATTGAAGTCAGTGAATTATATTGGGCTAGTGTAAAGTTAGTAATCCACTTGAACCTAAACCCAACCAATTAGTTTAAAACTGTCCCCTTCATCCGAATGGAATTTGTTACAAATGTACAAACTAGGCATAGGCCCTCAAGCCTACTCTCCCTTTCAACAAGACCATGACCAATTTCTGTTGAGAATTCCACATTCCGATCTATTCCCGACAGCTCCTGATTCCTGTGCCTAACAAGAATCTATTTACCTCTGCCTTCCTCCACCAGCTCCTGAAACAGAGACTTCCAAATACATACAACTCTGAGAGAAAATAAAATCTCCTCAATCTCTTCTTGAAGTGCAACATTTAATTTTCATTCAATGTCTTCTAGCTTTGGACCCACCTGGAACAAGACACATACTTCCCACTTCAACCTTCAATAATCATCAATTTATTATTTAGTGACCCACCAGATATTTCCAGAAGGTTCTCCCTTTACATAACAATTGTACGTAGTGCAATGCAACAAGTATTGGATAAATGTAATTTGAATCAAAGTTGTGCCTTTTTTAAAATAAACTCCCAACTCTACAGCAGCTAGATCAAACATTTTGCACACATCCATGCAAGGAGTTGTGTCCATCTCACAGCCTGGTTCTTAAATTACTTCTCAGTTCCTTACCTTCTGAGGACTGCAATTTCATTTTCAATGCTGCTTTCTTTGCCTTTCAAGGCTTTCTTTGGGATGCATTTAATTGCAAACATTTTCCCAGTGGTTTTCTCCTTCGCCATGACTACTTCAGAAAAGGCGCCACTGCAAGAAAAGCAAAGACAGAGAAATGGTCAGGCACTCTGAGCAAAGGGCTCTCTTTAGCACTATGTGTAACAATAGCCTGCAAGAGTAACAACTTGGCTTGAAGTGCCAGAGAAATTCTTCACAAATACATCAATGATGTTGCTGAAACTGGAGAAATTCCTATCTCAGATTACAAAGTTAAAAATCACACAACACCAGGTTATAGTCCAACAGGTTTAATTGGAAGCACACTAGCTTTCGGAGCAACGCTCCTTAATACAATCACCTGATGAAGGAGCGTCACTCCGAAAGCTAGTGCTTCCAATTAAACCTGTTGGACTATAATCTGGTGTTGTGTGATTTTTAACTTTGTACACCCCAGTCCAACACCGGCATCTCCAAATTATATCTCAGATTAAACATGCTTCAAATTGTTCAAACAGAACTGAAAATTGACAAGTGATTTGCAAACCAATCAACGCCTCTACTTCCTGCAGTATAAATTGTTGTGATTATTTGGAGTTCTTATGTTTATCCTGATGAGTGCAAGACAAAAAGCTTCAATGTAGAACCGTAGAAGTTTACAGTACTGAATGAGGCCATTCAGCCCACTGTGTCTCTACTGGCTCCAAAAGACATTTTCAGCCACATATTTGACTTACGTAACCTAGCATTCAAGAAATAAAAGGCTTGCATTTACTGACGTTTCCCAAATGTTAATATTACACACCAATTGGAGAAGGTGGGGCTAAAACCTAGGACTCCTTGTCTGGATATAGGGACACAATAACTGTTCCACAGGAATCCCCATGGATGTGGCTTGAAACTAGAAGACATCCTAAAGTGTTTAACGGCTAACTAATTTTTTTTTGAACTGAAGTCACCGTTGGTGATGCAGGTAGAGTGATGGACAATTCTCATACAGCAAGAGTCACAAACCACAATGTGATAATGACCAGTTCATTGGTTTCTGTGATAGTGATTGAAGGATAAATATCAGCCTTGACACCGGACATCATTTTACTGTTTGTCTTTGTAATAATTTCGTGGGATCTCTTGCATAACCAAAGATGTCCAAAGATGTGCAGGTCAGGCTAAATTGCCCATAGTGTTAGGTGCATTAGTTAGAGGGAAGTGAGTCTGGGTGGGTTACTCTTCGGGGGGTCAGTGTGGACTTGTTGGGCCGAAGGGCCTGTTTCGACACTGTAGGGAATGTAATCTAATCATACATCCCAGAAGTAAAATAAAGTCCTTGCTTTAAATCTCACCTGACTAACTGCATAGGCAGCAGTGTAGCTTTCCCGTTGCCCTGCAATAGATTATCAGCTCAGAACGCTGTGTTCCTGTGTTACTCAAACCCATCACCATCCAAACTCAGAGGTGCAGTGCTACCAACTGAGCTATAATTGACACTTCAAAACTTATGCTCTCAGCAATTCTAAACAATAAACAGTCAAAGGTGAGTGTTCATATTTATTGATATCTGTTCAGGTATTGGTATACTCACATTACTTGGCAACACTCTTTACTAAAACAGAAAGGTATTAGCTATGCCCTAATTTAATTCAAGTTCCACCATCTTCCATGAAAGGGCTCGAACCTGGGTCCCCAGACCACTACCTAGGTCTCTGGATTAATTGTCCAGCAATAGTATCACTGGGCCATCACCTTTGTGAAGGTGACAGTGAGCTGGCTTCGTGATAACCGAACGTTTAATTGGCCACTTCACAGGAGGTCAAGAGTCAAGCATGTTGTTGTGGGGCTAAAATCACATACAGGCAGACCTGGAGTGGAGAGCAGATTTCCATCACTAATGGACAAGGGTAAACCAGATGGAGTTTTACAGTCACCATTACAGTCTGAGACTAATAATTTAAAGTTTGGGAGAAGATTTGTAGCTCGGGTGCTTGTTGTTGTGGTTCTGTTCGCTGAGCTGGGAATTTGTGTTGCAGACGTTTCGTCCCCTGTCTCGGTGACATCCTCAGTGCTTGGGAGCCTCCTGTGAAGTGCTTCTGTGATCTTTCCTCCAGCATTTGTAGTGGTTTGAATCTGCCGCTTCCGGTTGTCAGTTCCAGCTGTCCGCTGCAGTGGTCGGTATATTGGGTCCAGGTCGATGTGCTTATTGATTGAATCTGTGGATGAGTGCCATGCCTCTAGGAATTCCCTGGCTGTTCTCTGTTTGGCTTGTCCTATAACAGTCGTGTTGTCCCAGTCGAATTCATGTTGCTTGTCATCTGCGTGTGTGGCTACTAAGGATAGCTGGTCATGTCAATCAATAAGCACATCGATGTGGACCCGATATACTGACCACTGCAGCGGACAGCTGGAACTGACAAACGGAATCGGCAGAGACAAACCACTACAAATGCCAGAGGAAAGATCACAGAAGCGCTTCACAGGAGGCTCCCAAGCACTGAGGATGTCACCTAGACAGGGGACGAAACGTCTGCAACACAAATTCCCAGCTCGGCGAACAGAACCACAACAACTCATAATTTAGTCTGAGATGTATGTATTCACCTATTTTAAACTCCCAGTGGATATGGTGTGATTTGAACTCATGATCATTAAGTTACTAGTCCATTAACAGACCACTCCACCACCATCCCCGTGATCACTTACAAACATTATTCATATTGTCACAAAGTATAAGACAAGACCCCCAGAACAAATCAGAGGAGCTGATACTAAGATGAGGCAAGGTGCTGTTCCCAGAGCAAGGGATAAACAAAAACTGAACAGCAGAAAATCTCAGTACTGTAACCCCGTGTCTCCAGCAAATGGATCCAAAGGGATTTTTGGCAGAGATCTGGGCACACACATGCTGTCTGCATCAGAGCACAAAGCAGCGACTTTACATAGACATGCACACAAAGAGAAGCCTATAGAAAACAGACATGGTTTCACAACATGCAATGGCTTAGCGGCAAACAAAGCAATTTCACTTGTATTACAAAATTAAACTGTGCCCTTGTACTGCCCTGCTCTCTGATACTTATAATAAATCACACTCTTACTGTTCCCATTCAGTCAACCTGCCAATTCCACAACCACCTGGAACCTGTTGATAAGATTGTCCTTTCCAGGCTTCCTCATGCTCTAATAAACTCAGCTCTCATGTTGAACTTTTACAAATCATTTACACTTACCATGTAATGCAGTAAACAGAACTTGTCCTTGCAAGACTATTCAGCCTATCGAGTCTGCACCGCTATTCACTGAGATATTCCTTAATTCCACTTTCCTGCCTTTTCCCCATAACCCTTGCTTCCCTTATTGATTAAAAATCTGTCAATTTCAATCTCAGAGGTCACACTACACCAGGCTAAAGGCCAACAGGTTAAGCTGAAACCACAAGCTTTCAGAGCAGTGCTTCAGGTTGAAATATAATCATCATTTATTAGATTCTTAGGAACCTGACGAAGAAGCTGTGCTCTCACAGCTTGTGATTTCAAATAAACCTATTGGACTATAACCTGGTGTTGTATGACTTCTGAGCTTGTCCACACCAGCACCTCCATACCATTACTGCAACACTATCAGTGTCCTGTAGATTCTGAGTGCAGGGGGGATTCCATACAAGAGCAAGATAATTATTTTTAACACACTGTTCCAACACCAGACAGCCAATTGACCACGTGACTTATTGTGTTATTAACTGACCATTCTGTACATACAGCTGTGATAGACAACTGTTGACTCTGGATGGCTGTGACTGACATTTTCAAACAAAGGGATAAGCTTGAATTTTACACATTGGCTTGGAAACATTGAGTTACATCTATTTGATGAAACATTCATGGGCTTTGCGGGGAGGGAGGGAAAGGGTTTTAATAAGAACTTGGACCTCTTGAAGGTCTTATTATTCCTGAGCTTTTCTTCAATTGCACACAGGCACTGTATAATTAATATTATTTCATGCCTGAGAGAATATTTGAAATATGCTTTTATTTCCAGACACATCTATATATTTAATATTGTCCTGAGCAGAAGGAGCTGAAGGGGGAAATTAGCACAGCTGTTTTTCTTCATTTGAAAGCTGATATTTTTTTCGAATTTGAAAATTGCTCATCACAAGTAGAACTATTGCCTTCACTCACAATTTATCTGACTGGCAGATGTAATTAAATTATAATTCTTCTTGGGACAAAATCATCTGGCAGGGTATCAGTGCAACAAAGGATTTGGACGTTGTTTTACAAACTTCCCTTTGTGTGTTATTTTAACAGACATTTTAACATCCTGCTCCCCCCTCAACCCCATCCCAAGAAATAATGCCAACTATAAACTGCGGGTCAAAAATTGTACATGCCTAATTCAGGCAGAGGCTGGGGCTGTTTTCCCTGGAGCGTTGGAGGCTGAGGGGTGACCTTATAGAGGTTAACAAAAATATGAGGGGCATGGATAGGATAAATAGACAAAGTTTATTTTCCCTGGGGTGGGGGAGTCCAGAACTAGAGGACATAGGTTTAGGGTGGGAGGGGAAAGATATAAAAGAGACGTAAGGGGCAACTTTTTCACGCAGAGGATGGTACGTGTATGGAATGAGCTTCCAGAGGAAATGTTGGAGGCTGGTACAATTGCAACATTTAAGAGGCATTTGGATGGGTATATGAATAGGAAGGGTTTGTAGGGATATGGGCCGGGTGCTGGCAGGTGGGACTAGATTGGGTTGGGATATCTGGTCATCATGGACGGGTTGGACCGAAGGGTCTGTTTCCGTGCTGTACATCTCTATGACTCTAGGATCTCAATTTCCAAATTCTCAACAGAAGACAAAAGGCATCCAGGCAAAGGCATTCAGAATTCACGCATTCTTGAAACTCCAGTTTACTAAAACCGAATTGGCCTCACCCTCTACCTTGTTCTTTTCAACATACTACTAAAAGCCTCAACCTCAACATTCTCCCAACAAACCCCTTCCCCCTCCCCAAACCCACCCCAAGGAATAATGGCAACTATAAACTGTAAGTGAAAAGTTGATCATTTCTCATTCAGGCATCTCAATTTCCAAATTCTCATCGTTGTTTTCAAATCACTCCACAGCATTTGCATTTCCTATTTCTGTAGTTGTCTCTACCCAATAACTCTCTGCATTCCTCTCATTCAGACCCCTGCAGCATCCCCGATTTTAATTCCTCTGCAGGTTTGAACCTAAACTCTGAAATTTTCATCCTAAATACATCCAGCCATCCCTCTCCCTCTCTCCTCCTTTACGATGTATTATTAAACCTGCCTTTTCAGACATAATGCTCGTCTGTAGTCCTTTGGTACATTTTACAACAACAGCTGATATTTAGGTAGCATCACTAATATGATAAAGGTTCTTCACAGAGGCACTAAAGCCCAAAACCTGACACTGAGCTGCTCGAGAGGATAGTAGCTCAGACAGCAAAGGCTCCGTCAAAGAGTCAAAGTTCTGGCTGAGCACTCCAAACACCATTTTTGAGATGGGACTTTAAGAAGATCTGCACATTTTTTTCCCTTGTGGTTCTATTTCTTTTATGTCAACTGTTTTTTTTTAACTTCTGGTTTTGTGACGAAGATGGCACCAGTGAATGGTGACCTGTACACTTTTCCCAACAATCCTGCATTCCTATATTTGAGTGCAAGTGACAGTAAAATCTAATTCTAATTCCATTTCAAAGTCTATTCAATTACTTTGTAAAAGAAGGAAGATTGGGCCGGTTTTATTATGTTAAAGGTGCTGGATTGATACAAGTAGATGCTGTTGATCAGCGTTAAGGACAGCCCCATAACGATGTGTTTATTGAGATCTTTACCAGCAAATATTTAATGACAAATTAATGTGACCTCAGAGCCAGAATAATAAGACTCCTCACTGCACATGTTGTATCTTTTTATTATTCTGCATTTTTGTTTGTGGACTGAAATAGGAAAGGACTGTTTTAAAACTAAGAACTGTGGAAAGATTGCTGCGCTTTTAAAAACAAGTTCAGTTCATGAATATTTCCAAGGAAAAGTCATACCAGCTCGAAGCATTAGCTCTGTTTCCTCCATGGACACGGCCGGACCCACTGAGTTTCTCCAACATTTACTGTTTCTATTTCTGTCTCCTACAATTCTCCTGTACTACACAGGTAAGAACTCTACTGGTGCTGAATTTTAAAATGAGGTCACACACCTATCAAGCTGAGCAAAGCAGTGAGCTGTTCAGGTTGAAGTAACTTGCTCTCCCTGTTAGCTGTGCCTCCTACGGGTTTAAACATGGTTTAAACAGCTAGCCCACTCAACGGGTGGAACCAATCCAACATTATCACAGAGGTACGTCTCAAACGTGCTAGCAATCCCATCCATTATCCAAGCTGGATATACCATCATGATTCCGTGGACTATTGCGGAATGCTACTTGACATCCCGGATAATTACCATCCTCCAAATCCATGCATGTTATTGGGAGTTAACATTTGAAAGCTGCCTTTTGCCATTTTATTGTGAACACACCCAATTGTGTCTACTGTTGGAAGCTAAGCAGACTCAGGCCTGGTTAGTACTTGGATGGGAGACTGCCTGGGAACAACAGGCACAGTGGTAAGTACCTGTGCAATGGCAATCTCCCTACCGCTGCTTCTGAAAATCTGGGTTGAGATATAATGAGGCAGTAGTGCTAACCACTGAGCCACCAATATAATTAATAGTTATTTGTTTCTAAGTGAATATAGATTTTTAAGGTGAAGATAACTATGCTGCACTTTGTTTAATAATTAGCCTTAATATTTCTCAGAAAATAGGCAAAACTATCACAGTGCTCTGCCAACCAAGTACACGTCACAGAATGTGGAATTCGGCGTAGCGAGTGCACACTGACCCTGCGAAGAGCATCCCACCCAGACCCATCCTATCCCCACACTATTCACCTAGCCTGCACATCCCTGGACACTATGGACAGTTTAGCATGGCCAATCCACTTAGAGTCATACAGTTATAGAAATGCACAGCACAGAAACAGACCCTTCAGTCCAACTTGCCTATGTCGACTAGATATCCTAACCTAATCTAGTCCCACCTGCCATCCCTCTAAACCCTTCCTATTCATATACCAATCCAGATGGCTTTTAATGTGTTGTAATTGAACCAGCTTTCACCACTTCCTCTGGCAGCTCATTCCTTACACGTACCACCCTCTGTGTGAAATAGTTGCCCCTTAGGTTTCTTTTGTATCTTCCCTCTCTCACCGTAAACCTATGCCCTCTAGTTCTGGATTCTCCCACCCCAGGGAAAAGACCTTGTCTATTTATCCTATCCATGCTCCTCATGATTTTATAAACCTCTAAAAAGTCACCCCTCAGCCTCTGACGTTCTTGGGAAAACAGCCCCAGCCTATTCAGCCTCCTCAGCCCATTGGCCCATCTGGTCAAGATCCCGTTGTATTCTGAGGTAACCTTCTTCCCTGTGCAGCACACCTTCGACTTTGGTGTCACCTACAAACTTACTAACCATACATCATATGCCCACATCCAAACCATTTATATAAATGATAAAAAGTAGTGGACCCAGCACCAATCCTTGTGGCACACCACTGGTCACAGGCCTCCAGTCTGAAAACAACCCTCCACCCCCACCCTCTGTCTTCTACCTTTGAGCCAGTTCTGTATCCAAATGGCTAGTTCTCCCTGTACTCCATGAGATCTAACCTTGCTAACCAGTCTCCCAAGGGGAATCTTATCGAACGCCTTACTGAAGTCCATATAGATCATGTCTACCGTTCTGCCCTCATCAATTCTCTTCATTACTTCTTCAATCAAGTTAGTGAGACATGATTTCCCATGCACAAAACCATGTTGACTATCCCTAATCAGTCCTTGCCTTTCCAAATACATGTACATCCTGTCCCTCAGGCCTCCCTCCAACAACTTGCCCACCACCGAAGTCAGGCTCACTGGTCTATAGTTCTCTGGTTCGTCCTTACCACCCTTCTTAAACAGTGGCACCACGTTTGCCAACATCTAGCCTTCTGGCACCTCACCTGTGACTATCAATGATACAAATATCTCAGCAAGAGGCCCAGCAATCTCTTCTCTAGCTTCCCACAGAGTTCTCGGATGCACCTGATCAGGTCCTGGGGATTTATCCACCTTTATGCATTTCAAGACATCCAGCACTTCCTCCTCTGCAATATGGACATTCTTCAAGATGTCACCATCTATTTCTCTACATTTTATATCTTCCATGTCCTTTTCCACAGTAAACACTGATGCAAAATATTTGATTACTATCTCCCCCCTCTCCTGCGGCTCACACAAAGGCTGCCTTGCTGAATTTTGAGGGGTTCTATTCGCTCCCTAGTTACCCTTTTGTCCTCAATATATTTGTAAAAGCCTTTCGGATTCTCCTTAACCCTATTCGCCAAAGCTATCTCATATCCCCTTTTGCCCTCCTGATTTCCCTTCTTAAGTATACTCCTACTGCCTTTATACTCTCAGCATTCATTTGATCTCTCCCGTCTATACCTGACATATGCTTAAACTGAAGGTCACTGGACACTGAGAGAAAGCCCAAGCAGACACAGAGAGAATGTGCAAACTCCACATACACAGTCACCCAAGGCAGGTGTTGAACCCAGGACCCTGGCACTGTGAGGGAGCAGTGCTAACCACTGAGCCACTGTGCTGCCCCCAACATAGCTCAAGCCAATATAATTACTAGTTATTTGTTTCCAAGTGGATATAGATTTTAAAAACATTGGCATCTTTGCTGCAGCTTCACAACTTTATCAAAGCTGTCGGATGATTTGTGTTCTGAAAAGAGGATCTCAGAATTTGCTTTTTCTCTCGAACATTCACATTTCATAGAATCGCTAGGTGTGGAAACAGACATTCAGCCCAACAAGCCCACACTGACCATCCGAAGAGTGCCCCACCCAGACCCATTCTCTGAACCTATTACTCATGCACCTAACCTACACATCTCTGAACACTACAGGCAATTCAGCATGGCCAATTCATCTAATCTACGCATCTTCGGATTGTGGAAGAAACTGGAGCCCCCGGAGGAAACCCCCATAGACATGGGGAGAATGTGCAAACTCCACAGAGAGTCGCCCAAGGCTGGAATCTAACCAGGGTTCCTGGCGCTGTGAGGCAGCAGTGCTAACCACTGAGCCACCATGACACCCCTGTTTCGTGTTTGATTTTCCTGTAAATTGTTGGTTTTATTTCATTCTGGTGATGGTTCTTCTGTCTAATCAATTTCAAAGGAAACGTGGACATCAATGCTGCTTTTGGAACGTCTAACCCAGTGCTCCTCAAACCCTTTCTCATTATGACATGTGCTTGAGATTTGAAAATTGCTATGAGCCCTCGGTGAGAGTCAGGGGGCAGTAGGGTGGTGGTGGGGATCTGGGATGGTGAAAGACTGAGACAAAGGTCAGAGAATTCTGGAGAAAATCAGCATAACTAGCAGCATTTGTGGAGAGAGAAAAACAGAGTCACGAAGGGGTCACTGGACCTGGAATGTTAATTCTGCTTTCTCTCTACAGATGATGCCAGACCTGTTGAATTTCTCCAGCAATTTATTTTGTTTCCTATTTCTAGCATCCACAGTTCTTTGTTTATTTTACTGAAAGACTAAGACTCAGTCATGCAGCAATATATCCCAGTGTTGTGGCAATGAATCCCAGACAAGTTTCTGGTGACGTAGATGGTAATGTAGAAGACGCTTTGATCCACTGGATCTCAACTTGAAATGAAATCTTCCACTTTTCCCAGTACAACATGAGGGAGCCAAAGGGAGGCTACTTGGCTTGGACTGAGACAGGGATATCCACATGTTCAGGGGAAACTGCTGGAGGGCATTCAGCAACAGCAGCATGGCATAACGGCTCAGTGGTTAACACTGCTGCCTCACAGGGACCCAGGTTCGATTCCAGCCTTGGGTGACCCTCTGTATGGAGTTTGCGCATTCGCCCCATGCCAGTGCAGGTTTTCTCCCACAATCCAAAGATGTGCAGGTTATGTGAATTGGCCATGCTAAATTGCCCACAGTGTTCAGGGATGTGTAGGTTAGGTGCATTAGTCAGAGGCAATGTAGAGTAATTGGGTTGGGGAATGGGTCTGCGTGGGTTACTCTTCGGAGGGTCAGTGTGGACTTGCTGGGCCAAATAGTCTGTTTCCACACCGCAGGGATTCTTTGAACAACAGAACTTAGATTTAAAAACAGCATTTAATTCCCGAAAACACTAGGAGATTGTGCCAAAGTAACCAGTGATATGGAGACTCCGTGAACACAAGTTGAAATGGAATTTGAACCGAATAAATCTGGAATAAAAAGCTATTTGCTGTAATTGGACCATGAATTGTTGTCAAGCCACATCTAGAGTCATAGAATCCCAACAGTGTGGGAACAGGCCATTCAGCCCACACTGACCCTCCAAAAGCCTCCCTCCGCCCGGGCAACCCTGCATTTCCCATGGCCAATCCATCTAGCATGGACACCACAGGGCAATGGACATGCCCAATCAATAGGTGAATTGGCCATGCTAAATTGCCCACAGTGTTAGGTGAAGGGGTAAAGGTAGGGGTAGTGGTGGGTTGTGCTTCGGCGGGTTGGTGGGGTCTTGTTGGGCCGAAGGGCCTGTTTCCACACTGTAAGTAATCTAATCTAATCTAAACCTAACCTGCACAACTTTGGACTGTGGGTGGAAACCCACAAAGCAACAGGGAAAACATGCAACCTCCATCCAGACAGTCATCAAAGGCGAGGATCAAACCCAGGTCCCTGGTGCTATGAGGCAGCAGTGCTAACCACTGAGCCACCGGATCTGGTTCATTAATGTTCTTTAGGGCAGAATAGGAAAGCATGAACAAAAGGCATGTCACTCAGAACAGCAGCCACATAATGAGACATCAGGATCCACATTTCAATGTTGATCAATTAGGTAAGAGTTTAGGGACCATTAAAGGGAGATAGGAAAGCAGAAAAGTTTACTATATATACACATATACGAAGCCAGACTGTATATAAAGTATGCGTTTCTAGAAAATGCTATATCTGTTGCAGGGGGTTACAAATCATCTTTGGAATCTAAAACCACAACAAAAAAAACGGTTTAATTAAAGCAAGATTAACCCAGATTTTATTTCCATTTCAGCAACTAATTGTTAAACTGCGAGAAAGTTCCTCACTGATACCATGTTTTACTGCACACTGAGCCTGCCTCTTCAGCAGGGTTATATTCAATAATCTCAAGTTTCCAGTTCCTGACAGCAACCCTGTGAGTAGGCTGCCTCAAGCAGCACTAAACTCTCCAAAGAATTATTAATGTTAACCAACCCACTCAATCACTCTATGCTGCTAGCTCTTTCAGCTGCCAACACCCTCAGCTGTGAAACTCTCTCCCTCAGCCTGTGCATTACACTTTGCTGCTTTTGAATGCTCCCAATGACTAATGTTTTTCACTAAGCTTCTGGGTTTCTGCTTCGGAGATTCAGTGTCCAAACTTTGTCAAGAGCATACCAGACAGCATAAGAACTTTGTCGCTGGATCAAAATCCTGAACTCACTCGGTAACTACATTGTGGGTCTACTTACAGCACATGGACTGCAGTGGTTCAAGAAAGCAGCTCGCCACCACCTTCTCAAGGGGCAACTAGGGACGGTCGATAAATGCTGTTGGTGAAGTTTACATTCCATGTTTGAATAAAGGAAAGAGTAGATCGTTTAGCTTGGTCTGCCACTCAATATGAATAACATTTTTTTAAAATGTCAGATTCTAACACAAGCAGAAACCATCACAGCCAACATAAACAGGATCTTCCTTGTAGGACCATACCACAAATACCTGTTAATTCAGGTGTATCCAGTAAACCAGGTGTTGGAACTCCTTCCACAGCTACTATATATCTGGTAGATTTATTACATGTTATAGAGTCATAGAGTTGTAGTCATGGAGTCATACAGCATGGAAACAGACCCTTTGGCCCAACCAGTCCACGCCAACCATAATTTCAAACTAAACCAGTCCCACCTGCCTGCGCTTGGCCCATATCCCTCCAAACCTTTCTTATTCATTTCTTATCCAAATGTCTCTCAATGCTGTAACTGTACCAGTATTCCAACACACCCTCTGGAATTCATTCCACAATCAAACCACTGTCTGTGTACAAAGATTGTGTCACATGTCGTCCTTAAATCTTTCTCCTCTCTCCTTAAAAATACAGGTAGTTCTGCTGTAATGCATTTTTCATTAATTGCAAATTGACTGTAACTCAATGAGGTGAATAGGGAACGTGTTTTTGAAAACGCAAACTTTTCAAATGCGTGTTGGCTATAACACGATTACATCACCAACACTTTAAGTACATTGATATGGTATGATTTTTGTATTGTGTGGGGTCACAGAGGACTGCAACTACTGTGTAATATCAGAACAACATGCATGCCCCAGTCTTGAAATCCCCTACCCCAGGGAAAAGACATTTGCTATTCACCTTATCTATACTCTTTATGATTTTTAAAACCTCTATAAGGTCACCCCTCAACCTCCTATGCTCCACTGAAAAAACATTTCAGCCTTCCTGCCTCTCCCAACAAGTCAAACCTTCCAGTCCCAGCAACATCTATCAGGAAGGTTTCTCACGCGATGAAACATAGGGATCGGTTAAAGTGTGACTGCTTTACTGCAAGGAGTGTCCGGAATAAGAATGACAAACTTAGAGCATGGATCAGTACGTGGGGCTACGATGTTGTGGCCATAACAGAGACGTGGGTTTCATAGGGGCAGGGATGGTTGCTTGATGTTCCAGGGTTTAGAACGTTTAAAAAGAACAGGGAGGGTGGAAAAAGAGGAGGGGGTGTAGCATTGCTAATCAGAGAGTGAATCACAGCTACAGAAACGAAGGTTGTTGAGGAAGGTTTGTCTACTGAGTCAGTATGGGTGGAAGTTAGGAACAGCAAGGGAACAGCCGCCTCATTGGGGGTTTTTTTACACACTACCTAATAGCAGTTGAGAGATTGAAGATCTCATAACGGACAGATTTTGGAAACGTGCAAAAGTAGCAGGGTTGTTGTTATGGGTGATATCAACTTTCCCAATATCGACTGGAACCTCCTAGGTGCAGATGGTTTGGATGGAGCCGTTTTTGTCAGGTGTGTTCAGGAGGGTTTCCTTACTCAGTATGTAGACAGGCCGACGAGGGGAGAGGCCATTTTGGATTTGGTGCTCGGCAACGAGCCAGGACAGGTGTCAGATCTCGCGGTGAGAGAGCACTTTGGTGACAGTGACCACAACTGCCTCACATTTAGCATAGCCTTGGAGACTGAAAGGAGCAGTTACTGAGGGTAGATATTTAATTGGGGAAAAGGAAATTATGATGCTATCAGACAGGAGTTGGATAGTACAGACTGGGAGCAATTGTTCCACAGAAAGGGCACAGCAGACATGTGGAGACTGGTTAAAGAACAGTTGTTGCGAGTGATGCACAAATTTGTTCCTCTGAGACAGGTAAGAAGGGGTGAGATTAAGGAACCTTGGATGACAAGAACAGAGGAACTTCTTGTCAAAAGGAAGAAGGCAACTAACGTAAGGTGGAGGAAGCGAGGATCTAGCACAGCTTTAGAGGATTACAGGCTTACTAGAAAGGAGCTCAGAAATGGACTGAGGAAAGCCAGGAGGGGACACGAAAAAGGCTTGGTAAGTCGGATTAGGCAGAACCAAAACGTGTTTTACTCATACGTGAGGAATAAGAGAATACTCAGGGAGAAGGTAGGGCCAGTTAGGGATAGTGGAGGGAACTTGTGCGTGGAGTCTGAGCAGATGGGAAATTCCTAAATGAATTTTTTGCTTTGGTTTTCACCAAGGAAAGGGAACTTATTGTAAATGAAAACTTAGAGGAGCTAGACTACAGTCTTAACCAGATCAAGATTGATGAAGTTGATGTGCTAGAAATTTTGGAAAACATTAAGATTGATAAGATTAGATTAGATTATTTACAGTGTGGAAACAGGTCCTTCGGCCCAACAAGTCCCCAGGGCCGGACCAGATTTATCCTAGGCTGCTCCAGGAAGTGAGAAAGGAGGTTGCTAAGCCGCTGGCAAGGATATTTGCCTCCTCACTCTCCATGGGAGTCGTACTGGAGGATTGGAAGGAGGCAAATGTTGTTCCTCTTTTCAAGAAGGATAATTAGGAAATCCCTGGCAATTACAGACCAGTCAGTCTTACATCTGTGGTCAGCAAAGTTGTGGAAAGAATTCTGAGGGATAGGATTTATGACTATTTGGCAAAGCATAGTGTGATTAAAGGCAGTCAGCGTGGCTTTGTGAGGGGCAGGTCATGCCTCACAAATCTTATTGAGTTCTTTGAGGTGTCAAGACAGGTCGATGACAGTAGAGCAGTAGATGTGGTGTATATGGATTTCAGCAAGGCATTTGATAGGGTTCCCCTTGGTAGGCTCATTAATAAAGTCAGGAAGTATGGGATACAGGGAGATTTGGCTATCTGGATTCAGAATTCGCTGACAGACAGAAGGCAGAGAGTGGTTGTAGATGGAAAGTATTCTGCCTGGAGGTCAGTGTTGAGTGGGTCCCGCAGGGCTCTGTTCTTGGGCCTCTGCTCTTTGTAGTTTTTATAAATGACTTGGATGAGGAGGTTGAGGGATGGGTTAGTAAATTTGCAGATGACACAAAGGTTGGAGGTGTCGTTCATAGTATAGATGGCTACTGCAGGCTGCAGCGCGACATAGACAGGATGCAGAGCTGGGCTGAGAAATGGCAGATGGAGTTCAACCTGGATAAATGCGAAGTGATGCATTTTGGAAGGTAGAACTCAAATGCTGAATATAGGATTAAAGACAAGATTCTTGGCAGTGTGGAGGAACAGAGGGATCTGGGTACATAGTACATAGACTTGTCACCCAAGTGGATAGGGTTGTTAAGAAACCATAAGGTGTTTTGGTTTTCATTAACAGGGGTATCGAGTTTAAGAGCTGCGAGGTTTTGCTGCAGCTGTACAAGTCCCTGGTGAGACCACACTTGGAATATTGTGTCTAGTTCTGGTAGCCCTACTATAGGAAACATACAGAGGCTTTGGAGAGGGTGCAAAGAAGGTTTACCAGGATGGGATGGTGCCTGGACTGGAGGGCTTGTCTTATGAAGAAAAGTTGAATAAGCTTGGACTTTTCTCTCTGGAGAGAAGGAGGAAGAGAGGAGACTTGATTGAAGTGTACAAAATAATAAGAGGAATAGATAGAGTCAATAGCCAGAGACTTTTCCCCAGGACAGGATGGACTGGTACAAGAAATCATAGTTTGAAGATATTAGGAGGAAGGTATAAAGGAGACATCAGAGGTAGGTTCTTCATGCAGAGAGTGTGAATGCATGGAATGCATTGCCAGCTGAGGTGGTGGAAATGAAGTCATTGGGGACATTTAAGCGACTGTTGGACATGCACATGGACATCAGTGAGTTGAGGGGTGCGTAGGTTAAGTTACTATATTGACATTCGGATAAAGTCTCGGCACAACATTGTGGGCCTAAGGCCCTGTTCTGTGCTGTACTTTTTTATGTTCTATGTTCTAACATCCTATGTTCTATGTTCTGAACCCTCTCCAGTTCGATAATATCCTCCCTATAACAGGGCGACCAGACCTGATACAGTCCTCCAGGAGAGGCCTCATTAACATCCTGGACAGTGTTGATTAACACATTCTCATTCATTTAAGAATATTAGTGCTCATGCTTGTATTATCAATTGCTACAAATAGAGACAAAGGGCTTGTTGGATTTGGAACTTCCAAACTGTTGGCAATCCCATGAAAGCATGAGGCAGATTGCACATGGCTTTTCGATGCAGACACAGGGGCAATGCGATCTCTCCATGACAGTTTCACAGAAACAAAGAACACACTCACTACACCCTGGTGCAAATGTGTGATTATGCTGGCCAGGTGAACAATAACAATACTCTCTTGGTAAAAAGGTCAGGACTGCACACAACAGTCAGCGATGCAGAACTTCACAACTTTTCAAATTCCATTCCCCTGCACCCTGCTGCAAATTGCAATGGCTTGTTCAGATCATTTCCTCCACATCAAACTATTAAAAGAAGCAAACCAAACTTGCAACTATGTCACGCCTTCAACATCCACAGGACATCTCAAACCCTTTAAAGAGAATGAAACAATTTTGACTTGTAGTCTCTGTAAACTATTCAACAGACATCAAGCTCCCACAAGCAGCAATGTATTTGGCCGCCAGGTTTGCATTCTGTTTTAATAATCGACACAGGCTGAAGGGTTTGTTTCCATGCTTTGTGATTCTATGACTGTATGTTCGTTGGGGGTTACTGGAGAGCAATCCCCTCTCTGCAGTGCTGCGAATCTATTACATCCAGCTAGGCGAGACAATGTGGGAGTACAGAAATGGTGTTTCATGCAGAAAGCAGTGCAGCATTCCCTCAGTACTGCACATTGTTTCCTTTGCATTCTCATACGTAACTACCAACAGCAGTAACAACTGAACAGGAGAAGAAATGAGGACAATATTTCCCTACCGCAGCCATAGGTGAGGAAAGACTTTTTTTTGGCGTAATAGCTTTCCGAAGGAGCAGGGACAGAATTTGTGAATATAGTTTTGTTGATGTACATACTTATTTATCCTTGAATTCCACACTATTCATTTACACTTTCAACACAAGCCTTTCAGTTATTTAGAGTTAATTCATACAAACATGATGTAGTTATTACAATTCGAAATGAGTTCCAATGAAGGGTTATATTAGACTCAAAATGTTAACCTTTCTCTCTCCACAGAGGCTGCCAGACCTGCTGTTTCTCCAGCAATGCCTGTTTTTATTTCAGATTTCCTAAATGTGAAATATGTTTCGTTTATTCATGACCATGAACGTAGAAGCAGAATAGGCCATTTGAATCTTTGATTATGATCCTAAAATCTGCTTTAACCAATAATTTTTCTCTCAATAAAATAAAGCCATATTTTATTAAAACCATTTACACAGGTCAGTCCATAGCAAGATTGATGGCAAGAACATCCTTCAATGTTCTTCTGTCATAAGACCATAAGATACAGGAGCTGAAAATGTGTTGCTGGTTAAAGCACAGCAGGTCAGGCAGCATCCAAGGAACAGGAAATTCGACGTTTCGGGCCAGAGCCCTTCTCTCTGGCCCGAAACGTCGAATTTCCTGTTCCTTGGATGCTGCCTGACCTGCTGTGCTTTAACCAGCAACACATTTTCAGCTCTGATCTCCAGCATCTGCAGACCTCACTTTTTACATAAGATACAGGAACGGAATTAACAACCAGATGGTTATGTCAATCCCACAGAACCAAGGCCAAATGTTTGTGGGATTCACTAGTTTGAACTAAGTAGACAGAATTTGTCAGGGCGAAACACCTGTTCAAAATAGACCATCCACAGCTCTCTGGGGCAGAGTACTCACAAAGATTCTGGGTGAAGATCTTTCTTCTCCTCTCAGTCTGAGGCAGCCAACTTCTTATCCTAAAGCTATGACCCTCGTTCTAGATTCTCCAGCCTGGGGAAACAACACTGCAGTAGCTACTAAATAAAAACAGAAAGAACTGCGGACGCTGTAAATCAGAAACGTTAACTCTGATTTCTCTTCACAGATGCTGCCAGACCTGCTGAACTTTACCAGCAACTTCGGTTTTTGTCTCAACATCTATTGTCAGTTCCTCCCAAAACCTTACACCTTTCAGTGAGATAGAGTCATAGAGATGTACAGCATAGAAACAGACCCTTTGGTCCAAGATATCCTAAACTAATCTAGTCCCATTTGCCAATATTTGGCCCATATCCCTCAAAATCCTTTCTATTCATATACCCATCCACATGCCTTTTAAATGTTTTAATTGTACCAGCCTCCACTACCTCCTCTGATTTCTGAATCTCAAAAACGTCTGAGAATAGATGTCTATTTCACTCAGTCTCCTCATAGGCAAACCTGTTGTCCCAGAAACCAATCTAATGAACCTACAAGTAAAAAATGAGGTCTGCAGATGCTGGAGATCACAGCTGCAAATGTGTTGCTGGTCAAAGCACAGCAGGCCAGGCAGCATCTCAGGAATAGAGAATTCGACGTTTCGAGCATAAGCCCTTCATCAGGACTACACCTTCCTTAGGTATAAAGCTAAAACTGTGTATGTTATTCCAGCTGAGGTCTCACCCTGTAGAGTCATACAGCCATGAAGTCCTACAGCACTGAGACAGGCCCTTTGGCCCACACCGATCCATGTTGACCCAAAATGTCCATCCAAACTAACCCCATTTCCCTGTACACTTGCAGTGGGATCAATAATACCCTTTAGGGATGGCAATCTGCTGTCTTTCAGACAGCATCCGAGGAGCAGGAGAATTGATGTTTCGAGCATAAGCTCTTCATCAGGATGAAGAGCATACACCCAAAGTGTCGACTCTCCTGCTCCTCGGATGTTGCCTGACCTGCCGTGCTTTCCCAGCACCACACTCTTTGACTCTGATCTCCAGCATCAGCAGTCCTCACTTTCTCCCAAACTACTGTCTTCGCCGATTATGGCTTTCTTGTGACTCCAGACGTACTGCAATGGAGCTGACTCTTAACCACCCTCTGAAATACTGAGTAAGCCACTCAGTTCATGGGCAATTATGAGTGGGGAATATCCCCTGGCCCCATCTATGAAGGTATATAAAAACCACTTGTATTCTGATTCTCTTGCAATAAAGGTGATCCAATTCCTCACAGTGCAACATCACCATGAGAGAAAAGCAGCCCTTGCCTCTTCTGTTTGATTAAAATCTTTGCTTAAATGCCTAATAAATTAACAAAACACTTATTCTCACTAGAGAC
The DNA here is from genome assembly GCF_020745735.1 of Hemiscyllium ocellatum. Taxonomy (NCBI): domain Eukaryota; kingdom Metazoa; phylum Chordata; class Chondrichthyes; order Orectolobiformes; family Hemiscylliidae; genus Hemiscyllium; species Hemiscyllium ocellatum. The sequence continues at coordinate 5,982,161 of NC_083423.1, forward strand.
TAGTTAACCAGTTCTGCAAACTGATTACATGAAAATTATGTTCTAGTCTGAAAAATAATGAAATAATCTTGCGGTACAGTTTATAAAAGCAAAATACAGATGCCTAAGCAAAACAGAATTAATTGAACCATCAGTGACCAAGGTACAGTGCAGAAATCTGAGCTTTTAAAAGTCATCATCATGGAAAGCTTTTTTTTGTGACATCATTGCTTGGCAGATCTATTCTTTTTACGTTAAGGAAGGTTCTCTTCCAAAGGGTTTTAAATTGCAATAATACTAACAGCAAAGTTGCAATAATTATGATGAAACTAGTCACATTATTTTAAACATTTGACTGCTGGTGTTTGAACTCCAGTGCTTTCCCTGTGAAATATCCATTAAATCCATCAAACAAATCATCCTCACTTTGTCTCCAATTTTGTGACAGGCAGCAATACATCAGAGACCAGCTGATAATTGGTTCAAGGAATCTCCAAATTGTTACAGCACCAATTTAAACCATTTGGACCATCTCCTCCAACCTAGTTTATCGTATCAGGTGCTCCCGATGTGGTCTAGACTGAACGTAAACTTAGGGAACGGCTCACTGAGCATTGCAGCCGGGTACACAGGGTACGTCCGGACCTCCCAGTCACCGCCCATTTAAATTCCCCCGAATACTCCCTTTCTGAGATGATCATCCTTGGCCTCCTCCTTTGCCACAATGAACCACACCACAAATAGGAGGAACACCTCATCTTCCGCCTGGGCAGCCTACAGCCCGAAGGACTCAATATTGAGTTATCCAATTTCAAATAACCTCCTTCCCCATCCTTTGACTCCCTTCCCAGCCCCTCCCCTTCCCATCTAGTGCCCCCTGTCACCAACCGGATCCATTACCCAACCAGGTCATATCCTCTACCTGTCTTCACCTAACCCCATCTCACCACCCTGCCTCCGCCACCCCCTTTATCTGCAGCTCCCCCTACACCCACCCCTAGTCCTGAAGAAGGGTTACAGCTGAAATGTCAACTTCTCCACCTCCTGATGCTGCCTGGCTTGCTGTGTTCTTCCAGCCTCCTACCTGTCTATCTTTGCATTGTCAAAAGAGCATCATTAGCTGCTGCCATTTTCCTGCCTTTTTGCCATACTCTTGTATGCTGGTTCTAGGCAAATAATGGCCCTCTTGAATACCTCAGCTGAACCTGCCTCCACCACTTTTCCAGACAATGCATTCTAGACCCTAACCACTCACTGGGTGAGACAGTGTTACCTCACATCATCCTTGCTTCATTTTCAAGTCACTTTAAACCGATGCTGTCTTGTCAGTGTTCATTTTATGAGTGGCAGTTGCCCCATGTGCCCAGCAAATACTTTGGGAATCACAGAGATTGCTACAAAGGACTTTTTATTTCTATTTTTTAAAAATTATTTTTTCCCTAAGAGGAATCTGTACCCAGGTACCTTGTACCCAAGACAGCGCTGTAAGTGGTAACTTGTAAACTTTTCGCTGTACTTATTTCAGTACATGTGACAATAAAGCTCATTCGATTCAAACCAAACCAAACGGTTGTTACATTGTTAAAGGTTTCCAAGGCAGAGTCAGTAAAGCATGGCTGGAAGGTACAGTGGAGTCTGTACAGGCATCACACTGGGCCTGACGTACCTGCTCAGATTGAGAAACATGGACTGCACTGGTCACCAAAGGGCAAGGGGAAAGGGGAGACAGGCAGCCTTCATCCCTCCAGTTCATCACCTGTAGGAGTCAAAACATGTAGTGCTGGAAAAGCACAGTCAGTGGGGCAGCATCCCATGAGAGGGATCCTACTCCTCAGATGCTGCCTGACCTGCTGTACTTTTTCCAGCACCATACTTTTTGAATCTGGTCTCCATCTGCAGCCCTCATTTTTGCCCAGCACCTGTAGGAGTATCATTTTCATCTGAGGATCAGCCAGTGATCAAACACCCTGAACCCCATAAAGAACAAAGAACAGTACAGCAAAGGAACAGGCCCTTCGGCCCACCCAGCCTGCACTGATATATGATGCCTTTCTAAACTGAAAACCTTTTGCCTCGATGCTGCCTGTATCCTCCTCTTTCCTGCCTATTAATAGATCTTCAAGATTTGTCTTAAATGTTGCTATTGTATCTGACCCCACCACCTCCTCTGGCAGAGCATTCCAGACACTTACCATGCTCTGTGTAAAACACCTGCCTCTCACAACGCTTTAAATGCACCCCTTTTACCTTAAACCTATGTCCCCTAGTAACTGACATTTCTACCTGGGGAACAAGACTCTGTGACCATGTATTCTATCCATGCCTCTCATAATTTTGTAAACTTCTACCACATTGCCCCTCATCCTTTAACATTCAAGTGAAAACAATTCAAGTCTGTCTAATCTCTCCTAATGGCTAATAATCCTCCAATCCAGGCAACATCCTTGAAAGCTGTTTCTGTACCCTCTCCAAAGCCTCCACATCTTTGTGACAGTGTGGCAACCAGAACTGTACACAATATTCCAAACATGGCCTGAATGGAGTTCGATAAAGCCACAACATGACTTGCCAATTTTTACATTCTACACCCCAACCGATAAAGGCAAGCATGCATTGTGTCTTTTTGACCACACCATCCATTTGTGTTAGCATTGTAAAGGAACTGTGGATCGGTACCATCTTTATATTGATGGTAATAAGGGTTCTCACATTTACTGTATACTTCCCTCCTGCATTAGAGTATTTAAAATGCATCATCTTGCAACTGTCTGGATTAAACTCCATCTGCCATCTCTTTACATTCTATATCCTGCTGTATCCTCTGGCAATCCTCCTCACTATCTGCACCTCCCTGAGTCTTTCTGTCATTCGCAAACCTACTAATCAGGCCACCTATGTTCTCCTTCAAATTATTTGCATATATTACAAACAACAGGGGTCCCAGCACTGATCCCTGTGGAACCCCACTGGTCACAGGTCCCCAATCTGAAAAACACCCTTTCACTGCTATTCTCTGTCTTCTCTGATTAAGCTCGTTCTGTATTCATCTTACCAGCTCATGGATCCCAACCGACTTCATCTTCTGTATCAGCATCCCATGAGGGCCCTTGTCAAAGGCCTTGCTAAAGTCCATATAGACAACATGCACTGCCCTGCCCTTCATAGTCATATTTCACTTCCTCAAAAGGCTCAGTCAAGCTTCCTGCAAAAAGCCTTCTTTGTGACTCAGCTCTCAACTTCTCTTGTTATCCAAGGTTCCTGACCTTGCCATTCCTTTCCTTCATTTTCATGGGGGACATGTTAGTCCTGAACTCTGATCAACTGGCATTTAAAAGATTCCCAATGACAGATGTGGATTTACTCTCAAACAACCATCTCCATTTACAATCCCCAGCCCCCTGTGAAATACTGTGGTCGTTAGCCTTTCCCCAGTGCGGTATTTTCACTCGAGTACTACTCTTACCCTAATCCATAAGTATCTTAAAACTTTCGGAATTCTGGTCACTGTTCCCGAAATGTTCCCCCACTAAAACTTCAATCATCCAGCCAGACTCATTCCCCAATGCCAGATCTAGTACGGTCCTTTCCCAGCTGATGTATTTACATATTGTATCCTGGACACATCTAACAAATTCCTCCCTTCCCCTATTTAAGCCACATGTGATTGTACCCTGCTAATCTAACAAGACACCCATCAACCACAATAGAATGATCAGAGTCACACTGCCAGCAGGTGCAACAAATACTCATTGTCTTTCTCACTCACCCCAACAGGCAAGGTCAGTGGTAACAGTAAATGGCTACCACTTGTCACTCCGTCCATTATCTCAGGAAAGAATCGACGTTTTGAGCATGAGCCCTTCATCCCCACCTTCATTTACCTATCATATTCTCAGCTACCTTTCCCACAGCCCCACTCCCCCACCCATTTATCTCTCAGCTCCCATCCCCCTCCCCCCACCAGCCCACAAGCCTCATTCCTGATGAATCAAAACATCGATTCTCTTGCTTCTCAGATGCTGCCTGACCGGCTGTGCTTGACCAGCACCACACCCTTCCATTCTGATCTCCAGCATCTGCAGTCCTCACCTTCTCCCACTCCATCCATCATGTTCAGTTTGATCAGAGCACCTTGCTCTCAAGATTTCTGTTGAGCCCAGTAAAATGAGTGGACATTTAAACTTGGCCAGATTGTCAAACACATGAAAGGAACGTTGTGTTAAATACCCACCATTCTGAGTTCGGAAAACGGGTCAATTGTAACGTCAACTCTGATTTCTCTCCATTACAGGCCGTCAGACCTGTTTGAGCTTTACCAGCAACGTCTGTTTTTGAGCTGTTTGTAAAGTCATCTTTGCTAATGTGGGATGAGAAGACCATTGTGCTCCATCTCAAACGGCAATTTGTGAGATTAATTATTGATGTCTGAGCTACATTCCTTGTTATCATTAGTTAATGTTAATTGGCGCCTTCCTGCATATTTAGCATTAAAGCAAAGTCAGCTCAAGCAAATGAGAGATAGCAACAACCATTAATGACATTACTATAGCAATGCCTAATGCATCTGCAACAAATTCCCCTATTTGTCATATTAAGGGCAACATAAAACAATTTATTTACTTGTACAAGTGCATTAGCTAGCCATGTGATAATATCTCTTACAGCAATTTCTCCTCTTAGAACCAGCACAAGTCACCAAATGGTGCTTAATGTTTTAGCAATCAGTGTGAAAACACCACGAGCAGGAGGTAGAATCACACCATACTGGTGTAATGCTGGGCTGAAGCTTGCGTGAAACCAAATTTTAAAAGAACTGTAAATGTTAGCAAAGCGACAATTTTGGAGACCAGCAATGGAGCATACAAGCAGATGTCATGATGCTCCTGAATAAGTGAGCTACATGGCACTAACTTGTAGATAATGTGGGTCCACTATATTTCACTGAGCCATATTGTATATATAAATATTCATAGTTACTGCAATTGTAAAGAAACAGTATGTAAAGTATATGTAAAACATGACGAACAAACCATGTACACCCACCCGATAGTGGTTACAACATCTATCAGAACGTTCCATGAAGTACAATCAGCCATGACTCACTCTGAGCTCTGGGCTACAAGACTGTGGTCAGGTAATGCTACAAAGATCTTTGTGCAGAAGTCAGGGCTAACAGACCAGTTAAAGTATTGAGAACATGCTACACTGTTGAAGGAGCCATCTTTCGGCATGATTAGAATTAGCTTTATTGTCACACATACTCACATGAACCCAGGTTATAGTCCAACAGCTTTACATGAAATCACAAGCTTTCGGAGCACAGCCCCTTCGTCAGGTGAAGTGAGAGAGAAGCACACAGGCACAGAATTTAGAGGCGGAGAGATCAAGGGCAGAGGGATCAAAAGATCATACAAATGGTGTGAGTGCAGACTTGAAAAATAAGTCTCTCAGGTGATCAGAAGTGTCAGACAGTGTCCACCCCTGTCCATATCATGTGCTCAAGTGTGTACATTGAAGTGTTTATAAGTCACCACTTATGGCGCCATGTTAGGTACAAAGGTACCGCTTCTTCAGTTACAAGATCTTCGAAAATAGAGAAATAAAAAGTCCAGCATTGCAGAAATACAAGTTCAGAAGAATGATCATCCAACCCAGATCACACAAGCACCTCGCCTCCAGTCCACATTGGGCTTGCCAGGCCGAGAGACTACCATGCACCGACTGAAGATCATGCCACGCTGGGAGGCCACCTCAGAAGACTGCTTCACCAAGCCAAGAGAATCCCTTATGCTGAGGCCAGGCATCATCAGATGTCATCGCTGTTGGAGACCAGGAGGCGACCGGAGGTCAGGTGTGATATCACTTGAAGAGAATATGCGAATGGCCAAGGAACCAGGGTCCAAAGGTAGTTAGTAGTGTAGGAGTTGCAGCTTCTGCTGTGAGTAATGGTCACCAAATCACTACAGAGTGGGGCAGTCTGAGTTATCCTGTAGTGTATGTATATGTATAACATCCATTGGAGTCGTCAAAGGAATCAAACTGACTTTTCATGTGGTGTGTGAAATGGTGAGTTTGTATAACAGGACCAGAAACAGAACAGTGCTCTCTCTACACTGAATAAAAAAATATATTGAGGCAATAGTTTGAAGAGCAAGATCTCACTCCCCCCACCCAGTGGCTTGGCTCATATCGATCCTTCAATCAACATCACAAAACCCAATATGTTGCTCATAATCATATCGTTATCTGTACTTCTTCAATTCGAAGAGGGTTGATGTTTCAAAGAAAAATGTATTGGCTGTAGAGTTCTTCTGGGAGGTCCTGCAGTCCCAAAAACACAACCTACGGGCATTTTATTTGTGGAGGTGCTGGTGTTGGACTGGGTTGAACAAAGTCAGAAGTCACACGACAGCAGGTTATAGACCAACAGTTTTATTTAGAATCACAACCTTTTGGAGCTCTGCCCCATTGTCAGGTGAAGTGGAGGGAAGCCCACAGGCACAGAAAATATAGGCAGATAGATAAATATCTGCCTATATTAATTAACATATAGGTGGAGAAATAATGGAAAGATTATCTCCACCTATAAATTCTATACTGTGCACTTCCCTCCACTTCACCTGATGAAGGGGCAGCACTCCAAAAGCTTGTGATTTCAAATAAACCTGTCGGACTATAACCTGGTGTCATGTGACTTCTGACCTTGTTATATCACGACTGAGCATGACCTTGACCTGTGCCTTATTTTGTGAGGAGTCAAAGCCCTGTTGCATTTCAGTCTAACTACTTGTTTTATCGACCTGCCACATTTATAAAAATAACCAAATAAAAAGTGTCAAAAAAACAAATTTTGTAGAGGTGGCGAACAGCTGGTCCCCGTGCCTTCAGTACAGAATCAATCTGTGTCATCAGCACCTCTCTCCTGTCAGGCTTTAGTGTTTATTGTATTGTTCGGTGCTAAGGAAGTGAAGGTATGTTGGATATAACAACATCATTGTAGCACTGCACCCTCCAAAAGACCACAAGATATAGGAGCAAGATTAGACCATTCGGCCCATCAAGTCTGCTCCATCATTTAATCACGGCTGATATGTTTCTCAATTTCAGTCTCCTGCCTTTTCCCCATAACCTTTGATCCCCTTATCAGTCAGGAATCTATCTATCTGTCTTAAATACACGCAATGATGTAGCCTCCACAGCCCGCTGTGGCAATGAGTTCCACAGATTCCCCACCCTCTGGCTGAAGAAATTCCTCATCTCGGGTCAAAGGAATTGTCCCTTCTCGCTGAGGCTTGTCCTCAGGCCTTAGTCTCTCCTACAAGACGAAGCATCTTCTCCTTGCCCACTTTATCCAGGCCTCTCGGTCATCTGTGAGTTTCAATCAGATTCCACCCCCCTACCCTCATCCTTCTAAACACCACTAAGTACAGACCCAGAGTCCTCAACCACTCCTCATATGACAAGGCCTTCACTCACAGATCATTCTTGTAATCCTCCTCTGGACCCCTTCCAACACCAGCACTTTCTTCCTTAGATACGGGGCCCAAAACTGCTCACAATATCCCCAATGTGGGCTGACCAGAGCCTTGTATAGTCTCAGCTTGTTTTCTAGATATGGATCACCAGGAAGATACTCTCAATATACAGTCCATGCTTGAGGTTTGGTATTGCAAAAAAGTTATTTAATAATTCATATTAAGCAACATAACAAGTGAGAACCCAGTGTTAAAATTGAGTATCAGATTATTTGAATTGGGCATTAAGAATACAGAGCGAGCAGGATTCTGAACGTCCGACTTACGAACACTCTCCTTATGACTGCGATCCCATATATGGTTGTCATTTTAATCACCTTACAGGCAAAGATTTCCTGGACTGTGATTAGCTGCTTTATATTATTCTGCATTGTGTTCCAACTTTATAAAATTCAACACGAAAACGAATTCCAGAATGGAATCTGTTCACCACCCAGGGGAATGTCTGTGGACAGAATCTACTGGGGCTCTGAGTGACATGAGCTATGGAGAGATTTGTTACAGAATTGGGTGAGATTCCACCAAGCCCTATCTCAACGTCTGCAGCATCCAGCTCCATCTTTTATGCTTTTACAAGTGGTGTGGTGAGTTGAGATTTTCGTGAGGCAGCAGTCAATTGTTAGTGAAGGGGGAATTATTGCTTGTTAATAGCCTGACTTACCTCATTATTACCCAGGCTCCTGTCTTATCAAATACACCAAACAAGCAACGTGTGGAAATGAGAGGGGGTATGTTGTAAATACTGCTCACCACTGGCTCTAAACAACCTCCATGTTGGACACCAGACATCAATATCTCAAGGGCAAGCTCCATTGGCACCACCCGTGGCATCCGAAAGGCACCAGCTTCTACACACCCTCACAGCACATCTCCATCCACTTACAGGGCTCTTCTGCCCTTCAATATGACACCTCGAGCTGCCCTGGTAACTCCTATTGTAACACTGCAGCACGGACACTGTGTATGGAAGATACACCTCCAGCTCATAGAATACTCACAGTGCAGAAGCAGGCCATTCAGCCCCTCCAGTCATCACCGACCCTCTGATGGTGAGTACATTTCTGTTTGGTTAGCAAGTGGACTCTTGCAGTTAATTGTCGGTTAACAACAAATTGGAGTATTCTCTGTCGCAATGTCTCTACTCACCAAAATCCACTTGCCAATAAATCAGCACCTTCGAGTCATTTGATATAAAACAATGTTTTTCATTACTTATGTGTTTTTTACGCATGTCTTGACAATTGCAAGACAAAATCTTTTGACAAAATGGGTCACTTTTTCAGCAATACTCACGACCTATTCTGCCGAATGACCACTTGTCATTAATTGGATAAGCTACACTGCACAGCACCAAGAACATAGAGCACAGCAGGCTGCAAGATCACGGCAATCAGGGTGTTTGGTGTCAAACTGGAGGGTGAGTCAGGAGGGAAAGTCTCACTGTGCAAAAGGATATCACACTTTAATGGAGCACACAAAGGAGATGATTGCAATAAGCTTTCAGTTGAACACAATAACAATGCAAACCAAAGGAAGTGTCTGTCAAGGGAAATATTTCAAGTTCCAATGAACGAAAGATGAAAGCTCACAGAAGCAATAACCACGGTAGATCTGAAAATGTTATGACATTAAGAAAATTGAATGGGCAATTTCAATAGTCACTTACCTTTGAGGCTTCTCCAGCAATATGTTAATAAAAAGAGCTGTCTTGCTTAATTATCAGTACCTACTGCAAAACATCTCTGCTCTCCCACCTGGTCTCTAGAGGTGGCCATAATAGGTCCAGTTTGGATTTAGTCTAATTGGAAACCTTTGAAGGTGGATAACCTGTTGGGTTCTGCTGTGGTGCAGGTGTTCACTCCTGCTCACACCCACTGAATAGAGACAAGTGCTGATCTGATCCAATTCCTTATGAACATTATGTTGAGGATGTACAGGATGTTGGTGAGGCCTCGACTTGAATACTGTGCCCAGTTCCAGTCTCCCTGCTATTGGAAGGATATTACTAAGGTGGAGAGGGTTCAGAAGAGATTTACCAGGATGTTGCTGGGAATGGAGGGTTTGAGGCTGGATAGGCTGGGACTTTCTGCACTGGAACGTAGGGGGTTGAGGGGTGATCTTATAGAGGCTTATAAAATCATGAAGGTTAAAGATAAGGTGAATCACAGGTGTAATTTACCTAGGATGGGTAATTTCAAGACTGGGGCCAAATTTTAAAGTGAGTGGAATGAGATTTATAAAAGACATGAGGAACAATTTTTTTTACACAGTGAGTGGTTCGTGTGTGGAATGAACTTCCAGGAAGTGGTGGATGTGGGTCCAGTTACAGCATTTAAAAGATATTTAGATAAGTGCATGAATGGGAAGGGTTTGGAGGAATATGGGCCAAGTGCAGGCAGATGGGAGTGGTTTAGTTTGGGAAACATGGTCAGTATGGACTGGTTGGACTGAAGGGTCTGTTTCCATGCTGTATGACTCAATAACTCTATGAGATAAGAGAAATTGAAATAATTCAAAGAAGCTGCCTCTTTAATATTCTTGCCAATGAGTTACAAATGCCATTTCAATTATCACATCCACTAGGCCTTGGTAAAAGAAACAACAATGATGTCATGTTGTGTTTAGCTATGGAAGGAGTGCAACAATGGTTTATCAGACTGATTCCTGGGATGGCTGGACTCATGTGCAAAGAGATTTGAAAAATGAGGAGGGATCTTAAGTTCTTCTCCAGGGCTTGAGCACAAAAAGTCATGGCTGACCCTCTGGTGCAGTACTGAAGGAGTCCTACCCAATCAGAGGCACAATCTTTCAGTGGGGCAGTAAACTGGTGTCTCATTGAGTTCTGTTGTGCGCCAATGGAGTATCTTTTTAAATTCACTCATGGGAAGTGGACATTGCTGGCTGGACCAGCATCTTTTGCCTATCCCTAATTGCCCCTTGAAAAAGTGGTAGCAAGCTACTTTCTTGAACCGCTGCAGTCCATGTGCAGTAGGTAGATTCATAATGTCCTTAGGGAAGGAATTCCAGGATTTTGATCCAGTGACACTGAAGGAACGGCGATACATTTCCAAGTCAGGATGGTGAGTGGATCGGAGGGGAACTTGCAAGGGGTGCTGTTCCTATGTATCTGCTGCCTATGTCCTTTTAGATGGAATGGTGGTGGGTTTAGAAGGTGCTGTCTGAGGATATTTAGTGAATTTCTGCAGTGCATCTTGTAGATAATGCACACTTTAGCTACTGAGCGTCTGTGTTGGAGTGAGTGGATGTAGTGCCAAGCAAACAGGCTGCTTTGTCTTGGATGGTGTCGAGCTTCTTGAGTGTTGTTGGAGCCCCCATCCAGGCAAGTGGGGAGCAATCCATCACACTCCTGACTTGTTTGTTGCAGATGGCGGACAGGCTTCAGGGAGTCAGGAGGTGAGTTACTCATCCCAGTACTCTTAGCCTCTGACCTGCTCTTGTAGCCACTGTGTTTAAGTGGCAAATCCTCGTTTCTGGTCCATGGTAACCCATGTTAGTGGGGGATTCAGTGATAGCAAGACCATTGAATGTCAAGGGTCAGTGATTAGACTGTCTCTAATTGGAGATGGTCATAGCCTGGCATTTGTGTGGAATGAATGTTACTTGCCACTTGTCAGCCCAAGCCTGGATATTGTCCTGATCTTGTTGCATTGGACACAGACTGCTTCAGCATCTGAGAAATTGAGAATAATGCTGAACATTTGTGCAATCATCAGCTAACATCCCCACATCTGACCTTATAATGGTGGTAAACATGGCACAGAAAAGCAAGACAGTTATCCCTGGGGTCCTCCTCAATATCTACCACAGAATAACCACATCAGAGTAATCATTGAATCCCTACAATACAGGAGGAGGTCATTTGGTGCAGAGATTGCACCAACCCTCCAAAGAGCATCCCATCCAGAACAACTCCCGAATCCCATCCCTATAAGCCTGCATTTTAGCATGGCTAATCGATTTAATCTACACATCATTGGACTGCAAAGGAAATCTGAGCACCCAGAGGAAATCCCTCTCAACCAACATCTTAAAAAGACCAAATGCTCATTACCACCTTGCTCTGGATGTACACTGAGTACAAATTGACTGCCACATCATACATCCCAGGTACTCTATTGGTCATTGTCTGTAAAGCACTTTGAAGTGTTGGTAGTGATGAAAAGCTCTATATAAATTCAAATCTTCTCCTTTTCTTGAATCAGATAGGGGATAAATGAGAAGTGAACAAAGGAAATGAGAACCAGGGAGAATAAATGTGGTTAGACATTGTTGGAAATGCCAACATGGGCTGTTTTTGGTTAAATGTAAAGATCCAATGTAATTACTCCTCAAAGTGTTGTTAGTTTCCTTCTTATACAATTAGATGCATCTTACACAATCAATCTAACAACTGGACAGCTATAATTTGTAAGACGTGTTTGGAAAGACCTTAGTAATTTGCAATGTATTTCCTTGAAAAGGTGAATCTGTGATAAATACTGACTGTCACAAATGCAATCACTCTTTAGTCCAATCTGCTCGTCCTCAATTGGCCCAAAATATTTAACAGCACCTCTAAAGAGGCTGATGGAGGTACGCTTCAGTGTACAGAGGTAGTGTAGCCTGAAATTAATTTCAAGTGACCACTCTATGTTCTCAACATGTAGCCAGCATCAAACATGATTCCAAACACAAACATACGAACAAGGAACAAGAGTGGGCCACTCAGCCCTTCAAGCCTGCTCCCCCATTCAGTAAGATCATGGCTGATTCGATTTTAACCATGACTCTACAATTCTGTATGTCCCCCAATAATCCTTTTGATGATCAAGAATCTCTCTGCTTCTGCTTTAAAAAAGAATGGAAGATTCTGCATCCACTGCCTTCTGAGGAAGGGAATTCCAAAGACTTCCAAGCCTCTGAGAGAAAAAACACAAATGTTTACTCATCTGTGTTTTAGACGGGAGCCCCTTAGTTTTAAATTCTGCCCCCGTTTTGAGATTGTCTCCACATCCACCCACTCAAGTCCCCACAGGATCTTATATGTTTCAATTAAGTTATTTATGACTGCTGTTAGAGGATACAGGTCCAGCCTGTCTCGCCTTTCCTCATAAAGCAAACCACTCATTCTGAATATTGGTCTCACAAACCTGCTCTGAACTGCTTTTGATACATGAACATCCTTCTGTAAGTATGATGGCCAGTACACTGTACACTGTACTCCCAGATGTGGTCTCACCAATGCACTGTATCTTTTTTCATCATTCACAGGATAAGGGTGTCACTGACTAGGCCAGTATTTATTGCCCATCCTTAATTGCCTAGAGGGCAGTTAAGAGGCAACCATATTGCCGTGGGTCTGGAGTACATGTAGGCCAGACTGGGTAAGGATGACAGTTTCTTTCCATCAAGGACATTCGTGACCCAGATGGATTTTTCTGACAATTGACAATGGATTCACAGTCATCACTAGACTCTTACCTCCAGCATTTACTGAGTATAAATTACACCAACTTGAACCCAAGTTCCGAGGACATTACCTGGGTCATTGGATTAACAGTCTAGTGATAATACCACTGGGCCAACGCCTCCTCTCCACTTAAGTATAAATATCAATAATATGGTAGCTATAATAATCTTGATAAATAAAACTTATTTCAAAAATAATTGAAATCATGTAAATGCCTCATGGACGTCTCCTTTACATTGGCGAGACCAAACACAGACCATGTGACCACTTTCTCACGCTAACATCCCAGTCCGGAGTCTGGTGTAATATTCCAATGCAAGCTCAAAGAACAACGCTCATCTTCCACCTTACAGCCTCGTGGTCTCAACATCAAATTCCACAGCTTCACAACCTGACCTCATGGTCTCTGTCGCCTACCTTTTTAAAAGTGTCTCTCTTGCCCACCACACAGGCTAGTTCTCTTTACTTTACTCTGAGCTGAGAGAGTCCAGTCTCACCCTTCTATACCTTAATATAAACCCATTTCACGCCTCTGTTCCTCTTTCAATACCATTCACAACCCTTTTGTACTATCTGTTCCCCTTGTTCCTCCTCTGCCGCTGTCAAAAAACTACACTATTTTTGACCCTCTTTTAGTTCTGATAAGACTCAAAATATTAACTCTGTTTCTCTCTCTCACAGTTCCTGCTGGGCCTGTTGAGTTTCCCCAGCACTTTCTGTGTTTTCTGAGCATGTGATTGTTCATCATTAACCATTTGTGTTTAAAGCTTAGTTAAAACCCCAATATATCTGTGCTACTCTAATTTTGGCCTTTTGGACAGCATCTCAAAGACTCATGACACTCCCAGACAGAAAAAGAAATGCTCTGCATCTCTGTCTTAAACTGGAGATGTTTTTAAACTCTATCGCCGGATGTGACTCATAGAATCCCTACAGTGTGGAAGCAGGCCATTTGGCCCATCAAGTTCACACCGACCCTCAGAACAGCATCCTGCCCAGACCCACACCCCACTACCCCATCCCTGTAACTCTGCATTTCCCATGACATACCCACCTAGCCTGCACATCCCTGGACACGATGGTCACTTTAGCATGGACAATCCATCTAACCTGCACATCTTTGCACTCAGTTTTTATATTTTATTTTATAATGTTCTTGTAAAGTACCTTGGAACATTTTATTAAATTAAAAACTCTTTATTAAGAAGGTTTTGTTATAAATAATCTTTCTCACTTAAAACTAAAGGGGGCTAACAAGATTTCAAGTCAATCCTTACTGATGTCTTAAAATATTTTTGTGTCAATGGTGTTTTCAGGTGCCATTATCAGGGGAAATAAAGATAAGCATGCTAAGTAATCAAATTATCAGAAACAAACTATTCTCCAATGACGAGAGCCACTGTGAGATTGACCCCATCCCCCAGCAAACATCTCTGGGAATGTCGGTCTTCAGCAATTACGTGCGATTCATTTGCTAAAACACTCACAATGAAGCTGTTAAAAGAGCACTTTCTTCAGGAGAACATGTTCACAATCACTGAGTATATTGACATGACAATCTTCATCCATACCGACTTAAACTAGGCTGCAGTTTCTATTGTGTTCAAAGTCAGCCAACACAGCAAAGACATGAGAACGCAGATGCAACCTGACTATACAGATTCAGTATCTGTGAGCTAGTTACATCGAAACATTGAAAATAGGATGTAGGCCATTCAGCCCTTTGAGTCAGCTGCATCATTCAACAAGATCACGACTGATCATCCAACTCAATAACAAATACAGATATTACTGGAAAAACGTAGCAAGCCTGGCAGCATCTTTGGGGAGAATTCAGTGTTAGTGTTTCGGGTCCAGTGACCCGTCTTCAGAATTATTAGGTTCGAACTGCTTGGTTATAAAGCTGACCTTTCGGAAAGTTAGACTGAAACTTCAACATTAGGGAATGCCTGGTTTGTTTAAGCCCATATCCCAGCCACTTCAGGAGGGAATGGGAAGGGAATCTCTCAGGGAGGATATAAGGGAGATTTGGGAAGATGCTGGGCAAATGGATTATTATGTGAATTTCATTGATTAGATATTTTCAACATTGCTTGACTTCTGCCATGTTAGAATCTACATGTAACAAGGCAAATAAATCAAACCCCAGCTGTCACACACACACTGAGGTGAGCTCAGTTAGCTCAGGGATACATTAATTCCAGATCAATCAAACACCTGCATGATATTGTCCTCCCTACCTTTCCAACCCCCTCCAACCCCTACATCCCCTCACTATTTCTATAATCCCCTCCTGGCCCTACACCCCCTCCCTATCTCTGTTACCCCCTCCAGCCCCAACATCCCCTCCCTATCTCTGTAACATTCTCCAGCCCCTACACCCCTCCCTATTTCTGTAACCTCCTCTACCCCCTACACTTGTCCCTGTCTCTGTAACCCCCTCCATCCCTATAGCCGTCTTTATTTCTGTAACCTCCTCCAGCCCCACACCCCCTCACTATTTCTGTAATCTCCTCCAGCCCCTACTCCCCCTCCCTATCTCTGTAACCTCCTCCAGTCCCTACTCCCCCCTCCCTATCTCTGTAACCTCCTCCAGCCCCTACTCCTCCCTCCCTATCTCTGTAACCTCCTCCAGCCCTTATACCCCACACCGCTATCTCTGTAACCCCCTCCAGCTGCAGCAACCCTCCCTAACTCTGACCACTCCTGCCCTTACACCCCACCCTATTTCACCCTATGTCCCTGCCTATCTGTGTCACCTCCTCAAACTCTTATATCTACAATCCATTAAACCAAATCAAAGGCAGATGGATCAGGATGGATTGAATGTTCCTGCACCGAATTCACGCAAACATAGCCTCACATTTGAATCCTAGCCTCCGAAAACATGAAGGCGAGTGTCTGGATTATTGACCCAGTCATACAGTCACTATTCACTCCCCTCATCTTTTCCCTTCTGGAGTGAGAAGTGTGTGAGCAAAATGAGGACACGTTTGGTGCACGACATTCCTTTGCTGCTCCTATTGGCTTTTAGCCGCCCACCTTTAATGCAGTAGACAGCCTTTGGCAAACCATGAATCATCACCAAAGGTGCCAACGCACAGTCAGGTGCAGGAAATAGCAAAAGCAGATGAAAGAATCACCAGCCAATATGGCTCATTCAATAAACCATCAAATCTCCATTACAGCATGACATTTATATTTTTCAGTTTACATTGTCACGTTACTGACATCTGAGCGGGTAAACAAAAACATTTGCATAATGAAAAACTGATAGTTAGGAGAAGTGGTAAAATAATATTCGACTAGTAAGTAAGCAGCCAACCAGCAGAACTTGTGAAGTTAGTTAGATTCCTGTCTCCTTTTGAAAATTCAGTGGTATATGCAATTACATGACTAATGTGAGGTTCATCTGGGACATTCATTCTTTCTTCATGCAAAGAATACATTTGTATGTTATATCAGCAGCACAACATGCTTTTCAACTTAGGATCAAGTCGACAATCTTGTAACGATGCTTGATGCCAACATGACAACTCAGGAAAGGAACAAGTGCTGGGATCTGCACAGACGCTAATGCAAGCAACAACTCACCTTTATACAGCGACTTTAATGTGATTCAATGTCCAATGGCACTTCTTCACATCTTACATACTGACCTGGTTCCCATCCACATTGTTCACCGTAGCTGGGGGAAGGTGTTTTATGAAACAAGTGCTACAGTGACAGACACCAATTCCATTGATGAAGCATGAATTGTTAAATTCTGATGTTGAGTAGACATACTGAGAGAGGTATTTATGAGCTGGACATTTGATGCCAGTTAAAAACTTGTGAATACCTGCCCTGCTGACAGTCGGTTCCTGCACTGTTGTGGCAAGCAATTTCCATTGCTTCAAAGTAAGAAATTGAGATTGATAAATTTATGATCAGTGATGGGATGAGATAGTGGTAATGTTCCTGGCCTTGACAATCCAAACTCTCAGCTGAATGGTCTGGGGACATGAGTTCAAATCCCACAGTAGCAGATGGCTAAAATTTGAATTCAATAAGACAGAGTCATATAGCACAGAAACAGGCCCTTTTGTCCACATTTTCCACACTAAACTAGTCCTATTTGCCTGTGTTTGGCCCATAATCCCTCTAAACGATACCTGTCCAAATGTCTTTTAAATGTTGTAACTGTACCTGCATCTAACCACTTCTTCTGGCAGTTCATTCCACACATTGACCACCCTCTATGTGGAAAACTGACCCTCAGGCCTCTTTTAAATCTTTCTAGTCTCACCAAATAATCGCCATTTATTGTCCCGAAAACCCATCTGATGCACTACTGTCCTTTGGGGAAGGAAATCTGCTGTCCTTACCTAGCCTGGCCTACATATGACTCCAAACCCATAGCCATGTGCCTGACTGTATACTGCAGGGCAATTAGGGATGGGTAGGAAATACTGGTCTAGCCAGCGATGCTCACATCCCATGAACAAACAAAATTACTAGATATGAGGAGCCTCCCAGTGTTCTTCGATACAAAATATTAATAGACAATAGACAATAGGTGCAGGAGTAGGCCATTCAGCCCTTCGAGCCTGCACCGCCATTCAATATGATTATGGCTGATCATTCCTAATCAGTATCCGCTTCCTGCCTTATCTCCATAACCCTTGATTCCACTATCTTTGAGAGCTCTATCCAACTCTTTCTTAAATTAATCCAGAGACTGGGCCTCCACTGCCCTCTGGGGCAGAGCATTCCACACAGCCACCACTCTCTGTGTGAAGAAGTTTCTCCTCATCTCTGTCCTAAATGGTCTACCCCGTATTTTTAAGCTGTGTCCTCCGGTTCAGCACTCACCCATCAGCAGAAACATGTTTCCTGCTGCCAGAGTGTCCAATCCTTTCATAATCTTATATGTCTCAATCATATCCCCTCTCAGTCTTCTAAACTCAAGGGTATACAAGCCCAGTTGCTTCAGTCTTTCAGTGTAAGGTAATTCCTCCATTCCAGGAATTGACCTCGTGAACCTACGCTGCACTCCCTCAATAGCCAGAATGTCTTTCCTCAAATTTGGAGACCAGAACTGCACACAGTACTCCAGGTGTGGTCTCACCAGGGCCCTGTACAGCTGCAGAAGCACCTCTTTGCTTCTATACTCAATCCCTCTTGTTATGAAGGCCAGCATGCTATTAGCCTTCTTCACTACCTGCTGTACCTGCATGCTTGCCTTCATTGACTGGTGTACAAGAACACCCAGATCTCTCTGTACTGCCCCTTTACCTAAATTAATTCCATAAAATTAATTCCATTAAGCTGGAATTGGTATATAATTGACTAGAAGTATTGATATCAAATAAAATTAAATGTATTTTGCTGCTAGAGGTTTCTACATTAGCCACTACATCATGGCCATTTTAGATTCCAAATGGAGAAATTGGAAAGGTTTTATTATGTATCTGAATAAAGTCATTTTAATTCCCAGCACAAATCCTGAACTTCATTACATGCTACATTTTAAAATGGCAATGCTATGCAAGGCACACAGGGTCTTATTAAGCCAATGGCCAACTGAAATTCTGCAGTGCGATGTAATCTAACAAGACAATTAGCTCCCAAAAGAAAATTCTAGCTTCTGCTTTTTGTACTGAATTGTAAAGTGGCCCTAAACCATTCCAACAAAGAAGGAATTACTGATTTTATTCTCTTTATAAATTGTTATTTCTCTCTGTGTGCTATACTAAGGAGCAGCAGTGTGGTTCTAACAGTAACTAGGAAGATTTGTGTTAATAATGAGTGTCATTCATGATCGTTTACACAGATTATTATTAACAGGAAAACAAGAAGAACGTAGAGCTGAATCAGAATCCCAGCACAATATTGATATTAACTGAGTTCCAGTGAAGATCTTTTCTTTCTACGGAGGAATGAAATATCCCAATGAACACAACTCTGGAGACACTCCAGCAATCAGGCATTGTCTTCTGAAAAACTAGGTCAGCTAACATCTCAACAATAACAGCATCAATTTACATTTACATGACCCCTCTAACTGTAATAAAATGTCCCAAGACACTTCCCAGCACCATTATGAAGTAAAACAAAACTCAAACTCACATATTAGGGCTTGAAACCAAATGCTTAGTCAAAGAGACAGGTTTAAGTGTAAAGGTTTAGGAAGGATGGTCCAGAGTTTAGGGGGCCTAAGCAAGATATACCAATGGTGGAATAAATAAGATCAATGATGATCATAGGGCAGAATCAGAGGAGCTGCATTTCTTCGACCATTGGTAAGGACGTCACTAACTAGGCCAGCACTTATCGCCAATCCATAACTGCCCAGAGGGCAGTTAATGACTCTATAAGTGTCAGCCACATTCCTGGAGTCACATGTAGGCCAGGTAAAGTAAGGATGGCAGGTTTCTTTCCCTGAAAAGCCAGGGAAAAGAGCCAGGGTGAACCAGATGAATTTTTCTGAAAATTGACAAGAGTTTCATGGTCATCAGGAGACTTCTAATTCCAGATTTTATTGAACTGAAGTTGCCATAGTGGGATTTAAACCAGGTCCCCAGAAAATGACCTGGGTCTCTGATGTAATAGTCTGGCGATAATACCACTAGTCCATTGCCTCCCCTTGATGATATCTCCAAGGGGACTAATACAGAGTTTTTTTATTCACTTGGGAGATGTGGACATCGATGGCTGGCCAGTATTTTATTGCCTGTCCCTAGTTGCCCTTGAGATAGAGAGTTATGAACCCATGGAGGGATTTGCAAACCAGGATGAGAATTTTAAAATTGAAGAATGCCTTTGTGGGCGGCACGGTGGCACAGTGGTTAGCACTGCTGCCTCACAGCGCCTGAGACCCGGGTTCAATTCCCGACTCAGGCAACTGACTGTGTGGAGTTTGCACGTTCTCCCCGTGTCTGCGTGGGTTTCCTCCGGGTGCTCCGGTTTCCTCCCACAGTCCAAAGATCTGTGGGTCAGATGAATAGGCCATGCTAAATTGCCCGTAGTGTTAGGTAAGGGCTAAATGTAGGGGTATGGGAGGGTTGCGCTTCGGCGGGTCAGTGTGGACTTGTTGGGCCGAAGGGCCTGTTTCCACACTGTAAGTAATCTTAATCAAATATCAACACTCCCCTCTTCCAAGTGAATCCTCCCCTCCCTTCGCTGTGCACGTGCATGAGCATGAAGGAAGAAACCAGGAGCAACATTCCCACCCTATTTTTAGGAAAACAAATTGTGACGTTAAAATTCAGTTCAACCTTTTTTTTCACGATGTCTAACAACAAGGGTCAGGCTCCACAGACTTTGTTAGAAGAATAATGAGCTCACACTGAGCAATAGTGATACCTTCTAGTTTCAGGCTTTGAAAAGAAGCAGCCAGTTCTTGTAACATGGGAGCAAGTGTGCAGCCAATTATTACACAAAGCTGCCATTAACGTCGCAACTCACCGATCCATGGGGATTTGTGTATGCTCCCAGAGTAAAGCCTCTGAAAATATACCAAAGGATGCAAAGTAGCATTCAGGATGAAATTATGCAAGATTGTGACTCCAAAGCAGTTTGCTGTCAAACCAACTGCTGGATGAGTCATGCAGAATCTAAAACCTCTAGAATTGCCCAAATGGCTACCAAAGCCGAGACTGTGGGGCTGGAAAGGCACAGCAGGTCAGGCAGCATCCGAGGGGCAGGAGAGTCAACATTTCGGGCAAAAGCCCTTCATCAGGAATGAGGCTTGTGAGCTGAGGGGGTGGAGAGATAAACGGGAGGGGGGGGGGTGGGGTGGGGCTGGGGTGGGGGGGGCGGAGTCTGTGCTTTTCTAGCACCACACTCTCGGTCTCTGATCTCCAGCATCGCACATCCTCCAAATGGCTACCAAAACCTAACCACAGTCCAGCAATAAAAAGGTGAATGTACTCAGCAAGTCTGGCAGAGAGAGAAAAGACACCATTGATGTTTCAATTCTGAGAGCTTTGATCAATGTTGTATTAATCCTAACAAACATTATCAAACTGTGCACAAAACCTCCTGGGTTCTACCTTCGACACGTTTATCCACTCTCATCATTCATAGCCCCACCCCAACTTCTCATTGTCAGTCTCTCGAGTTAATACTTGCACAATTCATAGGCTCTTTCTCCAACTCCCATGTCTCCCTCTCTGAAGCTAAAAGGATGATTCTCACACATAAAGTGACATAGAAATCAAGAAGACAGGAGCAGGAGCAGGCCATTCAGCCCCTTGAGCCTGTTCCCCCATTGAATATGATCAGGACCAATAAATGAGTTCAATACCTAATCCCACCTCCCACCCACCTCCAAACAGTGCTATCTGTGCCACACCCCCGTAATATCCCTCGATCCCTTTAGCCACAAGAGCTTTTCTACCTCCTTCTTGAAAGCCCATAATGTTTTGGCCTCTACCCCTTTCTGTGGTAGTGAATTCCACAGGTTAACCCAGACTTCCCTCCTGCATACTAAACCATCTCTGCTGACTTCTATGCTCACTCCTCTGTTTTCCCAACTTTAACTTGGTTAAAAAGGTTTAAAACTCTTTTGTCTCAATGGATGGATGGCTCACCAAAACCCCATCTCCTCATCTCATCCCTGACCCTGACAAACTCCATTCTCACTCAACCTTTGACCTCTTGGTGCTGCCATCTTTTCTCCCTCGTTCCTCAGAGTCTGTCATCCATAAGATTTACTTCTTGTTTCCTCAGTCAGCTCCTCACTAACTGTGGGCCATTTTGCCTTTGTTCAGACACACATTCTCAATTCTCCGGCACATTTGTCTGCCTTTCAAACCCTTCTGTTCTCCAGCAGCCACCATTAACTCTTCACACTTTCCAATAAAGCTCCATATACCTGTCCTCCCTACCCACTCTGAAAGTATTGTCACCGTACGCTCATTACTCTCTATCATTCCCTGCTCAATGACACCAGTTTGGTTTCCAATTTACCCACTGCACCAACTTCACCCCGGTTCATGCCCTCACTGGTCTCCAAATGTTCAAACTCCTCTGGAGCTTTGCAAGTTATGTACTCTTACAACACAATGGGCAGACTCTTGTTTTGTTTAGACTATGTGTAGAGGCAAGTAGGCCTAAAAGCACGAGATACGTCTGACTGGGGTCAGGTTGGTTTTTCCTGTATAAGACCATAGCAGCAGAAATTAGGCCATTCAGCCCATCAACTCTGCTCCACCATTCAATCATGGCTGATAAGTTTTTCAACCCCATTCTCCTGCTTTCTCCCCGTAACCCTTGATACTCAAGAATCTATCTATCTCCATCTTAAATATACTCAACGACCTGGCCCCCACAGCCTTCTGTGGCAATGAATTCCATAGATTCACCATTTTCTGACTGAAGATGTTTCTCTTTATCTCCGTTCTAAAAGGTTTTCCCTTTACTCTAAGGCTGTGCCCTCGGGTCCTAGTCTCTCCTACCAATGGAAACATTCTTCTCAGCTCATTTGCATATTCAAGAGTGGGTAATACACCAAATTTTGTGGACAGGTGATTGTCCAGAGTCTTCTGGGTCCAGTGTCTGGGTGCCATATTGAAAATGGCAATGGCTCAATTGTATTATCACTCGACTATTATTCCAAAAACCAAGGTAATGTTCTGGGCACTGGGTTCAAATCCCACCATGCCAGATGATGGAATTTGAAAACAAAATCAGTCAATAAGAGTCTAATGATGACCATGAATCCATTATCAAATGTCAGGGGAAAATCCCATCAGGTTCACTAACATCCTTAAGAGAAAGAAATCTGCCATCCTTACTCGGTCTGACCTACATGTGAATCCAGACCCACTGCAATACGTTTGACTCTTAATTGACCTGTGGGTAATTGGGGATGGGCAATAAATGCTGGTCTAGCCAGTGACACTCTCATCCCATGAATAGAAAAAATAAAAACGAGCACTTAACGCTATGTAATGCAGGGCCTCTCTTGTTCAATTCCAACGGCCATCACAGGACAGCCCACAGGTGCTATCCCACACTATGCCTCCTCTGCGAGAGACCCATGCATGTCCATGGGCCAGGCTGAAGAACATAGAATATAGAACACCATAGTGCAGTTCAGGCCCTTTGGCTCTCGATGCTGCATTGACTTGTGGAACCAATCTGAAGCCCACCTAACCGACACTATTCCATTTTCATCCATATGTTTATCTGAAGAGGTTGCACTGTATGTGTGGAAGAGAACCCCAGCAGAGCCAAGCTCTGTATTTACAGACCACCAGAGGACACCCACGAAAGCCAACTGAAGCAAGACTGGCCACTCTGTGGTGAGTAAGCTTCCTCCATCCTAGCTGTCGCTGTCATGTGGATACTAAGGTGTCACACAAAGAAAGGATAAATATTAAAGACAACTGGAGTCAGTTTGGGTGCATGGATTTCCATCTTACCTACAACCTAATGCTTGACACTATGACTGACAGTCCTGAGCTGCTCTGTCAATCTGTTCAGCTTCAGATAGTGTTTTCCTTGCAGAGGGGGACTGATCATTGATCACATCCACATCACATGCAACAAAGCAGAGGGCACTGAGACCTCTGCCACCCTCAAGATAGAACACAACCTCTGGAAATGGGGACTCAAGCTGGGAGTTTGAATGTCAGCACAGTTTATCCCCTGTATGTCTCTGTGATAGATAAATGCCCCTTTGCAACTGAGTCATGGAAGCAAAATCCTTTTGTTTTATTCACTTGTGGAACCTAGGCATCGCTGGCTGGTCCAGCAATTATTGCCTGTCCCTGGTTGCCCTCTAAGACGGTGGGGGTGAGCTGCCATTTGAACTGCTGCAGTCCATGTGTTCTGGGTTGACCCACAATGCCCTTAGTAAGAGAATTCCAGGATTTTGACCCAGTGACACTGAAGGAACGGCGATTTATTTCCAAGTCAGGATGGTGAGTGGCTTGGAGGGGTATTTGCAAGGGGTTGTGTTCTCAAGTATCTGCTGCCCAGAACCAATCATTTCGACTATGCTTTTGTTCAACAGACCTTACATTTGTACCCACTCCCCTCCTGTATTGTTGTTGTGAGTGTGCATTTAGTGTATGGCATGTCCCAAGGCATTTCCTGCACAGAAGACACTACGTAAAAGGATTAGTGGTGACTTAAAACATTCAATTGAAAAATGAAATTGACATAACATAGGGGGATAAATGGATATGGATAGATGGTCAGTGTCTGGATAGAATGAATAAGTGAAAATATCAAATCTAAACCACAGTCTGCATCATTATACAGGTTTCCAAATACCATCAAACTACAAACCAAAAACGCAATCTCTTCATGATTGAACAGCCCAGATTCTATTGAAATAACTCCACAGAGGCCGATATCCTGTCACCAAGTCACCCTTTACTTACACATGGAGCATAGAATATAGAAACGTACAGCACAGAACAGGCCCTTTGGCCCACGATGTTGTGCCGAGATTTAATCCTAATGTAAAATATCATAACTTAACCTACACACCCCTCAACTCACTGCCATCCATGTGCATGTCCAAAATGATTCTGCTTCCACCACCACAGCTGGCAATGCGTTCCATGCATTCACAACTCTTTGGATAAAGAACATGGAGAGTCCTTGACACTGATCCAGCTCCCTCAGAGCCACCTCTCAGAGCGAGCAGAACCTCTGACACCCCTGTTTCTTTTTTTTTCTTTTTTTCCTTTTAACCTCCTGTCTATTTTTTTTTACAGTGAAGGGGCGTTCTCCTGGTTTTTTTTTCTTTTTTTTTCTCCACACTACCACCTAACTGCGGTAGTGCTTATTATTTTTTTCCCCCGCACCCATGGTGCGTGTGTGCAGGTGTGAGACACAGTGAGAGACACAAAGTGCACAAATCTTTATTCAATTTCCACCACCAGGAAAAATAGGAAAACACCCGAGTGGCCAGTGACAAGCAGTGCCCCTTACATCAGAGGGCAATGCTGTGTGATCAAACAGTGAAGGGGAGGGCAGGGACTAAATCAAAATAGCGTTGGAGGTGGAAATGATGCACTCCACTCCCTGCGGCACCCACCTCTCCCTGAACAACTCCAGGGTGTTGGTGGACACCGCGTGCTCCTTCTCCAAGGACACCCGGGCCCTAACGTAACCGCGGAAGAGGGGCAGGCAGTCGGCCACACCCCTGTTTATATCTGTCAGCCAGAGCTCCCTGATTGATTGGACCAAGTTAACAGCCCCAGAGAGCTCCTAGTCTATGAGGTCCACCCGGCTGACCTCATTACAATCACTACGATATTGACCTGTAAAGCGCACTCCACTGCTGCTGCTCAAGTATGGGTTAGCAGACACATTGTCACTGTGACCACGTTAAATTTTAACAGGATTGCCGCAACATTCAATCAAATGATAACTTAATTACAATATCACTTTTTTATGACATAAGTGGAATTAATTGTATCAAAGTGTGATAAGAATTGTTTTTACCTAAAACAAACTTACATCTTCCCCCAATATTGAAGGAAGGCAGCATTGACAAAAACCTTTCACCCAATTTTACTTGCACCTATTTCTGGTGGCTCCTAGCAGCAAGTAGATAGTGCACCCAGTCACTCTGTGCACACAACTCAAAGTAAATATAGAAATACAATGGAGTTAAATGTCTGGTCCTCCTCATGATAGACTGTCTTGCCCATTGCATGTACAGGAGAAAGTGAGGTCTGCAGATGCTGGAGATCAGAGCTGAAAATGTGTTGCTGGAAAAGCACAGCAGGTCAGGCAGCATCCAAGGAACAGGAAATTCAACGTTTTAGGCATAAGCCCTTCATCAGGAATCATTCCTGATGAAGGGCTTATGCCCGAAACTTCGAATTTCCTGTTCCTTGGATGCTGCCTGACCTGCTGCACTTTTCCAGCAACACATTTTCAGCATTGCATGTACATGTCAGTGTACATCCCTTTGCTTACTGGAAGAACACTTGGGAAAATTGCAAAGACTGGGCAAACCCTTCCATATCATTATTCTTATCTGTAGATCAATCCAATGAAAGACTCATGTGATTATTAAATACACAAATAATTAAGTTAATTGTATATTTAATCACCTATAATTTATTATAGGTTACAAAGACATTAACTAGCAATTCATTTTTAAATGCTGTGTAACTTGCTCTCTCAGAGTTTGGTATAACATTTGTAAAAATTTACTCATTTGTGGGATGTGCGTGTCGCTGGGCTCATCCCTAGTTGCCCCTTGAAAAGGTGGGGGTGAGCTGCCTTCTTGAACCGCTGCGGTCTGTGTGCTATGGGTTAACCACCATGCCCTTAGAGAGGGAATTCCAGGACTTTGACCAGGGACACTGAAGGAATAGTGATATATTTCCAAGTCAGGATGGTGAGTGGCTCGGAGGGGAACTTGCAGGGAATGGTGTTCTCATGTATCTGCTACTCTTGTCCTTCTGGATGGAAGTGGTTGTGGTTTTGGAAGGTGCTATCTGAGGATCTTTGGCATCTTGTAGATATGTTGTGAAATGCATATTTATAGACAATCTGCAGTGACTTTCCTACACTGTTGCAGAGAAAGATCATCCACGGAGCTGGGTCCCTCAGGATACAATCCTTAATGGCCACACCACTGCCAGCAAAATGCCAGTGAGTGAAAAATTATTCCTAATCAGGATCCCGGGCACGTAAATCAGCCCAAGCAGCTGATTCCAATCTCCCACTTTCCTGCTCATTGGCAGGAGTGTGCCAACCAACACAGCTCCCACCCCCACTATCTCCCTGATTTACCAGCCCATGCACCCAGCCCAACACCCCAAGACCACCACCACCTCCCCTCTCTCTCTCCCACTCCCACTCAGCACCCCGAAGGAAATTCAATTCTTCTCTTGGATGGGAAAGTAGGATGTAATTTTGGGAACTTAGGAAAAGCAGTAGGCCATTCAGCCCTTTGAGCCTGTTCCACATCCAAAGAGGTTATGGCCAATCTGTGGCCAAATTCCATATGCCTGCCTTTGGCCCATATCCTTCAAATGCTTTGCCCAATACAAATTCTTTATGGGGGAGAGTTTCGATGAATAAACTTTCTTTTAACAAACAAAAGTATTGATTCCTTCTGTGTCACTTCCATAGCCTTACACTTTCCATGTTGTTGTCCATGATATTTTCAATGCCTACAGTTAATGCAGCATAGAGTCCATTGTGACTGTTATGTTAAAGTTTAAAATCATAAAGGCACTCAATGTGATCTTCACCAGAAGAACATAAGAAATAGGAAATGGAGCAGGCCATTCAGCCCTTCAGGTCTGCCCCACCGTTCAATGAGATCATGGCTGACCTGCCAGATGCCAGATCATCACAGGTGCTGAACACACTGATCTTCCAAAATGTCATTCCCTCTTTTTTAAATGTCTTCAGTGATCCAGTTTCTACAACTCTCGGAGGGAGAGAATTGAAGACAGTCTCCAGGAGAAGAATTTCCTTTGCCTCTCAATATCCAATGAGTATCCCGTTATTCTGTAACCATGTGCCCTAGTTTGAAGCCCCCCCACTAATGGAAGCATCTCCCCAACACTGACCCTGTCAAACTTCCCTTGGAATCCTAGATTCTTCCTTAAAATTACCCCTCGTTCTTCTAAACTCTATTTGATTTAATTTGAATTGATTTATGATTGCCACACGTACCTAGGTACAGTTAAAGATTTTCTAGGAGAAAGTGAGGACTGCAGATGCTGGAGATCAGACCTGAAAATATGTTCCACCACCTCCTAACGGACTCCACCACCAGGGATATATTTCCCTCCCCTCCCCTCCTCGATCACCGTTCCGAAAAGACCACTCCCTCCGTGACTCCCTCGTCAGGTCCACACCCCCCACCAACCCAACCTCCACTCCCGGCACCTTCCCCTGCAACCGCAAGAAATGCAAAACTTGTGCCCACACCTCCTCCCTCACTTCCCTCCAAGGCCCCAAGGGATCCTTTCATATCTGCCACAAATTCACCTGCACCTCCACACACATCATTTACTGCATCTGCTGCACCCGATGTGGCCTCCTCTATATTGGGGAGACAGACCGCCTACTTGCGGAACGTTTCAGAGAACACCTCTGGGACACCCCGACCAACCAACCCAACCACCCCGTGGCTCAACACTTCAACTTCCCCTCCCACTCCACCAAGGACTTGCAGGTCCTTGGACTCCTCCATCACCAGACCATAGCAACAGGATGGCTGAAGGAAGAGCGCCTCATCTTCCGCCTAGGAGCCCTCCAACCACAAGGGATGAACTCAAATTTCTCCAGTTTCCTCATTTCCCCTCCCCCCACCTTGTCTCAGCCCCAACCCTTGAACTCAGCACCACCTTCCTAACCTGCAAACTTCTTCCTGACCTCTCCGCCCCCACCCCCACTCCGGCCTATCACCCTCACCTTAACCTCCTTCCACCTATTGCATTTCCAACGCCCCTCCCCCAAGTCCCTCCTCCCTGCCTTTTATCTTAGCCTGCTTGGCACACTCTCCTCATTCCTGAAGAAGGGCTCATGCCTGAAACGTCGATTCTCCGGCTCCTTGAATGCTGCCTGACCTGCTGCGCTTTTCCAGCAACACATTTTCAGCACAAAGTTTTGTTTTGTTTTGCATGCAGAAAAGTCAGATCATACCAAACATAGCACAAAAATCATACAACACCAGGTTATAGTCCAATGGGTTTATTTGAAAGCTCTAGCTTTCGGAGCACTGCTCCTCTGGTGCCTATTTTCAAATAAACCCATTAAGCTATAACCTGATTTGTGTGATTTTGACCTTGTCCAACCCAGTCCAACACCGGCTCCTCCAAATCATACAAAGTGCATTAGCAATAACGGAACAGAGTGAGGAATACAATATTGCGGCTGTAGAGAAGGTGTGCAAAAAGCAAGATCAACATTAAATTTGACAGGTCCCCCCACCTCAATCGCAGATCCAACCCTCCAACTCGGCACCGCCATCTTGACCTGTCCTACCATTTTTCTTTCCACCAAACTGGTGGGCGGCACGGTGGCACAGTGGTTAGCACTGCTGCCTCACAGCGCCTGAGACCCGGGTTCAATTCCTGACTCAGGCGACTGACTGTGTGGAGTTTGCACGTTCTCCCCGTGTCTGCGTGGGTTTCCTCCGGGTGCTCCGGTTTCCTCCCACAGTCCAAAGATGTGCGGGTCAGGTGAATTGGCCAAGCTAAATTGCCCGTAGTGTTAGGTAAGGGGTAAATGTAGGGGTATGGGTGGGTTGCGCTTCGGCGGGTCGGTGTGGACTTGTTGGGCCGAAGGGCCTGTTTCCACACTGTAAGTCTAATCTAATCAAACTGTTCCACCCTCCTCTCCAACCTATCACAATTACCCTCCCCACCTACATCCACCTATCGCTTTCCCACCTTCCCCCCAGCCCCACCTCCACCCTCCTATTTATCTCTCAGCCCCTTCCCCACCAGCCACCCCCACATTCCTGATGCAGGGCTTATGCCCCAAATTTTGATTCTCCTGCCCCTCGGATGCCGCCTGACCTGCTGTGCTTTTCCATCGCCACACTTTTCAACTCTGATTCTTCAGCAGCTGCAGACCTCACTTTCTCCTGGGTCCACTCCGAAGTCTAATAACAGCGGGGAAGAACCTGTTTTTGAACCTGTTTGAGTTTTTGCATTTCTGCCTGATGGAAGAGTTGGGTGAGGGTGGGAGGTCCGTTGATGATGTCGGCTGCCCTTCTGAGGCAGTGAGCAGAGCAGATGGAGTTAATGATGGAAGGTTGGCTTGTGTGAGGGACGGAGCTGTGTTCACAACTCTCTGTAGTTTGTAACAGTCCTGGGCTGAGCAGTTGCTGTATGAAGCCATGGAATAAAGGCCTAACCTGTTTATCAGTTCTTAATAAATCAACCCCTCCATCCCAGGAATTAGCCTAATGAATCTCTTTTGAACAACAATTCATTTCTTCTGAAGTACGGGAACTAAAACTGTACACAGAACGACAGATGTGATCACACCAGCACCCTGTACAGTTGTAGTAGGACCTCTCATTTTTTAAACTCCAAATCCCAAGCAACTATGACCAAACATTCATCTGCCTTCTTGTCAACTTTAAGTAATTTAGCTCTTTACACGTTTGACTGACCATACCGTGGTGCAATTGATCTAAAACCTGGGCAACATCCGAGGAGCAGGAGAATTGATGTTTCGGTTATAAGCCCACCATTCCTGATGAAGGATTTATGCTCAAAACATCGATCCTCTTGTTGCTCTGATGCTGCCTGACTTGCTGTGTTTTTCCAGCTCTCACCTCTAATCTCCAGCATGTGCAGTCCTCACTTTCTCAGAGTCATAGAGATGTACAGCATGGAAACAGACCCTTTGGTCCAACCCATCCATGCCAACCAGATATCCCAACCCAATCTAATCCCACCTGCCAGCACCCAGCCCATATCCCTCCAAACCCTTCCTATTCATATACCCACCCAGATGCTTCTTCTCCTCCTGATCCAAAACCTTCCTAGCCTGTCAGTTTCACTGAGACTGTGCCTCCTGCTGTTCTGTGTTGGAAACTGTATGGGATTCCTCCGGGTGCTCCGGTTTCCTCCCACAATCCAAAAATGTGCAGGTTCGGTAAATTGGCTATGCTAAATCGCCTGTAGTGTTAGGTGAAGGGGTAAATGTAGGGCAATGGGTCTGGGTTGGTGTGGACTTGTTGGGCTGAAGGGCCTGTTTCCATACTGTAAGTAATCCAATCTAATCAATACAACCAGGTGCTGACCCCCAAGGGAGCAATCCTTCTTAGTTGCAACTTTCATGGATTCAGCTGCCTTCCTGCCTCAGCCAGGCGGAATTCCAAGCTTCCCAGCAACATGTCCCTTGAGAAAGTAGCCAGAGGCACAATCATTCCAACAACCTAACCAGGTGTACCACACTGACCATTGATGGAAATTGGTCATGGAGTTATTGTTAGACTCTGAAATGGTGGAAACAGATTCATTGATAACTTTCTGAAGGGTTATTAGGCTGAATGGTCTCACAACTCTCTGAGATATGGTGACACAGTGTCTCAGTGGCTAGCACTGCTGCCTCACAGTACCAGCTTCCCAGGTTCGATTCCACCCTTTCTGTGTGGAGTTTGTACGTTCTCCCCGTGTCTGCGTGGGTTTCCTCCGGAAGCTCTGATTTCCTCCCACAGTCCAAAGATGTGCAGGTTGGCTGGATTGACCAAGGGAAATTGCCTGTGGTGTCCACGGATGTGCAAGTGAGGTGGATGAGCCATGGGAAATGGAGGGTTACAAGCAGAGAGTTAGAAGATTAGAATCCCTAAAGTATGGAGACAGATCCTTTGGTCCAACAAGTTCACACTGACCCTCTGGAGTGTAACCCAACCAGACCCATTCCCCTACCCTATATTTACCCCTGACTAACGCACCTGACACTGTGGGCAATTTAGCATGGCCAATTCACCTGGCCTGTACATCTTTGGATTGTGGGAGGACACCGGAGCAAACCCAAACACAGACACAAAGAGAATGTGCAAACTCCACACAGACAGTCACCCAAGGCAGGAATTGAACCTGGGTCCCTGGAAGAAATTCCTCCTCCATTTCAGATCATAATAATAAATCAATCACCGATTTCTATCAATTGGTCACCGACATAAAATACTGAGGGAAATTTACCTCGGATTTGTGATGTCTCCACTGGTCTAACTCTGGTCCCTTCAGCTTCCTTGATTTTAACCACCCATGATTGTGCCTTCAGCTGCCAAGGCCCCAGACTCTGCAAGTCCCCTCCTTGAACCTCTTCAACTCTCTCCTTCACTCCTTAAAACCCAACTCCTTGACCAAAGTGCTGCCCAACTGCCTTAATATCTCCTTATGTGGCTCAAGATTCAATAAAACTGATTCAGCTTTAATAAATTATAAGTGCTTGCACAATGCAATTAAACTATTGTATGATAAATGGCATGCGAGAGACTTCAACTGTTGGTTTCTTATTCTATTTCAAAACTCTCTGTGAACATTGAGCGGTACCCTGATTGCAAAAGATCCATACACAGACTTTGCCACAGAATTGAATGAACCCACTGATGAATGAGTGAGTGGCTCTTTGAGGTACAGTTCCCTGTGTTCCCATTTGCTCTGGGTGCAGTGCCCTTTGATGTTGTACTGAAGGGGCTGAACAGAATTACGTGGGAAGATGGAGACACTCCACTCAAAGGCAGACCATCAATTCCCAGCTGGAGAGCTGGGCAGGTGTGTTTGTTCGGCCTACTTCCAGTTTTTTTTCCTCTCTTCTTCTGTGAACAATCGCCTCTTGAAAAATCACTGGCAGCAAACAAGGGTATGACCACAAGGTACTGTACGGATCTAAGAGGTTCCACATGACAGCCAGATGATACCTTGTCAATTAGCTTTGTGTCTTTGTTGCAAACTTGAGTGTTTTGAGGACATTTTAGCTGGATGCAATTTCCACTTCAAAATGAAAGGTTTGTCATTATGATCTCATTTTACTTTTTAATACTTCTGAAAAGATCACCCTTTGTTAAATGTGTTTTGATTGT
This sequence comes from Hemiscyllium ocellatum, assembly GCF_020745735.1. Lineage (NCBI taxonomy): Eukaryota > Metazoa > Chordata > Chondrichthyes > Orectolobiformes > Hemiscylliidae > Hemiscyllium > Hemiscyllium ocellatum. The sequence continues at coordinate 6,014,673 of NC_083423.1, forward strand.
GTACTGTAGAATGATGTTGCATTGCATGCGAAGCTCCGAGGTAGCCAAAGAAATTGAGGATTGATTTATTCTTGTGATAGATCGAAGGATTTTGGGACTGTTCTCCATTGGAGAGAGAGGAAAGATGAGAGGAGTCATGCAAAATGGAAACAGACCCTTCGGTCCAACTCGTCCACCCTGACCAGACATCCCAATCTGACCTAGTCCCATTTGCCAGCACTTGGCCCATGTCCCTCTAAACCCTTCCTATTCATATACCCATCCAGATGCCTTTTAAGTGTTGTAATTGTACCAGCCTTCACCATTTACTCTGGCAGCTCATTCCACACACGCACCATCCTTGGTGAAAAAGTTGCCCCTTAAGTCCCTTTCCCCTCTCACCTTCAACCTCTGTCCCTATGGACCAGAGGTCAAAACGAGAAGGTGATGAAGATGGTGGGGGTGTGGAACGTACAGCTTGGGAGGGTAGTTGAGGCCACATCCCTCAGCTCCGAATTCATCAAGAGATGATAACGGGAACTTGCAGAGATGAAGTCGAGGTGTTGGAGGGAGTGTTGAAACTTCCCATCTTGACCCTTTGAACCACAGTTGTCTTTTATGCATTCACAGATCAGACACTGAACATATGAGAGGGCTCAGAATCCATTGAATCTGTCTGGGATTATACCTTCCTCAATCCTGAGGGTCTGTCTAACACAGAAATGAATGAGTGACCAAGACATAAATGGTTTATTATTTTACATAATGTTTGGACTAAGATCAACTGGGAACAAAAGACAATTTTGGGGTTTTTTTGGGGCAACATTTCCCCTCTTTCGATTTGATTTGATTTATTATTTTCACGTGTACTGAGATACAGTGAAATGTATTGTTTTGTATGCTAACCAGATAAATCATACTTTACATGAGAAATTCTGACAGAGCGTAATGCTACAGCGACAGAGAAGATGCAGAGAAAGATCAACTCTAATACATGAGAGGATCATTCATTACTTCATGTTTGCAAGATGGCAGCACAGTAGGACTCTCGGCCCGGTGGGGGCGGTCTCTCGGCCCAGTGGGGGTGGTCTCTTGGCACGATGTGGGTAGTGTCTCTCGGCCCGGTGTGGTGGTCTCTCGGCCCGGTGTGACAGTCTCTCAGCCCGGTGTGACAGCCACCCGGCCCAGTGTGACAGTTTCTCAGCCCGTTGTGACAGCCTCTCGGCCCGTTGTGACAGCCTCTCGGCCCGTTGTGACAGCCACTCGGCCCAGTGTGACAGCCTCTCGGCCCAGTGTGGTGGTCTTTCAGCCTGGTGTGACAGTCTCTCGGCCCAGTGTGACAGTCTCTCGGCCCAGTGTGGTGGTCTCTCGGCCCGGTGTGACGGTCTCTCGGCCCGGTGTGACAGCCTCCCGGCCCAGTGTGACAGCCTCCCGGCCCAGTGTGACAGTCTCTCAGCCCGGTGTGACAGCCTCTCGGCCCGGTGTGACAGCCTCTCGGCCCGGTGTGACAGCCTCTCGGCCTGGTGTGACAGCCTCTCGGCCCAGTGTGGTGGTCTTTCAGCCTGGTGTGACAGTGTCTCGGCCTGGCGTGGCGTTCTCCCCATGGCCGGAGTGGTGGTCTTTCAGCCTGGCCTGGCCTCAGCATGGACGCACAGTCTTGACAGGATTCCAGAGCGGTCTCCCGGCTTCAAGGTGAATCCTGCCGCAGTCTAGAATCAAGGCCTGGTGTGGACTGGAGGCTAGGCACCAGTGTGATCTTCGGTTGAAAGGACTGTCATTCTGAACTTTTTATTTCATTACTTTTCTAACATTTTTGTTACCCTAAGAATTTGTACTGAAGAGTCTTTGTGCCTAAGATAGCACAGAAAATGGCGATTTGTAAACCTTGTACTGTAGTCATGTGAGTATATGTGACAATGAAACTAACTCTGAGTCTGATAACAGCAAGCAAGAAGCTGTTCTTGAATCTGTTGGTATGTATTTTCAAACTTTTGTATTTTCTGCTTGATGGAAGAAGGTGGATGAGAGTATAACAAGGGTGGGAGGGGTCTTTGATGATGTTGGTTCAAGGCACTGCCCTCACCTATTGGATCTGCTCGTGGTCTCCTTACACAAGTGAGCATCCCACATCCGCATGCTACTCTCTTCCGGAACCAGTGCTTTCCCTGGGATGGCCATCATGTGTGGAACACCTTCCCCTCCCAGAACCCAAAAGGGACGAGGCCAATTCCACAGCACATATCCCTGCCCCTCACCCTTCTCCCACCCCTGTTCCACCACGTCAGTCAACTCAGTGTGGCAACAAGTGAACCTTCCCCTCGGAAACACATGGCCACATTCATTTGGAGAAATTTGTTTGGCCAAATAGGGGAGACCTGATACTGGTGTTGAAGTTACCCATGAGGAAACATAAACAATCAGAACTGCCTTTACAAAGCACTGACAGGCTTCTAAAAATAGGTAATCCTTTCCAATGCTCATCGTATTAAGTGCACATCATCAGCTGAAGAGAACAAAGGAGTTTCTGTTAATTAGAGGTTTACTTATTTAAGCTGAACATTGTTGTACTGGTGGCATTAGTGAGACGGGTTAGTGACAGCCATGTGCTCCCAATGTACTTACTCAGGGGACACCAAGGCATCACATTTCCTTCTTCTTATTCAGTCCGAAGGTTATTTTTACTCCTCTGATCTCACAAACCCAGCAGCTGATAGAAAGCAGGAATGATCAAGAAGCCTAAAGCCTTGGCTGGTTCTGGCGAGATGGAAAACAAGCCAGTTTCTGTTTCCACGTCCCCCATAGGGTTCATGGCCAGGAATTAACAACATGGGGAATGGTGGCTATCAACCCATATCAGGCAGCAGCTGCCAGGGAATACCACCGACTGCAAATACCCACAGAACGATAGAAGATGGGCCATTCCTGTCCATGCTGACCCGGAGACACCCAGATGCCCTTTCTCATCCCATCTTCCTGCACACGGCCCATAGCGTTGCAGCTTAAGGTGCAGTTCCAGGTACAGAACCATCCCCTACAGGCACTGTATCACTGTTCCTTCACTGCTGTTGGGTACAGATTTAGGAACTCATCCCCACACAGCACAGTAGGTGTCCCTACAGAACATGGACTGCAGCAATTCAAAAGACAGCTCACCGCCACCCTTTCAAAGACAGTTAGGGAAGGGTAATAAGTATACATCCATCCAGTGATGCCCACGTCCTTTCAACAAATAGAACAATAGAATCCCTACAGTGTAAAAACAAGCCATTCAGCCCATACTCTTTGGAGGGTCAATGTGACCTTGATGGGCCAAATGGCTTGCTTCCACACTGTAGGGATTGTATATTTCCTATTTACTTGTTTTTACTAGTAATTAATAACCCATTCATATAGTGGGAGCTTGTTATACCTCAGGGTATGCTGGACATTAAAATACAGTAGCGACATTTCTCTCTGCATGAGAGCTTAATGGGACACACTTAACAAACTCCCTTCCCTTTTATTTTGCAGAGTAGGCAAAGGAGAACTGTTCTTGGTGAATATTTTATATCAAAGCTTCTATTCTTCCTGCTGATGCATGATATAAATTGGTTTCCAATATAATGCTAGAGCAAAGATTGTATTTTCAAATCGCAAACTTTATTATACAATCTGGTTCCTCTATCCCAACAAAACCCATATACTGAATGGAATTTATTCAACTGGTCTCAACAAGAAATTTCCATTCATTGAGGGCATTGCCATTTCAGATAGCAAGGGATAAGAGAGTCAGTTTCCTCAGCCCTGTATTGAAAATATATACAAAAGAAAACAAAATCCTGAACTCATTAAAACCACGGCATTAGTCTGCATCTCTGGAGGCACACTATGAGAAAGCGAACTTTGCAGAAAATCTGTTAAACTGAACACAACACAACACGACAATAAAACAGTAAAGATGAAGAAAGCACACATATCATTATGCGGAGGGCATTAGGATAATTGGATTTGGAAATTCAGCCGTTGCACATTACGAATAGCAGAATTTGCCTTTTTGTTTGCTTTCCAATAAAGGTTATAATTTTTTTACTTTCAAAATGCCTGAATAAAAATATCCACACTTCTGTTTAACCTCCTTAATCCAGGAACTGTTCTGTTACTTGCTTTATGTAAGTACATTACTTCATGGTCATATTTTTACCATTTGTACTGAAGGAGTCAGGCGATATGCTGTTAGTTGAAACCAAAACAGAAGTGGCAGAATCTGTGGAGAGATATCAGAGTTAACGTTTCAGGTCCAGTGACCCTTCCTCAGCATTCAACCTGAAACGTTAATTCTGATTTCTCTCCATAGATGCTGCTGCACTTAGCTCTTCCAGCAATTTCTGTTTTTGTTTCTGATTTACAGCATCCGCAGTTCTTTCAGTTGTTGTCAGTTGATCACTTATTTTGCTTCCTGACCTGAAAGGTTTTTTTCCTTCTACAATCATTGCCTCACCCAGTCTTTGTAAAATTTAAAATTATGTTATTAAATAATTTAACGCTACTAAAAATCTGTAACAAGATTTCACAAAACAATTAGTAGTCTGTATAGATTCTAAGAGTGATGTTGAGATGTTTTGTACTACACAGCCAATAAGGAAGCCAGTTCTGTTGATGACCAGGAGACACTAAGGACTGGAAATGCTGGAAGCCAGAGTCAGTAGATGTGGAGCTGGAAAAGCTGCAGGTCAGGCAGCATCCAAGGAGAGGGAAAGTCAGGGTTTCAGCCTGAAATGTCAACTCTCCTGCTCCAGGGATGCTATCCGATCTGCTGGGCTTTTCCTGCTCCACATCGACCGACTCTGTTGATGACTATTTGTGTTTCCCACAGAAGGAGTATTTCACAGACAATGTCCAGGACAAAGTGGGACATCAGTTTAAAAGGGAGTTGTCTTGGAGAGCACTCGAGATTCCTCATGAGCCATCGGAGGAGAATCATTGGGGCTGTCTATGCCACTGTTCCAATTATTAGACCCAAAAATTGATAAACAAGTTCAAACTGTGCAAGCTACAGTTGGAAAGAAAAAACAGTTTCAACACATTGAAAATGTACTGAAGGGAACTATTGGAGATAGCCTGCACTGTTCGGTTGTTGACAGAATCAAACACCCACAAAACTGAAAAGAAAATGAAAAATTCAGCAGGTTCCCTTAAAATCTAAATTTCAAATTTAATGTGAATCTTGCTTTATGCCCTCCTGTGCAGCTGTAAACTTGTATACCTCTCTTTGTCTAAGCATCCCATGATCTGTATATCCTTGTTTGATTAGATTAGATTAGTTTCCCTAAAGTGTGGAAACAGGCCCTTCGGCCCAAGCAGTCCACACAGACCCTCCAAAGAGTAATCCACCCATACCCATTTCCCTCTGACTAATGCATCTAACACTATGGGCAATTCTGCCTGTACTGAGTCGTAGAGTCATAGAGATGTACAGCATGGAAACAGACCCTTCAGTCCAACTTGTCCATGCTGACCAGATATCCCAACCCAATCTAGTCCCACCTGACAGCACCCGGCCCATATCCCTCCAAACCCTTCCTATTTATACACCCATCCAAATGCTTTTTAAATATTGCAACTGTACCAACCTCCACCACATCCTTTGGCAGCTCATTCCATACAGGTACCACCCTTTGCGTGAAAAAGTTGCCCTTTAGGTCCCTTTTATATCTTTCCCCTCTCACCCTAAACCTGTGCCCTCTAGTTCTGGACTCCCCCCACCCCAGGAAAAAGTCTTTGTCTATTTAACCTAACCATGCCCCTCATAATTTTGTATACCTCTATAAGGTAACCCCTCAGCCTCCGATGCTCCAGGGAAAACAGCCCTAGGCCTGTTCAGCCTCTCCCTGTAGCTCAAATCCTCCAATCCTGGCAGCATCCTTGTAAATCTTTTCTGAACCCTTTCAAGTTTCACAACATCTTTCCGATAGGAAGGAAACCAGAATTACACACAATATTCCAACAGTGGCCTAACCAATGTCCTGTACAGCCGTAACATGGCCTCCCAACAAACTACTCACAAAACAAAACTTTTCACCGTACTTAGGTACACATGACAACAATAAATCAAATCAAAACATTGAAGGTAAAGTGCTGCTAATTGATAAGTTGTAGACTAAAGGCTACTGTAATTATGCTTTAATTTACCTTCTCTCTCCCCAGTGCCTGTCCACAGGGTACAAGCCCAGAGCATCAAAATACAGCAGATGATAGAAACGTGAAACAAAGAGTACGCTGGAGAAACTGAACAAAAGGAGGGTCACAGAATTTGAACCATTAACTCTGTTTCTCTCTCAATCGATGCCGCCGGACCTGCTGAGTTCCTCCAGAATTCTCTGTGATTGTTTACTCGTCAGGTGTGTGGTGGAGTACTCCTCACTTGTCTGATTGAGTGCAGTCCCAACAACACTCAAGAATTTCAGCATCATTCAGGACAGAGCAGCCCCCACTCGATTGCTATTTTCATTTTTCATCTTCAACATTCACTTGGTCCACAACTGTCACTCACAGCATTCCGGAAGTCACCATCTCACACAGTCCTGAGGTCCACTCACCAAAAAACAAACGATTGAGAGAGTGTATCAGTGTGTACCATCAAGACACATCCCTGTAGTAATCAGCAGGAGTCATAAAACAGCACCTTCTAAACCCACAACTACCACCACCTAAACCATCAAGGGCAGCAGATACATGGGAACACCACTCCCTGCAAGTTCCCTCCAGGCCAATCACCACCTTGACTTAGAAATCTATCACCGTTCCTTTACTATCACTGGGTCAAGATCCTGGAATTCCCTCCCTAAGGGCATTGTGGGTCAATCAACAGCACATGGACTGCAGTGTTTCAAAAAGGCAGCTGACCCCCACCTTCTCAAGGGGCAACTAGGAGAAAGTCAGGCTTGCAGATGCTGGAGATCAGAGTCGTCAGCAAGTCAGGCAGCATCCGAGGAGCAGCTTCCTTCCTGATGATGGGCTTATGCCCCAAACGTTGACTCTCCTGCTCCTCGGATACTGCCTGACCTGCTGTGCTTTTCCAGCATCACATTCTCGACATGGACTGCAGCAGTTCAAGAAGGCAGCTCACTCCCACCTTCTCAAGGGGCAACTAAGGACGCGTAACAATGCTGGGCCCAGTCAGTGACTCTTCAGCCTGTGAACAAATTAAAAAAAAAGAAAATGTGACAATACAGATTTTTCTGGCAATGGGAGAGGCAGAAAATGTTTTAATATAAATTTTTAAAGCATTCTTTATTTTTAAAAGAATCAAAACAATGCTGTACAGTGTGTCCCTGAGGTTGTCATTGTCATTGCTGCCAGTCTTGTTTTGTTCCTCTGTTGATGTGAGGTGCAGAGATTGGATCCCAGTCCATCTTTATGATTATCGACTTTAACACTTCACAACCTAGGAATGTCGCTCCTTTGTCTGGAGGGAGTTAGCTATTGACATTTTTCTCGCAGGTATTAGCAAAGGCAGGCGTTTTTATTCAATGTGTTCTAAAGTTCATTAAATTCTTCAATATTCTCTTCTGTTTGATGTCCATTGGTCTTTGTAATATTGTGTTATCACAAAGCTTTACAGCACATTCCCCAAATATGTTTGATTTTTAATTTTTATGATTTATAAAGTATGCCTTTGGGCAGCCATACAAGTTTCTCACCCATTGACTTATCTAATTCACGTTGAAGAGCAAAGAAAGGCTGAGGCCTTGTTTTAGCACCTTCTCAGGAATGGTTATATGTCGTCTTTTTAACAGACTGCGGCTGCATCTATTTTCACGCTATTTTTATTCTCTGTGACCCATGTCTCTATTTGCCCATCACACCGGGACTCACTGACCTACACGGCTCCCAATCAAGTAATGCCTCAAATTTAATCTTCTCAAGTTTACTTACAATCCGTAGTCAGATCACCACAATCTGTTTTATGGTACTGAAGACATGAAAGAGGACCTGCATTTATATACTGCCTTCCATAATCTCAGGATGTCCTATAACACTTTATGTCTTTATTTTTAATTGCTTATCTGTTCATGGGATGTCATTGAGAATCGCGACAATAATATATCAATTTCACTCTTGGAAAATCTGCTGCTTGGCACAAGAAACTTAGTTGCGCTATCTTCAAGAGAGGAAGTTATCTGTTTGGAGATAGAGCAAGTGCTGCAAATCCTGGAGATCCCTTTTGTAACGTGGAGACCAACTGATTGATATTCAGACAACAGTCCAGCATCTGGTTCACCACGGGGCAGTTCAGATCATTGCCATGAAGCAGCACTGAATCACAAACAATCAGAGACAGTGAGGTGCCCACTTGAACACTGTTACCATTGTCAAGTGTATGCAGGGCAGTGCCAATAAACTAGAACCAGGATGCAGTGCCCATACTGACCATTCTGACACCAGTCACCATCCTCGGGGAAGCTCACCTTTGCAACAGTTTAAAAACAAAGAACAATTGATGTGTTCCAGCACCTCAAACATCAGAACTCTAGCCCCTGCCTACAAAACCCACACAGCCTCACTTTTAACACCCTGGGGCGTAACAGCTCTTCAATATCTTTCCTTGAAAATCCTTTGCAGAATGGGTAGACATCTTAAAAACATAAAAAATTTCTAGCAGGACTAGACAGGGTAAACGCAGAAAGCATGTTCCCAACATCGGGGAATCCAGAACCAGGGGTCACAGCCTGAGGATACAGGCTCGGCGATGAGATGTAATGCCTTCGCCCAGAGAGTGGGGAGCCTGGGGAATTCTGTCACGTTTGTCAATGGTAGTAAAAACAGTAAACATTTCCATGAAGGAGCTAGACACAGTTCTCAGATCAGAGGGTATGAGGGAGAAAACAGGAAGAGGGGACTGAGTTGGATGATCAGCCGTGATCAAATTGAATGGCAGAGTAGGCTGGAAGGGCTGAATGGCCTACTTCTGTTCCTATTTGCTATGTTTCTCCTTTCAGTTAATCAGCTCAGCAAACAAGTGGACTCCTGTGTTGCAACTGAGCATCATTAAATTCTTAGTGATTTCACTGCACGTGCCAGATAAAAAAGTGACCCAAGAAATTTCAGTGCTGACTTGTAAAAGAATTTGGGAAAGGAAGTGTATGACTTCTCTGGATGAAACCAGTGGTTTGAGCTGGTGAAGTACTTTGGCAGATTTTCTGGTCCAGTTAGCGTCATAGAGAAGTACAGCACGGAAACAGACCCTTCGGTCCAACCTGTCCATGCTGACCAGATATCCCAACCCAATCCAGTCCCACCTGCCAGCACCCGGCCCATATCCCTCCAAACCCTTCCTATTCATATACCCATCCAAATGCCTCTTAAATGTTGCAACTGTACCAGCCTCCACCACTTCCTCTGGCAGCTCATTCCATATACGTACCACCCTCTGCGTGAAAAAGTTGCCCCTTAAGTCTCTTTTATATCTTTCCCCTCTCACCCTAAACTTATGCCCTCTATTTCTGGACTCACCCACCCCTGGGAAAAGATCTTGTCTATTTACCCTATCCATTCCTCTCGTGATTTTTTATAAACCTCTACAAGGTCACCCCTCAGCCTCCGACGCTCCAGGGAAAATAGCCCCAGCCTATTCAACCTCTCCCTGTAGCTCAAATCCTCCAATCCTGGCAACATCCTTGTAAGTCTTTTCTGAACCCTTTCAAGTTTCACAACATCTTTCCAATAGGAAGGAGACCAGAATTACACGCAATATTCCAAAAGTGGCCTAAACCAATGTCCTGTACAGCCGCAACATGACCTCCCAACTCCTGCACTCAATACTCTGACCAATAAAGGAAAGCATACCAAACGCCTTCTTCACTATCCTATCTACCCGCAACTCTACTTTCAAGGAGTTATATTTGAATTCCTGGTACTATTCCACGCCAACTGCTCTGCCTATCAGTATAAGGTAGGATAGAAGTAATGCAGCCTAATATGGCAGTATCTATCACATGTTTATCACTTCAGTATGACAAATCCCACTATACCATATTCAATTTATATCTGTGTGCATTAAATCAATCATTGAGTGTATGAAACTAGACTGCATCAAAACATGACCAACTAATGACACCAATCACTTTAAAATTAACACTGGATTTGTAACACAAAATATTCTCAGCCTCCAACTTGTGAAAAATTAACCAGTCAGTTGGATCTTGATTTGCCTAATCTTGTCCCAGATAAATAGGATCAATAATAATTCTGGAACTCTTCAGAACGGGAATATCCACAGCCTACCTTCATATTTGCCAGAGCAAATATCTATTTTGAAGAGATGTATTTTCTGGCATTGACAAGGAGGACTTGCATTTATATAGCACCTTTCACAATCTCAGGATGTCGAAACAAAACCAGAAATTGCTGCAAAAGCTCAGCATGTCAGGCAGCATTTGTGGAGACAAATCAGAATTAATGTTTGGGGTCCGGTGACCCAGTTCTGAGGAAGGGTCACCTGACCCGGGACAATAACTCTGATTTCTCTACACAGATGCTGCCTGACATGCTGAGCTTTTCCAGCAATTTCTATTTCTGATTGCGATAGTTTTGTCCCCAAGCCATCAGGCTTCTTAATACAGTATGATTGGACTCTTTCCCATCTGAAATCCTTTGCATAATTGTGAATTGCTGCTAGAAAAATGTCCATTTATTATCATTCCTGTAATATACTGTAACTTGCGTGTTTTGCAATTCTTATGCAATTTATGTCGTGTACGATTGTGTAGTTTGTGCTGTCCATGTAGCACCCTCGGTCCTGAAGGAACGCTGTCTCGTTTTACTGTATCAGTTAAATATGGGAAAATGGCAAATAAGAAGCTATTCTATTCTCTTCTCATATACATCACTACACAGTTCTTTCATTTTTTTTATCCGGTATTTAATTCCCTGCCACATCTCTTCCATGATGTCGAAAGCATTTTACAGACTTTTAAAGAAAATATTTATTTGTTCATGGGATGTGGGTGCTATTGACCGGGTTGGCATGTGAGACTCACCCCTAATTGCCCCTAGGCTAATTAACGGCTAACGTGCCTGTGGGTCTGGAGTCACATGTAGGCCAGAGCAGGTAGGAGTGGCAGATTTCCTACCCTAAAGGTCATTAGCGAACCAGAATGGGTTTTGTCACAATTGAATCGTTGCCATTAGGTTAGCTTTTTGCATGACAGTGTTTTTATTTTGTTGAATTCAGGTTTCACCATCTGCTATATGAGACTTGAACCCATGCCCCCAGAAGATTAACCTGGGGTTCTGGATCGTTAGTCCCCTGACATAACCTTCAACCCCCACAGTGTAGGACATCTTGAAAAGTGATCGCTGTTCAAGAAACACTGCAGTCAAAATGCAAGCACCAAGCTCCCGCCAACATCAAAGTGATAATGACAATACTTTAAGAAGTACATTTTAACCTGGTTTGTTTCTGAAAGGAGATTTAAGATAGAGGCAACAAGCTGTCTATTTGAGGCTAATATTGCAAATAGCTTGTGAGGCTCTGGATTTTCTTTTTTTCAAAATTGAAACAATAGGAGCAGCATGACTGGGTGAAGTCAGGCTCCCACAGAACCAAGGTTTCAGTTGCTGGGGTTTGAATTTGCCTATAGAAGCTGCCATATCTCTCTATCATTCTGAATTTTCCCTTAATCTTCTTTTCTCCTGGACTGGAGAAACACCGTAATCTGTTTTAATGAAATTGCCTTTGCCAAGGGTGTGTTTATGGAATGTTACTATATCGTAATGGTTGCTGCTTAGTAGTTAAATAATCTATTATTAAGTTTTCCAATAGAGTTAAAGTTATATCAATTATTCTTTCTTTTGTCTATATTTTAATTGTAGTGTAAGAATAAAGTGTGTTTTGCTTCAAGTCTAATAGTGTGACTAATCATCACATTGGAATTCAGTGCCTCACACTTACCTTTAAGGAAGACAAAATGTTAGGGCTAGACTGTCTTCTTGATACATTTTGAGGGGTTTTGGTCTGGTCCATAATGGTGATAATAAAACCAGAAAGTGCTGAAGAAACTCAGCAGGTCGGCAGCAACGTGAAAAGACAGAGACGGAGTTAATGTTTCAAGTCCAGTACAATTCTTCAGAAGACTGAACTCAAAGCATCAGTTCTGTGCTGCCAGACCTGCAGAATTTCTCCAGCACTTTCTGGTTTTACTTCAGATTTCCAGCATCCGCAGGATGACCTCAATGTGATAATGATCGCTTTTAGAGACAAGGTCTTGGATGGAAAGCAACTTTAACAGAAAATAAACGGAGAGGGTGTGCAGTGAACGTAATGCTCCTTTCCTGCTAAAACACTTCTGTTTGAAACTCAAACCTAGCTCTTGACTTATTTCAGTTTCTCTCCAACTCTGTTGAATGTAGGTGGTGTCTGCACCACATAGAATGTTAAAAAAAACTTATTTAAGTTCTAACATCAACTTCCCAATTGCTCCTCAGTTTTGAGGTTATTTATTATTCATTGCCCAGACTTGTCAAACTCGAGGATTTCAATGTCCATTTGTTACTCATAAATAATCCCGAAGTTTTTGGTTTTAATTAATTCGTTCCATGAACGATTACAAAGTGTTCACTATATTACAGGTTACCATGGTTCCCTGGTGAAGTACATAAGCTAATTTTTGCTTGGTTCCAAAACATTCTTCTTAGCCAAAGGTCAAAAACAGGTTGATACTGTATGAAAGCAAAAGTTTCATGGAAACAAAAGTTCCCTGTAACACATTTTATTAGAAAAGTTAAAGACGATGAATGAGCTTCCCAGAAGCTTAGGTATCGGTGAAAAAGGCACATTTTGTTGAAGTTTTTCAACTTGCGTTCATCAGGACAGTTTGCAAGAAATACTACATAAAGGGGAATCGACATTTCATAGTGTTTGTCATGTTGTCAGCCCAGAAACACTTGTTTTTCATCCACTGCAAGCTGCTGTTCCCTTTTTACATTAGTATTCTTGCACACAAAAACTTCAAAACAATTAAGAGCAGGAATCGGTAATCAGTCCATTGATCCTGCTCCATCATTCAACTGTTCTATCTCAACAACATGCTCCCACTGTCTCCCTATACCCTTCAGAAATCTATTTCTTCTTTGAACGTACTCAGCGACGTGACCTCCGCAGTATTATGTGATCGAGAATTCTCCAGGATAAGCACCCACTAAGGGAAGAAATCTCTCCTTAGCTCCATCTGAAATGTCCTAGCGCTTTACCTGAGACCGTGAGCTCTTGTTCTGGAATCCTTTGGCAGGGGTAACATCCAGTCTGTCCAGCCAGTCCATCAGAATGTTATATGTTGCAACAAAATCCCCCTCTCATTCATCTAAGCCACAGTGAATAGAGGCCGAGTGAAACTAATCTCTCCTTGTAGGACATTCCAGAAATTAGCCCCAAATAACCTTAGCTGCATGGTTGCATGGTGGCTCAGTGGTTAGCACTGTTGCCTCACAGCACCAGGGTCCCAGGTTCAATTCCAGCCTTGGGTGACTCCCTGTGTGGAGTTTGCACATTCCCTTCGTGTCTGCCTGGGTTTCCTCTGGGTGCTTTGGTTTCCTCCCACAGTCACAAAGATGTGCAGGTCAGGTGAATTGGCCATGCTAAATTACCCGTAGTGTTAGGTGCATTAGTTGGAGGGGATTGGGTCTGGGTGGGTTGCTCTTCAGAGGGTCGGTGTGGACTTGTTTCCATACGGTAGGGAATCTAATCATTCTGTCTATCAAAAGAATATCCTTTATTGGGTAAGAAATGTTCTGATGGGTGCAAGTTGTCAAAACGTGTCTTTTTTTCAGCAATAACAACAGTCGTAGAGTCATGCAGCACAGAAAGAGATCCTTCAGTGTAATCAGTCCACACCCTCCATGCTCCCAAACTAAACCAGTCCCACCTGCCTGGTCCTGGCCCATATCCCGCCTATTCATGAACTCATCCGAATAGTCCATCAACTGAGTTAAAAAATGTCTACATTGCTGTAGGTCTGGAGTCAGCATTTTGTAAATACCAGGCAGGGCTAATACTCTCTTACAACAAGAGCATGTCTCATTCCAAAGCTGTCACTTCCAGGGAACAATGGAACATGAAAAATGAACTAAAATCAAATTAAATATGACGCAATTGCAGTATTCACTATTGATTGATATTAATATAACTTTCATGTTTAATTTAACAGATTGACCAATATAATTAAGTAGCTATTGCTTAATGGCAATGATGTAAAGTTTACAATAACCTGCACTACAATTAAAGAGCGAAACCCAGGCAAGTCATCATCAGTTTTGTTTTGTTGCATTGACTGAAAGTGTATTATAGCTTTCACTCATGAGCAAATTAATTTTGTGGTCTCAGAGCTTTCTATTTAATAAAGTTTCACTTCAACTGGCACAGCCGATTGTGTGAGAAACTCATCGTCATTTCGGGCTATTGACTGAAACATTACAATATGTGGTAGCACTCTTACTGGAGTACGCCCGGGTCACCTCATGACACAGTCTGCTTGTTGGGCACTCACAGAACATAACGCAAAGAGATGGCAAGCATCACACAAGTGACTGAGGTAAAATAATAAATGGAACTAATTATTCAACTGATTTCCACTCTTTCATGAAAAGCGGTGGATCAAATTGAAAAGGCTGGAGGGAGATGGGTCTGGCATTGCAGAGTAACTCAAGATCATTGGTTTGTAATACATCAGGAATTCCAGCCCAGTGTTCCTTATCCCCAAAAACAAAACAAAGAACTGCTGGAGATCCAGAACAAACAATAACAGAAATTGCTGGAGAAACTCAGTAGGTCTCTGGCAATGGAAACAGAATTAATGAGTCCAGTAACTCTTCTTCTGAACTGGTGGAACCTCCTCCCACATCAATGACTCACCCCCACACCCCAAATCCTGCCATGACATGGATTGCTTTCAGGCGAAAGTGAGGACTGCAAATATTGGAGATCAGAGTCGAGAGTGTGGTGTTGGAAGAGCACCGAAGGTCAGGCAGCGTCCTTGCAGCAGGAATATCAATGTTTCGGGCAAAAGGCCCTTCATCCGGGATTGCTTTCAGCACAACCAACCCTTCCTCACCCATCCATAGTCCCCATTATCACTCATAGTCCCTATTCTCACCCATCCAGCATCTCTCAAATAAGAATAAAAAATGCTGGAGAAACTCTGCAGGTCTGGCAGCATCTGTGCAGAGAGAAAGCACAGTTAAAGTTTCAGCAATTCTGAAGAAAAGCCACTGGACTCGAAATGTTAACTTCGTTTCTCTCTCCACTGATGCTGCAAGACCTCCTTGAGTTTCTCCAGCAATTTCAGTTTTTGTTTCAGATTTCCAGCATCCACAGTTTTTTTTTGTTTTATTTTAGCTGCTTCTTTTTCCTGACTGCTGCAAATGTGTTGCTGGTCAAAGCACAGCAAGATTTTTACTCTTTTTCCTGACTTCCCATCAGTAATCCCTTTACCTACCTCTTCGTTCCCCTCTCTCTCTCTCTTTCTCTGGCCTCCAGCTCCAACTACTGGTTGTCTTCCTCTCCCCTACTCTATCTCCTACCATCAGCATAAATAGTCACCTTCCCTAGCTGCTATCAGTTTTGAGGCAGGTTGTAAGTTTGCTCGCTGAGCTGGTAGATTTGTTCTCAGACGTTTTGTCACCATGCTAGGTAACATCATCAGTCAGCCTCTGGTGAAGCACTGGTCATATGACCTGCCCTGCTACTTATCTGTCTCAGTTTGTTGTTGGGTGATATCACTTCTGATTCTAGATAGATTACCTACAGTATGGAAACAGGCCCAACAAATCCACACCGACCCTTCAAAGAGTAATTTACCCAGACCCATTCCCCTATCCTATATTTACCCCTGACTAATGTACCTAACACTAGGGGCAATTTAGCCAATTCACCTGATCTGCCCATCTTTGGGATGTGGGAGTAAACCGAAGCACCCGGAGGAAACCCACACAGACGCAGGGAGAATGTGCAAACTCCCCACAGACAGTCGTTTGAGGCTGGAATTGAACCTGGGTCCCTGGTGCTGTGAGGCTGCAGTGCTAACCACTGAGCCACCGTGCAACCCCTTCTGAGAGATTGATAAATGGGGTCCAAATCTATATTCTTGTTAATGGAGTGCCAGTTTGAATGCTAGACCTCTAGAAATTTGTCTAGGAATTCACTGGACTCAAAATGTTAACTCTGTTTTTCTCTCTCCCCTAGCTGCTGTCAGGCCTGCTGAGTTTCTCCAACAATTTCTGTTTGTTGCTTACTCCTGTATATTCATGAAGCAAAATTCCAAAGTATTTTCAATGTGCAGTGATTGTACCTGCTTCACTGAAATGAATCATTTTACTTCTGCCTGGAATAAATATTTAATTTTACCTTGATTACAAACAGTATCGCATTTACAACCAAACTGACAATTTATCTGTTGCACAACTCGTGGTAATTTAAAGCACAACACCCATCTTCAAAACAAGTCATATCAAAGGTTTGAGTTTTGCTTGAAGGCACTGAGCACAATAATATCAGTCACATTTGTGAAACAGTGATTTCTGCTATAAAAACACAATTTCAGAAGCTCTGTTCTCTCTCCAACACAGCAACAAGCCTCCTTCAGCAATCTAGGTAATGACTCTAATTTCAAAACCATAAGAGAATGAAACACTGTAGGTTTCAGGCCATCAGTCACAGGAGCTGGAAGGATTCAACATGAAAGATATCACAAATCTGTGAGCCACTTGGTCAGGATTCACTGCCCAGTGCCTGATTGTACTGGAGGGAATTTAGATTAGATTCCCTACAGTGTGGAAACAGGCCCTTCAGCCCAACCAGTCCCCAACAACCCTCTGAAGAATAACCCGCCCAGTCCCATTTCCCCTGACTAATGCACCTAACACCATGGGCAATTTAGCGTGGCCAATTTACCTGACTTGCACATCTTTATGATTTGGAGATGCCGGTGTTGGACTGGGGTGTACAAAGTTAAAAATCACACAACACCAGGTTATAGTCCAACAGGTTTAATTGGAAGCACTAGCTTTTGGAGCAATGCTCCTTCATCAGGAGCTTCACTCCGAAAGCTAGCGTGCTTCCAATTAAACCTGTTGGACTATAACCTGGTGTTGTGTGATTTTTAACTTTGTCCACATCTTTAGACTGTGGGAGGAAACCAGAGCACCCAGACGGAACACATGCAGACATGGGGAGAATGTGCAAACTTCACACACAGTCGCCAAGGCTGGAATCAAACCTGGGACCCTGGTGCTGTGAGGCAACAGTGCTAACCACTGAGCCACCACGATGAGATTCTCCAGGATGCTAACAATTGAAAGAAAATCAGAAACAAAACGGAAATTGCTGGAAAAACTCAGCAGATTTGGCAGCATCTGTGGAGAGAAATCAAAAGTTAAGGTTCTGGATCGAGTGACTCTTCCTGAGTTCTGAACTTCCTCATTGCTTTTCCAGCAATTTTGGATTTTGTTTCTCTGGGATCTTGCCTGGCGTGGAGCGGTTCAGCGATGCAGAGGGGTTGGGTAAGCTCGGGTTGTGTTCCTTGGAGTGGGGGAGGTTGAGGGGGGATCTGATCGAGGTATATGAGATTGTGAGGGGCATGGACGGAGAGAATAGAAAGCAATTATTCCCCTTAGTTGGGGGTCAATAACAAGGGAGTGGAGTGGGGGCCGGGAGCATAATTTGAAAATGAAAGGCAGAAGGTTTAGAATGGATTTGAGAGAATACTTTCTTCCCCAGAAGGTGGTCGGGGTCTGGAGTGCATTGCCTTGGAAGGTAGTTGAGGCAGGAAACCTCACAACCTTTAAAAAGTACCTGATGACAGGTAAAGGCTATAACATTCAAGTCTATAGGCCCAGTGCTAGCAAGAGGGACTTGTGTAAAAAGGAATATATATTTTGGCAGTTCAGACTCAACCTTTTTAATTCACTTGTGGGATGTGGGTATCACTGGCTGGGCCCAGTATTTATTGCCCGTCCCTAGTTGCCCCTTGAGAAGGTGGGGGTGACCTGCCTTCTTGAACCGCTGCAGTCCATGTGCTGTAGGTTGACCCACAATGCCCTTAGGGAGGGTATTCCAGGAATTTGTGACACTAAGGGAACAGCGATATATTTCCAAGTCAGGATAGGGAGTGGCTCGGAGTGGGGGGTGGGGGGTTGTTCCCATGTATCTGCTGCCCTTCTAGATGGAAGTGGTTGTGGGCTTGGAAGGAACTGTCTAAGAATCTCTGGTGAATTTCTTCAGTCCACACCACTGAATGTCAATGGTGGAGGGAGTGGATGCTTGTGGATCTGCTGCCAATCAAGGGGGCTGCTTTCTTCTGGATGGTGTCAAACTTCTTGAGTGTTGTTGGAACTGTATTCATCTAGGCAAGTGGGGAGCATTCCATCACACTCCTGACTTGTGCTTTTTAGATGGTGGACAGGCTTTGGGGAAGTATGAGTTAAGTTAATTGCTGCAGTATTCCCAGCTTTTGACCTGCTCTTGCAGCCATCGTGTTTATATGGTGAGTTCAATTGAGTTTCTGGTCAATGGTAAGCCCCCAGGATGTTAATAGTGGGGGTTTCAGTGATGGTAACACCACTGAATGTCAAGGGGTGGCATCCCTTACTGGAGTATGGTCATTGCCTGGCATTTATATGGCATGAATGTTACTTGTTGCCTGTCAGTCCAAGCCTGGATATTGTCTATATTTTTTTTTGTTATTTATTCACAGTATGAGGGCCAGCACTTACTGTCCCTCCCTAATTTACCAAATTTTCTCAAAACTCGCCCGAGGGTAGTAAAGAGTCAACCACATCGCTGTGGGTCTGGAGTCACATGTAGGCCAGACCAGGTAAGGGGTGGCAGTTTCCTTCCCTGGCCAGATGGGTTTTTCCAACAATTCATGGTTATTGTTAGACTCTTAAATCTAGATTCTTTTATAGAATCCCAAATTCCACCATCTGCCATAGCAGGATTCAAACCCAGGTGCTCAGAACACGAGCCGAGTTTCTGGATTAATAGTCTTGTGATAATACCACTAGGCCATGGACTCTCCAGGCAACCTTGTTGCATTTGAACACGGACTGCTTCGGTATCCAAGGATTTTGCTGAACTTTTGGAACATTTATGATTCTAGGAGGAGCTGAACACAAATGGAAAGAGGTACCAGTTGGATTCCAAAAGCATCCAAATAAAAGTAAAGCGTCAAAAAAATGGAAGGCAGTGATGGAGACACTGTTGAAAATGTAGATATCTGCCCAGTGGGAAAACAGGACAAACATACAAAACAATTACCTCCTGTTACTTAGATTAGATTAGATTACTTACAGCGTGGAAACAGGCCCTTCGGCCCAACAAGTCCACACCGACCCGCCGAAGCGCAACCCACCCATACCCCTACATACACCCCTTACCTAACACTACGGGCAATTTAGCATGGCCAATTCACCTGACCCGCACATCTTTGGACTGTGGGAGGAAACCGGAGCACCCGGAGGAAACCCACGCAGACACGGGGAGAACGTGCAAACTCCACACAGTCAGTCGCCTGAGTCAGGAATTGAACCCGGGTCTCAAGCGCTGTGAGGCAGCAGTGCTAACCAGTGCTACCATAGTTTGAATTCCATCTCAAATATGTCCTATGAAATGTTTTGATTTTTGTTTAATTGTCAAAATATGAAAAAGACTATCAGCCTCGAGGCACATGTGCTACGAGCTGGAGTGAGGCACCAAAAAGACATCAATCAGAGGTGGCCTGAAAAAATGACCTAATTTGTTTTGAACCTAAAATAATAAGATTGCTTTTTTGTTCAGTGCTATTCAATTAATTTTGTCTTGTGAGCTATTGATCCCAAAAGGCACACAGCAGAGCTGTGAAAGACAAGGACATATTTTCTTTCATTACCAGAGAAAAAAAAATTGATTATTTATCAAGGAACGATAATACAGTCTCTACCACGGTCAGTGAACTTTCTGGCCAAGTTCAGTTAATGGACAAAATATAGGACCTATCCTGAGGGCTTAAAAATGTGTTGCTGGAAAAGCGCAGCAGGCCAGGCAGCATCAAAGGATTTGTAGAGGGAGGAGGAGAGCTTCTTCAAGGAAGGCATCCTTGTAAGAGGATTCGCAGTAAGTTAAAACCTCCCTCTACACTTCAGCATCTGCAGTCCTCACTTTCTCCTATCCTGAGGACCTCAGAACATCCCAAACCACTCTCCAGTGGGGTGTAGTCACTGTCCAATTCAGTTTGCACACTTCAGCTCCCACAAACAGTAAGGTGCAAGTGAGCAGTTATCGGTAATTTACAGATGTTGATTAAGAGGTAAGTACTGACCAGTATGAACACTGCTGTTCTGTTTTGGAATAGTCAGTAGAAATGCAGCACAGAGCAACATTTGATCTACTGGGTGTAATGTAATGCTCACAGCAATGGTCCTTTCCAAAAGCAACAGTCGGGGGGTGACCGTCCCACAATACCCCCAAGGCAAGTGAGGCACTTATCCAGTCAGAGTCATGGCCCTCATCTTCAGTGCAATGCCTATCTCTTGTCGCAGAGTGGCGCAGCGGGAGCATGCGGCCCCATAACCCAGAGGTTGATGGATTGAAACCATCCTTTTTGGGCGTCATGGTGGCTCAATGGTTAGCACTGCAGCCTCACAGTGCCAAGGACCCAGGTTCGATTCTAGCCTCAGGGTGACTGTCTGTGTGGAGTTCGCACAGTCTCCCCGTGTCTGCGTGGGTTTCCTCCTGGTGTGCTCTGGTTTCCTCCCCCAATCCAAGGATGTGCAGGTTTGGGTGAATTGGCCATGATAAATTGTCTGTAGTGTTAGGTGTCTTCGTCAGGGGAAATGTAGAGAAATAAGGGAATGGGTCTGGGTGGATTACTCTTTGAAGGGTCAGTGTGGACTTGATGGGTCGAGGGGCCTGTTTCCACACTGCAGGGATTCTAACTAGCAGCTGTAGGAAGCAGCAGTGCCACCACAAGGGATGGCCAGTGTTGGTACTGCAGGAGGTCCCAGCAACTTCCAGAGTAAATGTAGGCAATGCCAGTTGGGGAGGCCTAGTGGGGAGAGAGGAGGAGTTAATAGTTAGCCAAGGTGCAGCTATTCACCCATGCCTGGCACAGGACTCCAAGGGATCTCTCTATTGGGTGCTCAGGGGAGGGGTGGAGGGGGTTCCCCTCACCAAGCTGTGAGCTTGCCCACTAGGATTTATCTGGAGGCACTGTCCACGTGACTGGCAGTATGAGCCCTTTAAGAGCTTCTGAGATCCTGAGTCTCCAGAAAGATTCAATGCTACCTGTCACCAGTTGAAACGAGTTCCAAACTTCCGCCATGAATTTGCATGAAAAAGTGTTTCCTAAATTCACTCTTGACAGACCTGATCGATGTGTCCCCTTTTATCCTGAATCAGCGGAAATTACTTTCCCATATCCGTTTCCATTAATATCTCGAAAACTACAACCATCTCTAAATCTGCAGTCCTAGTTTGTGTGATCTCTCCTCATTCCTTAACCTTCAGCGCTCAGACATGACCAATTCTATCTTGAGTCAACCAATCATCATTAACTGGTGCATTCTCCATCACTGCACCTCCTTAATTTGATTATTACGTCCTGATTGATTAACCGAAGCAACATGATTGTGGGGCTGCGAGCTGGGGACTGACTCTGTGCCTGCCGTATCTGAAGTGCATACAGGGAGTGAGGTGCACAAGAAGCAAGTCTCCCCTACACACTCGCTGTGTAGGGCAGGCAGCTTCACTCAGTCCCCCCACATGGAGGCACATGCTGAGCTTGGATTACAACAAAGGCTCAGTCAAAGCACAATACCTTTTCATCTTTCCTACCTGTTCCACAACAAATTTAAAATTCTTTTCTCAGTGCTTTATCCTAATTCTTTACTAAGTATCACCCCCTCAGTTCTCACTTTAAATTCCTTTGTGCAATGCTTTGCTTTAATTATGTTTGTAAGTCTCCTTATATCTACTTGGCTTAGTAGCAGAAGACTAAATGGAAAACTTAAGTACAATAATTTGACACTCTTTATGCAGGTCTCGAGTGCTGTGCGTACACAGGACTGTTATAAATTTCAATTCCTTTTAAATGCAATTTTCAGCTGATTGCCTCCAATTTCTTTTGTAAGTAAAATTCATTTTATAAATCGTGTCAGTTTGTTATCTCTCAAAAGAACGTAAGAAATAGGAGCAGGAGTGGGCCATTCAGGTCCCTTGGACTCCCCCACTATCTGATACAATCGCAGCTGATCTTCAATCTCAGCATCACTCTTCCATCCTATTCCTATATCCCATGATTTTCCCAGGTATGGCCTGGGAAATAGCCATTGATCTCTGTCGTGAAGATACATATCAATTGCATGAGTATCCACAACTCTCTGGGACACAGAATATCAAACATTTCCCAGTGAAGTGAATGTTTGTGTTTTAACCTCTTCCATTCTTCATACAAGCCCAGGTGAGGCTTCTAGGTTATCTTTAAACAGTGTCTTTGAATGGTCTGTATGTGATAGTGACACCATAGAACAATATGTTCTGTGCTGTACAGGCTCCGACCTCCTAGCAGAGTACTACCACATGAGTACTGAAGTCCCAACTACATCACAGTGACCTCATAGACTCAAATACATTTAACCCTTCCCTACAGAGGGATCGCCTTATCTCCGTCATAGAACCCCTGCAGTATGGAAGCAGATCATTCAACTCATCTAGACCACACTGTCCCTCCAAAGAGTATCCTATCTAGACTCAACCCCCTACATTATCCCTATAACCATGCATTCCCCAAGGCTAATCTACCTAGCCTGCACATCCCTGGATACTATGTGCAATTTCCCATGGCCAATCCACCCTAACCTGTACATCTTTGGATTGTGGGAGGAAACTGGAGCACCCAGAGGAAACCCACACAGACACAGGGAGGAATGTGCAAACATCGCACAGACAGTTGTCTGAGGGGGGAACTAATCCCAGGATTCTGGTGCTGTGAGGCAGCAGTGCTAACCACTGAGCCACTGTGCCATCTGATTGATCAACCCCTTAACCTGAGATTTTTTTCCAGTCACAGTAGCTTTAGGGGGTCAGCTAGCTCAGTTGGCTGGATGGCTGGTTTGTAATGTACTGTGATGCCAACAATGAAGCTCTCCCCATGCCCAGGGCATGCTGACCCTTAGGTTAGACCAGCACCAGTCTTTTCTCTATCTTTTCAATGTGAGCAGTAGACCATGGCGGCTTTAGCTTTGCCTCCTCCATTTCCACTGTCAGGCTCCAAACAAGACTGGTCCTCAGTATCACCGAGAGGGGCCTGTAGTGCAATAGTTACTGTGTCTCTGAATAATTGGCCATTGGGTAATCCATGCTCTTAAAAGCAAAGGTGGAGTGAGATGGTGACTAAGCGTATTGCTGTACATATTGCGTCTATGCAGCTTTGTAAGTCATTAGAATTTTTGCATTTCGCACCTTCTCATCTATCAGCCTCCTTACAATCACCTCAGGAGCAGCCTTGGCAGTCTGCTCAGCTCTCACTGCCAAAGGCATGTTGTTTGTCTTGAAGGCGGGAAGAAAGAGGAGGGTTAGAAGAATTTTTATCTCAATTAAACAGCTAAACACAATTTAATATGTGGATTGCGAAAAACTAAATCCCACATTCTGCATAAATGATAAAAATCTCAAAAATCCATTGTGACATTTTTGGTGATAGATTGTGTATAATTTATTGATAGAAAGTGTGTAATTTATTGTTGGAATGTGTAATTTATCAAGACAATTTTCACAGAACATAGTCTGTCTAGCATGGACATGACAGGACCGAATGGCCTCCCTTTGTGCCACACTGCCTGCATTATAAGTATGCAGCTCAGTTCAGTGCCTTCAATGTCCCAGCTAATTAATTATGAGTCGAGGTGTAGAACACAAAAGCAGGGAGGTGATGCTGGAACTGTATAAAATACTGCTTAGGCCATAACTAGAATATTGTGTGCAGTTCTGATCACCACATTATGGGAGTGATGTGATTGCACTGGAGAGGTGCAGAGGAGATATACCAGGATGCTACCTGGGCTGGACAGTCTGGGCTATGAGGAAAGATTGGATATGCTGGGGAATTTACTGCATCAGGTGCTCCCGATGTGGTCTTCTCTACATCAGGGAGACCGAACATAAACTTAGGGAGCATCTCTTAGGGAGATGTTCACCGAGCATCTCAGCTGGGCCCACAGGGACCCACCGGACCTCCCTGTCACCACCCAGTTCAATTTCCCCAACCACTCTCTTTCTGACATGACCATCCTTGGCCTCCTCCATTGCCAAAACAAACCACAGGTCCTACGGGAGGAATGACACTTTATCTTCTGCCTGGGCAGCCTACAGCCTGGAGGACTCAACATTGAGTTCTCCAATTTCAAATAACCTCCCTCCCCATCCCCCATGACTCCCTTTCCAGCCTCTGCCCCTTCCTTCCACTGGTCCCAGGCACCTATTGGATTCATTACTCCCATTGACCAACCAGGTCGTACCCTTTGCCTGTCTTCATCTATTCCCACTTCATCACCCTGCCCCCCCACCCCCTTATCTGTGGCTCCCCCCACACCCATCCCCAGACCTGAAAGAAGGGTTTCACCTGAAACGTCACCTTCTGCACCCCCTGATGCTGCCTGGCCTGCTGTCTTCTCCCAGCCTCCTGCCTGTCTTCTCCCAGCCTCCTGCCTGTCTACATTGTTTCCCTGGGAGCAGTGAAGGTTGAGAGGGGACCTGATAGAAGTGTAAAAGATTATGAGGGATGTACATGTGATGGATGGGAAGGAAATGGTTCTAGGAGTCAATAAACAGGGGGCATAGATTGAAGATAAGGGGGGGAAAGCTAAGAGGGGAATGAAGGAAAGTGTTTTCTCCCAGACTGGGGGAGGGAATCAGGAACACATTGTCAAAAAGGGTAGGGGAGTCAGAAACGCTCATCCAGCATTGAAGCAATACTTTGATATTCACTTGCATTGCATTGCCTGCAGGGCTGAATTAGAATGGTGCTGGAAAAGCACAGCAGTTCAGGCAGCATCCAAGGAGCAGAAAAATCGACATTTCGGGCAAAAGCCCTTCATCAGGAATAGAGGCAGCCTCTAGGGCTGTAGATCTGTAAGGTGGAAAATAGGAGGAATTTAGTAAGGTCGCTCTAGATTGACATGGACATAATGGGTCAAATGGTCTCTTCCTGTTCTCTAAGCATTCATGAGTCTAACATGCAACAACAATACCTTGCATTTATAAAACACCTTTAATGTTATAAAACTCTCAAGAGACTTAACATTTAAGAAGGTTAAGGGAAGATCTGATCAAAGTCTTCAAGACATTAAGAGGAAATGACAAGTTAAATGAAGATAAACTATTTCCACTGGTTGGGGATTCTAGAACCAAGGAGCACAGTCTGAGAATTAGGGCCACACTGTTCAGGAGAGATGTTAGGAAGCACTTCTACACACGCAGGGTGGGAGAGGTTTGGAACTCTCTTCCATAAACAGCAGTGGATGCGGCATCAGTTATTAATTTTAAAACTGAGAGAGATATATCTTTGTTAAGCAAAGGTATGAAGGGATGTGGGCCAAAGGCACATATATGGAGTTAGGCTGCAGATCAGCCACGATCTCACTGAACGGCAGAACAGGCCCGAGGGGCTGATGTCAAGATTAGAGTGATGCTGGAAAAGCACAGCAGGTCAGGCAGCATCCGAGGAGCAGGAAAATCGACGTTTCGGGCTCCTTGGATGCTGCCTGACCTGCTGTGCTTTTTCAGTATCATTCTAATCTTGATTCTAATCTCCAGCATCTGCAGTCCTCACTTTCGCCTCGAAGGGTTGATGGCCTACTCCTGTTACTATGTTCTCAAGAGTCTCAAAACCCAAGAAAGATCAGGATGATTTTATCTCTTTTTGTGTCAAATCCTGGAGCAGGTTGTACCTCAAACTTGCATGACCCAGTTCGGCGAACATTCAGCTGCCCTGAGCTTAAATTGCAGCGTGTTGTGTAGATGCAGCACTCACTCAATCAGCACCATCTTCTCAGGCTGTTTAAAACAATTTCCCTTTTCTCAAGTCTCTTCCTTCTCCCAGTGTTGCTGAGTGCAAGACAAAGTTGCTCGTAAGACAAAGCTTTTCACTGTGCCTCGGTACACATGATAATAAATTCAATTCAATTCAATTCAAAAATTTAGAATTCTTGTCTCCCTTTGATAATGTTTAGGTTTTGATTGACTTTCAATTTCATCCAATTACCCAGCAATGTTCATTTCATAATATTTCTTAAAGATTAGACTCACCACTCTCTCTCTCTCTCTCACACACACACACACACACACACACTCTCTCTCTCTCTCCTCCCCCCACCTCCCCATGAGAGCAGTCATATGATATTCTGGGAGTTTACCTTTGTGTAGCATAGATATGATACACTTTCAGGGGAACAGTTCACTTTCCACTGGTATTGAACATTTTTTTAAACTGCTAAATATGTTTATTAGTTTGATATTTAACTGGTGCTTTGGAGCTTATTTTGCTCATGGTGACAACATTTTACCTTGATAATTAGTGAAACTAGAATTGATTAGTAAATAAAACCACTACTTATACAAAAGGAAACCTGCAGCTATGATTCCCCAGTTGCTGGACCTTTTGTTTAAGAATCAATCTCACTCATTGTTTCACTATGTACCAACAATCCAGGCTGGAAAATGCAGACAGCGTACTAAACATCCAGCACAAAAGCAATGGAAATCCCTTCAGAAACTGCACAGTATTAGGTAGAACCACAAGTGATTTCAAGACTACAATATCACTCCAGCATTAACGCAAGCTAGAGAGACTCAGCAGGTCTGTCTGCAGCTGTGGAGAGAGAAACAGAATTAGCATTTCGAATGAACTTCAGTTCTGAAGAAGAGTCACTGAACTTGAAACATTAACTTTACTTTCTCTCCACAGATGCTACCAGACCTGCCCATTTGCCTCAGCAATTTCTGCTTTTGTTTCAGGTCTTCAGCATCTGCAGCTACGTTAATGCAAGCCATGTTGAGTTTCACAACTTTCACTATTACAGCCTTTCCGTTTATTTTTATCAATTATAAAACAGTCAGCAAACCTCCAAATTTTCTTTCTTCATTCTCCTCAGATACAAAAGTGCCTTGCTGTAGCTTCACTGCATTGGAAATAAGATTAATTAATTACCTTCAATCCCTGCCTAATCTTTCTGGAGACCTCAAAACTGCAAAGTTTGTCATACCTACTGCACTTACCTTTACGTATCTACACACTGCAAGTTTTCAAAAGACTGTAATCAGCTAGATCAGTGTTCAGAAAACAAAATAAAATGTCTTGCATTTCTATATTGCCTTTCAGACACCTACAGGAAGTCACAAAGCTCTTTACAATCAGGATCTCTTTGAACTGCAGTCCTGTGGTATATGTGGTAACCATTGAGACAATAACTCACAGCGTCAATGCTGTGGCTTTAAGAGGTGTATTCTTGTCCTGGTTTCACTTAGAGAGAGATTGGGGGACAGGTGCCTAGCAATCTCTGAGAAGATAAACAACTTGTGAAGCCTTGGTGGTTTTTATAAAAAGGTTGGAACAATAGAAGCAGCCTAACTGGGGGTGACCAAGCTCCCCACCCACACAACTGTAATTTTAGTTTTAGCACTCAACAATTACTGTTGGGGTCTTGAAGAGGTGGAAGCTATTTTTTGACCGTCTCTTGGTTACAGCCAAAAGCTCTGCTTGTTATGGGTGTGGCATGTGAGACGACCTGTGTTCTGAATTTGCCTTTGCCAAGGGAGTGTTTATGGGATGTTACTACCCTGGAACAGTTAATGTTTATCAGACCAACAGATCCACGTCAGATGCCATATCACTTGCTCGTCACCCTCCCTAGAACATCAAGACACCAAGAACAGCTACATAAGAATCCTGTTCATTGACCACAGTTCAGCCTTCAACACTATTATCCCTTTGAGACTGATTACTAAATTTAATGATCTCAGACCAAACCCCACTCTCTGCAACTGGATCCTCAGTTTCCTGACCCACAGGCCACAATCAGTGAAGATTGGGGACAATATTTCATACTCACTAACACTTAAAACTGGAGCCCCTCAGGGGTGTATACTCAGTGCCCTACTGTACTCACTGTATATCCATGACTGTGTCAGCAAATACCAGACTAATACTATTAACAAGTTCACTGATGACACCACCACAGTCAGTCGAATCTCAGATGACAATGAAACAGACTACAGATGGGAGGTGGAAGACCTGGAAAAATGGTGCACTGAGAACAACCTAGCTCTCAATGCTGGCAAAACCAAGGAACTCATTATTGACTTTCGGCAGGATGTCACTCATGCCCCCTACATATGAACAGCACAGAGGTGGAATGAGTGGAGAGTGTCAAGCTCCGGGGAGTGGTCATACACAACAAGCTTTCTTGGGCTCTTCATGTGGATGCACTGGTTACAAAGGCCCAACAATGTCTCTTCTTCCTCAGGCAGCTGAGGAAATTTGGCATGATGGTGAATACCCTTGCCAACTTTTATAGGTGTACCATCAAGAGCATTCTGTCTGGATGTATCACTACCTGGTATGGCAACTGTACCATTTACAATCAGATACAGTTACAGAGAGTGGTGAACTTGGCCCAAACAATCACAAAGGCCAACCTCCCATCTGTAGAATTCATCTACCCACTGACAAGGCAAGGCATTCTTAAAGATCCATCCCACCCTGGCAATATTTTTCTACAACCCCTACCATTGGGGAGAGGGTACAGAAGCCTGAATATATGCACCAGCTGATTTCACAACAGTTTCTACCCTATTGTTGTTAGAATACTGAATGGACTCACAAACTCTTAACATTCGCCTGTACCTGTGTTTTGTTTCTGCTGCTGTTTATCTATTGTTTAGTTATCTTTGCTACTTAACTCTGTGATCTGCCTGTAGTGCTCGCAAGACAAAGCTTTTCACTGAGCCTCAGTACACATGACAATAAATTCAATTCAATTCAAATCAATCCAAACAATCAACATTCTAAGTTATCCAATAGAGTCAAGTTATTCCAAATTCCTCTTTTTGTTGTTGTATTTTAACTGTAGTGTTTGAATAAATAGTGTTTTGCTCAATATCGGGTAGTTTGACCAATCGAATTGTATCTGGAACACAGCACCTCACACTTTCATTTGAAGCAAGAAAAAGTTAGGGTGGAGGCTATCTTCCTAATATATTTTAAAGGGGTCTGGTCTGGTTCATAACACCAGATAATATCTTTTAGTTATGATACTTGAGAACTAATAATTGTCCAAAACAGCAGGAATAATTTTTCCCCTTTGCTACGTATTACTGTAGGATCTCTTTCAACCACCTCAGAGAGCAGACAGAGAGAAGAGCTAATCAAGGTGTATATGATTATGAGAGACATAGCCGTGGTGGACTGGAAGCAGCTTGTTCATTAGTAGAAGGGTCAATGACCTGAGGGACAGCTTTAAGAGGAAAACTAGGAAGCGAAATGGAGAGTTGAAGGAAATTGTCCCCGAAGGAGATGGGAGTCTTGAATTT
Organism: Hemiscyllium ocellatum; assembly: GCF_020745735.1. Classification (NCBI taxonomy): domain Eukaryota; kingdom Metazoa; phylum Chordata; class Chondrichthyes; order Orectolobiformes; family Hemiscylliidae; genus Hemiscyllium; species Hemiscyllium ocellatum. The sequence goes on from NC_083423.1 coordinate 6,044,245, forward strand.
GTTATCTGAAAAGATGGCTGAGTCAGAAAACATTGCCTTATAACATTTAAGCAGCATTTTGATATTCACTTGCATTGTGATAACATCCAGGTCTATGGGCAAAAGCTAGAAAATGGCCATCACAGATACAATGGGCTGAATGATTTCCTTGTATGCTATAAAGGCCTATGAGTCTATGACACGGCTTCAGTTTGGTGTCTCGCCCAGAAGATGGCACTCCTGACAGTACAGCATTCCCTCAGTATTGCACTGGATGTTTGCACTCAAGTTCTGAAGTGCTACTTGAACCCACTGAGTCACAGGTAAGAGGGGGTGCTATAGCAATTCAGCAGTGCAGACATGAGTTCACCTTCACGTCCATTCTTTTTGATTTATTCCAAGTTCCTGATTCTCTCACCTGGATCTCTCAGTTACAATAACACTGGCTTGGAATTATAGCAGCCCCCTGGTGACCATTATTCTCTATATATTAATGCAGTTTTTATTTAGAAATCTCAGCAGGATAAATCCAACACAACAGCTAGATTAGAGAAACCAATGAGCAAAATCAGACACAAAATTTAGATTCCTAACCTTTCTTTGGGCCAGTCATTACAGAATCTGTGAAATAATTTCTTTGCCAATCAGTGGCCTTGCAGCGCCTCAATTTACATTTTGAGACGAGGTGTGAACTTACTAGCTGCCAGACACAGTTCACATTGCAGCGTGTGCAGGTTCTGCTGAAAAATACCAGCAGCTCTGCTGAAGATTCAATCAGCTGAAATTCAATCAAACAGACACAATTTATAAGGAGGGAAAAGGCAGTTGCCCCAAATCTGAAACTGCACAAAATAAACCACAAAGTGAGACCATTCCATACACACCAATCACAGAACACACAGGATTGACAATCTGTTAACACTAGGACAGGCAGTTCTATTAGGACAGGTGCATGAGGACCCTCACCAACCTTTACAGGTGCACCAGAGAAAGCATTTTATCCATGTGCATAACAGCCTGGAATGGCAACTGCTCTGCCCAGGACTGTAAGAAACTACAGAAGATGGTGTGCACAGACCATTACTTCCATTACAGAAGCCAACCTCCCATCCATAGATTAGTAGAAAGTGAGGATTGCAGATGCTGGAGATCAAAGTTGAGAGTGTGGTGCTGGAAAGTCAGGTCAGACAGCATCTGAGAACTGACATTTCGAGTAGAAGCCCTCGATCATTCCTGACTGATCATTCCATGATGCTTGACCTGCTGCGCTTTGCCAGCACCACACTCTCGACTCCCATCCATGGACTCCACTGACACTTCTCGTTGCTGTGGAAAGGCTGCCAACATCATCAAAGACCCTTCCCACCCCGATAAAGCTCTCCTCCAGCCTCTTCTGTCAGGCAGAAGATGCTTCCACCATTAGGAGAGACTAGGCCCTGAGGACACAGCCTTAGAATGAAGGGACGACCCTTGGAATGAGATGAAGAGGAAGTTCTTCAGCCAGAGGGTGGGGAGTCTGTGGAAGCTTGAACACACACACCAGCAGATTCAGGCACAGTTTCTTCCTGGCTGTTATTAGACTGACGAATGGAGTCTCTAACTTCAAATAATGTTGATCTTTGCTTTGCACACTTCCTGTGCAGCCATAACCCTGTATACCTCACTGTCTGAGCACCCTATGATCTGTATCTGTCTTTGCTTACTATGATCTACCTGTACTACTCGGAAAACAAAACTTTTCACTGTACTTAGGTACACGTGACTACAATCAATCAAATCATATCAAAAGTTTTTGAAGTCGCAGGGAACTGAGGGATCTGGGAAGTGAGTGGGAAATTCGAGTTGATCATTGTGAATAATGAAGCTCCCATCTATAGAATCCATCCTCAAGGAAAGGCAGCTAGCATTCTCAAAGATCCATCCCACCCTGACAATATTTTTCTACAACTTCTAGAAGCCTGAACACATGTACCAGCTACTGTTAGAATATTGAATGGATTCACAAACTCTTAACATTCGCCTGTACCTGTGTTTTTGCTTTGCTCACCGTTCACCTATTATTTATTTATCTATGCTATTTAACTCTGTGATCTGCCTGTATTGCTCACAAGACAAAGCTTTTCACTGTGCCTCGGTACATGTGACAATAAATTCAATTCAATTCAATTCAAGCAGACTCAATGGACAAAGCTGCTGCTGTTTCTTATTTTCTTAGATTCTTAATTACTGTAGTTTCGGAGCGTTGAGTCAAAGAGATTGCAGAGGAGTGACATCTGAAACCAAGAAACAGTGGCATTAAGCAAGCAGCCACTCAGACACTGGAAAGGCAACACCAATTCACATAAAAATAACACAAAGAACTGAAGGCGGTGCAGATCAGAAACAAACAGAGACACAAATTGCTGGAGAAACTCAGCAGATTTGGCAGCATCTGTGGACAGAAAGCAGAGATAACATTTCGAATCCAGTGACCCTTCTTCAGTACTGATAGGAAAAGGTTGGTAAATTTACTGACGATGGGGGATGCGAGATTACACGAGTGAGCAGATAAGTGGGAGGACCCCAGACAGAGGAAAATAAGTTAGGCAGTGGGATTAGAATAGTTACATGGTTATTTTTGACCAGCCTGGATATAATGGGCCGAATGGTCTTTTTCTATGCTGTAGATCTCTGTGACTCCAATAATGGTGATGGAGGAGGAAATAATGGACTCCAACCCCGCAGTGCCTAACTCTCTCTCTAATGGCATACCTAGCTCCTTTGTTCCATTCAGAGATGCTATTACAGGCTACTGGACAGCTTTTGCATATCATCATCGAACGACGCCTGTTACAAATTAAACAAAATATTATCATGCATGACTCACCTCAGGCAGCCACAAATATAGTGCAGCATTCTGGGAATGACGGGCTTGTCATACCAAGAGCAGTTGAGGATTCTGGGTCTGTACTCAATGAAGTTTAGAGGGATGGGGGGGATCAGATTGAAACTTAGATAGTACAGAGAGGCCTCAGTAGAGTGGATGTGGAGAAGATGCTTCCACCATTAGGAGAGACTAGGCCCTGAGGGCACAGTCTTAGAATGAAGGGACGACCCTTGGAATGAGATGAAGAGGAAGTTCTTCAGCCCGAGGGTGGGGAGTCTGTGGAAATCATTGCTGCAGAGGGCTGTGGAAGCCACGTCATTATGTGTATTTAAGACAGATAGATAGATAGGTTCCTGATTAGTAAAGGGATCAGGGGTTATGGAAAGAAGGCAGGAGAATGGGGTAGAGAAACGTATCAGCTATGATCAAATTGCAGAGCAGAATCAATGGGCCGAATGGCCTAATTCTGTTCCTATATCTTATGGAGCAAACTCAGCCAATGTTCTGCAGCCAATATTGATGAAAACTAAACTGCAAAAGATTTGTTAAAAATATAGCAATGGAATGATAGAGATCTGCAGAACAGAAAAACAGCCTTCAGCCCATTGAGTCTTCCCCTGTCAAAAACAAGCACCTAACTATTCTAATCCCATTTCCCAGCACTTGGTCCATAGCCTTATTTGCCTTGGCATCACAAGTGACACATCTAAATGTGATGGGGTTTCTGCCTCTCCCATCCTTACAGGCAGTCAGTTCCAGATTCCCCACCACCCTCTGGGTGAGAAGTCTTTGGTCACAGCCCCCCTCTATAAACCTCCTTCCCCTTCCCTTCAGTCTCTGCCCATGGCTATTGATCCTTCTACCAAGGCCCATTGTAGTCAATCTCTCTGATGAAGAGTCAGCAAGAATCGAAACGTTAGCTCTCTCTCTCTCTCTCTCTCTCCCCCCATCCACAGATGTTGCCTGACCCACTGTGATCCCTAGCATTTTTCCATTTTCAGTACTCAATCTCTCCTTGTGTGAGAAGCCTCCCATCCCCAAGAATCAATCCATCTCAGGCTCCCTGAGTAGGTGCATATTCTGTAAAGCCAGTGACCACACAGCAGACCAAACCCAGTGAGTGTATTTGTGAAAATTATCGAGAATGAGCAGAATCCAATTGTGGGATTAGGGGAGAAAGCTGTGTTTATCTGAACTGAAGTTTTAGGAAATCCAAGAGGCCTTAAATTTTGAATTACACTTAAGCTGACTCTGGCTAATGGGATAGAAACATTATTTTTGCAAAAGTGCCAGCGTGGTCTGTTACACTGAACTTTTATGTCTGTAACGCTGCACATTTTATTTCTCTATTGCTTTGCAACTAAAGATGCTGTAGGCAAAAGTGAGGACTGCAGATGCTGGAAACCAGAGTTTAGATCAGAATGGTGCTGGAAAAGCACAGCAGGTCAGGCAGCATCCAAGGGGCAGGAAAATCAACATTTCAGGCAAAAGCCCTTCATCAGGTATAGCTCTGATGAGGGCTTTTGCCCAAAACGTCGATTTTCCTGCTCACCGGATGCTGCCTGACCTGCTATGCTTTTCCAGCACCATTCTGATCTAAACTAAAGATGCTGTGTCTAGGTATTTCTGTATCTGAGTCAGTGCTGTAAGTAATGACATATAAACTGTTCACTGCATTCATTGGTATCTGTGACAATAAAGGCTATTTTATTCTATTCTCTCCGAGGGTCAATCAATGGATTTTATGGAAACGCATTCTTCGAAGAAGCATGAAGCTGAATGTTCCTCATTAAATGTAGGTGGTAAACCCCATGCATTAGGCACAGACTGTGTGAAAATACTGTCAAGGAAAAGGAATTTCAAGTCCACTAATGGCAGGAATCACCGCAAAGGAAAATGGTAAAATGAACAGTTCAATGAAAAAAATTCAGAAGGTTGACTCTAAAGCCTGATGAGATTTTAAGGAGAAAATAAAACTCTTTCTGAGTAGTGACAGACTCACACCATTAAATGCCACCTGCTCTCACTTCCCTTAGACCCTGAGACATTGCCTGCCGTTTGTGCTCAGTGTCAGTTGAGCAGCAGTTCCCAAGAGAGCTCTTAATAACTTCAACAAATTACAGACCAGTTAAAATGAAGCATCTACACTGAAGTGAAACTGTCTAAGTGTCACATCAATGCATAATACACACCATAAGTGTGGTGTGCAACTTACAACCTTTGGGGGAATATTTCCCTGTGTGTACTGACTTAAGAAAGCTCTAAAAGGAAATGATTTTTCACGTTGTCTGAAAAGAAGAAAAGAAATATGCACCTCACAGCCTCTGAGCAGAGAATTTTGATGACTGGCTCACTGTTCTTTGGGTCATCTTATACCAATTACAGCTCAGCTTCTGCTGGCAGAGAGTCACAATACAACCAGAGATTAGGAAAAACCATGCAGCTTTCCCAAGCTAAATAATTTTGCACACACTGGTGTCAATGGTAAAGCTGTGTACAGTCTAAATTTGACGGAGTTAATTTAAATGCATAAGCTTTTGCAAAGAATTCCGATTCGCCAAACTGAAGTATTAAAAAAAGTGAAATAAAGGCAGATGCTGTAAATCAGAAACAGGAACAGAAGTTGCTGGAAAAGCTCAGCAGGTCTGGCAGCATCTGTGGAGAGAAATCAGGGTTAATGTTTCAGGTCCAGTATTCCTTCCACAGACTCTCTGAGGAACTCTTGAGTTAACCCTGGTTTCTCTCCACAGATGCTGCGAGAACGGCCAGAAATCCGATTTAAGTTTTTTTCCCAGGGTAAAGAATTCAATAACGAGAGGTCACACTTTCAAGATGAGAGGTGAAAAGTTTAAGAGGGATATATGTGGCAAGTACTTTACACAGAGGGTGGTAGGTGCCTGGATCGTGTTGCCAGCAGAGGTAGTAGAGGCAGGCATGGTAGATTCAGTTAAGATGCATCTGGACTGATGCATGAGTAGGTGGGAGCAGAGAGATACAGATACTTAGGAATTGGGTGCCAGGTTTAGACTGTAGATTTGGATTGGCTCAGGCTTGGAGGGCCGGAGGGCCTGTTCTCTGGCTGTAAAGTTTCTTTAGTCATTGTTCCTTGTTTTGAAGTCTATAAACATTGACTCAAAGGAGACTAGAAGTTGAAGCTTTTCATTTTACCCTCATCAGAAAAGAAGGGTAGAAGATCAGCCTTGAATAAAGGGACACCATTTTATAGCCACATTGTTGGCATCACTTTGTATCAGAAACCAGCTTTCCAGCCGTGAAGCCACATATTGTCTGGCTTAAACTGGAGGGTGCTAGAGAGCGACCATAATTTGAAGGGATGCATAGAGGTACAGATAACAGAGAAAGGAAGGTTATGCTGATGGGGCTAGTTAATGGAAGCTGGAATCTGACTTGTGTGGAGCACATACACCAGCTTGGATCAGTTGGGTTGAATGGCCTGTTTCTGCACTGTACGTCCTACATACTCCTATATAATGGCAAAGTCACATTTTCAAAGCAAATGTCAGTTTCTAAATACACTTTGCTGTGTTAATGAGGTGAGTTCAGCATTTATTAGTGAAACTAAGAAAGGTGATCCAATACTGTCTGGAGAATTTGATTCCAATCTAGTTGGAATTATGGGAATACTGCCTGTGAAATGCACCAGTTCAGGATTGGATGTATATTACCTCATGATACTGTACGGTTATAAAAGCAGAAATTGCTGGAAAAGCTCAGCAAGTCTGGCTGCATCTGTGGAGAGAAATAAAGTTAACATTTCAGGTCCAGTGACTCTTCCTCACTCAACCCGAAACGTTAAATCTGGTTTCTCTCCACCAGACCTGTTGAGCTTCTCCAACAATTTCTGTTTCTGTTTCGGATTTTCAGCATGTGCGGTTCTTTCCATTTTGATACTGTATAGTTATCTTCAGAGTTATACGGTTATATTCACCAGATTTCTCTTTGATGTGAGTTTTGTCTACTTAGCTCAGGAGAGGAAGTCAATGAGAGAAAATGGAGGGTAGTGTAAGTTGTCTATCCAAAAGATATGCAAGTTACATCAAGTGAAATTCAACAGTTCCCAGGAGGTATGTTATTAGATTACTTACAGTGTGGAAACAGGCCCTTCGGCCCAACAAGTCCACACCGACACGCCGAAGCGCAACCCACCCATACCCCCACATACACCCCTTACCTAACACTATGGGCAATTTAGCCTGGCCAATTCACCTGACCCGCACATCTTTGGACTGTGGGAGGAAACCGGAGCACCCGGAGGAAACCCACACAGACACGGGGAGAAAGTGCAAACTCCACACAGTCAGTCGCCTGAGTCGGGAATTGAACCCGGGTCTCAGGCGCTGTGAGACAGCAGTGCTAACCACTGTGCCACCGTACTGCCCACAATTGTTGCTGGGGATTTTTGAATGTTATTCTTAACTATTTCTAACAAAATACACAGAAGACCTGCGATCTCTTATCAATAAAACCATTTTAACTGATACTTGAACAGCCATGTATCAATCCATGATATAAGCAGGAAGTGTTGAATAATCTCTATAGGTCTCGCAGCACCTGTGGAGAGAGAAACGAAGTGAACATTTCGAGTCTGGTATGACTCAGCACTGAAGTGAAATGTGATGGGGGTTCAGGCCTTTGAAAGCAGGGAGGAAGGGAGTTTGGGGCAAGGCAGAGAGCAAGAGAGATAAATTGACAAAGATGCCACAGTAGAAAAAGAAAAGGGAGCGGTAACAGTCATAGGAACGAAACAAAGTATTGGTGTACCGTGAGTGACTGTGGCAAAATGATGACCAGCTCTGACTGAAAACAAAAACATGAAAAACAAGATTCAAACTCACACAAGAAGCAAAACAAAATCAAAATAGAGTTGTTGAACTCAACATTGCTTCCAGAAGGCAGTCAAGTGTGTAAGCAGAAAATGAAATACTGCTTGTCCAGCTTGCATTGAGCTTCACTGAAACACTACAATGGGCCACGGGCAGAGTGGTCAACATGATGAAAAGGAGCTGAATTAAAGTGGCAAGTAACTGAAAGATCAGGGTCGTGTTGCTCTCTGAGCAGAGAGTGGACGTATCCCACAAAGAGTTACTCAATCTCCCTCTGCTGTCCCCAGTCGAGAGAAGACCACGTTGTGAGCAGTGAATCCAATCGGCTAGATTGAAGGAAGTACAGGTGAATCCCTGCCTCTCCTGGAAGGAGGGCTTGTGGCCTTTCAAGTGTGGATTAAAAAGCTAAAAGGACAATTGTTAGATCTGAAATAGAAAGGTACCCTAGGAAAGGGTGAGGAGTTGGGGGTGATTGAAGAGTGGATGAGGGTGCTGGAGTGAGGGTGGTTCCTGCGGATTGCTGACAGGGGTGGGAAGGGGTGACGGAGGAGGTGGAAATGGCTGATGACAATCCTTCTCAGGTGGGCTGCTGCTGGGGTGAGAACAAGGGGAATATCCTCATGATTCTGGGAGGAAAAGGAAGGGGGGGGGGTCTAGAAGGGCAGAAGTGTCAAAAATGGTTTGGGTACAACTGAAGACCCTGGAAATCACAGGGAGGGGAGCAGTCTTCAGTTGAGGAAGAAATATCAGAAGTGGAAGATAGCATTGTCAGGACAGATGTGACAGAGACAGAGAAACTGGGAGAATGGAATGGAGTCTTTCCAGGAGGAAGGATGTGGGGGAGAGTAGCCAAGACACCTGAGAGAGGCAGTGTTTTCAGAATGAATGTTATTTAGCCAGTCTGTACCCAGAACTGGGGACAGAGAAGTTGAAGAGGGGAAGAGAAGTGTCAGAGATAGGCAAGAAAATGTGGAATTAGAACGCTGAGTTGATGAAGGGCCCCAGTTCCAGAAAGTGACACCAACACAATCATCAACGTACCAGAAAACATTGGGGAAGGCAGCTTGCATAAGACCAGAACAAAGGATGTTCCACATCCCCCACTAAAAACAACTTAATAAGAACAAGTTTCAGCATTTTATCTGCTTTTTCAGCAAGATGTTAACTGTATTCATAGTCAACCTGCTCAGAGGTGTTATTACACAGCTGGGGTTTGAACCCCAGACTCCTCACTCAGAGACAGAACACTACCATATGGTGCCACAAGAACCACCATATCTGTCCTGAGATATTTACATTTCACTGATATTTATTTTGCTGGCCTTCGTCCGTCAAATACAAAAAACAGATATAAAAAGGTGTTCAAGCGGAAAATGAGCTGCTGTTCTTTCCACTTGCACAGAGCTTTGTTGGAGCACTGCAGCAAGCCTGGGATAGAGATGTTGGCCAGGGAGCATGGGTGGTGGGCTGAATTGGCAGGCAACCAGAAGTTCAGGGTCATTTTGTGGACAGAACATAGGCTTCCCACAAAGCGGTTGCCCAGTCTGTGTTTTGTCTCCCTGTTTTCAACAGTGCCCATTATCAGCTTTTCTTCCACCCTCGCATATTGTCACCCATTTCTTTGTCTCCTTAACTGTTGTTCTCTCTCTGGGCTCCATCTCCATCTATCCTCTCACCCACCCCTTGTCTTCAGCAATTATACCCCTTTCTCCTCGTGGTTATTAGGTCTAAAGAAGGGTCAATGAGCTGGAAACATTAACTCTGCCTTCTCTCTACAGCTGTTGCTACAAAAAGATATTCACTGAGTTAACTGAAAGCCGTTGTTTCAGAAACTTGATGCCCTTGGCAAAATCTCTGACAGGCTTAAGAACATGGGTGGCACGGTGGCACAGTGGTTAGCACTGCTGCCTCACAATGCCAGGGACCCGGGTTCAATTCCCGCCTCAGGCGACTGACTGTGTGGAGTTTGCACGTTCTCCCCGTGTCTGCGTGGGTTTCCTCCGGGTGCTCCAGTTTCCTCCCACAGTCCAAAAGATGTGTGGGTCAGGTGAATTGGCCATGCTAAATTGCCCGTAGTGTTAGGTAAGGGGTAAATGTAGGGGTATGGGTGGGTAGCGCTTCGACGGGTCACTGTGGACTTGTTGGGCCAAAGGGCCTGTTTCTACACTGTAAGTAATCTAATCTAATATCAACATCACGTCAGTCACAATTTAACTTTGTTCTTTCCTCATGTTATTGGCATCTGTGCCTTTGTATTTGTTTCACTTTCTTGCAGTTCTCCAACTCAATGGAAATATAGAAATTGCACAAGCTTTTTATGTTACAAATCACACAACCCCAGGTTATAGTCCAACAGGTTTATTTGGAGGCACTAGCTTTCAGAGGGCTGTTCCTTCATCAGGTACCTGACAAAGGAGCAGCAGTCTGAAAGCTAGTGCTTCCAAACAAACCCGTTGGACTATAACCTGGTGTTGTGTGATTTATAACTTTGTCCACCCCAGTCCAACAGCAGCTCCTCCACACCAAGTTTATTTATGTCAGGTCATTCTTTCAAATAGGATGGTGATGTTCATCAATTGTTACTCATACCAGAGACTCTCCAAAGAAGCTATAAACTGCGATGTTAAAGTGATGCCCCCTATCTGGCCTCTCGGGTGGCGGGGGGGGGGGTGGGGGTGGGGGGGGGAGGAGGGAATGGGGTGCATCAAAGAACCTGCAGTGCTATTCAAAGAGTAACAGGGAACCTATGACCTAGTGTTCCGGTCAATAACTGTCATTCAGCCCATAGGACCCTCTCATTAGAAAGAGAGAGACAGAGAAAGAGAGAGGGAGAGAGAGAAAGAGAGAGAGAGAGAAAAGGTCACAGTTTAATCTTAGGGTAGCCACATTTCCAGTGAGAAATAGCTTGTAAAGACAGAACCTTCATGGTAACTTCAGCCAGTGCAGGAACCGAACCTGCATTACTAGCATCACTCTGCAATGACAAATCAGCTATCCAGCCAACTGAGCTTACCAACTCTCCCTTCAATCAACAGCACCAATCCAAACTATTTTTCTTTGTTCAGGGGATTTAGATGTTGCTGATGAGGCCAAAATTTATAGTCTATCCTTAATTGCCCCTTGTTCTGAGTGGCTTGTCAGAGCTATCCCAGGGGGGCAGTTAAGAGTTAACCCCATTGCTGTGGGTCTGGAGTCACATGTAGGCCAGACCAGGTAAGGGCATTAGTGAACCTGACAAGTTTTTCCAATGGTCATCGGCAGATTCTTAATTCCAGATTTTTATCAAATTTAAATTCAAATAAAGGACCTGAGTGAACCAAATGGGTTTTTATGACAGTCAACAGCTGTTGCATGCTCAGAGTGAGGCCAACTCTTTATTTCAGACTCATCATTTTATTGAATCCAAATTTCACCATTTGCCATTCCTTCTGTTTGAAGAAAATTAAAGCATCTTTATCCTGGGCCTGTGTCAGATTTGTATTCTTTTCAAGGTGCATGGAGCTGAGGAATGGGAGGTGAGAGAAGAATTACTGTGATGTTATATTTCACAACAGTGTCGGCTAATGCAGGAAGTTTCCACTGATCCGAAATTCTTTCTGAACACATTTACAATTTAATTACCAACACCGATAGGAAACCTTTCTAATGGCACCTAGGCTTGCCTTTGTGACCAACAAGAAAGATTTTCTCTAAAACTGCATTCAAATACCTTTACCTTGGATGATGATGACAGTACCTATTCCTCAGAAATTAAAAGGATTTGTTTGCAAAACAGATCGGCAAAATATCTGAGCAAGTGACTCAATTCCTAGGAAACCCTTCCCAGTGAAATAAAGAGACTGCCTCTTAAATAAAGGATCTGGTCCACTGCACATCGTGTTTACATCTTTTATTATCGGCTTGTATCTGTCCCTTCAAGTAACTGGGACTCATTAACCTTTCTCTTATCAACCGACTGCCATAACACACTCAGCAGCATTGAGCAGAGCCGTAAATACCGTCTTCATTTCATGGTCGTAGTATGATGCCAGAACAAGACCTTTATTTTTACAAAAAGTAAACAGACCTGCAAAACACAGGCCGACACAGGCTTGCACTGGACTGACTGTGGGGGCCATTAGTATCTAATTATCTCGAGCGAATTGTCCTGGCAACGTAGCCACATTGCTCTTTTATCAAATTAACTGCAAGGAAATGCTAAGTGGAAGGATTCGGGCTGCTTTTGATTCTGGATTTAATTTACACCCGCTCACATGAATTCATGCATTAGACAGTGCAATGAAGGTTCACTCGACTGGGACAGGGGGGATTGATGTATGAGGATCTGTCCAGAAGCCTGCCCTATATCCATTGGAGTTTTAAAGGAATTAGCAGTGAGATCCTAAGGGGACTTGACAGAATGGATTCCTAAAGGATTATTAAATGTGGTTTAAAAATAAGGGGTCTTCGATTTCAGATAGACATGAGGAGAATTAGCTTCTCTCAAGCATCATGTGTCTTTGGAACTCTCTTGAGTGAAGGTGGGTTTATTGAATATTTTTAAGGCAGAGGTAGACAGATTCTTGACTCACAAGGGAGTCAAAGGTGAGTGGAGAGTAGAGGACGGGAGTTGAGATCATGATCAGATCAGCCATAGTCTTATTAAATGGGCAGTGGGTCCAAGAAATGGCTTACCCCTGCTCCTAATTTATATACATCAATCTGGGACATTCTCAGAAAAAAAAAGAAATGGCTATTCAGAACTGAGGTGAAAAGACATTTCAGTGGATTGTGTATCTTTACATCCCAGAGGCCTGGGGATGGTTAGCCATTTTTTGTTTTGTTTTGTTTTTCGATCCGCATCCATGAACACCAACTAGCCACAAAATGACACGACCAGCTATCCTTAGTAGCCACACACTCAGATGACAAACAACATGAATTCGACTGGGACAACACTACTATTATAGGACAAACCAAACAGAGAACAGCCAGGGAATTCCTAGAGGCATGGCACTCATCCACAGATTCAATCAATAGGCACATCGACCCGGACCCAATATACCGACCACTGCAGCGGACAGCTGGAACTGACAACCGGAAGCGACAGATTCAAACCACCACAAATGCCGGAGGAAACATCACGGAAGCGCTTCACAGGAGGCTCCCAAGCAGTGAGGATGTCACCTAGACAGGGGACGAAACGTCTGCAACACAAATTCCCAGCTCGGCGAACAGAACCACAACAATGAGCACCCGAGCTACAAATCATCTCCCAAACGTTAAAGAGCCCTCATAGAATCCCTACAGTGTGGAAACAGGCCCTTCAGCCAACAAGTCCATGGAGACCTTCCAAACAGAAACCCACCCAGACCCATTCCTCTCCATTTACCCCTGACTAATGCACATAACCTACACATCCCTGTACACTACAGGCAATTTAGCATGGCCAATTCACTCCAACCTGCACATCATTGGACTGTGGAAGGAAACTGGAGCGCTTGGAGGAAACCCACACAGACACAGGGAGAATGTGCAACCTCTACACAGTTGCCCAAGGCTGGAATAAAACCCAGGTCCCTGGCACTGTGAGGCAGCAATGTTAACCACTGAGCCATCACTGGGCCCTGTTAGGTATCATCCCTAATTTCCTGCCATTAGTTTAATGGATAATGAATTTACAAATACGTCCATTTCTTGAGGGAAGATTGAGTTAGTTGTTATCTGCTCGGAGATAATGGCTGAGAATTGCACATCCTCCAGCCACTGGAGTGATTATTAGTTGATACATTATTCCTTCACATTATATTGTAATCGTTCATGTACTTTTAGGAGAGCAGAATTTCCTATATTTTATGTTAGGGGTGATCCTTCTAAAAATTAATTTTTGGTGGAAGTTTATTTCTGATAAAAAGTGACTTTTTCCAGGAAATGATCAAGTGACCAAGCTGCTTCGCAGATAAATGGTAGAAAAGCAAAGGGTGTCTGACATGTTTATTGCAGGAAACATTGCTCTCAAGCAGTTCAGTTTGCAGCTTTCTTGCTGCATGGGCCATCACTTTCAGCAGAATTCCCCTGAAACTCAGTGCACTGAGCCAAAGGGCAAAACCTTCGATCACTGAAGGACTCACTAACAGCAAGCTAGACTTCAGGGATAGCCAAGCTGAGAAGGGGAAGGAAGCGATCCTATCAACTCTAGAGTTCAAGAACATGTCATGGATCAGACCAGACCCCCTCAAAATATTTTAAGAAGGTAGCCCAGACCCTAACTTATTCTTATTTTTAAAGGCAGATGTGAAGTGCCGTGTTCCAGATGAGATACAACTGGTCAGACTACTCGATGTTAAGGAAAACACAACTTATTTAATCATTATAGTTAAAATGCAAACAAAAGAAAGAGGAATTTAGAATAACAACTTTTGCACATTCTCCCCATGTCTGCATGGGTTTTCTCCAGGTGCTCCGGTTTCCTCCCACACTCCAAAGATGTGCAGGTCAGGTGAATTGGCCATGCTAGATTGCCCATAGTGTTAGGTGATTATTCAGAGCGAAAATGGGTCTGGGTGGATTACTCTTCAGAGGATCGGTATGGACTGGCTGGGCCAAAGGGCCTGTTTCCACACTGTAGCAAATCTAATCTAATCTAATCTATTGGAAAACTTAACCAAATAGAAGATACACTAACTTACTAATTAACTGTTCCAATGTGGTAACATCCCATGAACACACCCCTTGGCTAAAAGGCAAAATTCAGGCACAGATTCTCACATGCAGTTCTCCAATTCGGGAGGAAAAAAATTAAGAGAAGATTCAAAAAGAGTAGCACCTAGGAGACATTCACTGAAACTTCTAACTCTTTTGAGACACCAAAGGCTTCTGACATTACTGAAAAATACAAAATCCAGAAACGTGGATCTGTGAGAGCTGGCCACACCCATTCAGGCTGTTAGAAACAACCTAAGGCCTCACATATTGCTCACACAAGATGCCTTCAGTAGCTAGTTCAGTACCACTGGTTTAGAACCAGGAGAGTACTGATCTGAGATCGTATACCTAAGACACTAGCAGTGTCTTTCATGGACTGGTAATCCACCAAAATGGGACAGACAAGGAGGAGATCTGAAGGGAAAACCTTTGCTTAAATAAGTCAAAGGCCAAAGAAATGCCAACCCTTATGTAAAACGTAAGCACAATTCTCAGACCAAGTGCTAAACCTTCCAAATTCTGTTTTGTCTCTGACTGAAGTTTTTTGAGGCGATAAGTTTTTTGGGCGGCACGGTGGCACAGTGATTAGCACTGCTGCCTCACAGCGCCTGCAGACCCGGGTTCAATTCCCAACTCAGGCGACTGACTGTGTGGAGTTTGCATGTTCTCCCCGTGTCTGCGTGGGTTTCCTCCGGGTGCTCCGGTTTCCTCCCACAGTCCAAAGATGTGCGGGTCAGGTGAATTGGCCATGTTAAATTGCCCGTAGTGTTAGGTAAAGGGGTAAATGTAGGGGTATGGGTGGGTTGCGCTTCGGCGGGTCGGTGTGGACTTGTTGGGCCGAAGGGCCTGTTTCCACACTGTAAGTAATCTAATCTAATCTAAGTCAAACAGACATGAGAAGGAATTTGAGTTGATAAGTTTGGCTTAGGTATAACTAACTGGGTTCACAATACTTTGAATATCTTTAAATAACTGACTATTCAGAATCGGGTGTAATTATTATTAACCATGTTCTTTATGTAGTAAAATTACTTGGATGTATCGGAGAGCCTTGCCTCTCAATTCTTTTAATAAATACATGGGTTTTCAGACTTAAAACAATTAATAACAAATTTATTGGTCTCTCCCAAGATCAGAACTGCAATAATACCATGTTCATCATTTAACTGGCTGCTGTTTTCCCAGAAAAAAATCTGGCTTCGTGAATCTGTGGGATTCTTTGCCACAGAGGGCTGTTGAGGCTGGAGTTGAAAAATGTGTTGCTGGAAAAACACAGCAGGTCAGGCAGCATCCGAGGAGCAGGAGAATCGACGTTTCGGGCATAAGCCCTTCTTCAGGAATGAAGCTGGTGTGCCAAGCCGGCTGAGATAAAAGATGGGGGGAGGGGCGCTGGGAATACAATAGGTGGAAGGAGGTGAGGGTGATAGGCCGGAGATGCGGTGGGGGCGGAGAGGTCGGAAAGAAGATTGCAGGTCAAGAGGGCGGTGCTGAATTCGAGGGTTGGGACTGAGATAAGGTGGGGGGAGGGGAAATGAGGAAGCTGGAGAATTGTTGAGACTGGGTCATTAAGTATATCTAAGGCTGAGACAGACAGATTTTTAATCAGGAAGGGAGTCACCGGTTAGAGGGAAAAGGCAGGAAAATGGAGTTGAGGATGATCAGATCAGCCATGATCTCATTGAATGGCAGAGCAGGCTCAATGGGCTGAATGGCCAACATCTGCCCCATGTATGTCAAACTTATGACTGATAGCAAACATCTCTGTTGAATCAGGCCATGCGATCAAACGGAGTTTAGTTCAAGCCTCATTCCTGATGAAGGGCTTATGCCCGAAACTTCGATTCTTCTGCTCTTCAGATACTACCTGACCTGCTGTGCTTTTCTAGCAACACACTCTCAACTCTGATCTCCAGCATCTGCAGTCCTCAGTTTCTCCTAAGTTTAGTTTAAACTGGGTACGGATTCGTTGGGACTTCTTCAATGGTTTGTTAACTCGTGATTCTATCACTCATTCACCTCTTGGTAACATCCTTAAGCCGATGGGCCACTGCAAGGAAACCTTCAATTTTCTTTTAAAAAGGTTTTGGAAGCTTTGTGGGTTTTTTTTTGCTGGTGATGTACAGGGCCAGTGGGCAGCAAAATGCTTGGATCTCCCTGGTGTGAGAGGAGTCCTACAGCGCAATACTGTGCTGACGGAGGTAACACCCAAATTCAGTATGTGAATGTACCTACAAGAGAAGGTGCAAATCTTGACCTACTCTTGGGAAATCAGGCAGGGCAGGTGACTGAGGTGTCAGTGGGAGAGCACTTTGGGGCTAGTGACCATAATTCTATTAGATTTTAAATAGTGATGGAAAAGGATAGACCGGATCTAAAAGTTGAAGTTCCAACTTAGAGAAAGGCCAATTTTGATTGTATTAGGCAAGAACTTTCAAAAGCTGATTGGAGGCAGATGTTTGCAGGTAAAGGGACGGCTGGAAAATGGTAAGCCTTCAGAAATGAGATAATGAGAATTCAGAGAAAGTATATTCCTGTCAGGGTGAAAGGAAAGGCTGGTAGGTACAGGGAATGCTGGATGACTAATGAAATTGAGGGTTTGGTTAAGAAAAAGACGGAAACATATGTCAGGTATAGACAGGATAGATCGAGTGAATCCTTATAAGAGTTTAAAGGCAGTAGGAGTACACTTAGGAGGGAAATCAGGAGGGCAAAAAAGGGACATGTGATAGCTTTGGCAAATAGAATTAAGGAGAATACAAAGGGATTTTACAAATACATCAAGGACAAAAGGGTAACTAGGGGGAGAATAGGGCCCCTCAAAGATCAGCAAGGCGGCCTTTGTGTGGAGCCACAGGAGATGGGGGAGATACTAAACGAGTATTTTGCATCAGTGTTTACTGTGGAGATGAACATGGAAAGTATAGAATGTTAGGAATTAGATGGTGACATCTTGAAGAATCGAGAGTGTGGTGTTGGAAAAGATCTCTCCATCCCCGAGGCTCCCTGCCTCATTCCCGATGAAGGGCTTTTGCCCAAAATGTCGATTTTCCTGCTCCTCGGATGCTACCTGACCTGCTATGCTTTTCCAGCACCACACTATTGACTCTAATCCCCAGCATCTGCAGTCCTCACTTACATCTTGACGAATACCTATATTACAGAGGAGGAAGTGCTGGATGTCTTGAAATGCATAAAAGTGGATAAATTTTCAGGTGTACCCTAGAACTCTGTGGGAAGCTAGGAAAGTAATTGCTGGGCACCTTGCTGAGATATTTGTATCATTGATAGTCACAGGTGAGGTGGCGGAAGACTAGAGGTTGGTTAACACAGTGCCACTGTTTAAGAAAGGTGGTAAGGACAAGCCAGGGAACTATAAACCAGTGAGCCTGATGTCAGTGGTGGGCAAGCTGTTGGAGAGAATCCTGAGGAACAGGATGTACATATATCTGGAAAGGCAAGGACTGATTAGGGATAGTCAACATGGCTTTGTGTGTGGGAAATCATGTCTCACAAACTTGATTGGGTTTTTTGAAGAAGTTACAAAGAGGATTAATGAGGGCAGAGCAGTAGATGTGATCTACATGGACTTCAGTAAGGCATTCGACAAGATTGTCCATGGGAGACTGATTAGCAAGGTTAAATCTCATGGAATACAGAGCTGTATTGGATTAGCCATTTGGATACAGAGCTGGCTCAAAGGTAGGAGACAGAGGGTGGTGGTGGAGGATTGTTATACAGACTGGAGGCCTGTGATCAGTGGAGTGTCATAAGGATCGGTACTGGGTCGTCTACTTTTCGTCATCTATATAAATGATTTGGATGTGAGCATAAGAAGTATACTCAGTAAGTTTGTAGGTGACACCAAAATTGGAGGTGTAGTGGACAGCAAAGAAGGTTACCTCAGATTACAATGGGATCTTGATCAGATGGGTCAATGGACTGAGATGTCACAGATGGAGTTTAATTTAGATAAATGTGAGGTGCTGCATTTTGGGAAAGCAAATCTTAGCAGGACTTACACACTTAATGGGAGTGTTCGAGGGTGTGTTGCTGAACAAAGAGACCTTCGAGTGCAGGTAGATAGGATAGTGAAGAAGGTAAAAACAAGGACTGCAGATGCTGGAAACCAGAGTCTAGATTAGAGTGGTGCTGGAAACGCACAGCAGGTCACGCAGCATCCAAGGAGCAGGAAAATCAAGGTTTCGGGCAAAAGCCTTTCATCAGTGTTTGTTATGCTTTCATTTATTGGTCAAAGTATTGAGTACAGGAGTTGGGGGGTCATGTTGTGGTTGTACAGGACATTGGTTAGGCCACTTTTGGAATGTTGTGTGCAGTTCTGATCTCCTTCCTATCATAAAGATGTTGTGAAACTTGAAAGGGTTCAGAAAAGATTTACGAGGATGTTGCCAGGGTTGGAGGCTTTGAGCTATAGGGAGAGATTGAATAGGCTGGGGCTGTTTTCCCTGGAGCATCAGAGGCTGAGGGGTGATCTTTATAAAGCTTATAAAATCATGAGGGGCGTGGATAGGATAAATCGACAATGTCTTCTCTCTGAGGTGGGGGAGTCCAGAACTAGCGGGCATAGGTTTAGGTGGGGGGAAAAGATATAAAAGAGACCTAAGGGGCAACTTTTTCATGCAGAAGTTGGTACATAAATAAAATTAATAAAATAAAATTATGGAGCAGAATGAAAACAGAGGGGTCGGGATGGGATAATCATCTGAAGTTGTTGAATTCAGTGTTGAGACCGGCAGGCTGTAACGTGCCTAGTTGGAAGATGAGATGCTGTTCCTCCAGTTGGCGTTGAGCTTCACTGGAACATTGCAGCAGGCCAAGGACAGACATGTGGGCCTGGGAGCAGGGTTGGGTGTTGAAGTAGCAAGCCACGGGAAGGTCCGGACCTGATTGCGTTCAGACCAAAGGTGCTCAGCCTTATTTTTTTGCCCATAGTGTTAGGTCCATTAGTCAGAGGGAAATGGGTCTGGGTGGGTTAGTCTTCGGAGGGTTGGTGTGAATGGTTGGGCTGAAGGGTCTGTTTCCACACTGTAAGGAGTCTAATCTAATCTAATCAAAGAAACACAAACCAACATGAGGTCAGCGGCCAGTTCATTTGCTGTTGTTCAGTTTAGAGAGACCAGGCTGTTGGATCTCTGGATGCACAGTCACTACATGTTTTGGAAGAGTAATGTGCATTTCCGATCAGACAGAGGAAAGCACATGCTTCAATCATTTTCTCAACTCAATGCAAGCACAGATGCATTTCTCCATGATTGTGTGATTTGGCTGGGGGGGGAATCAGAGGGCAGTTTCAGCAGTGTGGTGGTGAGGAATCGGCAGACCGATGTCACTCTACTGCAACATAAAATGCATGGGTCCTTAACTTGACCCAGCACAACATGCAGAACCTGAGAGAATATCTCACCTAAAGATTTCAGTGAAATGATCTCCCAAGAAATAAGAAATCTCTCAAGATCCAAGAAATCTCAGATTGAA